>NC_092137.1:73144278-73769278 GCF_043159975.1 Macaca nemestrina
GATCTGTTCCAGCAGATGGTTCTCTTAGGGGAAGAAATATGTCTCCCTATAAGGCCTAACATTTCCTAGGTACAGTGCATCAATTACATCAACACTCCTTCCTTCTGTCTCTCTCCATGGCATCCAGGGATGATTCTACACTGGCAGAAGGATAAAGACAAAGAATGATAATTGAGCCACAACAAAAGCAGCTCAGCCCCCAGGGCCCTCTTGGCCATGTTTGCTGTTCCAGGTGTCACTGGGGGCTGTGAAGAGGCCTCCCTGGGGTCTGAGCTCACTGGGTCCCCTGGGCAGTGATGTCACCCTCCTGCTCTGCCAGGCCCCTGAATCCACAATCATACTGACATCACCCATGTTTCCATGGGGCTTAGTAAGGAACTCAGACCTCGCCCACATGTCCCTGCCTGAGATAACTTCTGTGATCTTGATTTTGGGGGTCCATTCCTTTGCTCAGAGTTCTCTTTCCATGGGTGGACAACTTTCCTCCCCATCCTTCACCCTGACTTATCTGTCCCCTGTAACTGTAAGCTTCACTCAGTGCTTTGCTCTACTCAAATAGCCTGGGATCTCTGACACATTAGTCTAAATTAGGAAGCACAGGGGATTACAAAAAAAGAAAAAAAAATGCTCCTCCATGATTTTGTCAGACTGGAAAAGGGAAAAGCTGAACAAGAAGAAATTAGGGCAACTCGTCAGCTTTTCCAACATCTGGCTGCGACAGGGCTCCTTTACTTTAAAGTAGCTGGAAACTTGAAGGGCTTCAACTCTGAACTTTGAGGTTTTTCACTTGCCTGTCTCCGTTAGCCTTAAGGAAAGCATCTCCAGAGAGGGATTCTCTCCCTCTAAGCCACCAACCCCTAGTTTAATTCAAATTCGGCAAGTAATCATCAAGCAACCAAACAGAGAGCTGTTTACCCTAATACTTGGCACTATGGGATATGCTTTAAAACCAAAATGTGACAGACATTTCTCTACCTTAAATCTTTACATGGCCCCATTGCACCTAGAATAAAATCCAAACTATACCATGGCCCTGGGCACCTTCCCCCTGGCCACTCCCAGCTGCATCCTGTTCCACTCTTCCTGTGTCACTTACCTCCGACCACATCAGCCAACTTTCAGGCCCTCAAACACACCAAGACCTGGACCACTTCAGGCTTTTGCAATTTGCATTTGTGTTGAGAGCTGCATGATAAGTCAGAGTTCATAGGTCTTAGGTTAATTATCTCCTTAGAGACAGTAACAAACAGAATGTGGACCACTTGAGCATGGCAATTGAAGCTGCAGTACTGAAAGTCAAAATTGAAAGGATGGGGAAAGCCTGACCATTCTAGAATGTAGCCCTGGGCCCAGGCCTCATGTCAAGATGCTGCTCCAATAGAGGAGCAGAGCCATGGGCTATCTTAGCTCCCCTGGTTCCTCTCACTGGTACAGCACTGGCTTAGGGGCCAGCTCCTGAGTTAGATCATCTAAGGCTACGATGAAGACTGCATTCTTTTCCTTCATCCCACTCATCCCAGTTTGTAATTAAATAATATTTGTTTGTATGTTTGCTTTCTTTCTCCCTCACTAGACTGTAAATCCAAGGTGGGGCAGGGACCATGTCTGATTTCTTTAATGTATTCTTAAAACCTAAATCAGTGCCTGGCACATAGTAGGTGCTTAATAAATATTTGATGGCCAAACAAATGAAAAAGGTGAACTGTACCTTCAGAGAGCATCTCTGATCTATATGGGGAAGCTGGTATAGCATACACAAAGCAGGTAGACAATGTGCTTTATAAATTGGGGATGCAAGAAGTGGTGCATTACTTCAATTCCCTTCAATCAATTTAAACCTACCTCCAAACTCCCATTTTGCTGGATTACTGGGAAATTCAGTCCCAGTCCACTGCTGGGAAAAGACCTAAGGGGCTTTCCTAGAGCAGAACATTTAGGGGAATCTCCAACTGAGATGCTCATTGCCCCAGCCTTGGTGGCCTTGTAAGGTAGCTCTGCGACTCCCAGACCACTCCTCCCTTAGGAAGTATTGTGGGGTTAGGAACCCTGGGGTGTGGAGTCCACTCAGAGGGCACTCCTTTCTACCATCTCACCACCTCTCCCAGGTGCCCCGAGGGGGCAGCCTAGGTTTCCTGCCTGCTTGGAAACCACCTCCAAATCTTGAAGGGCTCTCCTTTCCTCTCTGCCCTCTCCACCTCAACCTTATCCCTTCAGATAATAGCCTGCTCCTCTTCCCCAGGGAGCATCAACCCAGCACAGAATTTAGATTTCCTTCTGACTGCTTTCCTTTCTGCTTTGCCACGCTAATGGCTCTGCCAGTGGTATCCAAAGCCCAGCTGTCTCCTTGTAATGCGAGAAGAAAATCAGGAGAATGGAAGACAAAATAAAAACTTGATACATTATCCTGTTCTACACCAATAGGAAACTCTACAAAGGCAGATACAATAAGGTCCTAAGTTGAAAATAATCAAGTACCAAATGTATGGTGTGATCAGAAGTGTTTGGGGTTAGTTTATTTCTCACCTCTAGTCTGTCTCACAACCTGTGTGCCCATCCTAGGCAATCTAATTTTTTTTTTTTTAGACAGGGACTTGCTCTGTCGTCCAGGCTGTAGAGCAGTGGCACAATCATGGCTCACTGCAGCCTTGACCTCCCAGGCTCAAGCGATCCTCCTGCCTCAGCCCCTTCCCACTTCCCTACTGAGAAACTGGAACTACAGGCATACACTACTATGCCCGGCTAATTTTTTTTTTTTTTTTTTTTTTGAGATGGAGTCTCACTATATTGCCCAGACTGGTCTCAAATTCCTGGGCTCAAGCAATCCTCCCACCTTGGCTTCCCAAAGTTCTGGGATTACAGGCACAAGCTAACACACCTGGCCAGCAATCTAATTTTCTTGCACACTAGAGAGACACCCTGAATACACATTTACACCATGAAATCTTGTCAATGATTCTACTTCCGCAGTGGCTTGGATCTCTGCATTCCTTGCTTACAGCATTGCTATTACCACATGTCAAGGTGTAACATCTTGTGCCAAGACTTTTATAAAAATCTACCAATTTATTTTCCTAAAGCCCTCCTTCACCAGTATTTATTCTTTTGCTCTTCTATTCAAAAGTATTTTTGGAGCAATGATGGTGACACCAACTGTGTGACCTTGGGCAAGTTGCTGACATCCCTAATGCTTCTATTTTTCAGTCTGTAAAATCCAGATAATAATAATAATATCTCTCCAATATGAATGCTATATCATTATAAGACATGCCTGAGGCCAGGCATGGTGGCTCATGCCTGTAGTCCCAGCACTTTGGGAGGCCACGGAAGGAGGATCACCTGAGCCTAGAAGTTCAACACCAGAAACAGGGAGACCTCATCTCTACAAAAAAATTTTTTTTAATTAGCTGGGCATGATGGTGCACACCTGTGGACCTGGGTACTCAGGATGGTGAGGTGGGAGGATCATTTGAGCCCAACAGTTCAAGACTGCAGTGAGTCATGATGATGCCACTGCACTCTAGCAACAGAATAAGACCCGCTCTCCAAAAAAAAAAACAAAAAAAAAAAACAGTGTCTGGCATATAAGTAGTGCTGGATAAATGTTGGCTATTTTATTTGCTGTTGCTATTGTAATTGTTGTTGTTGATATTACTTGTCAGGCATTCTTAGATGCTGAAGATACAGTGGTAAACAAGAGAAGCAAGATCCCTGTGCTTATGGATCTTACCATATGGTCAGGGGAGAAAAAGGTGTGTGTGTGTGTGTGTGTGTGTGTGTGTGTGTGTGTGTGTGTGTGTGTGTAAAATCTCAGATAGTTGCAGAGGCTATTTAAAGAATTTAAATGGAGTGACATACTACCCATATCCATTAAGATGGCTATTATGAACAAACAGAAAATAACAAATGTTGGTGTGGATGTAGAGAAATTGGAATACTTGTACATTGCTGATAGGAGTGTAAAATGTTACAGCCACTATGGAAACCACTGTGGTAGTTCTTCAAAAATTAAAGCTAAAACTACCATACGATATAGCAATTCCACTTCTAGGCCTACAGCCAAAAGAACTGAGAGGAGGGACTCAAAGAGATACTTGTACACCAACGTTTGTAGCAACAGTATTACGATAGTCACTAGGTAGAAAGCACCCAAATGCCCATCAACAGATGAATAGATAAATAAAATGTGGTATGTACATACAATACAATGGAATATTATTCATTCTTAAAAAGGAATGAGGCCAGGTGTGGTGGCTCACGCCTGTAATCCCAGCACTTTGGGAGGCTGAGGTGGGCAGATCACCTGAGGTCAGGCGTTTGAGACCAGCTTGACCAACATGGAGAAACCCCATCTCTACTAAAAATACAAAATTGGCCAGGCATGGTGGCGCATGCCTGTAATCCCAGCTACTCAGGAAGGCTGAAGCAGGAGAATCACTTGAACCCAGGGGTGGAGGTTGCGGTGAGCAGAGATTGTGCCATTGCACTCCAGCCTGGGCAACAAGAGTGAAACTCTGTCTCAAAAAAAAAAAAAAAAAAAAAAAAAAAGAATAAAATTCTGACACATGATACAACATGAATGAAACCTGAAGATGTGCTAAATGAAATAAGCCAGACACTAAAGGACAAATATTGCATGATGCTACTATGATGAAGTGCCTAAAATACTGAAATTCATGGAGACAGACAGTAGAATGGAGGTTGCCAAGGGCTGAGGGGAGGGAGGAATGAAGCGTGTAGTTTAATGGATTCAGGGTTTCAGTTTGAGAAGATAAAAAAGTTCTGGAGATGAATGATGGTGATGATTGCATGACAATGCATATGCACTTAATGTTACTGAATTGCACACTTAAAAATGGTTCAAATGGTAAATGAAGTATTATATATATTTTACCACAATGAGAATAAGTAAACATTTTTTAATGGAGTGGCATAATGAGCCTGCTCAGGTCATTTCTAGACTGATAGTTAGAGAGGGTGTTTCTGAGGAAGCGAAATTTAACTTCAAGTTCTGAATGACAAGAAGCAGCCAGCCATGAAAAGACAGTGGGTGAGGGGGAGCAGGGCAGGCAAGGGGGACAGAGGGTGCAAAGCCCTAAGGCAGAAACACATCTGGAGTGTTCCAGGGACCTAAATAAGGCTGGTGCAGCAGGAGTAGAAAGGACAACAGAGGGACAGCCAGCTGGAATGGAGGGTGAAGAAGTGACCACAATCACCATGGACAGCTCTTTCAGGAAGTTTTTCTATAAAGAGAAACAGGAATAGGGCACATGTCAAAGGGGCTGCTGGGGAGATTTTTATTTTTTTATTTTGTTCAAGATGAGAATGATTGAGTAGAGAGGGAGAATCAATGTCACTCAAGAGACAGATAAAGTTGGAGGACTAAAGTCCTTGAGTAAAGAGAAGGACTGGAACCCAGATCATTAGCAGAGTGTTTGGGGAGAGTTGATACCAGCACAATTCCACATTACTAAATTTAACAATGCTGGGACAGGGCATAACACAAAAACATAACATGTCCTTAAGTTAGAAAACACTGAGACCAAGTGAAAATAACTGATTGCTGCAGAAAATATCTGCTCCTGGAAGGTAATACTATGAACCAGCGAAAATAACTTGTTCATGAAGACTCACTTCAAAACTTTCGCCTAACTGTGCCCACCAATCCTCAGCTGTCTTATACTTTGTTGTCCAGTCCTAACCAGTTTTCCACTTTGAAAACCCACCTTAAAACCATCCAACCCAGGCCCTAAAACTCTATAAATACCCCGTCCTAATGTCCCCATTTTGAGATACTACTAAGATTCCAGCAAGGGGGCGTAGTCCCTTATTGCAGTGAGTCTGAGAAGCTACTTTTAACTTGATTAACAGATTTTTCTTTTTTTTTTTTTTTTTTTGAGACGGAGTCTCGCTGTGTCGCCCGGGCTGGAGTGCAGTGGCCTGATCTCAGCTCACTGCAAGCTCCGCCTCCCGGGTTTACGCCATTCTCCTGCCTCAGCCTCCCGAATAGCTGGGACTACAGGCGCCCGCCATCTCGCCCGGCTAGTTTTTTGTATTTTTTAGTAGAGACGGGGTTTCACCGTGTTAGCCAAGATGGTCTCGATCTCCTGACCTCGTGATCCACCCGTCTCGGCCTCCCAAAGTGCTGGGATTACAGGCTTGAGCCACCGCGCCCGGCCAACAGATTTTTCTAATGGTATTTGGGGAATAGGCAGTTAACACTAGCTTTTGACAGGGGCAGAGGTATTCATCCATTTTAACAGGGCAGAGACTACAGATGCAAGTATCTTGAGGTTTAGTTTTTAGAGATGTGATGGAGTCATATTCCTAAACGATAAAAATTGCATCACATCTACCACGTATTAGTTTCCTATTGCTGTGGTAATAAATCTCCACAAACTTAATTACTTAAAACAACAAATGTATTACCTTATAGTTCTGTAGGTCAGAAGTTTAAAATGAGTTTCACTGGATTTAAAGTGCCAGTAAGGCTGCATTCTTTCTGGAGGCCCTGGGGAGAATCCATTTCCTTGATCTTTGCAGCTTCTATGGACTGACTGCATTCCTTTGCTTATAGTCTCCTTTAATCCTCAAAGCTAGATATTCAACCACTGTAATCGCCGCGTCCTCATTACATCTTCTCTGACTCTGATTTTCCTGCATCCCTCCTCACTCATAAGGACCCCTGTGATTACACTGGGGCTCACCTGGATCATCCTGGCTAATTTCCCATTTCAAGATCCTTAATCACGTCTGTAAAATCCCTTTTGCCATGTAAGGATTATTCACAGATTCTACGGATTAGGATGTGGACATCTTTTGGAGCCACTATTCTGCATACCATACCCTATTATAAATGCTTAATGATTATTGCCGGCAAAATGAAACTCAGACCTTTAGCATGGCACTAAAATCCAGTCCCTTCCTAACCTTCCTAATCTCCTCCATCATGATATTCCTCATTCGACTCTAACCATTCACTTTATAAAAATGTATTGAACACCATCTATGTGCCAGGCACTATATTAGGTACTAGGAATATGAGAAGAGGAGGAGATAATAACACATAAACAAATAATTACAGATGGCAGGTGTGATCAGTGTTATAAAGAAAATAAAGCAAGGTAAGGAGGATGGGGAGCAATGGGGAAGACAGTGCGAGGTGGTCTTGGGAGACCATCGAGGCACGGTCATCAGTGGAATGAGTGAAGAGAGCGGTAAAGCCATGGACACAGAAGTAACTGGGGCTGGATGGAAGACTCAGAGTCTTCTAAGAAGAGGAATGACAGGATCTGACTTATGTGTTAAAAGGTTACTCTGGCCTTTCTGTGGAGAACAGATTGTTAGACCAGAAGGAGGGAAGCGGGCACATAAATTAGAAGGAGGCTACTGTGACTGTTTGGGCAAGAGACGATGATGGCTTGGACACAGTGGCAGTCTCACTACAGGGGTGGCAAGAAGCGTTTGGATTTCAGATGTATTTCGAAAGCAGAGCTGGCAAATTTTGCTGATGGATTAGACATATGGTGTGAGAGAAAGAGAGGAGTCAAGGATGATTCTAAGGTTTTTGGCCTGAGCAAATGGAGGAATGGAGTTTCTGTTTCTAAGATCCAGAAGACTTGGGAGAGATGAAGTTGAGGAGGTGGGTGGTGAAATTGGGAATTTGATTTTGAACATGTTAGGTCTACTTTACATTCAAGTTGCAGTGTCAAGTAGGCAGTTAAATGTATGAGTCTAGAGTTCATGTGAGATTAGGGTTGGAGATGCAAATTTGGGATTCATAAAAATGTACATGTTATTAAATCCATAAAACTGGATAGGATTCCTGAGGGAGTGAGCACAGACAGAAGAAGAAATCCAAGGACTGAGTCCCGGGTTCCCTGATATTTAGAGGCTTTTCAAACCCAAAATGTCTTCTCCTGATCTTTACTGTGCTGTTCCTTCAGCCTGGACTATCTCCAACCCCACCACTGTCTTTCAAAATTGTACTCCAACAAGAGGAAAGGGGACTTGGGGGCACTTCATTTTTCAGCCCTTTTCTGAGGATTAGGGGTACAGTACTGTCTAGGCTTCGTGTACTGTGGCAGGTAACACAGACATAGCCTTGTCTCTTCTTGCTTGCTGAAAGAACTTGAATGTAGTTCAAGGCAGAGTGTTGGGCCCTAGGCTGTAAGTAATAATTGTCTAGTGATTCTCAGTCCTCAGGTGCTTCAGAATCACCCAAGGAGGTTAAAATGGTCAATTCTGCTATGCATATTGTACTACAATATTGTTTTTTAGTTTGGGCATGGTGGCTCATGCCTGTAATCCCAGCACATTAGGAGGCTGATGCAGGAGGATTGCTTGAGCTTAGGATTTTGAGATCAGCCTGGGAAACACGGCAAAACCCCATCTCTACAAAACATTAGCCAGGTGTGGTGGTGCACACCTAATGGTCCCAGCTACTCAGGAGGTTCAGGTGGGAGGACCACTTGAGCCCGGGAGGCAGAAGTTGCAGTGAGCCGGGGAGGCAGAAGATTGTGCCACTGCACTCCAGCCTGGGCCACATAACAAAACCCTGTCTTGAAAAGTAAATAAATACATAAATAAAATAATAATAAATTATTTTAAAAATCGCTTGTGGAGATTTTTTAAAATGGCAATCCTAGTTACATCCTCAGAAATTCTGACTTAGTTGGCCTGGGGTCATTGGTATTTTTTTAAAGCTGCCCAGGGGATGATGATGTACAGCCAGGTTTGAGAACCATGAGACAAGAGTGACAATTCTGTTCCCCTTTGTGAGATACAGTGTTAGAAACCAGCTTCCGGCCGGGTGCAGTGACTCAAGCCTGTAATCCCAGCACTTTGGGAGGCCGAGACGGGCGGATTACGAGGTCAGGAGATCGAGACCATCCTGGCTAACACGGTGAAACCCCGTCTCTACTACAAAAATACAAAAAAAATAGCCGGGCGAAGTGGCGGGCGCCTGTAGTCCCAGCTACTCGGGAGGCTGAGGCAGGAGAAAGGCGTGAACCCGGGAGGCGGAGCTTGCAGTGAGCAGAGATCCGGCCACTGCACTCCAGCCTGGGCGACAGAGCGAGACTCTGTCTCAAGAAAAAAAAAAAAAAAAGAAAAAGAAACCAGCTTCCCTAGAGTGACCGTGTAATGCAGTTCTGGCCAATAAGACCAAAAGGAAAGCTTCTGGGAGCTTCTGGAAAATGCTTTCCTTCCTGACTAAAGTACAGCCCATCTGCAGTTGCTCGCCCCCATCTTTTTTTTTTTTTTTTTTGATGAGATACACTCTGATAAATTATGTTCTCTTTCATCCTATTTCATTATTTCTTTTATTTTTTTATTATTAGATTTTATTCTTTTTTTTAAATTTAGTTTTAAGTTCCGTGATACATGTGCAGGTTTGTTACATAGGTAAACATGTACCATGCTCACGTCCATTCTGGATAGAGTTGGGATGCCCAGAGTTCTTTCCAGGATTCTGTGGGCCTGTCCCACTCTGCTCCTCCCTGAGGTGGGAGACACAGCTCAACACCTTCCACCTCCTTCAGCTCCCACCCGCAGGAGGACGTCTCTCATATTCCTGGTGCTAGAGTCCCACGACAGTGAACGGTCCTCTGGAATGGGGTCCTGCCTGCCAGCCCACACTGACATGGCCAGGTCTGCAGCGAGGGCAGACATGGAGACCCACATACCACATGTCCGCTGATTTCAAAGTTATAAGTCAGTCTAAATAAGATATGTTCATTCTCATACCTTAACAAATATACCTTTATGATGACCTAGAAGGCCAGCTATGAATTGAGACTCATCTGACTGCTCGGCTTTCTGTGTGAGAACGTGGAGGTGCGATGAGGAGCACTCTTTGCCTGGGCTCTGACCACTAGATTCACACATTCGTGGATGCCTTGAACATCCAAGCTCCATCCACAGCTGCACAAACAGCGGCTCCTCAGCCATTCCTTAAATGTAGAGGCTGAATATATCCGCAGCAGCATGGCCTGCCGACAGGATGAGAAGGAAGAGACCCATATGGCTGCCAGAAGGGAGCTCAGAGCCAGTTGGGCAGGGAATTCTGGAGTTCCGGGCCTTGGACCACGGTCTATAGGGCGAGGCACGGGTTTTGGGTGGGCACATCCATCCCCTTGGCCCCGTGGACGTCTCAGACACTGGAGACGACCAGGCTGGCAGAGGGTCAGCACCTGATCCTCTAACACATCAGACCCAGGGCCCCTTTCATTCAGGTCGGAGACAGGGCAAGGGGTTACTGCCTGTCGGGAAGCTCAGCCCAGCTCGCCTCCACGTTGCTTAGCCCTCAGGAAGCTCAGGCAGCTCGACACTAAGGCAGGCTGCTTTGCTGCTCCGCCTTCCTCCCCTCTGCTATCTCTCTTCTTTTATGTTTAGATAAACCAGGGCAAGATCAGAAATTCCACTGTCTAAGCTGACATCCCTCATGAAATGGAGTGCCATTCTCTCCCCAGTCTCTGTGAATTGTCCTCCTGGAGTCTCTTCTTCACCTGGCTTGTGGCAAGAGGGGCCAAGAGTCTTGCCCCTCACAGGAATCTGCTCTCCCAAAAGACTCGCGGCTCCTCCTTCCTCCCTCCTTCTCATAGGGGGGTGCTGATTGGTGTCGTTGGTGGAGCCTTTTTCACACCCTCTTCATAATCCCTGAAAGAGAGATGTGACTTAAATTCTTGACGACTTTCTTTAGGAATATGAGGTACTTAGTATTTTTGTTTGTTTGTTTTTGGAGTTTTGGCGTGTGTGTGTGTGTGTGTGTGTGTGTGTGTGTTTTGTCTCCAGTTTTGAGCCTTAGCTGCCATTACCAGGCAAAAGGAAGAGCCCCACTCAGCACCCATTTCCGGTTTTAGGGCCCATGCACTGTTGAGCAGACCACTATGTGGAAAGCCAGGGACAGAACCTTGGCCAAGAGGATGATAGCAGCCCCCCAACGAGGCCATGAGCCCCAGAAGTGAGTACCTCACCTCAGCAGCCTAGAGTCGCTGCCTAGAACCTGCAGACTGCTAAGTTCTTTACCATCCTCTTCTTTTCAATTTTTTGACGTTCTGGAAATTTTTAACATCTAGAAACTTTGGAGGGATTTTGGTTTGTTTTGTTTTCTGAAACAGGATCTCACTCTGTCCCCCTGGCTGGAGTGCAGTGGTGCAATCATAGCTCACTGCAGCCTTAACTTCTCATACTCAATCAATCCTCCCACCTCAGCCTCCCGAGTAGCTGGGAGTATAGGTGTGCACCACCAGGCCCAGCTAACTTTTTAAATTTTTTGTAGAGATGGGGGTCTCAACTCTGTGGCCCAGGGCAGACTCGAACTCCTGGACTCAAGCAGTCCTCCCACGGTGGCCTCCCAAAGTACTGGGATTACAGATGTGAGCCACTGTGCTCGGCCTTTTGTCTTTGTTTTTGTTTTTGCTTATTTACAAAAATATCCTCTAAAGATAGTTCACAGAAAAAGAAAAGAAAGCCCCGGAAACAAATGAAAAGATGTTCAGCCCTATATATAACGAGAAAAATTAAAATTAAAACTTATACCAGGGCCGGGCATGGTGGCTCACACCTGTAATCACAGCACTTTGGGAGGCTGAGACAGGAAGATCACTTGAGGCAGAAGTACATGACCAGACTGGGAAACATAGCAAGACCTTGTCTCTACAAAAATAAAAATAAAAAATTAGACAGTCATGGTGGCACATGCTTATAGTTCCAGCTACTCAGGAGGCTGAGATTGGAGGATCACTTGAGACTAGGAGGTCAAGGCTACAGTGACCTATGATCATGCCACTTGGACTCTAGCCTGGGTGACAGAGTGAGACCCTGTCTGGACACAAAATAAACAAAAAAACTCCTTATACCGAAAGACCATTTTTTACCTATTAGGTTGGCAGAAATAATTTTTTTAAAGTTTGGTTATAATGTATGTTGGAAGAGTGTGGCGGAAGAGGTATTTCCTACATTGCTGGTAGAAGTACAAATTGGTTATACATCTAGGGAAGGCAAACTGGCAGTATTGAGCAAAATGACAAGTGCCAAAATGACAAGAGCAATATTTTATAATCCAACAATTACACTTTTAGGAATTTATTCTCCAAATATTCTCACACATGGAAATGACATCATTCAGGTACCATTGTTCTTTATTTATTTATTTATTTTCAGACAAGGGTCAAAGCATGATTTTTTAAATTTTACTTTCAGTAGAGACAAGGTCTCACTGTGTTGCCCAGGCTGATCTCGAACTTCTGGGTTTAAGCAATTCCTCAGCCTCCTACAGTGCTGGGACTATAGACATGAACCACTGTGCCCAGCCCACATACTGCTGTTTTTAATAACAAGAATAAACAACCTAAATACCCAACAGGAGGAGACTTGGTTAAATAAACCATAGTAAGTCCACACAGTGGAGTACTATGCAGCAGTAAAAAAAAAAAAAATGAGGAAACTTTTTATGTACTGAATCAATAATCCTCTATATACTTTTTTTTTTTTGAGATGGAGTCTTGCTGCATTGCCCAGGCTGGAGTGCAATGGCGCGATCTCAGTTCACTGCAACCTCCATCTCCCTGTTCAAGCAATTCTCCTGCCTCAGCCTCCTGAGTAGCTGGGATTACACGCATGCGCCACCACACCTGGCTAATTTTTGTATTTTTAATAGAGACAAGGTTTCACCATGATGGTCAGGCTGATCTCAAACTCTTGACCTCAAGGGACCCACCCACCTCGGCCTCCCAAAGTGCTGAGATTATAGGCGTCAGCGACTGAACCCATTTTACATAATTTTTTTTTTTTTTTTTTTTTGAGATGAGTGTTGCTCTGTTGCCCAGGCTGGAGTGCAGTGGCGCGATCTCGGCTTACTGCAACCTCCGCCTCCAGGGTTCAAGCAATTCTCTGCCTCAGCCTCCTGAATGGCTGGGATTAGAGGCACCCGCCACCACGCCCAGCTGATTTTTTTGTATTTTTTGTGAGACGGGGTTTCACCATCTTGACCAGGCTGGTCCTGAACTCCTGACCTCGTGACCCACCCACCTCGGCCTCCCAAAGTGCTGGGATTACAGGTGTGAGCCACCGTGCCCGGCCTACATACATATTTTTAATACACTTTTTATTTTGGAGTAATTTTAGATTTAGAGAAAAAATGTGAAAACAATGCAGAGAACTCCTTATACCTTGACTTATACCTTGACCCAGTTGCAGTACATGGTACAGTATCAAAACTAGGAAACCAGTATTGGGACATTTCATTTGACTACACTCCAGATTTCATTTGGAGTTCACTGGGCTTTTCCATTAATGTCCTCTTCTGCTCCAAGATCCAGTTCAGGATCCCACACTGCATTTAGTCATTATGTCTCTTGGTTTTCTCAATTTGTGGTAGTTTTTCAGACTTTCCTTGTTTTTCATGAGCTTGATGGTTTGGGGCAGTACGTGTCAGGTGTTTTGTAGGCTGTTCTTCAATTTGGATTTGGTGATGTTTTTCTCATAACTGGACTGGGGTTACGGGTTTTGGAAGTAAAACCACAGAGGTAAGGTGCCTTCTCATTGCATCGTAGGTACAGGTACATAAATGCACACGATGCTTACGTGACATGCCATGGTTAAGGCAGTGTTTGCCAGGCTCTTCAACCCTAATGTTACTACTTTTCCCTTTCCAAACTGTCTTCTTTAGAATCTAGTCACTAAGTCAAATCCACCATCACGGGTGGAAGGGGAACTCAGCTCCATGTCCTAGAAGAGGAAATACCTACATATGTTAAATAAAATTCTTGGGAAAGGAAGATATTTCTCACCACCACTCCTATTTAAACATATATTTTTATAATTATGAACACACATGTATTTATTATATTTGGGACAATAATTCAGTACCATAGTATTTATTTTATTGTACAAATTGTTTCAGCTTTGGCAGCTGGGAGCTCCTTTAGGTTGGTTCTTGTATCTTCTTGACATGCCCCCATCCTGTTGTTTTTTGAGCAGTTGCTTGATTTTGATTCTGCTGTTCGGAGGCCAGTGGCCAGCTTCTCTCCATCTCTCTGCACCTGGCTCCTTCCTCAGTGGCCTCTGGCATTTCCTACACTAGCCCCTCCACCCCTCGTCTCAGGTTGGGTTGGACTAGCCCATCATGGAGGGCTGAAGTCAGAAAACACCCCCACTCAGCTGTGTCTGTTGCCAAGGCAACTAAGCAGCCCTGCAGGAAAGCCCAGGGGTCCAGCTCCCAAGTCTCCTGCCACCTGTGGTGCACTGAGTCCTTGGGGCACTGGGGGTGTGGGGGTTACATCAGTCACATGACCTCTGTCACCAGGGCACTCTGGTGCAACTTCTCCAGGGTCCAGGACCGAGGGAGCTTGGTCTACAGAGGCGCAGCTGGCTAGCTTTTCTCCAGGGTTCTGGGGGAGGACACAACTAGCTGAAGTCACACATTTGTTGAGCTAGAGTGACCACACCTCGGGATCTCACTCTGCTCATCTCACTCCCGTATGTTTTTATTCTTATCCAAAGCCATCCTGATTGCTCCCTCTGAGATGATGGACAGAGAAAAATTTCCCTCCAAGGACGGACAGAGAAAGAACAACGGAGATGTGGGCGTCTGTTGGCATCCATGCATTTGTGCAACTAGCAAAGCACCGAGTTCACAGGGAAAGGGGAGAGAAAGTGTAAGTGAAGGTGCAATTGTGTGTGGAAGGCTGAGTGTGGTCACAGGAAAATTGCCTCCTCCTTGTATTGTAAATGCATCTTTCATCCCTCAACCCCAGGTTCTAAGTAGGTTCCCTCTCCCTTTCCTCAGTTACCACCCTCCTGCCATCATCATCTCTCACTTAGACCACAGCTTTATCCACCTGACATGTTAACCCCACTCCAAATCATTTTACAGATAACTTTAAATACAAATCAGATTATATCATTAATCTGCTTCAAACCCTTGAACAGCCCTCCATTGATATCATGATAAAAACCCAAATTTTTTGTCCCCCAAACCCCTACTTTACCTTGCACCACTTCCCCCTCACTATCCAATTTCAAGCTACCTCAGCTGTTGATCACACTGGCCCCTTACCCTGGGGCACTCCTCCCTCCACTGCCCCATTCCCCTTCATCCTCTGGACCTTATTGCAAACATCACTTCCTCAAGGAAACCTGCCCCAATCAAAAAATCTAAATTAGACCATGAGATATATTTTCTTAAAACCCCTCTACACACTCCCCATTCATAATCATATAGTTTTCTGATCATTATATATTATCTGTTTACCTCACTACATTGTAAATTCCTTGGAGGCAAACATGATATTATTTTGCTCACTGTTGTATCTCCAGCGTTCTGCACAGTGACCCGCATGTAGTAGGTGCTCAATAAATCTTTACAGAATTAATGGATGAAATCCACTTCTCCTATGCTCCATTCTCAGAGACCGATATCATTATTTAGCCTTTGCTCAGGCCAGAAACTGGGGAGCCAGCCTTGGTGCCTTTTTCCCCTCATTCCCCATACTGTTGTTCACCAAGTGCTGTGGATTTCGCCTTGTAAATATCTCTCAAATTCATCCTTCCTCTATATTCATCTTTCCAGTTTCTGACTTATTGCAATAGCCCCTCACTGGCTTCCTTGACTCCAGCATTGTCCCCTCCAAGTCATTTTCCACTCTAACTGAAGAAGTATGTGATGTCTACAATGCAATCTGATTAAGTCATAAAGCTGCCTTCATGATAAAATTACAATACAGACCCTTAGGGGGATGTAGCAGATCTGTTACTGACCCTGCCGGCATCCCCAGTGTCTTAGTTCGTTTCATGTTGCTATAACAGAATACCTGAGACTGGGGAATTTATAAAGAAAGGAGGTCTATTTGGCTCATGATTTTGATGTCTGGAAGGTTCGAGACTGGGCGGCTGGTGAGGGTCTCATGCTGCTTCAATGCATGGTAGGAAGCAGAAGAGGAGTGAGTGAGTGCAAAGAGATCACATAGTGAGAGAGGAAGCAAGAAAGAGAAACTGAGGAAGCCAGACTCTTTAACAACCTGATCTCCGGTAATTAATCCATTCCCGAGACAGCAAGTAAGAAAACTCACTCACCCCTAAAAGAGGATATTAAACTATTAATGACGGATCTGCCTTCATGACACAAACACCTTCCACTAGGCCCCACCTCCCAACATTGCCACATTGGGGATCACACTTCAACATGAGCTTTGGTGAGGACACACTGCAGTCAAACCACAGCACCAGCCTCACAGGGCTCCATTCATAACCTACACCTGGCCATAGGAAGCCACATGTAGTTTCTCAAACACACCATTCACTTCATGCTTCTGGGCTTTGCAGATCACTCTAACTTCTACACTAAATTACCCACTACTCATCCTTGAAGATGACTTCCGGGAAGGCTTTCCTGATCTCTCCCCACAACAACATGGAATGAGATCCTCCTCCCACATGTCCTCCCTAGACTCTGTGCCAGCCTTTATCACAGCATGAAACACACTGAGGTATAATGTCAGCCTACCCAGCCATCTCCTCTATTTTGAAACCTTAAGAACAATAGTCTTCCCTTATTCCTCTGTTTCCAGGGTTCAGTAATGTGCCCCAGTAGTGTTTTATCACTTCCAGAGCATATTCATGTGCTTTATCTGGTTCTACCCTATCAACAACTCTATGAGGTAGATAAGACAGACATTCTTATCCCAAATTCCAGAAAGGAGTGACTGATCGCACTCTGGGCCCATGACAAGATAAGCCCCCAGTCCCCTGTGTTCCCAAGTCTAATGCTCATGCTTCTGGATAAGCATTTACCATGTGAGCCTCTGCTCAGATCCAGAATTCTGGGCCGGGCTCACATACTCATGCTTCAGATTGGAGAACCTCAGGAGAATCTGGCCAGCCTAAGAAAGATGACTCAGGTGCTGACATTTCAGTCACCTGGTGGAACATCTGGGCCCCTCCCCTGCCCCCCATTCACTTACCCCTGGAGGACACAACACTTTCACTCTCACTGGCCCACTGGTCAGTGAGTGCCCATCTCTCTCTCTCTCTCTCTCTCTCTCTCACACACACACACACACACACACAACTTCCAATCAACTCTCTAATGCTCCTCTGGATAGCTAAGCATCACCAGACATTTGAAGAAAGCTTCCAACATGAAAAACAGATACCACGATGAACAGGAAAAAAAGGAACTCAGTGGAAACAGATACAATATAAGAAGTAGAAGGAAACTAAAACAAACAAGCAAACAAGAAACCCCTCAAACTCCCACCATTAATAACATACGCAGGGAGATAGCTTTGTTAAGGAGAACATATCTTACCCACGGTATAAGATGAGAATTTGTTTTTATTTCTGTAACAGCTTCATTGGGACAAAATTCACATGTCACACAAATCACACATTTAAAGTGTATGTTTTTTAGTATATTCACAAAGTTGTGCAACCATCACTACAATTAATTTTAAAACATTTTCATCACCTCGAAAAGAAATCTCATACCTTTTCCCTATCCACCCTTAAGCAACCACTAATCCACTTTCTGTCTCTATATATTTCTCTAGTCTGGACATTTCATGTAAATAAGATGATATGATATGCAACATTTTGGCTTCTGCCACTTAACAATGTTTCTAAGTTTCACCAAGTTGTATCAGTACTCCATTCCTTTCTGTGGCTGAATAATGTTCCATTATATAAATATACCACAAAGTACTTATTCATTTGTTCATGATGGGCATTTGAGTTGTTTCTGCCTTTTGATTATTATGAATAACGTTGCTACAAAAATTTATGTACAATTTTTTGTGTTGACATATGTTTTCATTTTTCTTAGGTACATACGCAGAAGCACAATTGCCAGGTCAAGTAGTAACTCTACATTTAACACTTGAAGAACTGAGGAACTGACAGACCGTTTTCCAAAGAAGCAGTCCCACTTTATATTCCCACCAGCAGTGCATGAGGATTCCAGTTTTTCCATATCTTCACCAACCCTTATTATTATCTGACTTTCATTTTATCCCAGTGGGGTGAAGTGGTGTTTCACTATGGTTTGGATTTGCATTTCCCTGATGATGTTGGGCATCATGATGTGCTCATTATTAAATTTGCTTGGGGGAATGTCCATTCAGATCTTTTGCCCATTTTTAAATTTTTTTTGAGACAGAGTCTTGCTCTGTTGCCCAGGCTGGAATGCAGTGGGCAGTGGTGCAATCATGGCTCACTGCAGCTTCAGACTTCTAAACTCAAATGATCCTCCCACCTCAGCCTTCAGAGTGGCTGGGACTACAACCACATGCCACCATGCCCAGATAATGTTTTAACTTATTGCAGAGACAGGGTCTGACATTGACTAGGCTGGTAGAATCAAGTTCTTCATCAGATATTTGATTCGCAAATATTTTTTTCAAATTAAAAATGATGACCAGGGGCAGTGGCTCATGCTTGTAATCCTAGACTTTGGGAGGTGAGGCAGGCAAATCACTTGAGGTTAGAAGTTCAAGACCAGCCTGGTCAACATGGCGAAACCCTGTCTCTATTAAAAATACAAAAATTAGCCAGGCATGCTGGTGCACGCCTGTAGTCCCAGCTATTCGGGAGGCTGAGGCATGAGAATCGCTTGAACCCCAGGATTCAGAGGTTGCTGTGAGCTGAGATCACACCACTGCACTCCTGCCTGGGTGACAGAATGAGACTCATCTCCAAAACAAAAACAAAACAAAAAAAGATGAAGCGGTAACTCAGGAAACCTTTATACTATTATATATTCATAAATCAAAATAAACCTTTGTAAAACAAAATAACTAAATTTCTAAACATTCAGTATATAGAGTAGCTGCTTAAATAATTTATATCTGGAATGGGACTCAAGTACAGAAAATTCACTGTGTATTAACAACAGTGGTGTCTTAATGAAAGCCAGTGCTGTGTTGTTCATTTTGTTGGGAGGCAGTGTGGTGGAATGATGCAAAGGTGACTCTGAAGCCAGACTACAGACCAAAGGATTTTGAGAACAGGGAGACCTCCCCTACCTGTGCAGATACATGAAAGGCAAGGCTCCTCTGGACTGTACATCAGTGGAAAACCTTTAGATTCTGCTGCCACCTTGTGGTGGTCAGATTACAACATGGTGCCCCACGCTCTTGGGTTTTGCTAGGGCTCCTGCTTCATTCAGGTCTATCGTAGGGCCAAAAAAAAAAAAAAAAAAAAAAAGAAAAAGAAAAAAGACCAAGGCAAGCATACATCGTATTTTGTATATGCATTAAACAAGAATAGACAAAACATTTTTAAAGCATGAGCGATTATAGCATAATGATAAGACCAGTATCTTTGGAGCTATTCTAACTTCATTTATACTCCGAACTTCACTTATACTCCTGACTCAGCATTGGACTAGCTGTTTGATGCTGGTCAAGTCACTGTTACCCCTTTGCGAGCACTGTCTATTAAGTGGCAATAATAATAGTACCTCTCTCACGATGAGAGGTTAAATGAGACAGTGATTGTTTGGCACTGAGTTCCTGGCATATGATTCTTGGTTAATTACAAATGATTGATATAGGTTGTATTAGTCTGTTTTCATACTGCTATAAAGAACTGCCTGAGACTGAGTAATTTATAAAGAAAAGAGGTTTAATTGACTCACAGTTCAGCATGGCTGGGGAGAACTCAGGAAACTTACCATCATGGTGTAAAGTGAAGAGGAAACAAGGACCTTCACAAGATGGCAGGAAGGAGAAGTGCCGAGCAAAGGGGGAAGAGCCTCTTATAAAACCATTAGATCTCCTAAGAACTCACTATCATGAGAACACCATGGGGCAATCCACTTCCATGATTCAATTACCTCCACCTGGTCTCTCCCTTGACACATAGGGATTATGGGGATTACAATTCAAAATGATACTTGGGTGGGGACATAAACCCTAACCATAACATAGATGAACAAGGAAATCAAGCTAGTTCCTTTCTGGGAGACTTTTCCTTTTTTTTTTACATTGGGTGCAAAATTTGAACTAATCAAAATTCTTGGTTTATAATGCATGTCATGGAACACACAAAAAAATGTGCTTCTGTGTTGGGATTGGATGCCTAGAAACGATCTGGATGCAACAATTTAGTGTAATTCCAGGATTAAAAGAATACAACACACACTCACTTGTGAGCACACATCCATATATACACACATACACTGACACAAAAGGAGAAGCATGTTCCAGTTGGTTATAGTAACTCATTTCATCCTTACGCAAATTTTATCCTAAAGGAGGACTGTTCCCTATCTTATCTAGGATATGCAGGTATGGAACCTGCAGGATTTCAAGGTCACCTTTAAATCTAGTGGGCGTGAGCTCTAACCTATGAGGAATGGTGCATTCTGACTCCTTTTTAAAAGGATACAGTGGGCAAAGCGAAGGGAGTAAGACCCTCTACTGAGACAGACGGCTAAGTGCTTCCTGCAGGATAAGGTAAATAAGGGGTTGGTATTTTGCATTTTCTTCTAGTGAAATTTGTCTTTTAGTTTTTAAAAATAGCTAACTCTGTTCTTTTTTAAATTATTTTCATAGTTATGCCTTTACTCTCTTTTTAAGGGCTTTTTTATTTTTCTAAAATTCAAAGTCTAATATTAATTTATTAATATATACTACATTATATAAATATATATTATGTTTATAATATTTATAAATATTTCATTTTATTATTATATTTATATATTTATATTATAAATTTATATTTACAATAATATAATAGAATTATTATAATTATATTAACTAATAATTAATAGTTTAATTCTCAGCTAACAAAAACTCTTAAAGCTGTGAAATTATATCTGAAAACACAGCTTTGTCATGTATCTCACACTTAAAATGTTGCAGTTTCTTATTCATTTTTTCTTTAAAGAACCAGATGTATTCATCTTGCTTTCTCTATGACTCTCGTGCTATTGGATAATTTTCCCTCTTTTTTGATTTTCAGGTGGCTGGGTTTTCATATTGTTTTGAGATATTCACTGGTTACAATGTGGCTAGAGGATGTGGTCTATATCACTTCTGCTTTTGGAAATTTATTACAGTTTCTTATATGCAGTCCATTTTTATGACTATCTGTAGTTGATATGCTTTTCACAGGCCACAGGTTCAAGTTCGGTTAGAAAATGTAATATAATTTTCTATTATACATTTTTCCTCTACTTTGAATATCTATTACTCCTAATGCATGTACCCACAGAAATTTTTAAAAATAAAAAAAAAATAAAAACTACAACAAACCACCAACCACACACATACACCTAATGTTAGTCATCTCCATGTAAACTCAGTAATTTTTTTCCAGGATTTTCCAAATTAGTGTTTCCCGTTTTCCACCTTTTCCCAGGAGGTTGGATCTAAGTCATGGGGGTACTTTTGTAGCATTAAGGGAGGGTCATCTGAATGTTCTGGGGTCATCACCTTTCCACTTTAGTATCCATTGAGATGTACGTCATCTTCCCCTCCCAACCTTTGTTGCCTTCCACAAACTTTGCAGACATTAGCTTGGTGATCTGTTTCCCACGTTTCCTAATTCTTGGCACATGCATTTCTCCACCGGACCTAAAGGCCACTTCCACTCTCCCACCCACCTGAGTGCCCCTCTTGGGCAAAGGGAAATCTTTGCATATTCTTGCGAGCAACTCTAGGATCTGAGGAAACGTAAGGCTGACCGATCTCCTCCAGTCCTTTGACAACCTTCATTGTTCGCGTGGCTACCGTGGGCTGACTTCTGCAAGGCTTATTGATTCCGTATGTTCCGGAAATGTGCACGTGACGATCTCACATCTCTAGCTGAGGGGATTTTCATACCCCATTCAGGGCAGTTTCAACCCCCGGGAGAGGGTACAGTGGACAAAGGGCACAGCCGCTTCCCAGAGACCCACGCTGCATCAGACTCACGGTCTTTTAGACTTTGCTAGTCCTGAGGCTGCTCGCCCCAACCCACCAGGTCCCGGCTGCGCTTTGGCGCCACCTAGTGGTGTCTTGGCGGCTCGGGCGTAAGCCGGCTTGGGATGCGGAGGGTGCTATTGGGAGGGGTCTCCGCCAGGCGGGACCTCCCAGCCGAGCTACGCGCGCTCCAGGATCCGCCCGGTTAAACGGCACCTGCTTTCTTGGGGGCATCTGGGGAGACCGGGCAACGAGAACACCGAGGACACAAAGGTCCACTTTCTACTTCTGGGTTTCCGAAAATAAGGCGGCCTGAGTTTTCAGCGCCTGGCCTTCCCACCACCCCACCCTACCAACGAAAGGAAATCACCTGGCGTGGGAAACAAGCCCTACCTTGCGTTTGTTTTCGGAATTCACAGGTGGTGCAGGCGTGTTACCGTCGGGTTTACCCACTATCCCTCTATGCGTGCTGTGGGCACCTGAAAAGGAGGTGATCGCCCCTCTCTGTAAATGTGCAATTCCCCCTGCCCAGACAAGGGAGAAGCCAGGACGCAGAGTGCCAGGGTCAGGCAGGGCAGGAACCCAGGCTGGCGCAGCCGAAGGAGAGAAACCGAAGTTCCAGCCAACCCCAGCCAAGCGAAGCGAAGCCAAGAGCTGGGAAGAAGAGAAACAGGAACCCGAACGAAGTCGCAAAGCGGCGAACAGGAGACGCAACTGGAGGGGTTCCCCGAGTCACAGAGGCTGGCTTCTCACAGGGAGGGGCCCTAGGAGAATATAGGCCACTGAATTTTTTCCTTAAGTTTTATTTTGTCTGATATTAAATTTGCTAAACTTTATATCCAACTTTTAAAACAATGTATTATTTTCTTTATTGTGGAAAAATATGGAAAATTGGGGAAAACACATCTTGTGTAACACGTAGAAAGGCTGCTGTTTATTTGTGTGCGTGTGTGTGTGTGTGTATATATATATATATGTTTTGTAGGGATGCTGGGACAAATTACCACAAACTGGGTAACAACACAGATTTATTCTCTGCCAGTTCTGGAGAAAAAAGGCTGAACTCAAGATGTCAGCAGGGCTACCCTCCCTCCAAGGGCCCTAGAGAGAATTTTTCTTGCTTCTTCCAGCTTTTGGTGACTCCAGGAGTTCCTTGGCTTGTAGCTACATAACTCCAATCTCGGTATCCGTCTTCACATGGCCATGGCTTTCTCTGTGTCTGTGTCTTCTCTTCTGTCTCCTACACAAGGATCGTTAAATTTAGGACCCATCCAGATAATCTAAGATGAGCTCATCTCAAGATCATTAACTCAATTATATCTACAAAGACACTATTCAGGAGCGTGGGTATTAGGACATGGAGAGATATTTTTAGGGGTCATAATTCAACCCATTACAACGTGTGTGTTGGGGGGGATATATATATAAAAATATATATATATATATACGTTCTTTATGCACGCATATATGGAGAAACAGAAAAAAAAAAAAAGCTACGATTCTACTATTCACATTTTGATGCATTTTCTTTTTCTTTCTTTTTTTTTTTTTTTGAAGTGGAGTGTTGGTTTGCTCTGTGGCCCAGGCCGGAGTGCAGTGGCCGGATCTCAGCTCACTGCAAGTTCCGCCTCCCAGGTTCCCGCCATTCTCCTGCCTCAGCCTCCCGAGTAGCTGGGACTACAGGCACCCGCCACCACGCCTGGCTATTTTTTTGTATTTTTAGTAGAGACGGGGTTTCACTGGGTTAGTCAGGATGGTCTCGATTTCCTGGCCTCGTGATCCGCCCGCCTCGGCCTCCCAAAGTGCTGGGATTACAGGCGTGAGCCACCGCGCCTGGCCCACATTTTGATGCATTTTCTTCAGGTGTTGGTGTTGGTTTTGTGCACCAATAAAACTTTTAAATGAGGAGCCAAGATGGCGGCGGTGGTCTCACTCTCCTTGAGGCGCTGGTTACGGGCCACAACCCTTGGCGGAGCCTGCCTGCAGGCCTCCGGAGGAGCCCGGACAGCCGCAGCCGCAGCTGCCCGTATCAAGACATTTGCCATCTATCGATGGGACCCAGACAAGGCTGGAGACAAACCTCATATGCAGACTTACGAAGTTGACCTTAATAAATGTGGCCCCATGGTACTGGATGCTTTAATCAAGATTAAGAATGAAATTGACTCTACTTTGACCTTCCGAAGATCATGCAGAGAAGGCATCTGTGGCTCTTGTGCAATAAACATCAATGGAGGCAACACTCTGGCTTGCACCCGAAGGATTGACACCAACCTCAATAAGGTCTCAAAAATCTACCCTCTTCCGCATATGTATGTGATAAAGGATCTTGTTCCCGATTTGAGCAACTTCTATGCACAGTACAAATCCATTGAGCCTTATTTGAAGAAGAAGGATTAATCTCAGGAAGGCAAGCAGCAGTGTCTGCAGTCCATAGAAGAGCATGAGAAACTGGACGGGCTCTACGAGTGCATTCTCTGTGCTTGCTGTAGCACCAGCTGCCCCAGCTACTGGTGGAACGGAGACAATTACCTGGGGCCTGCAGTTCTTATGCAGGCCTACCGCTGGATGATTGACTCCAGAGACGATTTGACTGAGGAGCACCTGGCCAAGCCGCAGGACCCGTTCTCTCTACACCGCTGCCACACCATCATGAACTGCACAAGGACCTGTCCTAAGGGTCTGAATCCAGGGAAAGCTATTGCAGAAGTCAAGAAAATGATGGCAACCTATAAGGAGAAGAAAGCTTCAGTTTAACTGTTCCATGCTAAACATGACTTAAAACCAGCTCAGAGCTGAACATAATTTATATCTAATTTGAGTTCCTTTAAAGATCTTGGTTTTCCATGAATACAGCATGTATAATAAAAATTTTAAGAAATAAAAAACCTTTTAAATGAAATTTAATTCATAGATGATATACAGATTTGATCTATTTTTCCATAATGATTTTTCCATCTTTAAATATTGATTTAAAACATAACTAATGGTTGCATCATAAACTATCTTAAATGTGCTATATTTTATTTAACCATTCAATTAATATTGAAAACATAACTTTTTGGTGCTATAAATAAATGATGATGTAGTGAACAAAGTAATAAAAATCTAGCTTCTAAGGAACAATTTGTTGTTTTTGCCACCTCACATCCATTACCTCTTCTTCATAATATTACCTTAATTTTTCTTGGGGAAGTAACATTCTTTATTGGATAATGATTGGCAAGACAATCAATTAAGATGCACTGAATATTTTTAGATTAAAAATAGATGTGAAACCTAACTTAGGATAGTTGGATGCTCTCTCCATAGCAACTGAATCTTAAGAAAAGACTGAAAACAGCTGTAGCTGATTCATCTGGTAGCTGATTCATCATGTAGCTGTTTCATTGCTTTCTGTTACCTGGTTCTCCAGAGTCATCCTGGTTCCTGCCCTTTTGGGGCCTAACTTTTCAACTTTCTCTTTCAGTTCTATGAACTGAACCAAAAATTTATGTTTTATTTTGTCTGAGTTGATTTCTGCTTTTGCAAACAAAGAATCTGAACTTCTACAAGGTGAATACTTCATTCATTTGTTTTTGGTATTTTTTGCTTTCTAATACAAATATTTAGTAATATAAATTTTCCTCTGAGAACAATTTTGTTGTTATACAAAATTGTTTTCTCACTGTTACTTGTTTTTGTTTTTGTTTTTAGTTGGAGTCTTGCTCTGTCGCCCATGCTGGAGTGCAGTGGCACAATCTTGGCTCGCTGCAACCTCTGCCTCCTGGGTTCAAGCAATTCTCCTGCCTCAGCCTCCCAAATTGCTGGGACTACAGGCACGTGCCACCACGCCTGGCTAATTTTTGTATTTTTAAATATGGGGTTTAGAGATGGGGTTTTACCGTGTTGCCCAGGCTGGTGTCAAACTCCTGACCTCAAGTGATCTGCCGGCCTCAGACTCCCAAAGTGCTGGGATTACAGCCGTGAGTCACCATGCCCAGCCTGTTACTATTTTCTGAATAGACTTTTATTCTTTTACTTGAGTTATTTGAAAAGATGGTTTTAGAACACCAATTGATTTTTTGATTGATTTTTTTGGACAATATCCCAAAGCCACACAAACACACTATGAGAAAAAAGAACTACAGAACAATATCATTTGTGAACATATATGCAAATATCATCAACAAAATACTAGCAAACCGAATCCAGCAGCACATTAAAAGAATTATACCCATGACCAAGTAGGATTTATCCCAGGAATGGAAAGTTGGTTTAATATATGAAAATTAATCAGTGAAATACACCACATTAAAAGAATGAAAGATCAGCCTGGCCAACACAGTGAAACCCCGTCTCTACCAAAAAATACAAAAATTAACCGGGCATGGTGGCGCATGTCTGTAGTCCCAACTATTCAGGATGCTGAGGCAGGAGAATCACTTGAACCCAGGAGGCAGAGGTTGCAGTGAGCCAAGATCGCGCCACTGCACTCCAGCCTGGGTGACAGAGTGAGAGAGTGAGACTCTGTCTCCAAAAATAAATAAATAAATAAATAATAAAAGAGAAAATCCCACATAATAATCTCAATTGATGCAGAAAAAGCATTTGACAAAATTCAACACTCTCTCATGATAAATACACTCAATAAAATAGGAATAGAGGGGAACTTCTTCAACATGATAAAGGCCATCCACAAAAAACCCACAGAAAACATCACACTCAATGGTGAAAGACTGAAAATCTTTACACTGAGAACAAGAACAAGACAAGGATGCCCACTTTTGCCACTTCTATTAAACATAGGACTGGAAGTCCTAGCTAGAACAAGTAGGCAAGAAAATGAAATAAAAGACATATTGGAAAAGAAGAAGTAAAATTATCTTTATAAACAGATGACATGATCTTATACACTGAAGAACCTAAAAAATACACGCGTGTGTTCACACACACATACACATATACAATAGAGCTAACAAGTGAATTCAGCAAAGTTGCAGGATACAAAATCAGCACACAAAAATTAGTTGTATTTCTATACACTAGCAATGAACAATTCAAAAAGGAAATTTAGAAAACAATTCCATTTTAAAAATCAAAAAGAAGATACTTAGAAATAAATTTAACTAAAAAGGGACAAAACTTATTTACTAAAAAAAAACAAAACATTGCTGAAGAAAATTAAAGAAGACATAAATAAATGGAAAAAGATCCCACTTCATACATTGGAAAACTCAATATTGTTAAGATAACAGTACTGCCCAAAGTGATATACAGATTTAATGCAATCCCTACCAAAATTCCAATGGCATCTTTTTCTTTTACTGTTTTGTTTTCTCAGAACCAGAAAACCCTTTCCCAAAATTCATATGGAATTTCAAGAGACCCCAAAGAGTCAAAACAATTTTGTAAAAGAACAAAGTTGAAGGACTCACACTTCCCAATTTCAAAGTCTTACTACAAAACCACAGTCATCAAAACATTGTGGTATTGGCATAAGGACAGAGATATAAATCAATGCAATAAAGTCAAAATAAATCTTCATATCTATTTGGTTTTTGACAAGGCTGTCAAGACTATTCAATGGGAAAAGCACAGTCTCTTCAATGGTGTTTTGGGAAAACAGGATATCCACATGCAAAAGAAATGAAGTTGGACCTTTACCTCACACCATATGCAAAAATTAACTCAGGATTCAGGGAAGCACCAAGAATCTGTCTCTCCACCTAGACAACAATTACACTGGCAGCATCTGTCTGATGTAACTATTTTAGAACTCTGGAGTCTACTGAAAGATTGCAACTTCTAGGAAAAGGTCTGGACCCTAATAGGTAGTTAATTTCAGTCAATTTTAGTTCTTAGCACAGTAGCAGTGATTAATTCCCACTCCTACCCCATGACAGACAGCTGTGCATGGGTTCCTGTAGTAGATACAAACAGCCTGTGGGAGCCAAGGGTGGGCAAAAAGGACCTTGTCCTTCAGCTATCAGGGATCTGTGCTCTGATGGCCTACTGCTGCTTCTAATCACAGAGGTGAAGACAAAGGCACTTGGGAAGGCTGAGATGGGAGGAATATTTGAGCCCAGGAGTTGGAGACCAACCCAGTCAACATAGTGAAACCCAGTCACTACAAAAAATTTTCTAAACTAGCTGGGCATAGTGGTATGCACCTGTAGCTCCAGCTACTCGGGAGGCTGAGCTGGGAGGATCACTTGAGGCTGGGAGGTCAAGGCTGCAGTGAGCAGTGATCATGCCACTGTACTTCAGCCTGGGGGAGAAAGGGAGATTCCATCTCAGAAAAAAAAAAAAAAAAAAAGACAATGAGGCAGCAGCTATTGTTGTAGTACCTCCCTCCATTGTTGCAACTCCCTCCCTCTCTAGCTGAAGTGACTTCCAGGAGATTTAAAGGGCTAATGCCCTTTATTTCCTCCCTTCATTTTACTTTTTTTCTCTTTGAAAGCTAGACCAAAAAAAGTAGTAAACCGTTTAAAAAAAAAAAAAACTGCATAAGCTCAGCCTTCTGAGATTAGAATTAAAACATAATTCTAACGGTTGCATCATAGACTATCTTCAATGTGCTATATTTTGTTTAACCATTTAATTAATATTGAACACATAACTTTTTGATGCTATAAATAAATTATGATGTAGTGAACCAACTAACAAAAACCTAGCTTCTAGATTCCACATCCACAGATTTAACCAACTGTGTATCAAAAAATATCTGTTTATATTTAGAAATGGGTCCTTGCTCTATTGCCTAGACTGGAGTACAGTGGCATGATCATACCTCACTACAGTCTTGAACTGCCGGGCTCAAGAAATCCTCTTGCCTCAGTCTCCCAAGTAGCTAGGACTACAGACATGCACCACCACACCCAGCTAATTTTTAAGTTTTTTGTGAAGATGGGGTCTCACTATGTTGCCCTGGCTGGTTTTGAACTCCTAGCAACAAGTGATCCTCCCATTTTGGCCTCCCAAAGTGTTGGAATTACAGATGTGAGCAACCATGCCCAGGCTAAAAATATTTTTTTTTAACTATAAAAATAATACAAATTTAAAAACAATTCTGAATATAGTATAACAATTATTTACATTGCATTTATATTGTATTAGGTATTAGAAGCAATCAAGTATGTGAATAAAGTATGTGCAAGTTGTACACAGGTTAAATGCAAACATGCCATTTACATAAGAAACTTGAAAATTCATGCATTTTGGTATCTACAGGGTATCCTGGAACCAATCTTTCACAGATACCAAGGGATGACTATATGTGTCTTCCAAAAGAGAGAAAGAAATTAACACAATCCCAAATAAACAAAAGCTGAGGGAGTTCATTACCACTAGAGCTGCCTTGCAAGAAATGCTCAAGGTAGTCATGCAAGGTGAAATGAAAGGATACTAGACAGTAACTCAAAACCATATGAGGGAATAAAGATCTCAATAAAGGTAAATACATGAGACATTATAAAAGCTAGTGTATTTTAACAACAGTTTGTGGCATCATTTTTTGTTTCTACATGACTTAAGAAATGCTACATGACAAGAAGGGATGAATACATTTTTAAAAAAATATTAGTCTAAAAGCCAGTATTGCTAGGTGTGGTGGCTGACACCTGTAATCTTGACACTTTGGGAGGCCAAGGTAGGAAGATCACTTGAGGTCAGGAGTTGGAGACCAGCTTGGGCAACATAGTCTCTATAAAAAAATTTAAAAATTATCCAGGCATGACGGCATGCACAGATAGTCCCAACTACTCAGGAGGCTGAGGTGGGAGGATCACTCAGCCCAGAAGTTTGAGGTTACAGTGAGCTACGATTGTGCCACTGCACTCCAGCCTGGGCAACAGAGTAAGACCTTGTCTCTATAAAAATAAAATAAAATAATTTTTAAAAAACATAAAATATAAGCCAGCATTTCCATAACTTTGGTTTGTAACTGTTCATTTTGATTTTTACATAATTTAAGAGACAGATGCGTTTAAAAAATTATTAATTTAGGTTTTCAAGCACAAAATGCATATGGATATAATTTTGTGACACTGACAGCTGAAACTGTGAAGATAGAGCTATAAAGGAACAGAATTTTTGTACATTACGGACATTAAACTGGTATAATTTCAAGTTAGAATATTATACCTTTAGAATAGTACATTAAATCTCCATGCTAACCACAGAGAAAACAGCTGCAGAATGTATACAAAAGGAAATGAAAAAGGAATTGAAATTTTTCACTACAAAATATCAATTAAATGTAGGAAATAAGGGACAAAAATCTACAAGGCATTTAGAAAACACCCAGCAAAATGACAGAAGTATCTCCTCATCCATCATTATTTTAAATGTAAATGAGTTAAACTCTCTAATCAAAAGAGATTAGCAGAATGGATAGAAAAACATGATTGAACTATATGCTGTCTACAGGAAGTTCACTTTAGATTCAAAGACACAAAAGATTGAACATGAAAGAATGGAAAAAGATTCTCCATGCAAATAGTAACCAAAAGAGAGCAGGGGTTGCTATTCTAACAATGGACAAAATAGACTTTAAGTCAAAAAAGATTAAATGAGACAAAGAAGGACATTATACATTAATAGGAGGTTCAATGTAGCAAGAAGGTATAATAATTATAAACACTTATGCACCTAATAACAATCAAAACCTGTGAAGCAAAAACTGACAGAATTGAAGAAAGAAATAGACATTTCTAAAATAAATGTTGGAGACTTCAAAACCCCACTCTCAATGGGGAGACTGATTTGAGTAATAATAAAACTCCGGTCTCCCACACAGCTGGCTCTGCTTGAATTAGTCTATTTCTATTGCAATTGATCTGTCTTAGTAAATCGGCTTTGTCTAGGCAGCAGGCAGGGTGAATCCATTGGGTGGTTACAGTGCAATCATAGCTCACTACAGCCTCAAATTTCTGGGCTCAAGCAATTCTCCTGCCTCAGCCTCCCAAGTAGCTGAGATTAAGGCACGTGCCTCCATGACCAGCTAATCTCTATTTTTTGTAGAGATGGGTCTTACTAAGTTACCCAGGCCAGTCTCAAACTCCTAAGATCAGGTAATCCTCCCACCTCAGCACCCTAAAGCCCTGGGATTACAGGCACGAGTCACTATGCCTGGCCTTACACTGTCATTCTTATTGGACATTTTAATCTTTTTACAATTCTATGTAGAATATTGTTCTGATTATATAGTATGTAGGGCAATGTAAGTAAATCAATCAGTTCTTAATTCTCATTCCAGCTCTGCCACTGTCTAAGTTGCCTCAACTATAAAATAGCGATAATTTATTTCAGAAACATTGTAAGAATCAAATGAAATAATGATTTGACTTTATGAAAATGTATTACATAAACCATGAAGTATCATTTTTCATTGGTATTCTGGTATTCTTGATAATTCAATGTATAAGAGTATTTCATTTAACTTCTTTTTCAGTTAAATATGTTTTTTGATGAAAATGTATTTTTAAAAATCAAAAAGGGCTGAAATTAGTTGTAAAGTAAAAAGATAGAAAAAATAGGAATTATGAAGTTAAGAGATTATTCTGGTCATTGTGGATAGCAAGTAGAAATGGTACTAATTTATAGCACTCATAATTTATACATGAAACTAAATAATCATGTTTATCAATCAAAACAAAATGAAAAAGAAGAGAAAAGCAAAAAAAGCAGACATAAAACTAGAAAATTCACAAACTTATGAAAATAAACAACCAATAAATCAAAGTAGAAATTCAAATGACAATGAAAACATAACATACCAAAATTTATGGTTTTGTGCCTTAAGGCAGTGCTGTAGTGGAAATTTATAGCTATACATGTTTACATTAAAAAAGAAAGATGTCAAACCTAATTTTATAACTTATAGAACTAGAAAAAGAAGAACAAACTAAACCCAAAGCTAGCATAAGAAAGGAAATTTAAAAGATGAGCACAGAGACCAACAGAATAGAGAACAGAAAAACAATAAAGAAAATTAATAAAACCAGAAACTGGTTCTTTGAATATAACAAACATTTATCTAGATAGACTTGTTAAAAATCAGGCCAGTTGCAGTAGCACTCACCTGTAATCCAAGCACTTTGAGAGGCTGAGGCTGGCGGATGACTTGAGCCCAGGAGTTTGAGACCAGCCTGGGCAACATAGTGAGACCCCATCTCTATAAAAATATTTTTTTAATTAACTGGGTGTGATGGTGTGGGAGGATCGCTTGAGCCTGGGAGGCTCAAATGATCAGGCCACTGCACTCCAGCCTGAGAGACAGAGCGAGACCCTGTCTCAAAAAAAGAAAAAGAAAAAAAAAGACGACGACGTGAATTACTAAAATCAGAAGTGAAAGTGGGGACATTATTACTGATTCTACAGACATAAAAAGATTATATGAGAGTGTTATGAACAATTGTATGTCAACAAATTTAAAAACCCACATGAAATGAACAAATTTCTAGAAACACAAAATCTATTAAGGTTAAATGATGAAGAAACAGAGAATCTGAGTAGACCTATAAAGAATAAGGAAATTGAATCATTAGTCAAAAATCTCCAGATTTGGGGTCGTCAGAAAAGCCCTACATCTAGACCGGGCACAGTGGCTGATGCCTGTAATCCCAGCACTTTGGGAGGCTGAGGCAGGCAGGTCACTCAAGGCCAGGAGTTCAAGACCAGCCTGGCCAATGTGACAAAACCCTGCCTCTACTAAAAATACACAGATGTGGTGGCATGCACCTGTAATTCCAACTACTTAAGTGGCTGTGGCTCAAGAATCCCTTGAACTCAGGAGATGGAGATTGCAGTGAGCTGAGATCTTGCCACTGCACTCCAGCCTGGGCAACAGAGCGACACTGTCTCAAAAAAAAAAAAAAAAAAAAAAAAAAAAAAAAGAAAAAAGAAAGAAAAAGAAAAAAAAGAACAAAAGAAAAGCCCTGGATCTGATGGCATCACTGGTGAATTTCACCAAACATTTAAAGAACTAATACGGATCCTTCTCAAACTTTTCTAAAAAACTGAAGAGAAAAAACTCCCTGACTCATTCTATGAGGTCAGCATTAACCTGATACCAAAACCAAAAAAGACACTACAAGAGAAGAAAACTACAAACTAATATCCCTTATGAACACTGATGCAAAAACCCTCAACAAAATACCAGCAAACTGAACTCAACAGCACATTAAAAGAATTACTCAACATGGCCCGGTGAGATGTATTCCTGGAATGAAAGGATGGTTCAACACTTGAAAATCAATCATTATAATACACCACATTAACAGGATTCGGGGGGAGGAAAAACCACTTAATCTTCTCAATTGATACAGAAAAAAAATTGACAAAATTCAACACCCTTTTTTGATAAAAATATATAACAAACTAGAAATAGAAGGAATATTACCTTGATGTAATAAAAGCCATAAATGAAAAACCCACAGCAAATATCATAATCAATGGTGAAAGACTGAAAGCCTTTCCTCTAAGATCAGAAACAAGGTAAGGATGCCCACTTTCACCACTTCTATTCAACATAGTACTGGAAGTCCCATTCAAAGTAATTTAGACAAGAAAATAAAATAAAAATCACCTACATTGAAAGGAAGATGTAAAATGTCTATCATTTTACTTTCCCACTAACAGTACACAAGAGATCCAATTGCTCCACATCCTCAAAACACTTGTTCTTTTCTTTTCTTTTTTAAATAGCTATCTGGCAGAGCACAGTGACTCACGTTTGTATCCCAGCACTTTGGGAGGCTGAGACAGGAGGACTGCTTGAGCCCAGGAGTTCGAGATCAGCCTGACCCCCTTGTCAGATAGGTTGGTGAGATTGTGGTTGTAACAGCCTAGAAGGAAGAGGTGGCCCCCCAGTGAGAGAGAGAGGGACACTTACTGTTCGAATGACCCTCTTGTTTGCAATGAGGAAGAGACAGCAGAGAGTGTTCTCTGTCTGTGCATGCATGCAGAGGAAAGGCCATGTGAGAACACAATGAGAAGGTAGCCATCTCCTGCCAGCAGGAGAGCCCTTACCAGACACCAACCCTGACAGCACCTTGATCTTGGACTTCTAGTCTCCAGAACTGTGAGAAAATAAATGTCTGTTGTTTAAGCAAAACAAAAAATCCAGAATGGACCAAAAACCTAAATTTAGAGCTGTACTGTATAATTCTTACAGTTGTAATCTAGTTTTAGAACACTTCTAGCACTCTAAAAAGTTATCTCATGCTTATTTGCAGCTCATTGCTCTTCCACCCCTAGTCTGAGAAAACCACTGATTTGCTTACTGATTCTATAGTTTTGCCCTTTCTAGAAATTTCATATAAGTAGAATTATACAATACATGGTTATGCATTGTCTGGCTTCTTTCATGAGGTTCACCTACGTTGTGGCATGTATCAGGACTTTGTTCCTTTTTATTGTCGAGTGTTATATGGGTACAGCATGTTTCATTTATCCATTTACCATCTGATAGACTCTCACACTGTTTCCAATTTTGGGCTATTGTGAATAATGCTGCCATGAACACTTGAATACAAATATACAGTTTTTTGAATTGTATTATCACAGTGTTAATCATCAGATTTTAACAATTTACTATTATAGTAATTCATCAGTACTGTCAGTTTGCTCCTGTGGTCACTATACTGAATATTTGTAATTCTAAATAGATGCTCATTTTTGTCGGAGGCGGGTACCAGAGCAAAATATTTTTTTGGCTTTCTCTGCCATTCGGACCCTGCTGATGGTGATGTTGCTATCATGTTATTGAGCTTTCTTTCTCTTTAATAGTAGCTGATCAAGGTAAAAACATCTTCTTTCATTCTTGATTAAAGATTGATGGTGACAGTACATTTTCATTATGGCAATTTTACAAACTGAAGCTTCGTGCACTGCTGAAAGAAAATGCTTTCTGAATATTTTCTTTTTTTGAGACAGAGTCTTACTCTGTCACCCAAGCTGGAGTGCAGCAGTGGCCCAGTCATAGCTCACTGTAACCTCAAACTCCTCAGCTCAAGAGACCCTCCTGCTTCAGCCACCTGAGTAGTTGGGACTACATGTGTGCCACCACACCAGGCTAAATTTTTTAATTTTTGTAGAGATAGGGTCTTGCTTTGTTGCCAAGGCTGGTCTCAAACTCTTGTCCTCAAATGATCCTCCTGGCTCAGCCTCTGAATATTTTCAAAATCAGATTTAAGATAATTGTCCTCAAGTATAATTTTATTTACAATATTTTCCCATGTACTTGCTGCTTCAAACAATCACTTGAGAAAATATTTGCCTTTAAATCCTCAATCTTGAAATAGGATATGATGGAACAATATAATTTAAATTCTGAATTTACATCTGTATGAGTCAGGATTCTCTAAAGGGACAGAAGTAATAGGACATATGTATATATGAAGGGGAGTTTATTAGGAGTACTGACTCACAGGACCACAAGGTGAAGTCCCAACAATAGGCCATCTGCAAGCTGAGGAGCGAGGAATCCAGTCTGAGTCCCAAAACCTCAGAAGGAGGAAAGCCCACAGTGCAGCATTCAGTCTGAAGGCCTGAGAGCCCCTAGCAAATCACTGGTGTAAGTCCAAGAGGCCAAAAGCTGAAGAACTTGCAGTCTGATGTTTGAGGGCAGGAAACATCCAGCACAGGAGAAAGATGAAGACTGGAAGTCTCAGCAAGTCTGCTCTTTCCAATTTCTCCCTGCTTTATTCCAGCTGCACTGGCAGCTGATTAGATGGTGCCCACCCAGACTGAGGGTGGGTCGGCCTCTCACAGTCCACTGACTCAAATGTTAATCTCCTTTGGCAACACCCTCACAGACACACCCAGGAACAATACTTTGCGTCCTTCGATCCAATCAAGTTGACGCTCAATATTAACCATCACAACATCTGCATCTCAGGTTTTACTGCACACTCATCAGTTTCAAACTTGCCACTAGAGTAAGCTGATAGGAGGATCTTTACAACTGATTTCAGTGAAAGATATATTGCCCTCACAAGACAACTGAGTTGGTTATGTCTACAGCAGGTTCCAGCCAGTAAACTCTTTTCTCTGCAAATCACAAGGGTTATTGTGTTGTTATAGTGATCTGCAAAGTAAAAGGTCAAGGCTTTATTTTGGTATTTAAGAGGACTTCTTGATATGTCATAAGTGTTGCATTATCTTTTTTGAACATCTCGAATAAGTACATGACAAGGCAAAGGCAATTCCACAGTATCTTGTATATCACATAGTTTGCTTTGGCTGAAGAATAATATGGAAAAGGTCTACTCTCTTTCTGTTTACTGCCAGCAACCCATGGTGCTATCTTATATTTTAAAAAGACTTCTGGTTGTTTCTTCATGTCCAAGTGTCTGATATACAGGGTACAAAAGTAGCACATTTAATAATATCATTAACCTTTTTATACACAGCAGACTTTAATTCTAGAAACTGCTTTTAGTAACACGTTTTATAGAAGGAACTTTATATCTTCATCAAATGTCAAAAATCCTTCATCTACTACTAAAAATAGTTGGCAGTCTACAGCAATATTTTTGTCAAGCTTTCTGTTTAAATTTTTGCATAGACTCAAGAGTAAAAGGAACTATCTTCTTGAAATATTTTTATGAAGTCTTGTTTTGAAATATGATTAGTAAAAACAGAATGGGTTTGAGATACCTCATTTCCTCTAAACTTTTTAAATTCATTGTTTATATTCTATCTTAATCAAAGCTGTTTCAACATGGTGGTTTTTCTATGTCATTTTAGAGTTTTCCTCCTCATAAACTCTGGGGTAGCAAAGTTGATATTCTTCTTTGAAGTCATCCTTAACAAGATGTAAACAATTCTCAAACAGGACTTTTTCTTGAAAGACTCAAAGCTAAATAATACTAAATAAAAATTAAATAGTTTTTGAAGATTTCTTTGAATGTTATGAATGCTAAAATACCAAGCAAGTCTACAAAGATTATAATTCTATTATCATTCCTTATTCTTTTTTAAGAACATTTACGTTTTTAAGAAGCTGTCTATTTGTTTATTTTTTGAATAGGGAATACATTTATATGACTTAAAAAGTCAAAGTAATGCAAAAGGTACACTCTGAGTATATTCACTTTCACTCCAACTTCCCTCTCCCTCCTCTATAGTTAACTAGTTTTATAATTTATTGAGGATCTTTCCAGTATTTAATATGTGAATGTTAGAAAATCTAAATATGTATTTTTATTCCCCCTTTATTGCACAAGATTGCATTTTGCATAAGATATTCTTCTTTCCATTTTTTACTTTGCCTTCTTCATTCAGTATATTCTAGAGATCTTTTCACATCAGTATAAAGAGCAATTTTCATTGATGTTTATAGCTGCATATTATTCCATGATGTAGGATGTACCTTAGCGTATTTAACTAGGTCCATTTGGATCTTTTCCAGTCTTTCGTTGTTACAAGCAATGCTGCCATGCATGACCTTGAACACAAGTTGAACACAAGTTATTTCATGCATGTGAAGTATATTTGAGGTAAATTTCCAGAAGTGGGATTACTGGTCAGAAGATAGAAACGTGTAATTTTGAGAGATATTTCCAAATTGCCTTACACATAGGATTGTTATCTTTTGGGCTCCAATCAGCAATGCATAAGAGTTTCTTGCCAAAATTATGTGTCATCAAACATTTGGAATTTTTTAACCAAGCTCATAGATGATAAACGGCATGTCCATTGTGTTATAATTTGCAGTTCTCATATTTTGAGTGAAATTGAGCATCTTCTATGAGTTTAAAGTCATTCATATTTCTTTTTCTGATAACTATCTGTTTATATCCTTTGCCTGTTTTTATATTGGGTTGTCTTTTTGTCTTGATTTCAATGAAATCCTTATATATATTTAAAAAAAAAAAAAAGTGAGGGGGTGGCCGGGCACGGCAGCACTTTGGGAGGCCAAGGCGGATGGATCGCTTGAGGTCAGGAGTTCGAGACCCTGTCTCTACTAAAAATACAAAAATTAGTTGGGCATAGTGGTGTGCATCTGTAATCCCAGCTACTCAGGAGGCTGAGGCAAGAGAATCGCTTGAACCTGGGAGGCAGAGGTTGCAGCGAGCCGGGATCGCACCACTGCACTCCAACCTGGGAGATAGAGCGAGACTCAGTCTCAAGAAACAAAAACAAAAACAAAAAACAAAAAGAAAACACCCTTTGTCAGTCTTATGAATTGCAAAATTTTCCTATTTTTCTCTGCCTTGTAACTACTTTTTGTCATCAGAATATTTTTGTGTAGTAAAATATATCTATCTTTTTAAATTTGGTTTCTAGACTTTGATTCATAGAAAGGCCTTCCTCACTCCAATGTTACAAAGAAATTTGTCCATATTTTCTTCTACTACTTTTGAGGTTTTATTTTTTTCTATATAAATCTTTGCTACATTTGGAGTTTATCCCGATGAATAGTGTGGGCTATGGATCCAATTTTATCTTTTCCAGATAGATATCCAGTTGTCACAACACAATTTATTAACATCGAGATGCATCCTTTATCATAAACTGAATTTCCCTACACTAGTCATCTTTTTCTTTACTTTTCTTTCTGTTTCTTTGTGTGTCTATTCATGTGCCAAAACCATACCATATCAATGGTATATTTATGGTCAGACTAGTCTCTTTCAATTGTTCTTCTTTTCAGACTCTTTCTACCTATTCTTTTCTTTTTTACTCTTTATTTGGAAATAAATTCAAATTCACAAATAGTTGCAAACATAAAAGTAGTACAAAAATAGTCACATATCCTTTACCCAGGGTCACATTTGTTAATATTTGTTTTATAGTTTCATCTTCTCTTCTTCTCCTTCTCTTTCATACAAAACTCTTTTGCTGACCCATTTAAGGATAAATTTCGTACATCATGGCCTTTGCCTCTAAGTTCCCCAAGTGTGCATTTCCTAAAAATAGGGAGATTATTTTACATAACCACAGTACAATGATCAACTTCATAAATTTACATTGATACAATACTTGTATCTCTTCTGCCATTCATGTTTTTATTTTGCCATTTGACCCAGTAATACCCTTTTAAGCATTTCTCTCGCCTCCAGTACAGCATTAAGCTAGTGCCCAGCATTACATTTAGTTTATATCTATTCTTGTTGTTTCATTTGATTAAAAAACTTGGCATTTTTATCGAGATTACATTAAAAATATTTAATTAATTTAGGGAGATCTAACATCTTTGTAATGTAATGCCAAGTCTTCCTGTTCAAGAACACTTTATACTTTTCTATTCTGGTCTACTTTTTTGTCTTTTGGCAAAGTTTTAGTTTTCCTTGTATACATCTGCACATTTTTGTTAATTTATACCTACTATTTGCTCTTTTTTGCCCTATTTTATAGTCTTCTATTGTGTCTTCTAGCTGGCTGTGAAACTATTGATTTCAGAATATTTATTTTTTATTAGTGGCCTTACAAAGTTTTCTTATTGTTTGTAGCAATTTTCAGTTGTAATTTGATTTGTTTTGCCTGTATTATTATTTACAATTTAAATAAATACTTACTGAATCAAAAGAAATAAAAATTTATTCCTAAATTATCTATCTCACATACTTTTTTTTTTTTTTTTGAGACACAGTCTCTGTCTGTTGTCCAGGCTGGAGTGCAGTGGTGCTATCTTGGGTCACTGCAAGCTCTGCCTCCGGGGTTCACGCCATTCTCCTGCCTCAGCCTCTCGAGTAGCTGGGACTACAGGTGCCCATCAGCACGCCTGGCTAATTTTTTTGTATTTTCAGTAGAGATGGGGTTTCACCATGTTAGCCAGGATGGTCTCGATCTCCTAACCTTGTAATCCGCCCGCCTTGGCCTCCCAAAGTGCTGGGATTACAGGTGTGAGACACCATGCCCTCTCCTGTCTCACATACTTTCTTAAGGTTTGTATTAGCTTAATCTATTCCCCCTATTTACTTAAAATCTCTTTTTTTTGAGAGAGAGACTCGCTGGGTCACCCAGGCTGGAATACAGTGGTGCAATCACAGCTCAAGCCCTCCTGGGCTCAAGTAATCCTTCCTCCTCAGCCTCCCAAGTAGCTGGGACCACAGGCATGTGCCACCACACCCAGCTAATTTTTTTAAAAAATTTATTTCATAGAGACAAGGTCTCCCTATGTTGCCCAGGCTGGTCTCAAACCCAGCAATCTCCTACCTCAGCCTCCCAAAGTACTAGGATTCCAGGCATGAGTCACCATGCCTGGCCTACTTAAAGTCCTTTTTGATATTTAAAATTAATCAACTTTTTGATATTTAAAATTAACAGCTTTCACAGTCATCATTAATTACCTCATAATTTTACTCTAGCAATAATACTTTAAAGTGTTACGAAATATCAACATACAAAAAGTATATAATAAATGCTGTTTTCACTTCAAGTTACATGTAGCATGCTTACTTGTATTTGCAATGAATATTCAGATGTCAGCTATAATTCTTATTGACACACCTCATTTGTCTTATTGGCATTGTTAAACACATTATACTGATGGTAACATAATTTTGAGGGAGGCTGACACTGGCATCTTCTCATCTGGGGAGTGGGGTCACTGCAGAGAGTACTGTAAGCAGGGACAGAGGCTCCATAGATTAGAACCAGGCAGTGACAAGAGGAGAATGTGCCCTGCAAACAAGCAGGTGCATATGGGAGAAAACCTGTTGTAAACAGGGAAACATGGAACGCTCGTGGGGGCTACGAACAGTATTCTGTGCTTCAGCTGTAGATCTGCGACCAAGATTCAACAGTAACAGAAAAGTGAATAGTGAGTAGGTTTCATGTAAACTATACATCCTGCCCTTGGCATTTTTCTATTCCTTACCTCTATTCTCTCTTGAACCTACTTCAATCAAACTTTTGTACCCACCATTTCACAGAAACATCTCACATGAAGGTCATCAATGACTTCCATGTTATTAAATCAATTCTCTATGTACTTGACTTATCAGGAGTTTGTGACATTTCAATAACACATTTCTTCTTGAAGTACTTTTAAAACTATATTATACTTCCAAGACATCACATTTTCCTGATTCTCCTCCTGCCTCCATGGCCAGTGGTTCCCAGGCTAGGAATGTTAGATTTAACAAACAAAAATGCAGTTAAGCCTGAATTTCAGATAAATAACAAATAACTTTGTGTATAAGTTTATGCCAAATATTGCATGAGATAATTATGTACTAAAAATTATTTATTTAAAATATAACTGGGTGTCCTTTATTTCATTTGGTAACCCTGTATCTGTCTGTTTTTCTGGATTCCTCCTTATCTCCACAACTTCTCTTCTCCATCTGTACTGACTCCCTAAGTAATCTCATCCTATCTTGAGGCTTTAAAAACTATCTGTCTGCTGAAGACTTTCAAATTTGTATCAACAGTCTAGACTTCTCCTTTTTACTCCAAACTTACATATATGTCTACTGACGTCTCCTCTTTGATATCCAGTGGGCATCTCAACTTAACACATCCAAAACTGAATTTTTTTTTTTTTTGAGATGGAGTCTTGCTCTGTCACACAGGCTGGAGTGCAGTGGCAAGTTCTGGGGTCACTGAAACCTCCACCTCCTGGATTCAAGCGATTCTCCTGGCTCAGCCTCCCAAGCAGCTGGTACTACAGGCATGCACCACCACACCTGGCTAATTTTTGTATTTTTTGGTAGAGATGGGGTTTCACCATGTTGGCCAGGCTGTTCTTAAACTCCTGGCCTCAAACGATCTGCCAGCCTTGGCCTCCCAAAGTGCTGAGATTACGGGCATGAGTCACTGCACCCAGCCCCAAAACTGAACTCTAATCTCTTCCAAAGAATCCTGCTCCTTCTGCAGTCTTCCCCACCTCAGAAAATGGCAATTTTTATCCTCCCAGTGCAAAGGCCCCAAACTGTGGAGTCGTCACCGACTATTCCCTTTTCTGTATACTCCATCTCCATGTCTTCAGCAAATGCTTTTGCCTTCTTCTTCAAAATGTATTCCCAAATGAATCACATCTCCGGAATCTCTCATCTGTAATATAGAAACAACCTCCTAGATAGTCTCCTTGCGCCTCCCTAGAGTCCATGGTTTATTCTCAAAACTGAAGCAGGAACGATTCTGAGTCTAAGCAGATCCCTTATGCTCAGATCCCTCCAGTGCTTTCCCATCTCTCTCCCAATAAAAGGAAAACTTTTACAACCACCTGTAAGGCCCTGTACACATTTGGTGTTCCATGACTTCTCTGATCTCTCTAAATTCTCTGTCCTGCTAACACTACTAAAACAACCCTGCCCTTTTCCTGTTCTTCAGACAACCCAGGCACCATCCCACTTAGGAGCCTCTGTGCTTTCTGTTTTTTCTGCCTGAAATAGTCTTCCTCTGGATAGCTGCATGGGTCACTCTCTCACCTCCTACTGCTCTCTTCTCAAATACTATGCTTTCAATGTGGCATTCTCTGATCACCCAGTATAAAATTGCAAGCACTCTCTACCTCAGTACTCCATAATTACCATCCTTGTTTTATTTTCCTTTGAAATGTATCATCATGTGTATTAGTCTGTTTTATGCTGCTACAACAGAATACCTGCGATGGGTAATTTATAAACAATAGAAGTTTATTAGGCTCATAGTTACAGAGGGTGAGAAGCCCAAGAGCATGGCACAAGAATCTGGTGAGGGCCTTCATGCTGCACCATTCCATGGCAGAAGGCAGAAAGGCAGAAAGGCAAGAGAGCATGTGGGAGATTGAGAGAGCAAGAAAGAGCCAAACTCTTTTTTTTTTTTTTTTTTTGAGATGGAGTCTCGCTCTGTCCCCCAGGCTGGAGTGCAGTGGCGCGATCTCGGCTCACTGCAAGCTCCGCCGCCTGGGTTCACGCCATTCTCCTGCCTCAGCCTCCCGAGTAGCTGGGACTACAGATGCCCACCACCATGCCCGGCTAATTTTTTGTATTTTTAGTAGAGACGGGGTTTCACCGTGTTAGCCAGGATGGTCTCAATCTCCTGACCTTGTGATCTGCCCGCCTTGGACTCCCAAAGTGCTGGGATTACAGGTGTGAGCCACCGCGCCCGGCCTTTTTTTGTTTGTTTGTTTTTTCAGATAGAATCTTACTCTGGATTCAGATAGAATCTGATCTCAGCTCACTACAACCTCTGCCTTCTGAATTCAAGCACTTCTCATGCCTCAGCCACCAGAGTAGCTGGGACTACAGGCATGCACCACCACACCCAGCTAATTTTTTGTATTTTTAGTAGAGATGGGGTTTCCCCAGGTTTCCCAGGCTGGTCTCAAACTCCTGAGCTCAGCCTATCCATCTGCTTTGGCCTCTCAAAATGCTGGGATTACAGGCATGAGCCAGTGCCTAGCCCAAACTCACTTTTATAACAAGCCCACTCCTGCAATAATAACTCACTCCTGTGACAATGACATTAATCCATTCACAAGGGCAGAGCCCGCCTGGCCTATTCACTTATTATGCTCCACCTCCCAACACTGGTGCATTGGGGATTAAGTTTCCAACACATGGCTGGGTGTTGTGGCTCACACCTGTAATCCCAGCACTTTGGGAGGCCCAGGTGGGAGGACTGCTTGAGTCCAGGAGTTTGAGATCAGACTGGGCAATATAGTGAGACCTCATCTCTACAAAAAAATTAAAAAGTAGCTGAGCGTGGTGACATGCATCTGCAGTCCCAGATACTTAGAAGGCTGAGATGGGAGGATCTCTTGAGCTTGGGAGATGGAGGTTGCAATGCACCACTGCACTCCAGCTTGGGTGACAGAGTGAGACTCTGTCTCAAAAAAAAATTTCCAACACATGAACTTTGGAGCACACATTCAAACCACAGCTCCATCCAACATACTTTTTTTTTTTTTTTCCTGTTTCTCGGTTTTACTTTTTTTTTTTTTTCCCTGTTTCTCTCTCCAAAAATGTAACCTTGAGGAAGACAAGAATCTTTGCCTATTTTGCAAACTGATGTATCTCCAGCACCTATATGTAGCATGAATGTGGTGTCTTCAAAGCCTGGTACTTGGTAGGCACTCAATAAATAGAATAAATAGTTATTGAATGAATACATAAATAAATGAATGAATGAAACTAAAGAATACGCATAAATCTGTCACCAGGTGACAGATTATTGAGAAATCCTAGAACAAAAGAAGCAATAAAGAAAAGATGAGTTTGGGAGGGTAATGAAAAGCTCAGTCTTGGCAGAGAGGAAAGCAGAGGGATCCTGGCTGTCTTTTCCAGTCTTTCAAGCTACTAGTAAAAGGCGGGAGCTGTCCAGCATGGACCGCCTGAAGTTGGAGCATTGCTGCAGGGACGAAAGCCTGCTTTCCTAACCCTGCTCAGGATCACTTCATTGCCATCCTTATCAAATACACCTTTGTTCCCTGTGTGCTTCTCCTTCCCAGTCCTTTTTCCTTTACTCAAATGTGACCAGAAAGCCCATGAGCTACATGAAATCTTATTGTTCCCATGCTTTTCAAAAAGCTTTACTCACTCCAGTAACTTCCATGCCATAAAAGTGATGACTGGGATGACAGAAACAGTGTCTTCATAAATGCATCCATTGAAATGAGTTTGGTGCTTCCTTCCTGTATATATCTCAAAAATCAGCTTTTTAAATGTGGTGAAAAGCCAAGATTGGGGGCCCAATAGTCTAGCAAATTTCTTAATGAGAAAGCCCTGTTCTCTATCACACACCCTAGTCGGCTGAGTTGTGTGCCCCCCTTCCCCAACCTCAAAAGACATGTCTACTTGAAACCTGTGAATATCATCATATTTGGAAAAAAACTATGCCCTTATCTGTAGCTATAATTAAATTTAGTTTCTTGAGATGAGATAATCCTGGATTCAGGACAGGTCCTAAATTCAATGGCAGGTGTCCTTACAACAAGAGGAAAGGACAGAAGCACAGAGAGACATAGAGGGGAAGGCCATGTGAAGTTAGAGGCAAAGTTTGGAGTTACACAGCTATAAGCCAAGGAACGATGAGGATTGCTGGCAGCAATGCCCAGAGCCACCAAGAGCTGGAAGAGGCAAGGAAGAATTCTCCCCCTAGAGACTTTGGAGGGAATATAGCCCTGCTGATACCTTGATTTCAGAATTCTGGCCTCCAGGCCAGGCGCAGTGGCTCAAACCTGTAATCTCAGCACTTTGGGAGGCCAAGGCAGGCAGATCACTTGAAGTCAGGAGTTTGAGACCAGCCTGGCCAACAGGGAGAAACCCTGTCTCTACCAAAAACACAAAAATTAGCCAGATGTGGTGGAGCACACCTGTAATCCTAGCTACTCAGGAGGTGAAAGGTACATCTTTTTTTTTTTTTTGAGATGGAGTCTCACTTTGTCACCCAAGCTGGAGTGCAGTGGTATGATCTCAGCTCACTGCAACCTCCACCTCCTGGGTTCAAGCAATTCTCTGGCCTCATCCTCCCAAGTAGCTGGGATTATAGGCATGTGCCACCACGCCCAGCTAATTTTTGTATTTTTAGAAGAGATGAGGTTTCACCATGTTGGTCAGGCTGGTCTTGAACTCCCGACCTCAAGTGATCTGCTTGCCTTGGCCTCCCAAAGTGCTGGGATTATAGGCTTCAGCTACCATGCCTGGCCAAAAGGCACGTCTTACTTGGCAGCCAGCAAGAGAGAGCTTGCACAGGGGAACTTCCATTGAGAAAGCCATCAGATCTTGTGAGACTTATTCACTACCATGAGAAGAGCATGGGAAAGACCCACCCCCATGATTCAGTTGCCTCCCATCGGGTCACTCCCACAACATGTGGAAATTGTGGCAGCTACAATTCAAGATGAGATATGGGTGGGGACAGAGCCAAACCATATAATTTCACCCCTGGCCCCTCCAAATCTCATGTCCTCACATTTCAAAACCAGTCATGCCTTCTGAACAGTCCCTCAAAGTCTTAACTCATTTCAGCATTAACCCAAAAGTCCACAGTCCAAAGTCTCTTCTGAGACAAGGTAAGTTCCTTCTGCCTCTGAGCCTGTAAAATGAAAAGCAAGTTAGTTACTTCCTAGATAAAATGGGGGTACAGGCATTGGATAAATGCAGCTATTCCAAATGGGAGAAACTGGCCAAAACAAAGGGGCTACAGGCCCCTTGCAAGTCAAAAATCCAATAGAGCAGTCACTAAACCTTAAAGTTCCAAAATTATCTCCTTTGACTCCAGGTCTCACATTCAGGTCACACTGATGCAAGAGGTGGGCTCCCATGGGGCATCCATGGTCTTGGGCAGCTCTGCCCCTACGGCTTTGCAGGGTACAGCCTCCATCCTGGCTGCTTTCATGGGCTGGTATTGAGTGTCTGCTGCTTTTCCAGGCTGATGGTGCAAGCTGTCAGTGGATCTACCATTCTGATGTCTGGAGGATGGTGGCCCTTTCTCACAGCTCCACTAGGTAGTGCCCCAGTAGGGACTCTGTGCCAGGGCTTCAACCCCACATTTCCCTTCTGCACTGCCCTAGCAGAGGTTCTCCATGAGGGTCCCACCCTGCAGCAAACTTCTGCCCGGACATCCAGGCATTTCCATACATCCTCTGAAATCTAGGTGGAGGTTCCCATATCTCAATTCTTGACTTCTCTGCATTTACAAGCTCAACACCACATGGAAGCTGCCAAGGCTTGGGGCTTTCACCCTCTGAAGCCACAGCCCAAGCTGTACCCTGGCCTCTTTTAGCCATGGCTGGAGCAGCTGGGACACAGGGCATCAAGTTCCTAGGCCGCACACAGCAGAGGGTTCTATGCCCAGTTCATGAAACCATTTTTTCCTTCTAGGCTTCTGGGCCTGCAATGGGAAGGTCTCTGACACGTGAAGGTCTCTGACATGCCCTGGAGGCATTTTCCCCATTGTCTTGGCTCCTTGTTACATATTTGGCTCCTTGCTACTTATCCAAATTTTGGCAGCCAGCTTGAATTTCTCCCCAGAAAATGGGGTTTTCTTTTCTATTGAATCATCAGACTGCAAATTTTCCAAACTTTTATGCTTTGCTTCCTCTTGAATACTTCACTGCTTAAAAATTTCTTCTGCCAGATACCCTAAATCATTTCTCTCAAGTTCAAGGTTCCATATATCTTTAGGGCAGGGGCAAAATGCTTGCAGTCTCTTTGCATAGCAAGAGTGACCTTTATTCCAGTTCCCAACAAGTTCCTCATCTCCACCTGAGACCACCTCAGCCTGGACCTTATTGTCCATATCACTATCAATATTTTGGTCAAAGCCATTCAACAAGCCTCTAGGAAGTTCCAAACCTTCCCACACTTTCTTATCTTCTGAGCCCTCCAAACTGTTCCAACCTCTGCCTGTTACCTGGTTCCAAAGTCACTTCCACATTTTAAGGTATCTTTACAGCAGTACTCCACTCTCAGTACCAATTTACTGTATTAGTCCATTTTCCCACTGCTGACACACCTGAGGCTGGGTAATTTATAAAGAAAAAGAGGATTAATGGACTCACAGTTCCACATGTCTGGGGAGGCCTCACAATCATAGTCGTAGGTGAAGGATGAAAGGCGCATCTTACATGGTGGCAGGCAAGAGAGAGCTTGTGCAGGGGAACTCTCGCTTATAAAACCATCAGATCTCACGAGACTTATTCACTATCATGAGAAGAGCATGGGAAAGACCCGCCCCCATGATTCAATTAACCTCCCACTGGGTCTCTCCCACGACATGTGGGAATTGTGGGAAATATAATTCAAGATGAGATTTGGATGGGGACACAGCCAAATCATATCATCTGCCAATATTTATTATCTGTCTGTTTTATTTTAGCCATCTTAATGGATATAAAGTGTTATCTTATTGTAATTTTGATTTGTATTTCTCTGATGGCAAATTATGTTGAATATCTTTCTATGTGCTTATTGACCATTTGTGTAATTTCTTTGGATAAATGTCTGTTCATATCCTTTGCTCACTTTTTCATTTTATTTTTGGCTTATAAATAAGGTTTTTGTTTGTTTGTTTGTTTTTGTTTTTTGAGGTGGAGTCTTGCTCTGTCTCCCAGGCTAGAGTGCAGTGATATGACCTTGACTCACTGCAACTTCCGCCTCCTGGGTTCAAGCAATTCTCCTGTGTCAGCCTCCTGAGTAGCTGGGACTATAGGTGTATGCCACCATGTCCGGCTAATTTTCATATTTTTAGCAGAGACAGGGTTTCACCATGTTGGCCAGGCTGGTCTTGAACTCCTGACCTCAGCTGATCCACCTGCCTCAGCCTCCCAAAGTGCTGGGATTATAGGCATGAGCCAAGTATGGCTTATTTTAAAAACTTTGTTATTTAGAAATAATTTCAGACTTTTACAAAGTTGCAAGAATTGTATAAAGAATTCCTGAATACTTTTAATGCAGATTTCCTAAATGTTAACATTTCACCATTGCCTTATTCATTCTAGTTTTTTTCTGAAACATTTGAAAGTAAATTGCAGATTTGATGCCCCTTTACCAAATACTTCTGTGTATTTCCAAAAACAAGAACACTCTCTGATATAACAATAGTCCATTGGTCAAAGTCAGGAAATAATTCAATGCCAATAACTAACTCTACAGACCTTATTCAAATTTCACCCATTCCCCTACCCATGTCCTTTATCAGACTTATGCTTTTAACACTTTTTTTTTTTTTTTTTTTTTTTTTTTTTTTTTTTTTGAGACGGAGTCTGGCTCTGTCACCCAGGCTGGAGTGCAGTGGCCGGATCTCAGCTCACTGCAAGCTCCGCCTCCCGGGTTGACGCCATTCTCCTGCCTCAGCCTCCCGAGTAGCTGGGACTACAGGCGCCCGCCACCTCACCCGGCTAGTTTTTTGTATTTTTTAGTAGAGATGGGGTTTCACCGTGTTAGTCAGGATGGTCTCGATCTCCCGACCTCGTGATCCGCCCGTCTCGGCCTCCCAAAGTGCTGGGATTACAGGCTTGAGCCACCGCGCCCGGCCGCTTTTAACACATTTTTATGTATTTCTTACCTTTCAGGCATTTGTATCTTTTTTAAAAAAGTTACTGTTGGCCAGGTGCAGTGGCTCACACCTATAATCTCTGCACTTTGGGAGGCCGAGACAGGAGAATTGCTTAAGTCCAGTTCAAGACCACACTGGGCAACATAGCAAGATCCATCTCTACAAAAAACACAAAAATTAGCGAGAGCAGATAATCATCTTCCTCAGAAAAGAAGAATTTTCCAGACCCTCTCCTAGTATAGGAAAACCACATTCTCCTTAGGGGCTGTTCCCAAGTGGTTCCTCCTAGAAGCAGCTAGGTTCAGAAGAGGCTGGGTCTGATTTTTTGCCATCCCTTCATTATTCCCTCCTTTTCTTCAAAATCTTGCAAATGGTAGAAATTTAATAAATGTCAAATGAATGGATGGATGGGATCGTGCTTTCATCAACCTGTCTTCTAAGGCCTGAAGAGCAGGGAGAAGCTATTAAAATTCTTTAAATAGTAGGCTGTTGGGCCAACGAGATCTCTATCTTTCAGTGTGAATAGGTAAGTGAAAAGCAGGGCAACTTCAAATGGTATATACATATACAGAGTCCTATCAGCGTTAAAATAGAGAAAGCTTAAAAACAATTAGCCAGGTGTGGTGGTGCACACCTGTAATCCTAGCTACTCAGGAGCCTGAGGTAGAAGAATTGCTTGAGCCCAAGAGTTCAAGGCTGCAGTAAACTGTGATCACACCTCTGGATTCCAGTTCAGGCCAAGAACGAGACTCTGTAAAAAAAAAAAAAAAAAAAAAAAAGAAGAAGAAAAAAGAAAAGAAAAGAAAAAAACCTTCCTTCAAGTTGTTTCTTCCTTGGAGTTGGCAATAAGAGGAAAGGTGATAACTTTGCTCTTTGCTGTTTAGCCCCAGGGGAGGGATCAGCCCTGTGGGGAACTGGGCTAAGTTATCAGAGGTTACTTACTGCCCTTGCTAAACTCTAAAGAGATTCATTTTTTAAAAACTGATACATAATATTTGAACATATGTGTATACACAATGGAATACCATTCGGCCACAGAGAAGGAAACCATGAAGAGATTCCTTTTTAATATATGTAGCTGAATGCCAACTTGTCTCACGTTCCCCTTCTCCTAGGAAAAAAAAAAATGTGGATTTTCTGAAGCACCTACCTGGAAGTACATACAGATGATTTCGTAAACTTGAAGCTGAGAGTGGATGGAATTGCTACTAGGAAGACTGTAGCATGAGCAGGAGCAGAATCCTGGGGAACACACTTTTAGCGACAGGAGTCAGAAATCTCAGAGAAGCAGGGGTTACTGGTGGGAGCACGGGGCTGCTCAGAGCCTAGTAAAAGGAAAAGGTTTTAATATCATTTGAAGCCACTGTGGTGCTCCAAGAGGAAGCTCCTGTCATCCAGAGAGCAGTGAGCTCCCAAGCAAGCAGAGACTTCAATCCCTAAACGAGCATAAGCTTCATTCAGGGCATTCACTGGCCACGACCAGGGACGCCCAGCACCTAGTGCAGGGCCTGCCCTGGAAGAGGTCAGTAGTGCAAAGAAGTTAGGGCTGGAAATGGGAGGAAATTCGAGCATGCGTCCCAGCCAGAGGTTGAGCTCGCGGACGAAGAACAAGGCAGAGCTGGGAACCACGCTAGGGCTTTCCGTGTGGGCCGCGCCTGCCGGCCCTCTCTGTTGTCCCACTTGGCACGGACTGGGCTACCGCCCACAGCTTGACTTCCGCCACCAGCGACCAAGGGAACCAGATCCCAAGGGAACCAGCACTCCTGGGCGCTCGCGGCCCGAAGCCTGAGGTTCCCTCCCGGCCCAGGCAGGGCGGCCCCGCCTACACCGTTGCGGTCCCGCCCCCCGCGACCGCCCCGCCTCCCTCGGGTCCCAGCGCCGCCGGCGGAGGACAGTAGCATGGAGGGCGGCCTGGGGCGTGCTGTGTGCGTGCTGACTGGGGCCTCCCGCGGCTTCGGCCGGACGCTGGCCCCGCTCCTGGCCTCGCTGCTGTCGCCCGGCTCCGTGCTGGTCCTTAACGCCCGCAACAACGAGGCACTGCGGCAGCTGGAGGCCGAGCTGGGCGCCGAGCGGTCTGGCCTGCGCGTGGTGCGGGTGCCCGCCGACCTGGGCGCCGAGGCCGGCTTGCAGCAGCTGCTCGGAGCCCTGCGCGACCTCCCCAGGCCCGAGGGGCTGCAGCGACTGCTGCTCATCAACAACGCGGGTAAGACCCCGAGACTGAAGCGGGCTCCCCATGTGAGCGCCCACTTCCTCCACCGCTGGGGAATTTAACAGCGACTCCTAGGGAGTCAGATAGGACGCCTAGAAATCTAAAGCCCTAGTTGTTCCAGCTTGAGTAGCGAGCGGAGGCGAGGTGTACAGGAAGACTCGGTGCCGTCGGGGCAACAGTCTGCCCCCACTTCCTGGAAAATTGGCCAGCCGGGTTTTCCAAAGCGCCTGTAGAACTTTCCCGATCCCCTTGCTCTGCGCCCTCTGGCGGAGGCCTGAGTCAGGGCTTCAAGTCTCCAAACAAGTAAAGTCGCTGCTTCTCCAGAGGACCCCTAGAGCTCTCCCTCGGCAAGTCAGGTGCCTTCTCCTTCTGCAGCTTGGGATGGCTGGGTTCCCCAGGTGTGTCTTTCCGCAGAGCTGGGGAAGAGAGAAGCCTCTTCAGAAGCGCAGCTTCCTCCTCTAGGTCTGCATGGGAAGAGGATATCTGGAAGAACTTGGGAGGGCTGGGAGAGAAGAAAGCCCCGCCTGCCCTGAGTTACTCCTAAGGGTTGGTTTTTCAGGCTCTCTTGGGGATGTGTCCAAAGGCTTCGTGGACCTGAGTGACTCCACTCAAGTGAACAACTACTGGGCGCTGAACTTGACCTCCATGCTCTGCCTGACTTCCAGCGTCCTGAAGGCCTTCCCGGCCAGTCCTGGCCTCAACAGAACCGTGGTTAACATCTCGTCCCTCTGTGCCCTGCAGCCTTTCAAAGGCTGGGCGCTGTACTGTGCAGGAAAGGCTGCTCGTGATATGCTGTTCCAGGTCCTGGCGCTGGAGGAACCTAATGTGAGGGTACTGAACTATGCGCCAGGTAGGTGGGAAGTCCTGCCGTCCCTGTCCTCCAGAACCCACTGGTGCGCCTCTGGGGGCTGGGCAAGCGGCCTAGTCCACCCCCTCCAGGAAACAACCCACAGGATTTTGTCCTTGAATCCTGATCCATGACCCGTTAGGGGAAATACAGACCCAGGGGAAATAGAGGTGGTAGGGTCCGGGGATACTGGCAGAGAGTGAGGAGTTGCCTGGACTGGAGGGTGGGGCAGGAAAGTCTGAGGTATTAGATGAAGTTTGGGAGAAGACTGGGGTTTGAGTACCAGGCCTTCCTCATGTGAAATGGGGAAGACGCTCCCTGCCTCACAGGGCACTTCGGAAGACTGAATGAGATACTGTATGTGAAAATGACCCTGACTTGTGAAGTGTTGCCTCATTGTTAAATAGGACTGACCACACTGTATTGCACTATGCATCTGTGTGTTCCCAACACCTAGCAAAGCACTACAGTAAGGCAAGCTGCAGGACATGCTAGCTGTATGGAGAGCAGACAGGCATTGTTGAGTGCTGACCATCCCTGGCTGAACTGTGCTGGAACACTATTGAGGATACTGGGATATGTACAATAGAGCCCTTATTTTCATGAAGGCCAAAGGACAGGGAGTCTTGTGATACTGGGTCTGGTTTCTGATGCTGCAGCGCCCCTTTCTTAATAGTGAGGAGTCTCTTTTAGGCTTGAGGTTGCTGCAATCAGAAAGTGGTGACAGAGTAGCCATGGAAAGCCTGAGCAACTTGGGCAGTGATCCAGCAGTCTGTGTCCCTGGGGAATAGGGTCAGGATCCCAGGGCAGACAGGTAGAATGGCCTGCACAAAGCACAGATGTGGCAGGCCTACATCCCACCATGTTTCCAAGTCCTTCCTCACGTTCTCCTGTACCCCAGCCCCTACCACCCCTGTCCCCCAACACATGCACAATTATTCTTGCAACCAACATTCAACTCATCATCCACTCTGAGCTCAGCCCAAGGACTCGCACAAACAATGGTGACCAAATGTAAGCTACAACCAGGAGCAGAGCAGACTCCAAGAGGCCACATGGCTGCATTTGGTCTCAGGAGGCTGCCCCGGGCATTATGAGGGAGCTGAGATTTTCAGGAGGTCCCCAGGGCCTGAACCAAGGCAGAGGCCAGTCTGGTTTTCATTTTGGTCTCAGGAAGAATGTTGTAACAGGTGCTCAGAGATAGAATGGGCTGTTTGGAAAGGCAGCAAGTTCCCTCTCAGCAGGGATGCACAGGTCATTGGAAAACAGTCAAGGATCAGGAGATAAATTCTCCCTCTAACCCTGGAATTCTCTGATTTTCTGCCCTTGAGGACCATTAACTGCAAATACTGGGGTGCATGAGTGATTCTTATGTGAAGAACGGAATGTGCTTGCAACAGTTCAAAAAGGGAACAATTCCCTTTAGGTGGGGAGACTAGAGATGGCTTTATTGGAGGTAGCTGAACTGGACATTGACCTTGGTTGTTAGCAGATGGAAGGCATTCCCGATGAAAGGAAATAAAGGTGCGAAGGCTCACTGTGGGTGTGGCAGGTCTTCCGGTTTGCCTGTAGGGTAGGTGTGCCCAGAGGAGGGCACACTAGGATGCTTTGAGTACTAGGCCAGGCTAGTGGGAAGCTGTTGAGGGGTTTTGAGCAGAGGAGTGTAGTGATCCCAGTGATGTTTTTGTTTGTTTCTTTGTTGAGACGGAGTCTCACTCTGTCGCCCAGGCTGGAGTGCAGTGGCGTGATCTTGGCTCACTGCAAGCTGCGTATCCCAGGTTCACGCCATTCTCCTGCCTCAGCCTCCCGAGTAGCTGGGACTACAGGCGCCCGCCACCATGCCCAGCTAATTTTTTGCATTTTTAGTAGAGACGGGGTTTCACCATGTTAGCCAGGATGGTCTCGATTTCCTGACCTCGTGATCCGCCTGCCTCAGCCTCCCAAAGTGCTGGGATTACAGGAGCCACCGCCCCTGCCTCAGCTCAGGCAATTCTAGCACCTCAGCCTCCAGAGTAGCTGGGATTACATGTGCATGCCACTACGCCTGGCTAATTTTTGTATTTTTAGTAGAGATGGGGTTTCACCGTGTTGACCAGGCTGGTCTCAAACTCTTGACCTCAAGTGATCCACCTGCCTCAGCTTCCCAAAGTGCTGGGATTGCAGGTGTGAGCCACTGCAGCCGGGCCCCAGTGATGTTTTAGTGGAGTAAGTTTAGTAGAGGGCTACAGGAGCTGAGGCAGGGAGAGAAGCAAGCTTGTAAAAAGGACCTGATTGTCGGGATACGTACACGCTGAAGGGTCCTACCTGGTGCCTGGTTGGCTGTGGGGGCGAGGAGGGGAGGGAAGGAGGAGGTGATGGAGGTTTTGAGTCTGGGAAAAGAATACTTCATTAATAGAAATGGGAATGTCAGGAGGTGGTGCTGGTTGGACAGGAGATGAGAATCTTGGTTTTAGACATGGTAATCTAGAGGGTCCATGTTCATTGGGCTTTTGAATTTCAGTCCAGAGCTTGATAATGACAAATTGGAGCCTTTGACAACCCTGACCACACATTTCAGCCAAGATGACGTGTTTCCTCCGGCCAGACCTGACTCAGCCCCACCCCCGACATACAACAGGGACCTGAAACCTTCTGCCCTGCCTCGGCCATGTTCCCTCATCGTCTGCTTTTCATCCTCTAGGTCCTTTGGACACAGACATGCAGCAGTTGGCCCGGGAGACCTCCATGGACCCAGACATGCGAAAAGGGCTGCAGGAGCTGAAGGCAAAGGGGAAGCTGGTGGATTGCAAGGTGTCAGCCCAGAAACTGCTGAGCTTGCTGCAAAAGGACGAGTTCAAGTCTGGAGCCCACGTCGACTTCTATGACAAATAAGCCCATGTTTTTGGCTTCCTGAACCTTTTCGTCCCCACTTTCAGACATACCCCAGAGCCCTGTGGCTCCCCACACCCTGCCATAGGGGCAGTCCTGCCTTACACATAGAAACACTCATGCCTGCTGCCCTGCCGTCAGGCACAGCCAGCTGTGAGCTCCCAGATCTTGGCCTTACCTGTTGTCAGGAGTCTGTGCTGTGCACCCTGGATTATGAGGATGGTAGGAGAGAGGTTATGGGTATTGGTGTCTCTATCCCCAGAAATAGAACTTAAGGAGTGGGAAGAGCAGGAAAAGAAGCTGGAACACAGAAGAGAGGAGGTTGTGTCTCCTGCTCATAGCAAGCCTGTGGGGAGAGGGAAGAGTGATCTGGTGTGGAATAGGAGGACCCATGTAGATTCACAGATGGCCTAGATGGGAAGAAGAGCAGATGGTACAAGTTCCAGCCCACATAGATGCCCCTTGCTGAGGGTAGCAGGACCTTCTTTTGCACTTTGTGTCCTCACTCTGATGTCTCTTTCCTCCCGAATCTACCACCCCTCCCCCAGGCTGGGAGAAGGGGCTCCTGGGTGTCTGTATACATGCCAAAGGCAGATACAAATAAAATACAGATTGTCCTTTTTTCATGCTTGCTTTCTCCTCTGATACAGGGTCTGTGACTAACTTCCTGGTTCACTGGGCCCAAGGTCATTCCCGAGGCAGTTAACCCAAAAGTGAGATGTTGTCCTTATTTCCTAGGGAGCTGTCCTGGGGCCATCTACCTCCAATCATCAAGCCCCACTCAGTGGCAAGCCCAGGTCCAAAGTTGCCCACGATCGGCATGCCTGCTCTTTTGTGTTGTTGCCCATGCCAACCCCAGCCTTGACAGCCCTTTTCTCACCCTGGGCTATTCAGAATACCCATCTTTTACGGCCCAACTTACAGCCTGCCCTCCGCATGGCCCTGGAGCCTGGGTCTTTTCCCCGACTCTGGATTCCCAATTCCACCCACTGTCCACATGGCAATGCTGTGAATGGATACCAGCTGCTATTGGCCCTCTTGGCGTTGCCCATCTGGCCCAGCCCATGGTCCAGGTCCTCAGTGGGGTGGGCTTAGGACCAGCATGCCTTTGGGGGAGATGGGCAAGATTCCAAGAAATGGAAGCTCTGAGAAATCAGGGCTTCATCTAAGCCAATCCTTGTGCAGGTTGGTAGACATAGGCTAGACTGGGAGCTCCACAGCAGTGGTGATCTGCAGCCAGCACCCTGGCCCCTGGCCATATTTGGGAGGAGGGAGCGTGGTCCGCTGCCGGCTGACTCCAGGACGCCGCCTGCCTCTGAGTATGCATAAGAGAACTCCTCCTTGTGCTCAGCAGAGGGCGCATGGAGGCCGCGCCTCTTGCTGAAGGGCAGGCCCTAGGCTGAAGGTGGCAGAGCCCTGCCTGCTCCCCTAGGAGGGAATGGGCGAACGCTTGCCTGGTCCAGCAGAGGCGTTACCCTCATGCACCCATTGAAGTAGAAATCACTGGGCTCAGGTTCCTGCTCTGCCACAGCTGGTAACCCAGGGCAAGTTTCTTCTCTGTGCCTCAGTTTCCTTATCTGAAAAATGGATTATAATGGCACCTAGCCTAAAGGGTTATTTTGAACATTAAGTGACCTAGTGTTTGTAAATGTTCAGCACAGTGCTAGCATTGTGGTAACTGCCCCGTAGGTGCTAATATTATTTATTGCCTTTAAATATCAAGATCCAGATCATCCTGGAGCCCTGCTGGAAGCCTCCTCTCCTCTAGGCGGCCCAGGCATCCTCCCCTGGCTGACTTGAGGCAAAACCTCTCACTGTACTGCCCCTATTCAGCCTCCTGGAGGTGAGGGTGGGGTCTGGTCTGGATACCTTGTCTTGGATTTACAGAAAAATGCATGAACTTTGGAGTCAGGAACCTTCACTTCCACTACCTTGTCTGTGACAGAGATGCTGTGGGGAGTTGGGCAGAGCCCTGCTCTCTCTCTGGGCTTCAGTTTCTTTAGAGCAGTGAACTCCAAGATTCCTTCCTGGACACCCTCCTCTGAGGTGTTTCCAGTGTGATGAGGCAGTGGATTATGGCAGCCTGGGTTGCCTTTCGTGCCATGGTGGCTGGTAGGTAGGTTTCCTCACCCGGCCCCTTGCTCCTGCGGGAGTATGAGGGTGGGCAGTGCCAGTCCAGCTCCTTGTGAATGATCATCGGGGTTGACTCTGTCCCTCCCCTCTAGGCTGGTTGGCCAGGGGCTTCGTGAGGAGTACCGCTTGTCCCCACAAGGTGGCGAGGCCCTCCCATGCCTGACATTTGTCTTCTCTGAGCCCAGAGATGTAAGAGCTTTGGAAGTGCTCTCTTGGGCTGTCTCTCCCTGCAGTCCAGGATTCTGGACTCTCGGGGGCCCCCAGGGAACTGGGGAGATCAGAGATGGGCAGCAGCACTCTTCCTGCCAGGTCCCGAGGCCTCTTCAGTGACCCACGGTCTCTGGCCTCAGGGATTTCCCAGACCTTGCTCCCAGCCCTGAACTCAGCCTCCCCAGGTCCCCCCACACTGAGGCAGGGAGGCTTTTGTGGCAGCCTCCAGGCCATAAGCAGCCACCCTCCAGGGGCTAACCATCTGTGTTCCCCGACTGCATGACCCGGCCTTGGCCACCACACACATGAGCACACGTGAGTGCACACACGCAAATACATGCCTGCACATGCCCAGGGCCCAGCTGCTGGAGCGAGCAGGGCCATAGATGAGCCAAAAGATAAACAAGTTTCCTCTTTGTCTTTGGTGTGAGAGTGCTGGACGGTTTTTGGTTTTGTGTTTAATACGCCTGCACTGGGACCAGCAGCTGGCCTGTGAGGAGCAGGGGGAGTGAGGGGAATATTCCAGGCCATAGCCAGTGTCCAAGAGCATGATCAGCTGGGAATAGTCTGGTCAAGAGGTTCCCCCGAATCTCCAATTCCTGTCCTTCCTCCCATGAATAAACACATGTGCCCCCACACCAAGGCTGGCGCTGAGTCTGTTGTCAGTCATCAGGGTCACATGCCCAGGATGTACTCCATCCTAGCATCTCCCCGTGTCTCACCCCAGAGAGCTGGGCACTGGGATGCTGCCTCCTAGCCTCCTTCACCTTCTTCCATCCCCATAGAACATGGCCTCATAGGCTAGCAGGCATGCGGTAATTCTGACTCGTATAGCAGGTGTGCACATTCCCGGGTGAGCACACCCAAGAGCACCCAGGCATGCCCTCGCTACTGGGCTCCCGTGTGGTGACAGAGAGGTGGGTGAAGATGACTCCCAGTCCCTGGGGTGGAGACCCCCATTGGGTGGCACCTCTCCAGCTCTCACATCATCTCTCAGTAATCTGGGGTGTAAAAGAGGAGGGGAGTGGACCAGAAGCCACTAGACAGCTTGCTGGAAGCCAGCTGAGGAATCACTCCGAACCTCTGGAGTCAGCTGGGGGAGCCGATGATGGAGGGTAGGGCTCCAATCCTGGAGCAAGCCATCCTTGCCTCACTCCCCAGTCCCAGTCCTGAGGTCTCCCACCTGTGGTGCTGGGAGATGGGGAGCAGCACAGATGTTGTCTCAGACTTTTGAAGTAGAGCCCACTCCCACCAGGGAATTATTGTTACTTCCCAGCCAGCCTCCCCTACCTCACCCTTTGTCGCTCCTTTCATCCATGGTAACTCCATCTTCAGCCCTAAGTGCCCTTCATGTGAGCCGGGAGAGTCCCAGACTTCTATTTTCAGTGAGGAGCTGGAGGAAAGGAGGATGGGAGAGAGAAGGAAATGCCTATCCCTTGGGGGCTCCTCCCCCAGCTGACCTCAGTGGCTCAGCGTGGTTCCTCAGCTAACTAACCTGAAAGCTGTCTAGTAGCCTCTTAGTCCACAGGACCGCCCAAGGACAGCCCCAGATTCCCCTATCTCACCCCCTGGGCAGGAGCCCTATGCAAAGGACAGGGACAGCTGCATCATTTTCTGGAACAAAATAGGCTTTTTCTAAGAGTCCCTCCTTGTGGCCTGCCTGGGTGACACAGGAAAGGGACCAGGGGCAAAGTGAGGAGTTGAAAGGAGGAAAGTCCCGTCGAGCATCCAGGCAGAGAAACAAAAGCAGACACCGCGAGAGTCAAAGACAGAGACAGGGCAAGCCGGACAGTGAGAGAAGATAGAGAGAGGGACAGAAACGCAGGGAGGAAACAGGCAGAAAGATTCGAAAATATAGTAAGACAGATTTAGATGAAGGGAGAGAGATGGCGGGAGAAGCCACACACCCTCACACACTCACACACGCTCATACTCCCTCTCTCTCTTCCCCCCCTCCCTCTCTCTCTCACATACACACACTCACACACACACACACACCCGGGCGTGCGCTCACGCAGCCGCCCTGAGCCTTGCTGGAAATAATCCCGTTCGCGACGCCAGGGCCTCAGCTGCACAGGCGTTGCCGAGCTGTTACCTTGCACATCTGTCAGCTCCAAATGTAGAAGCTGTCATAGGACTGTATGTGTGTGAGTGTGAGAGTGTGTGTGCATGCCTGTTCCTCCCAGAGAATTCTGAGGCCTTGGTCGGCAGAGGGAGATTCCCAAAGGCCCAGAGGCTCTCCAGGAAGTCCAAGCCCTGGGAAGCAGGTCTGCTCCTTCCCTTCCTGCACAGGAAGTGGCCACAGGGCCGCCCAGCTTTATGAGATAGCCCACTGGACTTGGCTTCTGTGGCCTGGCTCGGCCACTCATAGCCATGGGGCCCTGGGCAGTCACTTCTCAGAGCAGCTGTGTCCTGCTTGTCAGGTCGAGATGTTGGGTAGCTATGCCACCTGGAAGGAACCCAGACGGGGTGATGAGCACCTGGTCTGGTGTGTGTCAGTCACTTCCGGTCGTCAGGGATTTTTCTCTGAGAGCTGGAAAGTCCTTCTTGTGTCTGACTCCCACTTCTGGGAATGTATCCCACACCCAGGTCCCTCTGGGGCACCGAGAACATTGCCCTCCTCTGACCCACTCTTCTCCATGCCAGTCTCCTTGCTGGACCGGAGGATGGGCCTTGGGCACCGACTCCGGGCTGCAAAAGGTCCAAGAACCTCAAGCACCAAGTCTCCAGGAGAATAGCGTGTTGGCACAAAGCCTGGAGGACTTGAGAATGTTGAGCCTTTTCCTGTAAGGATCCTTGGGTAGAAACTTTTCTCTGGTGACTCTTTCCAGGTTTTCAACCCCACTCCCTGGCCCCAAATGTCAGGACGTTCTTCTTTTGTGTTTGCACTTCCTCCTGCTTTAATCTAAGTGTATCACAGATAAATTTCATAGCAATGAGAAAGAGGCCCCAGGAACTACCTAGTAAGGAGGGCAGCTTTTTCGCTCCAAGTAAGAGGAAAGAGGGACCCTAACCAAAGGGACCCCACCCTGTATTGGTGCTCTTCCCACAATGCCATGGCCACCCTATTTCATCCTCCCCCGATCCATGGAACTGACCCCTTGAAGACTTGAATACAAAGGCCCTGCCATCCATCCCACAGGCTGGCACCTTCACCCCTGTCCTGGCCTCATCAGAAACCATCTTAACCCCAGGCCATCTCTCATGCCGTCCTCAGATCCATGTTTCTTTCTGCCTAAAGGCTGGATGGAACAATCTAACAGGCATTGTATGCTCATGGTGCTCACAGCAGGGTGTTCTGAGAGAGGAGATGAGGCCAAAGACTTGAATCAGTGGTTCAAGCCCAGAAGCCATCACCTGGAATGTGTTCTCCCCAGGGACCTGGGTCTCCGAGTATGCACATTACGGATATATATGAATCACACATGGGCCTGCCCTGGGCCCAAGCTGTGTGTGTGTGTCTCTGTGTGTGTGTGTGTATATATATATATATATATAACTGTTTGCCACCTTAGAATTAGTCTTATGGGGGTTTGAACATTCAGCTTTTCTTATGCCTGGAGGGGTGTAATTGTGTGTGTACCTGTGTATAAGTGTTCTGATGTAAAACTTACCAGGTAATGGTGTGGTGTGCAAATGTGGGTTTGAGTGTATAGCTGTACATGCACACCTATAAGCCTATTGTGTGAATGTGAGTGTAACTTTGAAAACTACTGTGAGCACACACGAGCATTTGTATTTGAATAACAGTGGGTCTGTGTGTTTAAATCATGTATGCATCAACAGTGTACATATATGTGATTATGAGTGGTGGTATATAACCACATGTTGTATTTCTGGGTTGCTCTCCATTCATAATTGGGTGTGCATGTGTGCACACGTGACAGGTTGTTACCTTCCAAGCAGGAGCTCATGCAAAGCTGTGCATGAGATTTATGTGTGTGTGATCTTGACACGGGACTGGTGTCCCTGGATAAATGAGTGTGTTCAGGCCTGTGACTGGGGTATAACAATTGTGTGTTGACAAACTGCAGACACCCCTTAGGCCATGTCCAGTGAGAAGGAAAAGTGTAAATGTTTGTTGAACACAAAACAGAACAGCCACAAAATGCCAGGCCCTGTAGTGGCGCGGCAAATCGTGGAAGTTTTTTCCTCCCTCTCCATCTCTCCCTCTCCCCAGCATCTCGGCCCCTCTCTGGCGTCGTTCCCTCACACCTAAGCCCAATGGTGTTTTGCAGGCTTTCAGCTGTTACCTCAGTCCCTCCTCGCCTCATTCCCGATTCACTCCGTTGCTATAGGTATGTTTGAAACCCCAGCGTGGTAGATTTTAATTAGTCTTCCTACAGATGGCCAATTAACATTCATTACTTTTGCCTTGAGCGATTAATTATGAGTTTGGATAGAAAAGGAGAGAAGAGGAGAGGAAGATGGGCAGGTGAATGAAAGGAGAAAAGAGAAGGGGGTTTGATTGGGAGTTTGGAATTTTTACACAGAGCAGGCTGGTGGGGGAGAGGGTGGGAAAGAGCCGTTTCAATCCCCTCACTCCCAGCGGCCTCCCTCGGCCCACAGCTGCTCCGGGCCCCTAATCGGCTTGGCTGGCCCAGCCCTCCAGGAAAATAGAGCTCACACCCTCGTTTGGGAGGCCTTAAGCCTTTGGTGTTCCCTGACCCCAGCCCTTTCATAATACCGGCCCTCTTGTTTCTTGTGCCAGAGCTGGGTGGGAACTGTGTCAGGAATCGCCCAAAATATTGCAGATAACCCAGAAAGGAAGCTCTGCTGCCAGTCACTCCTTGCTAGAATTGCAGTGTCTCACTATACAGATGAGAAAACTGAGGCCCGCAGAGGAAATGACTTCCCCTACCTCGGGCCCCTGGGAAGGTCGCGGAGAGTCCAGCTTCATTGACTCCCCAGCTCTGTTCTCTTTCTGCTGCAACCAGGGTGGTTTATAAAGATTTTGTGCAACATTCCATGAACAGGCTGATTTCAAATACAATTCACATCCTTCGCTGTGCACCTAATTGCCAAAGGTCCTGTGATTCCCCGGCCCATTGAAAGACTCCTTGAGTGTTGTTGGCTGGGTTCAGGAGTCGCACCTGTGTTCCTAATCCTAAATTCATTCCAGGAGTGGGGAATAGATGCCTAAATGTAAACAATGGTCTTTTGGGTGGTAGGATTCCAAGTGATTTTCATCTTCCTCTCTCAGATCAGCTGTATTTTTAATTCTCTGTAGCACAGATACATTATTTGAACAAAATAAAATATGTAAGCTATGCCTACATGTTACTTGAAACTTTTTCAAAATTTATATTGTAAAAAGAAACAGAAAAGAAGTCCACATTAGTTTATGATCTTTTTTAAAAGACCACAAATATGTACATCAAAATTTTGAACACTGATTATCACTTGAATCAGCCTGCTTGAATTCAAGTCACAGTTCTGCCACCCACTTCAACAGTGTCCTCATCTGTTAAGTTGAGTTAAAAAGAATAGCCATCTCATAGGGTCGTGAGAATTAAAATAACGCGTGAAAAGTCTTAGAACAGTGTCTTGTATCTAGAAAAAGTCCAACAAATATTATCTATTATGAATATTAATAACAGTAAGATTTTAAAATAGTGGTTATCTGAGTGGTGGTATTTTAAGAGCTCTTTTTGTTTTTCTGTATCTTGAAAAATTTTCCACAGAGAACATGCAATACCTCGATAATAAGATAGTGTAATTTGGAAGAGCGAGAGGAAGGAGAGAAGGAAGGAAGGAGGGAGGGAAGGAAGGAGGGAGGGAAGGAAGGAAGGAGGGAGGGAAAGGGAGGAAAGGAAGGAAGGATGAAAGGAAGGAAGGCGAGAAGGAAGGAAGGAGAGTAGGAAGGAAGGAGGGATAGAGGGAAGGAAGGAAGGAGAGAAGGAAGGAGGGAGGGAAGGAGTGAGGAAAGGAAGGAGAGAAGGAAGGAAAGAGGGAGGGAGAGAAGGAGGGAAGGAGGGAGGGAGGGAAGGAAGGAAGGAAGGAGAAAGGGAGGGAGGGAGAGAGGGAGGGAGGAAAGGAAGGAAGGAGAGAAGGAGGGAAGGAGGGAGGGAGGGAAGGAAGGAAGGAGAAAGGGAGGGAGGGAGGGAGAGAGGGAGGGAGGGAAGGAGGGAGGGAGGGAAAGAGGGAGGGAGGGAAGAAGGAAGAAAGGCAGATGTATTTATTCTGCTCAAAGCAAATGTAGTTCTGCTGTTTTAGACCTCTATTACACTTCTATCATTTTGGCCGGGCACGGTGGCTTACGCCTATGATCCCAGCACTTTGGGAGGCCGAGGTGGGCAGATCACCTGAGGTCAGGAGTTTGCGACCAGCCTGGCCAACATGGCAAAACCCCATCTCTACTAAAAATCCAAAAAAAAAAAAAGTTAGCCAGCCGTGGTGGCGCACACCTATAGTCCAAGCTACTCAGGAGGCTGACGCAGGAGAATTGCTTGAACCAAGGAAGGGAAGGTTGCAGTGAGCTGAGATCTCCCACTGCACTCCAGCAGTTAGGGCGACAGTCTAAAAAAAAAAAATTCCACTATTTTACCCATAGTTGTAATAGTTATGGCTATGGTAGTTATGGCCTATGTCCCCTGGAGGTCTTACTGATAGCATGGCAAACATTCTCACCTTCAGGAAACCCCCTCCATCTCCTCTCCTGCTTGACTAACTCTTCCTCATCCTTTACATCCTTAGCACCTTCCTTGGCCTATCCCACTCCCCGCACACGCCTGACCTATGCTCTTCCTGTGGGGCCTCTTCCCTTCCGGAGTTGTGTGCTTTACTGTCCAGATGTCTGGTAAGTGGGAACTGGAACTCAAGCCTTGTGTCTCAGGGACACATTGTGGGGTCTGCCAGTCGGTGTGCATCCCTTCCCTTTTTCCCAGGACGCCGCCTCTGCTCACACTTCATCTTTGTTCCCTGTGACTTCAGCATGCATGCAGCCCTGTCCTCAAGGCCTAGGCCCACACTGAACTGCAGCTTCCTTCCATGTCTCTCAGTTCACATTTCTAAAAGGGAGCATCTGGTTGGCCTAGGGCCTCTTTTTGAGCCTCTTCACAGGTCAAGGGAGGATTGGCTGCAAAGGGCTGGGTCTGGCAGTCTGGGCTGATGTTGCAGGATGGGGCAGAGACAGGGCTGTCCCCAGTACTGGGTAGGGGTGATGGGTGGGCTGCAGCCTAGGAGAAGCATCCCTGTGCCTTTGTGGAGGCAGAAGGAGAAAGAAGAGCTAAAACCAAAGGCTCCCTGGACACACTGGAAACCCAGACACGGATGTGGGAGAAAGGAGCCTCTCTGACTCTCCTTTCGTTTGGGGGCATGGGCCATAGATTGAGGCAAAAAGGGGGTGAGGAAGGCCTGAATTTCTGTGTGAGAACCAAGGGTAGTGGCCACCTTTTTCTTTTCACATCATAGCCCCAGAGTCCGTGGTCCCTTCCAAATGGCTTTCCTGAGTTGTAAAAATGCAAGTGTAAGTGGCAATCTGACAACTCCAAAGGGCACTGCTTAGGGAAGGTGGGTAGAGAGGGCTGCTTGGAAGACGTGAGACTAAAACACGCCTTGAAGGTTGAGCAGGGTTGGCATTGGTGGGGAGAAAGAAGGTACGCTAGCTGGCCAAAACCTTGTGAGCAAAAGCACTGAGGGGGAAGGGGCATAGGGTGGGAACAAGGATTCCAGCTAGTCTGGTGGTTTGCGGTCTGTTAGAGAGAGGTGGGTGAGACCAGATAACAGATGCCTTTGAAGCAGAGGGGCTTACATGGAGCCGCTCTCCTGGGGGCAGGTGTCTACATTATCAGGCCCCTGTTCTCAACAGCAGGCGTCTGAGACTTCTCCAGGCCTCTCCCTGCCACTGACGGCCACCATGCAGGGGATCCAGTTGAGAGTCCCCTCCTGTAGCGCTTTCCACACTCATCACATCCTTCAGCTGGCCGGATTTCCTGACTGTCCTCTTAACCTAATCAACCCATTTCCTAGTGTGTCTGGAGACCATCTGCTGTAGAGGGGAGTGAGATAACAGACAAAAGCACTGCTCTCAACGTCTTAAGAGCTGCTCGGGGGAGATAGACATGGGTAGGGCAGTTTCATGTTAAAGGAGGTGCTCTTGACCAGGAATACAACAGGCCTTTGGGGTGGGGGCATGAGGATTGAAGCCAGGAGGGCCTCTCTACAGGGACTGCTCTCCTGGGCTCACACTGAGGTGCAGCCCTTACAAGCTCCAGGCACTGTCCCACCTCCCTTCTTTGCCACACTCACTCTGCCCCTGCCCATTACTAAATAGCCCTCCACTTTGGGGCCCTCAGTTCAAATCCCTGAGAGAGAAACTCATTGAGCCTGAGCCTGGCCCCAAATCAAGTTCAGTGGTAAGTCCAAGGGGACCACCCTGATGTAATCGGCTGTGACCAGAAGGAAGGCCATGGGGTTCACCCAGGACCAGTACGGGGTGTGTGGAGGTGTGGGCATAGCAGGCATGGACACTGAAAATTTTTGCATGTATCTAATTACTTATCATTTAATATACTGTCCCATGAGAAAGTGTTGCTGAAATTTCTTTCATTTTGTCATTCATGGTTTTTGAAAAACATAAGTTTAGTAGTATGACCACTATTTATTAGAAATAAACATTTATACTAAATTGCTTTTCTGAGGTAGTAGAGGAAACTTTTTTCTTTCTTAAAAGAATTTTTTTTTCTACTTTGAAACCTTTGGGGATTACTCATTGGCATAATTTCTCTGTTCTGTCTCGAATGGTTTAAAAATATTTATCGCTTCTCTCAGCTGGCAAACCATGAAATACTGATTTAACCTTTGATAGGAAAGAGAACAATGTCTATAGTTTCAATTAGAAGCTACTTAGAAAAACAGTGCCTATAATACTTAGCCCATTGTTTAAATTTTGTTAAAATTTATAAACAAAAGGTGAATTCAAATTTGGACACCAAAATCAGCCAAGACCTCACTGCACCAGCCACCTGTACATTTCAAAAAATAGCTTGACATATCTTTCCATGTTTGAATAATCTGCAGAAACCCCTCAATCATGACCAATAATCCACACATTTTCAACAATCCTGGAGTTTCCAGTATCCCTTCACTCCACTTACAAATGTTTTGAAAATTTGCCAGCTTTCCAGAGATGCATGAATAGTGTCATACAAATAATTGACAGTACTGAGATCACTTCAGAGTTCTTTCATATCCCGACAAATCTCAACACCAATAAATCCCCAAGATGTACATGACAATGTGTGTACAAAGCTCTTGGCTCATCTTCCATAAACGTTGTGGCAACACATTAAATCTTCCACTTGTGTCAGCAGCTCCAGTGTAGACACAGCCATACATTTTATTAAAATCAGCTTCCATAATAATTGGGTGTGACAGCCTACCAGTGATATTATCCATACCCATGTGATATGGTTTGAATGCGTGTCCCTTCCAAATCTCTGTTGAATTGTGATCCCCAATGTTGGACGTGGGGCTTGGTGGAGATATTGAATCATAGGGGTAGATCCCTCACGAATGGCTAGGTTCCCTCCTCTTGGTAATGAGTGAGTTCTTACTCTGAGTTCCAGTTGTTTGAAAGAGTCTAGGACCTCCCCTCACCCCATACTCCCCCTCTCACCATGTGACACGCCTGCTCCCACTTTGACATCCGCCATTAGTGAAGGCTCCCTGAAGTCTCACCAGAAGTCGAGCAGATGCTGGAGCCGGGCACGCACAGCCTGCAGAACCGTGAGCCAAATAAACCTCTTTTCTTTATAAATTACCCAGTCCCAGGTATTTCTTTATAGCAACACAAAAACAGACTAACACATCATAGCACCTGTGAAGGGCTGTTTAATTAAGATGGCCTTGGACATTTTCTGCAGGGAGCTTGAACAGGTTGAGAGCTAGGCACCATTATACCCTCAGCGGTCTCGTTGTAGCTTATGAGTGGTTTATGGAAACAATGCCCATGTATATTATTTCATTAATAGTTCTAAATACTTGCTATGTGCCAGACAGTATTACTATTCTAAGTGTTTTACATATATACATTCACTGGATCCTTCCAAAAAACTCTAAGGTAGGTTTTATGATTTATTCTCATTTTTCAGGTAAAGAAAGTAGCACTGAAAGGTTAAGCAACTTGCCTAAGTTTCACAACAAGTTTGCACAATCTGTAGAAACCAACTTAAATTAGTTATAAAGTTCTCTTTTTTATTTCAAACTCAAAACACTTGCCTTCATTTGCAAGTTAGATTCCCTATGCCCATGGCAGACACAATTTTCCCAGAAATAAAATATCTTCAACTTCAAAAACATCCTACTTTCCTCATTAGGTTTTAGTTAGCCAGGTAATACTTTACAAAAGACAGTGTATGTCAACAAAAAGCATATGCTTACTATAAAACTACATCAAATATAAATGAGTTTTATATTTTTTTCTGGTGTTCTGAAAACTTCCGGAAATTTTTTCAAGTTATGATTGTTCTTTCATTCCTGAACTGTTTTAGCAGAACAACTAGAATGGGTAACAGAATTGCATGTCTTTTATAATGCTCTGTTCCATCCATGAAAAATCCAATTACTCAGATATTTTAAAAAATGTTTTCATTTGTCTTGAACTTTTTATACTTTAAAGGTAGTTTGGGGGTGAGAAGGCCCATTCCTTCCTTTTCAATTTCAAACCGTGTGCAGAATCTTGGCTTAAAATTTGTTACTCCCTCTACCCACCCTTATGTCAGTTCTGATTTCCTCTTGATGATGAAATATTTGACTACTACTCACTATTACTGTTGGCATCATAATTTGATGATAAACTCTTGGAAATTTTTGTGAAAAACAGAAACTCAAACCTTTGTTTTGACATCACTTTTTAGATTCCTGTGATTTAAGTATTTATTTAGAATTGCTCAGTGATTGTGTTCCATCTACAAGAAGAGAATGCCAATGACAGATTCTCTAACACTTCTTGTTAAGACACTTTCCATGTTTTCTCAGTTATTTTCTAACAAGATTAATGTCCCAAAGCAAGGCTCTTTCAGCCTAGTGGCATACTCCTGCTATAGCCTAGAAACCATGGATTTAAGGCTTTCCTACAGACTATCGTTTTTGTTAAGAAACTGTTTTATTGCTATTTAATGATCTTTTGTCCTAGTTTTTTAAATTCTATTTTTTTCTCTTTTACTAATTTGGAAGTAGTAGCCCACTTCTATTCCTTAGATGGCATATTTCATTTCTCCAAATCTAAAGTTAATCATCATCTTTACTATCCTTTAGAAAAATGTACGATCCAAATGTACTTTAACTTTGATCAACACAGTTCACCAACTTAGATGCTGTTGTTGTTCAATACTTATGCTATTTTTTTAGTCCCACAAATTATACAAGGACATTACTGTTTTATATAGTCAATATTTATTTATATTGTATTAACTTTACTCACTATTCATCCTTTCACCTCAGACTTTTCTTCTACAATAATTTTCCTTCTGCCTAAAATTCCTTTAATGAGTGTCAGTTGGTAGAAATTTTCATTTTTGATTTGTTTGAAAATGTCTTTATTTCACCCTTATTTTGAGAGACAATTTTTGCCAGAAATACAATTCTAGGTTGTAAGTTATTTTCTCTTAGTGCTTTGAAGATATATCCCACTCTCTCCTGGCATCCACTGCTGAGAGTCGGTTGTCAGTCCAATTGTCACTTTCTAGTAATCTATATTTTCTCTCTGGCTACATTTTACTTCCTTCCTTCTTTCCTTCTTTCCTTTCTCTCTCTCTCTCTTTCTTTCTTTTAGACAGGTTCTCATTCTGTCACCCAGGCTGGAGTGCAGTGGCACGATCTCGGCTCACTGCAACATCTGGCTCCCAGGTTCAAACAATTCTCCTGCCTCAGGCTCCCGAGTACCTGGGACTACAGGCATGCACCACCATGCCTGTCTAATTTTTGTATTTTTAGTAAAAATGGGGTTTCACCATGTTGCCCAGGCTGGTCTCAAACTCCTGGCCTCTGCCTGCCTCGGCCTCCCAAAGTGCTGAGATTACAGGAGTGAGCCACCACGCCTGGCCTCTCTCTGGCTACTTTTAAAATCCCTTTTGCTTAAGCATTCTACAATTACATTGCCTATATGTAGATTGGTCTATCTTGTTGGATTTCAATGGCCTTTCTTATTTCAAGGATTGGTGTCTTAGTCAATTTTCTGTGGCTTATAATGGAATACCTGAAACTAGGTAATTTATAAAGAAAATAAATTTATTTCTTATAGTTATGGAGGCTGAGAAGTCCAAGGTTGAGAGACCACATTTGGTGAGAGTCTTTTTAGTGGTGGAGACTCTCCGCTGAGTCCCAAGGCAGCACAGGGCATCACATGGAGAGGAAGCTGAGATGCTAGCTCAGATCTCTCTCTCTCTTCTTATAAAGCCACCAGTCTCACTCCTATGATAACTCGTTAACCCATTACTCCACTAATGGATTAGTCTACTCATGAGGACAGAGCCCTTATGACCTATCACGTCTTAAAGGCCCTACCCTTTCATACTGCCACTTTGGAGATTAAATTTCAACATGAGTTTTGAAGGGGACAAATATTCATACCATAGCAACTGGCTTATCAATTTTTTAAAAATTCTTAGCCATTAGCTCTTCAAAGGAAGCCTCTCCCTGAGTCGCTCTATTTTCTACTTCTAGAACCCTAGTTAGATTCACGATAATCCTTTGGACACAAACCTCTATCTCTCATAACCTCTTGATGTACCGTGCAGCTTTGCCTCTCTCTGTGCTGCATTTCCTCAGCTCTTCTGATTTCTAGTTCATGAATTATCTCTTCTGCTACATCTAATCTGCTAATTTCTTATTGAATTTCTAATTTCAGTTACTATAACTTTTATTTCTCTTTGGTACTTTTCCAAATCAGCTGGGTTCTCTGTTTACACTGAGCTGTAATTAACATTCTGTAAGATGCATGCATCTGAAGTGTATATCTTGATGAATTTTCCCCTATGTGTACATCCATGTAAGCACCAGGTTAAAATATAAACATTTCCAGGACCTCGGAACATTCCACTGTGCCACTTTCCAGTCAATAATTCATCAGAGATAACTGCTTTTCTTCCTTTTTTTTTTTTTTTTTTTTTTTTGAGACAGGATCTCACTCTGTTGCCCAGGATGGAGTGCAGTGGCACAATCATGGCTCCCTACAGCAGCGACCTCCTGGACTCAGGCAATCCTGCCTCAGCCTTCCAAGTAGCTGGGACCACAAGCATGTGCCACTTACACTTGACTTTTTTTTTTTTTTTTTTGCGGTGGGGTAGAGAGAGTCTCCCTATGTTGGCCAGGCTGGCCTCAAACTCCTAGGCTCAAGGATCCTGCTGCCTCGGCCTCCCAAAGTGCTGAGATAACAGGCGAGAGCACCTGACCTGCTATTCTGACTTTTATCAACATAGATTAATTTTGCATGTTCTAAGGTACCATATAAATGGAATCTTACAGCATATACATTTTTCTGTCTAGTTTATTTTACCCAATAATGTATTTAAGATTTTTCCATGTTGTTGCATGAATCAATAGTTGGGTTTTGGTTTTGTTTTACTTTTTGCTGCATTTCACTGTATGAATCTAGCAATTTATTTATCCTGCTGTTTATGGGAATATGGATTGTTTCAAGTTTTTGGTGATTGGAAACAATCACTTGTAGACATTTGCATTTTTTTTTTCTCGCTCTTGTCCTCCAGGCTGGAGTGCAATGGCGCAATCTTGGCTCACTGCAACCTCCACCTCCCAGGTTCAAGTGATTCTCCTGCCTTGGTCCCCCGAGTAGCTGGGATTACAGGCACCTGCCACCACGCCCGAGTTATTTTTGTATTTTTAGTTGAGATGGCATTTCACCATGTTGGCCAGGCTGGTCTAGCACTCCTGACCTCAGGTGATCCACCTGCCTCGGCCTCCCAAAGCCACCGTGCCCAGCTGACATACACATTCTTATCTCTTGCACATATATCTAGGAGTAGAATGGCTGAGTGTTTATATGTTTAACTTTATTTCAAACTGCCAAGTAACTTTCCAGAATTGTACCATTTTGCTCTCTTATGCAAGGTATTATTTAGTTTCTTTTTAATACCATCTTTTATTTTGTGACATATTAAACATAATTATTTTATAGTCTATATTTGATAATTCTAACATAGGTGGTCTTTTTTTTTTTTTTTTTTTTTGAGACAGTCTCACTCTGTTGCGTAGGCTGGAATGCAGTGGCGCGATCTCTGCGCACTGCAAGCTGCGCCTCCTGGGTTCACGCCATTCTCCTGCCTCAGCCTCCCGAGTAGCTGGGACTACAGGCGCCCGCCACCACGCCCGGCTAATTTTTTTTTTTTTTTTTTTTTGTATTTTTAGTAGAGACGGGGTTTCACCGTGTTTGCCAGGATGGTCTCGATCTCCTGACCTCGTGATCCACCTGCCTCAGCCTCCCAAAGTGCTGGGATTACAGGCGTGAGCCACCGCGCCTGGCCCATAGGTGGTCTTTTTGCAGGTCTCATTCTGCAGTTTGTGATAGTTTATTTTCCTGTATATTTGATGACTTTCGATTATGAGTTTATCTTTCTCACGACTTTATCTGGGGGAATCGTTTGGCTATCAAATCTATTCCTCTAGAAGAGGAATAAATACACTTATTTTCTTCTGCCAAGATATACTAAATTTTCAGCCTGGGGTCTTTTAGGGCCTCCTAAAATGTTTGGTCCCACATCCAAAGAGAATGGGGCCGTGGTTAGAAACTCTGAGGAAAACATATTTTCTTTTTTTCCCCTCTACACAGAACCAAAGCTGAGCCAGGCACATATGCCCACCACCTCCCTTTGTTGGGATGAAATTTTTTCTCATTCACTCAATAAGAATGTCACCTTTCGGGAATCTTTGATCTGACTTCCTGCCTTGGATGAATCCCAAGTGTTATTCCTCTCACTTGGAGTCCTCTAAAACCCAAGCTCTGGGCTACCAGGGAATTGAAGTTTGTTCCAACACACACTGTAGCTTCAGAACCCATTTCCTTGTCTCAGTTCAAGCTTTCTACAATCTCTGGGAAACTGGGGATTTTTCTTTACTTTTGTGCCAGTTCAACCATCATTCTAAAAGATATTTTTAAGACTAGCAAAATATTATTAACTAATGTTGAATGGTAAATATATGGAGGTTTGTTATACTGTTCTCTCTACAAAACATGTTTAAAATTTCACACAATAAAAGTTTCCTTTTTAAAAAAAATTCCCAATAGAGATTCATAGTGAGATATTTAGGACTGAAACATCATGATGGCTATAATTTACTTGAAAATACTTCAAGGCAGGCACAGTGGCTCATGCCTGTAATCCCAGCACTTTGGGAGGCCAAGATGGGAGGATTGCTTGAGGTAAGAAGTTCAAGACTAGCCTGGACAACATGGTGAGACGCCCTATCTTTCCAAATAATAATAATAATAAAATTAGCTCAATGCAGTGGTATACCAGTAGTCCCAGCTACTTGGGAGGCTGAGCCTAGGAGTTTGAGGAGGCAGTGAGCCATGATTGTGCCACAGCACTCTAGCCCGGGTGATAGAGCGATACCCTATTTCTGTTAAATAAATAAAATACTCCAGAGAAAAAAGGATGAGTCAAAATGGAAAAATGTTAATCATTGTAAAATCTAGGTTACAGGATATGTGGGTGTTTATTATATTATTTTGTCTACCTTTGTGTATGTTTGGAAATGTTTATAATAAAAAGTCAAAATAAAACAGGTTCTTAGATGTTCTGTACTGGGAAGGCTCTCTGGACCTCTAGTGTACCGTATTATTAGAAACAAATTTGATATCATATTCAGATAATTACACTCACAAAGACAGAGTTCACAAATGACCCTGGCCAAATTATTCAACAACTCCAAAAAGGTACGAAATGTGTGTGCTGTGTAATACAAAGCTGTTCAGATCCAGATATGAACAAATAAATTAGTGGGCAGTTGGGGAGGTAGGCAGGTCAGCAGGCCAGCAGAACAACAAAATAGGTAGGGATGGGCCTACTGAAGTGTCTTGACATTGAGCTATACCAAATGGCCCCCTTTTTCATTGCATTTCATGGCCCATATGTGTGCTGGTTGATAGTCCCATCCATGTAATAGCAAAATCACACTTCCTCTCTCCATAGGTCCAGCCCCTCTAGTTTTAGGAAGGTGAAGCCATCTCCCAGCTCCAGCCAGCCCAAATCTCACCTGCTCTCATTCACCTCCCATTTATGCCCAAGAGTCAGGGTGCCCATTCCAGAACTCCTAGGGGTTAAGCTTGCCTGGAGCCCCATTGAGCCAATCTCCTACTACATAATCATCTGATGCAAGTACATTTCCCAAAGTCCAAAAATTCCTTCTAAACTGAAATTCTGAGTGAGCATTCAGCAGAATAGCTCAGGGTGGGCTTTGGCAATTCAGGTGAAAACACTCTACCAAATTAGCTGGGTGTGGTGGCAAAGACCTGTAGTCCCAGCTACTTGGGAGGCTGAGCCAGGAGGATTGCTTGAGCCCAGGAGTTCAAGGCTACAGTAAGCTATGATTGCATCACTGCACTCTAGCCTAGGTGACAGAGTAAGACCCTGTCTCAAAAAAAAAAAAAAAAAAGAAAAGAAAAAAGAAAAAAAGAAAAGTCCTGTACCAGTGGGAGATGAAACTATGGGCCTCCCTGCCTTTCATTTTCCAGTTCTATGGAGAACAATTTGAATCAGAATGCATATATACTCCCAAGAAGGAACCGTAATTTTCAGGGACAGAGCAGACTAGACCCAAATGTTGAAAAGAAACATTTCCTTAAGTTAAATTAACCTGCAAAAATGACATCCTGTTATAGAGGAGACATTTATACATTATGCAGAACACTTGAGCTTGTGGTCTCTAATAGATTCCACTAAAGAATTAAGTCTTTGGTTTATCTTTGCAAAAATGAGGCATCCATTGAAGTGGTTTATCTTTGCATTTACAAGGCATCCATTGAAGTGGGTTTTTTTTTTTTTTTTTTTTTTCAGAAGAAAGGGATATTTGCTCCAAGTTCACACATTTTATGTAATAGAGTCATACTTGAAACTTTGAATTTACAGTCCTTCCCACTCAAGAGTTTAGCCAATTATTGGGCAGGCTCCCAGTTCAAAGTGTCTGGGTTTACTTTCCCAGCAGACAGAGGCTCTGCAAGAAGCATATTCTTCCAATATGGGACCTAGGATGGGAAGCCCACCTTGAGGGTCAGGCAAGAATTCCACCTATTTTGGGAGGTGTGGCAAACCCTACAGGGCAAGGACTGTATATTCTTTACGTTCTATTATGATGAAAACTTGCATTTTTACATATCTCAGAACAAATGGAACCTTGAGTCATGTTTCTCACATTTTTATAATCAGTCAACAAATCTTTAATGGGCATTTATTATATGCCAGACAACAGTGTTGTGTTGGAAACACAGCAGTGAACAAAATAGACGTTCTCATGAAGCTGGCATTCTAAATAGTTGACTATGTGCACTATTGACAATTTTCTTCCTCTTAGAAGTTGGACTGATACAGGCTCTGGAGTAAATTTTTTTTTTTCCTTTTTTGAAACAGGGTCTCACTCTGTCACCCAGGCTGGAGTGTAGTGTGTGATCATGGCTGACTGCAGGCTCGAACTTTTAGTCTCAAGTGATTCTCCCACCTCAGCCTCCAGAGTAGCTGGGACTACAGGCATGCACCACCACATCTGGCTAATATTTTTAATTTTTTGTAGAGACAGGGTCTCACTATGTTACCCAGGCTGGTCTTGAACTCCTGGCCTCAAGCAGTCTTTCTGTCACAGCTTCCAAAAGTGCTGAGATTATAGGTGTGAGCCATTGAACCTGGCTTGGAGTAATGTTTTTGAGCAAAGCGAAGGTACAGGACAAGCACAGAGAGGCACAGGGAGCACAGAGTCCCTGGATGAATGCTCTGGCTGGTGGCAGTATTGTCAAAGGGCAGGCTACCCAAAGGTGAGCAGAAGACATGAGGCTAGACAGGTACGACTTGCTCATGGAAAGCCTTGAATGCCAAGCTTAGGAGTTTGAACTTTATTGGAACAGTGACACTAATAGTTAATGTTAACTGAGTGCTTACTATGCGCTAAGAGCTATGCATGAATCACCTCATTCTAATTCTTTTAACTCTCCAGAGTAGGTCTTATTATTTCCAGATTGCTGATGAAAAACTGAGTCACAGAGAGGTAAAAAAAAAAAAACAAAAAACAAAAACCACGCTGGGTCCCAGAGTTGTCTGAAAAAATTTTAGCAGGTTAGAGTTGTATTGTAGAAATCTGGTAGCCAGCCATGTGTAAGATGAATTGTAGAGAAGAGAGATCACAAATGGCTATCATAAGAGAATCACTGGGAAAAGTTAACAAGAACCAAAATTAGAGGGAAGGAGAACAGAAAGAAATGAAAAAATGCAAAGACTGACTGGATGTGCAGAGCAATGACTGAGAGAGAGGAGATATCACAGATGCCTCTTAGCTGCTAAGCCTGGGTATCCTGCAGAAAGGGGCAGTCACTATCAGAAGAGAGAAGCCAGAGAGAGGCACAGATTTGGGGGGGATGATGTTGACCGTAGTTTGGGGGTATGGTGAGTGTCTAGGGGGCCTGTAGGACCCCTCCAGAAAGCTTCTCACAAGCATTTGAAAATCAGTGACTTGATCTGGAGAAAAATACAGGACTGGCATTACAAACCGGCCGGGGTCTGCATTATAGTATTGGTTGAAACTGTGGAAATAGATAATGATAGATGGTTGGTAGACAGATAGATAGACAGATAGACAGATAGAATAAATGGCATGATTCATGGAATGAGGGAGTTTGCAGATCCAGGCAAGTATCTTGTTCAGAAAATAAAGAGAAGAGAGTTTCCAAAAGAAAAGGGGGTTGAAGGTACTCAGATGCTGAGGAGCCTATAAACAACTGTGACTAAAAAAGACTCAAATTTGGAAATAAGGTGTCCTAAAGAACATTTCAGAGGATGAAGAGAGATTCTTAAAGTCAGCCTGTGGAAGAATAACTATATATAACATTTCCAGAGGCCAAACTAGTGACAATGAATAAAATGAATGAAAATATTGCATATCTGGAAATTACACAGCTAGAAATATGTAGAGAAGAAACACAAACATGCAGTAAGATACAGCTATGGAGCTGTTTGTTGAAATTTTGTTACAACAGTGAAAATCTGTAAACTGTATAAATATCCAACAATAAAGAATATTTAATGAGAGGCAAAGATGCTTTGATTGGTTATAAAGATAAAGAAGTTACAATACTATGTACAGTATTATCCTTTTTTTAAAGGGAGGCACATATAAAATAACTGGAAGGATATACTATCAGAATTTCACGATGTTTGTTTCTGGGTAGTAGGATTTGACAATCTGTGTTTTCCCTTCACTCCCCCCTTTTGGATCATCTGTATTTTTTATAACTCTGCCCAAAAGAAATATAATGTGAGACACACATGTAATTTTAAATGTTCTGGTGGCTACGTTTAAAAAGTAGAAAGAAACAGATAAAATAATCTTCTTAAGATATTTTATTTTACTCAATATATCCATTATTATGTGTAATCGATATAAAAATATTAATAAATATTTTAGCACTAAACCTGTTTAACACTAAATGCAGTGGGTATTCACATTTACAGAACATCTCTATTTGGGCCATCCACTTCTCAAGCACCACATAACCGCATTTGGCTCCTAGCACGGCTCTATGAAATAATAGCAGTTAATATTTATCAAAAGCCTACTATGTTCCAGGCACTGCTCTAAGTTCATCAGGTGGAGATTATAACTCATTAGGTCTCAATAACTCCATGAGGTTGAACTTATTGTGCTCTCCATAAGCACATGTTGCTTGCCCTTGTCCTAACACCATAATGAAATGTTTGGAGCTTTTGCAAAAGCCATTTTCCTAATATGATGGGCATCCAAGTCTGGTTGCAAAGGCTTGGGTAGAGGGCAAGTGAGTTGGAGAGAGACTAAAAATCATTCAAGAAGTTTTGTGGTGAAGAAGACAAGTCAAAAGACTGTGGGAAACATGAGGACAGAAAACTCTAAGGCAAGGAGACATAAAGATGAAGTCAGGCTGAATAAGAAAGAAAGAGGTGAAAGGTGAAAGAGAGATGGCTGGGGGTGTGGCTGGTCCAAATTCTCACAAGAGCTCTGTTGGAGAAACATTGCCTGGCTTGTGCTGGTGGCAAGATGTACACAGCAGTTCCCAGCTAGAGGGAGCAGGGAGTCATGGCCTGGTGAGGGGGACAGGAGACACACACAACTCCATCGCGCAGGTGAATGCTATGAAAGAATGGGGTGGAGGGATTCCCAGGGAGATGAATTGAGTTTTAAGAATGAAGTTAGCCAGCAAAGAAGCAAAAGGAAGAGGATATGGACTTGAGGATTACATCACTGGACGACTGAGCCACTGATTGGATGTGGAGGATGAGAGAGTGAGGCTTTGAGGTGATTCCCAAGTTCTCCGCATGGACAAAGGCAGAGACAGTATCTTGTACTGAGTGCTTCTTTGGAGTCTGACATTGATCCAGTGCACCACATATGTTAGCTGATATACTCCTCACAGAGGTCCCATATCATGCTTGCCATTTCACAGATATGCAAGCTGAGGCAAAATAATTGGCCCAGGGCTCACCACTAATAAATAGGAGAGTCTGGATTAGGGGCCAGGTTGTTCCAGAGATAGAGGGAGGAAGGGAGGGAAAATGTTAATGTGGGGCCAGAGCCAGAACAGTAGGGTAGGCTGTATCAGCCTAGGAGGCATCCGGCTATTCTCCAGAAAGTGAGGCTCCAGGTTGCAGGAGATGGGAACTTCAGGAAGCAGGTGGGAGGCTGGACAGGGGCAAAGTGAAAGGTAAGCAGCCTGAAGATGGGTGGGATATAGTGGACTCCAGCGTGAGGAGCCTCCAGTCTCTAGCAGAGCTCAGCAGCTTGGGTGGGAGGAAAGGAAGGGCAGGGAACAGAAGGTGGTGGGGGGAACAGGTTTTGGTTAAGATGGGCAGCTGTCCGGTGGTGAAGAGGGGAAGTATTTGTGTATAAGATCATTTGTGGGGGATGGTGGTAGAGGGAGCAGTATGAGAGTTTGGGAGGAACAGGGCAGGGGAGATGGCACAGGAGGAGATTGGGGTGGGGGCACTGATACAGAATCCAGAACACAGCGGCAGGCTTACAGACCCCCTGAGGGTGACAAATTCTTCTCTTAACTTGCTGCAGGGAAAACGACAAGAGAAGAGGTCCTAAGAGGAGTGAAAATAGAGGAAACTAGCTAAGGGATAAAGATAAGCAGAGCTATGGAAGAAAAAGAAGACAATTAGGGAAATACAGGAAAGGAAGCCGACAGAAAGGGGCGCTGGGAGAGCGAAGGGTGAGGGAGGACGAAAACAGAACTCCGGCCGGGCGCGGTGGCTCAAGCCTGTAATCCCAGCACTTTGGGAGGCCGAGACGGGCGGATCACGAGGTCAGGAGATCGAGACCATCCTGGCTAACACGGTGAAACCCCGTCTCTACTAAAAAATACAAAAAACTAGCCGGGCGAGGTGGCGGGTGCCTGTAGTCCCAGCTACTCGGGAGGCTGAGGCAGGAGAATGGCGTAAACCCGGGAGGCGGAGCTTGCAGTGAGCTGAGATCCGGCCACTGCACTCCAGCCTGGACCACAAAGCGAGACTCCGTCTCAAAAAAAAAAAAAAAAAAAAAAAAAAAAAAAGAAAACAGAACTCCTATCGCCCAGCGTATTCCAACCCCCTCCTCCTCCCCGGGGAAGTATGGGACTGCATCCTGGCAGGGATGGAATGGGAGTGGAACCTAGGCCAGGCTGGGACCCCTGGGCTGTCCCAGCCCAACCCAGACGGTGACCAGACTCAAGTTACTGATCCTCTGCTGTTTCTTCATCTGTAAAGTGGAGTTAATGACAGACAACTGGATGTCAACTTTTTTGTTTGTTTGTTTTAGAGATGGGATCTCCCTGTGTCGCCCAGGCTGGAGTGCAGTGGTATGATTAAGGCTCACTGCAGCCTCGACCTCCTGGGCTCGAGAGATCTTCCTGCCTCAGCCTCCCGAATAGAAATGTCAGCATTTGAAAGCCTCACAAGGGAAGGTGGTGTAATAAAAGGTCTATCGATTTAGATATGAACAAGTACACCCAGAGCCACATGAATGAAAGGAGGTGGCCAGTGTAGATGGAAGTCTAGGACGGTGGGTAGATTCCAAGCTCCTCTACCTGCCCAGTTAAACAAGTTCGCGGCCCCTAGCCAGCCTTGCGGTGGGGGTAGGAGGCGGGGGTCTGCGACAGGACGGGTGGGATTCATTACCAGGCTAGGAGTGCAAGGCCCTGGGGCCGGGTTCAGCTTGCTGGGCTCCCGTCTTGTCTCAGCCCCCAGCACTTGCTCTGTCGCCGCAGAGCACAGGCCCAGGCAACGTTTATCCAACTGAACCCGCATCCCTGTGGGAACCTTGCTCCAACAAAATCCCGTCGTTGTCTCCTTCCATATGGAACGAAAATCTTCTGTACCTCTGCCCAGCTCCGCACCCCCGCCCCCTTAGAGATACGGCCTGGTCGGGTCCTGGTCCCCCACTCGGCGGCGCTTCCCCTTTTCCCAGACTGAGGGTGGTGAAAAGGAGGAGGGGGAAGAAATCAGAGGAGGAAAAGTCGGGAGGGAGGGGAGCCGGGAGGCAGGAGAGGGGGAAAATAAAGAGCCTGAGACAGAAACGAGAGGAAAAGACCATCACAGAAAGCCGGAAATCTCCGGAGAGGCCAGCAAAAGAGACACACGCGCTCCCCACTGATTCCATCATTCCTTCCGAAGGCGCCTCTGCTGTGTCTCCGCCGTGCCAGGCCCCGGGGTTCCCAGGACGCGGAGGAGTGCTGGGTGCGGCCGCCTCGCCTTGCCTCCCCGCCCCTGGCCGCCCCTCCCCACCTCGTCCAAGGGGGCCGGAACGGCGTCGGCGCGCGGGGGCTTTTCGGAGCAGTGGAGTGGAAAATAGACTTTAACCCGCTTTGTGGCGGCCGGGGCGCCCGGAGCGCTCTCCAAACCAAGGCTCCTGGCGCTCAGGCGGGCCGCTGCCAAGACCCGGCCTGGAGTCCCTGCAGAGTTGCGCGGCGCGTGGACCCTTGGCCTTGGGGCGTCAGGAGGCCCAGCCCGGATCTGCGCTCCCGGGCGGCGCTCAGGCCGCTAGGATGGACCCCGGCAGCGGCGAGGAAGCGGAACTCTCTGCGGCTTCCTCTCCACAGTGCGCTGGCAAGGTCCAGGTCCCAGCCTCCCCACCGCTGCCCGCGCCCTCCTAGGCCTCGGAGCACCGCCTTTCTGCGGCCTGGAAGGTCGGGGTGGGAAAGTTTGCGGAATTCCGGCTCTCACGGCCAGTCGTGAGAACTGCCCCCAGGGAATTCGTCCGCAACACAGAAAAACTGGCCGGAGCAGAGTCGTCCGCGGTTCCGCGGTTGCAGGTGGAAGGTGAAGGTCGAGGGAGGTCAGGCTGCCTCTGCGTGTCCTGACGGCCGGCGTGTTCTCTTGGGATGGGCTGCGGCTACTTGGACAGCTTCAATTTAAGCCACAGTGTCTCCGAGGCCCTGGCCTGGTCCGGCCCGCCGACACTTGAGCCCCCCGAGCCTCAGAGAAGGCGAGGAGGTGGATCGCCCAGTGCCGAGGCCCGCCGTCCTGGTCCGAGCTGGTCGCGGCGCGGTGGCTGGGCACAGGAGCTGCTTCCAGCCCCGCGAACAGCTGGAGTGTTGCAGTGGGACCGCTTCGGCGGCTTCTCCCGCGCAATGCCCCGTCTGGCCCCTTGTGAAGGCAGTGAGCGTCCCCTTTCCAGAGCTGTCCCCCGTGACATCCAGAAAACGCGAAACCTCAGGAACAAGGCCGCAGCTTCAGACCGCGGCCCAGGAGGCCGATAGTGGGTGAGTGGGAGAGTCCCGGAGAGCAGGAGAGCAAAAAGCTGGTTTTCGGGAAAACCAATATGTTGGACCCCAAACATCCACCCTCCTCTCGGATCCAAGTTCTTTGAGAACTGGAACGATATCCCAGGACGAATGGGAGAGTTAGGCTGAGCTACACACCGGGGAGGCGGGGATTGGAGTTTACCCCCAGGCCCTTCGGACGCCTTCTTCGGTTCCCGCGTGGGTTGAGACGGCGGCAGCGGCCACCAGACTCAGCTAAAGGGCGGAGTCGCGAGGAGAAGCCAGTGGCGAGGGGAGGAGGAGGCCTGAATCTCCCCGCGAAGGCTCCAGTCCGGCTTTTGCCTCCGACTGCGGGCTCCCTCCCCACCCGCAGTCCCTCGCCCCGCCCCGCCCCGCCCCCCACCTTGGGGCAGGTGAGCGGCGGCCAATGGGCGAGCGCGGGGCAGGTGCCCGCTAACTCGCGCCTCGCAGCGCTGGGCTGCTGGGGCCGGGCAGGGCAGTGCGGGGACACCGGGGGCTGGGGTCGGTCCCAGCGGGACTCCGATAGGAGGGAGCCGGGCTCAGCCCTCGGGCCTTACCGGCAGCTCGCAGCCTCGCACGGAGCCCGCGCCTGTGCGGGCGCCTGGAGCTGCCCGCTCCGCCGCAGCTGCCGCCGCGCCTGGCTGTACGCTGTGGCCGGACCCCGCGCTCGCTCGCTCACACACCCCTCGCCGCTCCGCGCCTGGCTCGCCCGCGGGGGCCGAGCGCAAGCGGGCGGGCGTGGGAGGTGAGGGGTGCGGGCGGGTGTGCATGTGCCTGGCTGGGTGCACACCCCGCACGGCGGCGGCGCCAGGACGCGGAGCGCTCCCCAGAGCCCGGCTGCCTCGCACAGCTCCCGCGGCTGCGACCATGTTCCAGCCCGCGGCCAAGCGCGGCTTTACCATAGAGTCCTTGGTGGCCAAGGACGGCGGCACCGGCGGGGGCACTGGCGGCGGGGGCGCGGGCTCCCATCTCCTGGCGGCGGCCGCCTCTGAGGAACCGCTCCGGCCCACGGCGCTCAACTACCCTCACCCCAGCGCGGCCGAGGCGGCCTTCGTGAGTGGCTTCCCTGCCGCGGCCGCCGCGGGCGCGGGCCGCTCGCTCTACGGTGGGCCAGAGCTCGTGTTCCCCGAGGCCATGAACCACCCCGCGCTGACCGTGCATCCGGCGCACCAGCTGGGCGCCTCCCCGCTGCAGCCCCCGCACTCCTTCTTCGGCGCCCAGCACCGGGACCCTCTCCATTTCTACCCCTGGGTCCTGCGGAACCGCTTCTTCGGCCACCGCTTCCAGGGTGAGTGCCCACGCTGTGCCCGCCGAGGCGGCCGGCCGGCGCCCGCGCTGCGGCGATGCGGGGGAGGCTCGGGGGCGCGCGGGGCCGTTCAGAAGTTACTGCTGGGAAGGCTGCAGGTCCGCGGAGGTAGATTCCCAAGCAGGGAACAGCCGTGCGGGCTCTACCCGCGCCTTTGCCGCGTTGGTCTCCCTCTCAGGAAAGCAGGTGGAGACCTCCAGGCTTTTCTAGAAAATGTATCAGTTCGGACGCAAGCCCAGGCGCGTTGTCGGAGCCTCTGCTGGCCCTCGCCACGGCCTGCCCAATTGTCTCTCCCGGCTGAGCTAGTTTTAGCCCAGAGTACAACTGCTCCCGCTCTCCCTCCACCCGGCTTGACCTGGCACCACGCATCGCTCGCACGTCCACCACCACCTCCCAGACTTCAGCCTTCGCTGGCGCGTCAGGGCCGGGGAAAGTCCATCCGCGTGCTGTAGTTCTGTGGGAAGCAAGGGCAGCGGGGAGGGCGAGTCGGAGAGTTAATGTTCAGCGTGGAGGGCCCGGCTGTCTTGGGATATTTCTCGGCAACCTTGGCCCGACTTCTCCAAGTCACACGTGCCTCTCTTACCCAAGGTGGGGAAGGTTTGCAGTAAGCAAACTGGCTTGCGCCGTTGCTCGTCGCCTTTGGGAGGGAGCCTACCCGGCTGCTGGAGTACCGAGGACGGTTTTCCCGAGCAGGGGGCGGGGGCAGAGGGCTTTTAAGGTCGTAGCCCGTCCGAACCCCGGAGTTTGCACCCAGCAATCGGCTTGCTAATAAAGATCTTCCAGTGGCCTTACACACACACACACACACACAGAGACACGTTTCAATTATTTGTCTTTCCCCAATAAAAGAGAGTTGCATTTGTTCGAGTTCGTTTTCTTCCTTGAAATTTGTTGGAGTTTGTTTTTCTTTTCTTTTCTTTTTTTTTTTTCTAAATTTTATTTTAAAGAGTGGCCTTGATTTGTACAGTCATCACTTTAGTTTCCAGTTTTATTTTGTTAGTGTAGACCAGACTGCAGCCTTATGAGAAGGGTCTATGGCTCAGAGCTAGGTAACCCGGCTTTTAGAGAAACAAATGAAAGGGACATGGCTGGAGCTTCCGCTCCGGGAGCTAATGTGACGGTCAATAGTCTATGTCTACAGTCAATTAGATGTTTGGCACAGTTATTTAGATAATAAAATGAAAATTATCTGTTGACATTGACTTTCACAGAAAACCGCTTTCCCGGGTCCCGATTTGTCAGGCAATTTTTTCAGTCCCACCTGGCCAATAGATCCTGACTTGGCAGATCCCACAAAACCAGAGAATGTAATTACTAGAATAAGAATGGTTGTGGGCAGCCTTGTCTCCTCTTTGAAGATTTCAAAGGCTTGCCCAAATCCAAATCCGAAAAAAACAAAAATGCCTACAATGTCATCTGCCTTGGGCAAGAGTTTCTGCCACTTAAAAATAAATGTTTACCGATAACATGAGAATGTCTTCAAAATTGAGCAATCTACCCTGTTCCTCCGTGGGCTCGATCCGAAGCCTGGGTCTCAAAACCTGGCGCCCAAGGGCCGAGTTGTAGTTGGGGTGGTGTGTGAGCCCGCGGGCGGGCCGCCGCGGCCGAGGGGCTGGCGGGTTGGAGGCTGGTGGAGGGTTAGGGGTTCGGAGGAGAGGGCGGGGCCGCTCCTAAGTGCTGTGGCCTCCAGGGGTTCAGCTTGTCCGGAGGCGGTATCCTGGGCCGCACCCTCGGCTTCGAATCCAGCCCCTGACTCCCTCCGCACCGCGGTTCCCGCCTCCGGGCGCCGAGGGCCGGGGGCGCCTCGAGAAAAATCCAGCTCCAGCTCTGAGCGTCTCCAGCCAGGCGAGGCGAGGCGGATAAATCCTTCGCAAAACCCTCTTGGAAATTGCCGCCGCTTCCTGAGCCATCAGCCCCAGCGGGTACGTTATCGAGTTGCACAAACAGTTGAATTTTTCTCTCAAGAACCGAGTCTGGACGCGGAGATGGAGCCAAGTGTGGCTGCATTTTCAGACCCGGAAATCCGTTGGGTACTGAAGCACTTTTCGAACCCTGAAGCGCTGTGGCTTCGCGGTCCATCGTCGCCGCTGCAGACGGACGCGCTCCCCGGCGGCTCCACGCCCTCCAGTCCCGGCCAGGCCGCGGGGCTGGGAGCCGAGCCGTCTCGGGCCCTCCGGCGCCGCGTTTTCTAGAGAACCGGGTCTCAGCGATGCTCATTTCAGCCCCGTTTTAATGCAACAAACGAAACCCCACACGAACGAAAAGGAACATGTCTGCGCTCTGTGCGCAGCGGTCGGGCGGCGCGGTCCCGGCGCGCAGGGAAGCGGCGTCTCCGCTAACCGAGGTGGTGGAAGGGGAAAAGCGAATGCGGAATCGTCCTGGACCCCAAAGGTCGGGGCCGCTCGCGAGGCCCGAAGGGGAGGAGCCGGCGAAGACCAGGAGTGGGCCGCATTTCGGTACTGTTTCCCCGAGATCAGGAACTTTCTGGGTCTAGGAGCAACGCCGGGAGGGGGGTGTAGAGACCCAGCGCCCCGGGACCCGCAACGACAATGGGCCGGAGCTTCTAAGGTCGCCTTTGTTCTGGCAGGAGGACGGGGAATGAGGTTATCTCCGCCGCCTGTCCTGCCTCTCCTTCTCCTAGCCCTAGGGCCCTCCGCCCAGCCGTCCGGCCCCGAGCCCCCGGCCGGCGGCGGCCTCTCCAGCGAACACTGCAGCTCGAAGACTGCAGTTCGGACCCGGGTGCTTCGGATCCCCAGCTCCTACCTCCAGCCGCCTCATTCCTGGGAGTTCCTAGTGCTAGTTCCCAGCCATTGCCTTGAAGGGGCCCTAAAAGAGTGACTGTAGAAAAATCGGAGGGGTAGGGAGGCCGGGGGTGGGGGGAGAGGGGTATTCATTTCCCTAGCTCCAGGGAAGGCCATACCAGTCCCTTTCCACTTTGCTAACTGTCCTAGTCCGAAACTGACAGCCCGTTCTCACAGCCCGGAATTACTGCGTCCAAACAGGCCGCACTCCAGCCCCAAGTTTGTTCTGCCCTTGTAGTCCAGGCAAGGGAAACTGAACCCTTGGTAGGGGTGGTTCAGGCCTCCTTCCCACAGGTCGGGAGGGGGGTGGGTACAGGTACTTGGGCACCTAAGGCATCACCCTTGTCTTTGCGGAAACATGTAGCAATTGATCTGTTTCTCAGGATGTTTGGTGTTGTACTGAATATCCGCTTTCTAACAGGGAAATGTCCTTATTCTTTTGGAATTAAATAACCTGTCATCACTTAGCATCTTGACTCATCCTGCAGTCTCCTGCTTCTCTGTGATGGGTTTAGAAGGACCCCTGTGTTTTTGCACTTGCATGTAAATATACCCTTTAGGAGACATGCTATCTACCACAACTGGACATGACAATGACCTGGGCCCATTTTCTCAGTAAGGTAGACCCAAAGCAACCTAGCATCCCCCTAAAATAACCAGACTTGAGGCAAAGGGGCATATATGTTGGGACAGAAGCTTGTTGCCTTCATCCTCTCATCTGGGTTTATAAAGACAAACACAGAGCACTCCACCACTCAGGTGACTGACATATACCACAGAATCGCAAAATAGTCACTAAGTGACAGACACTGGGGCAGACTGCAAACCTGCTTCCTCAGCCCCACACTGCCCTTCACACCTCTGCATCCTATTCACACACACTTACTGGGCTTTCCACACTGCAGCCTCACTTCTGACCAACCTGGGCCAGCCCAGCAGCTAAGGCCAAACCCTGCCAATGCTGGGATGAGCTAGGCTTTCTCTCTCCCTCTCTGGTTCATTTGTCCAGAGGAAACCACTACTGGGACTTCACCCAGGTTCATAACAATGTTGTTTTTTGAGGCAAGTTATTAACATCAACAAGAAGCATTTGCTTTCCACCCACCTTTCCCTGGCCTACCTCACTTGGCCCCACCCCCGAGACTTTAATCTTCCTTATTCCCCACCTGGAGCAGGCTCCATATTTTTCTGCTCTTTACTCATCTCTGCCAGACCACCTTCCCTGACCATCTGTCTATTCCACTATCCCAAGTGAAACTTCTCTTCCTTCAGTCAGATCCGAGGGCCCTAGATCTGCCCCCACTTGAATAACCAAATGGGGTGTCCCTCACCCATCTCCCTGTGATGTGGTCCCACCATTTTTGTGGCTGCACAGATCCAACCAGTTGAAATTGATAAGATGACTGGAGGTTATTGACTGACCCCTCCCAGGCACTACCCCACAATCCTAGCAACTCTTTTCCACAGAAAACTCCAGCAAAAACTTGGCCTGTTTAGGTATCCACAGCCCAGAGACTTGGAGTAAGTAAGGTCAGGCAAGTTCCACCAATAAGTTACCTGGAGAGTTTTAGCTACAGCATCTCAATTATGTGCTTTTGCTTCACTTACATAGATGTTTCCAGAGATGGGAGATGTTAACTGAATTATCCAGGTGATTGTCTTAGAGCAAAACAACAGGTCAAATCAAGTCCAACCAGTAGCCATCTCTGAAGAAATTAATTGGATCAGTCAGTCCCAAGAGCTAATTCTGTCAAAATATTCCATCTAGAGTTCTGTGTTGTTGGTGCGTCAGGAGGCTGTTATGTGCCCTTGCATGAGAATCCATGGGTGATTTTGTCAGGGCCTGTTTTGAGTCTTGTTAGCATGTGCAACCAAGCCAGAGATTGTGTGAGGGCCTAGTTGCGGGGCGCGGCCGGAGGGGGGGGGGTTCATTGAGACAGGGGCTGTGGGTAGAGGCTTGTTTTGGCATTGATAGTTTCTGACCCCATCTCCCCTACCCCAGCTTCATCCAGTCCAGTGTTATCCCTTCCTCCTGCATGTGGGAGCTGAGTCCCTATGCTGGCCAACATTTGCTAAGGGACAGTCACACTCTAAAAATCCTATACAGTAGATGGGAAAAAAAGACAGTAGGGAGGCTGGAACATATATTTACACACGCCCATGCAGAAACCAATATATCTATATCTATATATATTAGAGAGAAAGATGACATCTAGATATTTATACACATGTTTCTTTAGCAAGGGACTATTCAGGGATGAAGCAGGGATGAAGCTTTTCCCACCAGACAGTACTTGGAGTCTCCAGTGTGTGTGTTGGGGTAGGGGTTTGGGGGCTTACTCTAGAGGCTGGGTCTCTGGACAGCCAAGGCCTGGAGGAGAGAGAGGTGGAGAAAGGGGAAGAAGAAGCCTGACTTTCCACTTGCAGGTGCTGCCTGGACCACTGACCTAGCCACTGGCCTATTTATACCCTCTGCAAGACAGAGCTAGAGCCTGCTGGCAGGAGTTTTTAATGAGCTAGTAGCCTGAGCATTCAGCCGCAAGACTAGTGCAAGCAGGTGTGAAGGGATTGCTCCTTGGGTACCTTCTAGTTCTTGAATCTGTGTTTGGCAAGGGTGTGCCTGGCACACCGCTGCTCCCCTTATCACCTTCCTGACCCCCGGCCCTGCCTCTACCCTGGGTCCTCTTGGAGGGAGATGTTTTGCGACCAGTTAACTAAAAGCAAATCGTTGGGACTGGCAGCCAGGGCAGCGCCTCTGGGAAAGGACGGAGAAAGAGAGCCAAGGGACTTTTCTTCGCCACCCCTTGGCCTCTTCCGCTGCCCCAGGCATTGTGGATTTGGGCTAGTCGGCGCCTTGTCCGGCCTGGACCCATCTCTTGGCCTAACAGAGGGATCTGGAGTGCTGTTATTCCCCGCGTACCCCCGCGGAGTGGCTCTCTAGTGTGGGGAGGTGTCGAGGAGGGGAGTGGACTTAGGGAGGGGGTGGCCAAAGGGCAAAGGGAGAAATGGCGTGTGTGTGCGTGTCAAGGAATAGAGAGGGCAGGGCGCGTGGGAGCAGGGCGGGAGGCCGGGCTCTGCCGGGCCCCGGCTCACGGCGCCCCTTCTCTCTGTCTGTACCTGCGTGTGTTGCCGTCGGCGGCGGGGCCGCAGCCAGCGACGTGCCCCAGGACGGGCTGCTTCTGCACGGCCCCTTCGCACGCAAGCCCAAGCGGATCCGTACGGCCTTCTCACCCTCGCAGCTGCTGCGGCTGGAGCGCGCCTTCGAGAAGAACCACTACGTGGTGGGCGCCGAGCGGAAGCAGCTGGCCGGCAGTCTCAGCCTTTCCGAGACGCAGGTAATCACCCCCGGTCGCGGCCTGCCCAGCGCCCGGAGCCCAGGGCGAGGTGAGGGTGCGCGGGTGCAGGAGAGGCCCTGAGCCCGCCCCAGCCCAGCACCACTGGGTTCCAAAAAGCCCCCCTTCCTCGCGGCGCTGCAGTCAAGCCTGTCTAATTTAGAGCCCCTTCCTGGAGACTGCGTGCAGCCTGCTGAGGCCGCAGGACTTTTGTCAAGCGCTAAGGACCTAGCAGGAGGCAGAGTAAATGCAAACTGCATCCCGAGCCCGGCTCCCAAAGCTCCTCACAGAGGGACCAGGTTCTCTGGAGGAAGCGGGTCGCCTGGGGAGAGGGCAGCGCAGGCAGCACCAAGGCCACTGGAGCTGGCCCCAGCCCTGGCATTACTGCAGCCCTTTTCCCGCCACTGTGCCGGGGCGCTCATAGTCCTGCGGGGAGCCAGTCCGCACTGGCTTTGCTGCTGTTCCGGGGCCTTGGCTGCCCACCAGCCAAGGGAGGGTCTGGGGAGAAAGCCCAGGTGTCCTCAGACTACCAACAGAGGGGCTTAGCCAGGGAGGGGCCAGCCCCTGCTTGGGGCCCGAGGGTTCCTCTGATCCGGCCCAGGCCGTCTGGTAGGGCTGTGGAAGCCACGGTGTGCGTGCGCAGAGCATCTGAGGGGCCTGGGCATGGTGGGAAATAGACCCCGGGTACTCAGGGGCTGCTCTGAATCACTGGAAAGGCTGTCGCATGGGAGAAGGAATAAACCCCAACGGCGTCTGGGCTTGAACTGAGTGAAATTAACAATTACCGTGTAGTGTTTTTGTAAATGATCATTAATTTAAGGGAAAAAATTAAAGAATTAGATGAAAGTTATAGGGAGGTGGATTTGGGTTCATTGTAAGTAGACTTTGCCATAAATAAATGCTGCCTGGGGATCACTGCATAAGCTCCTGGTCCACCCGGGTCCGACGTGTTGGAGTGGGGCTCAGCGACCCTCAGCCTAGCTGCTGCCCTGGAGCTGGATTTCAGTCTCTGGATGGGCCTTGCGTGCCTGCCGGCTCCCAGAGTTGCGAGAGGCCAGCTCCACGGTCCCCCAGCTACCTCCCGGCTGACTTTTCACCTTCCGCTCCCCTTTTCCTCGTGGTCTCGCCCCTACTACACCATCGTCCCCTCCCAAGTCCCGGGCAGTGAGAAGATGCCCGGCATGGGGGGCAGCCGGAGCCTCCCTTTAGCAGCCAGAGTAGGAAGGGGGCTTAGTGAGGGAGCCTAGACCCAAACTTCATCCCCAGCTTTCTTCGGCGGACCTCACCCTCTCCTCCTTTGGTGGCATTATTGGCATCTATTGTCATATCTGTCTGATGCCCCACTTAACAATCTACAAATCGCTCATGGGTCAGAGGCAGGACCCGTGCGTTTTCAGACATGCTTGCTGGGCTGTTCTAACTGCAGGGGAAAAGCTTACAAAACAAGAGTTAATTTAAAAACGTTTCAAAGAAAGATATGTTTTTAAAATATAAGTTAATAAAATAACACTCCCTTTTCCCTTCTGGCAGTGTTTTAAAATTATTGTTTGAAACAAGGTGTTAGTTTAAGAATGGTGTTTATAATTAACCTCATTTAAAAAGTAATATTTATTAAATTTTAATTGCAGAAGTGTAAGAAAACAAAAATGGTTTTTAATCCTACCACCCACAGATTAACACTTGTTGAAATAATGTCATTGTTTTTAAACTTTCAATTTTTTAGCTCAGTGAGAGCATTTTTAATTAACTCTCTTTCAAACTGAACCTAGATGCCTGTCAATATTTGCTCCTAACAATGCCAGTTAGTAGACGGACTGATTGTTTCTTTCATTTTTATTATGAGACATTTCAAACATATATTTAAAACAAAACCAGATAGAATAACATAAATGTATCCAGCTTCATTAACTATGAAAACTTAGGGTTAATCTTCTTCCCGTCTGTAAATGAGCTGCTTTTTGCATATGGTACAACAAAAAGAATGAGGGGAGGTTTTAGCCTGAGGAATCTCCCGTGGCAGCCTGTCCTTCCAGGTGAAGACCCTGAGATGGAGAGATGGATTGGGCAGAGCTTCCCAGGTGGGCAAACACGATTTTAAATACCTGCCTCCCTGCTAACTTAACTGTGTAACCCTGGGCAAGTCACTTAACCTCTCTGAGCTCTGGTTTCCTCATCGAGAAAATAGGTTGTTTAATGACTAAAGTACCTCATATGAGCTCAAATAATATTAATCCCCGTCCCTAGTCCCTTCCCTTTAAGGTAGTATGTTGGATTAGAAGCATAAGAAGATCCAAACCTGGGTGTCCTCTTAGTCCAGTGTTTTTCCTGCCTTATGCAGTTTCCATCATCAACATTGCCTTTCTGTTGCCCTCATAACTTATCATTTGGAGCCAGGCTATATAATTAACTACTTCTCTATCCACCTCTTGGTACTTACCAGGCAAGCTTACCTGTCATTTCCAGCTATGAGCTATTTGTCAGGCATCAGTCACCCCCATCAACCCCCCTGCCATGCATTTCTACTGTTAATATCTGTATCTGTCTCTCAGAGCTCTCTGATTTGTCCCTCCCCGTGGCTGTTTTACATCTAGCCATCTACTTCTGTCTGCTCTCATTAAACTGCCTCCCCAAAACTGGCTAATTTATATTTCCGATTTTTCTATTAATTATATGTTCTTCCTAACAATAAGAACTAATTACCCATTTGTTCATTATCTTTGTCATCTATCTTACCTTCCGTGTGTCCACCATTCATCTCAAACTTCATCTCCATCGAGCTATTTAGCAACTGACAAACAGTATATCCATATGTCTGGTAATGGTTATCTATTATCTTATTAGCTCTGGCTTTGTCTTCTCTCTGGGTCTGGGCCTCGGTTTCTGTAATTGTGAGATTGAATGACACAAATTCCAGGGTTTTTTCTAGCCCTGAGTTTCTGTGGCTCCTCTACATTCTACTTCTCTGTGTTTCTGTACACTCCCTCCTCCACATTCTCAGAGCTCACCACACAACCCCTGCCTATCATGATTTGCATCAAACTTTGTTGTTATTACTTAATTATCTGCCATGTCCAAACATCAATCTGTAGACCAGCAGCATGCATCTCTCAGGGAGATCTTAAAATACAGATTCCTGGGCCTCACCCAGGAGATTCTCTTAGGAAGTCCAGGATAGGGTACAGGAAAAAGTTTAAAAACAGTTCTTTGGGTGATCGTGATGAGTAACAGGCCTGAGCATCTTAGTTCTGGGAGGCAGAGGCCAAGCCTGTCTATTTCTCACAGGACCCAGCTCAGTGCCCGGGATGGAGTAGATGCTCAATAAACATGTATTGAATTAATGAGCACATTTCTCTTTGCCCATACAAATACACACTGACTTTATCAATCATTCCCCTTGCTCTCTGCTGTCACTGCTGCCTCCCTGTCCCTCTCCTATCTTTCCCTTGTACTTTCACAGCTGATTGTTGATTTAAATTACGCATATACCAGTTTGTGGATAAAACTTCTTGGTTACTCAGATCAGTATGTGTGTGAGCTCTTAATCCAGAGCTCAGAGGTCCGTGCACTCCCAAAACTTCAGCCGGGTGCTGGGAGGTGGGCAACCTGGGTGACTATGTATGTTTAATGGGAGTGGGGTATTCGTGCTGGGATGGCCAGTGCCTCAATCTAGGAGGTGAGGGAAGAGCCCTGGGCAAGGGCTAGTTCTCCCTTCAGGTTCTAATGACTTGTTCCTCACTGCTTCGGTGCCACCCTGGAGTATGACCAAGAAGGTACCAGTCTAAGCTTCAGTCCTGGTGGCTGGTTGGGCAGACCTGGGCCTGGGTCATTGCAGAGGCTCAAGTTTAATGAGTGTGTGTAATGGGTGTGTGCAACATGTGCCTGCCCACCATGTGGGGCACCAGCGGGCTTCATGTGATTGATGCCCAAAGGTCAGATGATAGCATAGGTACACACTGGATGCCATTAGGCAGTCACATGACATGGAGTGCAGCTTGCATGCTTCAGTGTGTGTTCGTGTGTGTCGGGGGTAGGGGTAAGTTAGTTTTAGGGGAAGTGAGAGAAAGCACCTGGTTGCTCCAGGTTGATCAACTGGTCAGTGTTTCCAGCTACTCCTTCTGCTCTGAAGAGATCAGCAGGTGATTCTTGACCTTGTCTGGGTTAGAGTTTAGCTGAGCGGTGAGGGCAAAGGGTACAGAAACGTGGTCTGTGGCTCTGAAGATTGCTCACTGAGTGATGAAGCCTAAGTGCCAAGCTTGCACACTTGTGAAGCATGCACAGGATGAATGACTAGGGTCCCCTTGATGTCACAGCTGTGGGCTGAGGGGTATCAGGATAGAAATGCTTGAGAAGATGGCTCTGGGAGGCCTCAGACCTGGAAGGCTTGGGGGAATGCTTAGGATCCTACGTTGGAGGGAAAGAAGGGGAGGGTTTGAGGCAGGCAGATGAAGATAGAGCAGGAGCTGTCCAGACCAGCCACCATCTTGGAGTCCAAGGCAGGGAGATCTTGGGAGGCAGGAGTTACGGTCACCTGCCTATGGCTTTTTCCCCTCAGAGGCATGGAAAGGAGGATTTGGAGGGTCCTTTCCTGCTCTGGAATGTTCTGCCCTTAGAGGGATGGATAAGAGGGGGATATCCAAGTGACCTGAATTTTAGGAAGAAATCAAGAGACATTTGTTCCTAGCTCATGGTGTGTCCATATCTCTTGTCTAAGTCTTGGCTTTTCTTCAAGAACTTCTGCATCTCATGTTCTAGGAGTCCTGTGTGGGAGGATGAGGGGGAGATAAAGGAGATTAGAGTGGTTCTGTGAGGAGCTGGGACTGGGGACATGTCCTGAGGTAAATCTTATGATGTCTCCCTGAGAGAGAGGAAGGGTCCAGGCTGGGCTGAAAGAGGAGGAGACAGGGAGGCTTAGGGATATTATGGTTATGGTTGGTGGGGAGCTGGAGGTGACCTCAGCTTACTGGGGTGAAGGTTGAACTTAGCATGGCATTGGGCTTGACCTCGAGAGTGGGAACAGCCCACATGATCAAATGATAGGAAATGGGTCCCCAGGGAAGAGAGTAGGCTGAGGGGCGACTTGATTGATGTCTCCAGGCTCCTGTCCATTCTGGGATATTTGAAATCTTTGACGACAGGACACTTATTCACCTGAAAGTGTGCAGGGGCCTGGAGCCACAGACCTTTCCATTTGCAGGAGTGGTGAAAAAGAAGGGATCCAGACCTCGTTCATTCAAAATAGATTATTCCAAAGTAAAGTCTGATTAGTTCTGAAATATTGGCTGGAGCTGTATATTTGCTTGTTTGTTAGTTCATTTTTCCCTTTGTTCTTGCATGCATGTCTTCATTCATTAATGCATACATTGATCAATCCTCTAGCAAATTGATTCATTCATCCATAGCAGTTTCACCTTCTTCATTCTGCCTGACTCAAGCCAACCCTTCTTCCGCCCAGCAGCAGGTCTCCCTCCTCCAACTTCCCCTAAAAGTGGCCAATCCAATTTACCATGTGGAATATTAAAAACTGGCCCTCTTGCAAAAGTGTCCACAAAACTAAGAAAAAGATCCCGTCTCTCTATCACTGAGCACTTCTCAAACCCTTTGCTGATTAGAATTCTGCCCCTCTTCTATTCATTTTCTCCTGTTTTCCAGGTCTGGCCCAGGTACCTCTTGCCTAGAGCATAGGCCTGTCCAGCCAGATGACTATACGTGGAACATGTCCTCTGGGCAGGGCACTGGGACTAACATACCACTTTGGTTCTCCAGTCTCATAGTGTGGTGAGGAGACAGATGTAAATAAGTAAATTAGTGCACAGTGGGGGTCACTGTTACCGAGACTGGGAAGAGGTACTAAGGAACTACAGGCAGGTGACGGGGCAGGCCCATCAAGGAACATCAGGTCAGTGTCTTGAAGGCTAAGGAGAGTATTCCAGGTTAGGTAACTCAGGAGAACAGAGACTTTTGGAAGGATCTGGCCTCTGAGAAACTGAGACGTTCAGTGAAGTGAGGACTTGGGAGACCACAAGGGACCTCTTGCTACAGTAGAGAGGTCAGAGTGGGCAAGGGGTCCTCCAGCCAACATTCCAACTGTACCTTGGGGCTTAGAGAGGGGTGAGTAGTGTGTTTGTGTTGGGGATGGGGAGGCATGTGCAGGACAGATCCAGCCTCCAAGCCACACCGTATGATCCAGCTCCTTTCCAGGGCTTGTGTTCTCTAGGGCAAGGGGGTCTGGAGGATCTAGAGTTGCCTGTAGGTTGGAGAGGTCATGAAATGTCACTCTCATCTCCTAATACCCTCAGAGCCCAGTTCCTTTTCTTTTACCCAGTAAAAAATAACTACCATTATCAATAATCTATTAAGGAAAATTCAGAAAAGTAGAAAGAAGAAAGAAACATCACCCACACTTTGGGTACATTTCCTTCTAGTCTTTTTTCCCCATGTGTAGATTTTGTTTTTCTATGGTTATGATCACACTGTGCCAGCCCTGTGCATCCTGGCGTTTCCACTAATGCTATGAAGTCATAAGCACCACCCTGTTATTGCAGTCTTTGTAAACAGCATCTGGACACTCAGCCCAAGGCTGTTCTCCGGAAGATGGCCAGGCTGCACAGGGAGAGGGTTTATGTCCCTGCTTCTAGAGAGATGCCTACTTGACCCCAGTATTTTTCATGGAGAAAATACTCAGAATCACCTTTCACTTGGGTGCCCTAGGAAGCTGCCTCTGGCCTATCCTGTGCCTGAAGTCGCCATCCAAAGCTTTCCTTCTTTGAGCCAGTGTTGCTAGACAAGGGCAGCATGCTGGGCCCATCCCACTACAGGCCAATGTGACCGTCAGTCTCCTTCCTGAAGGACACTTGGAAATGCGTGTGGAAGGAGAAAGGTACAGAAAAGGGCCCTTGGTCCCTGGTACTGCCTGCATCACCTGATGGTCACCTTCGGCCAGCCCACTTGGGCTACTCAGGAATGACGCCCCGGCCCTGCATCCGGCCCTGAGTCATGCGCAGGAGGCAGGGTGAGCTCACCCACCCACTGGCTGGCACAGTCACAGCAGGCTCCAGGGTGGGGGGCAGGGGCGAGGCTGCTGCCAAATGGTTGTGCTGAGAACCACCCAGGGTCCAGGTGGCCCTGCGCCCAAAGATAGGTGGGCTTGGAGTCCAGCAGCCTGTGCCCAGAGCCTCCGCCATCCTCCACGGCCGGCCTAGGTGAGATGTCCAGGCTATGGGTTTGGAAATGAGGGGAGAATCCCCTTGCCCTCACTCCATCCATCGAGGCTGGGCACCAACCCTTCCTGGGCCAGCTTTCCAGACCCTGGCTGGCTGCTCTGCAAGCACTCAGTGCCAGCTACCCCCATCCCCGTGCCAGTGCTCTAAAATCAGTGCTCTCAAACCAGGGCAGATAGCACAGTGGAAGTCCCGGCAAGAAGAGACTGTGAGGGGAGGTCCTGGGGTAGGTGGGACAGAGAGGACTGCCTGGGAAGGGTGTAGGGGCAGCACCTCCTGGGCATGAAACCATCTGCAGGGCACAGAGGCCAGGTCTGCCTCTGGATGCACTGCTTGGCCTTGTGGCTAAGGCCTGTGCTTTACCCAGTTCTCTGGGAGCAGGGGCTGGACCTAGCAGTCTTTCTGAGGCCTGCCCTCAGCCCTGCCCAGGGTTCAAGGATCTCCCCTCAGCATCATTGCTGCTGCCAAAACTAAGAGGCTACCCACCATTCCTCACCCGCAACTCTGCCACGCAGCACCGTCTGCACAGCTGCAGTTGGCCACACCTACTTGCTTTTGAATGTGCTGTCATTTCCTGGAAACCATCCGGGCCTTGTAGCCTGCCCTCTGCACCTCCTCCCCCAGGGGCCCTCTGGAGCAAGAATCCAAGAGGTGCCCTGGCACTGCAAGAGTCCCCAGAACATTTCTTCTATGCATGAAGGACTGAAGCCCCGAGGGGGAAGGGACTTAGCTGAGAATCAGTACCTAGGATCCTCCTGCCAACACTGAAGACGGTGTGGGTCTGGCCCGACTCTGCAAAGCCAAGTAAAGAACCACGGAGTCAGGGAGAGTTGACAGATGAAGGCTTTCTCCACAGCCCACAAGCACGAAGGCCAGTCCAGGAGCCAGGACAAGCCTCCCAGATTATGCATGAGAGGACATTAAGGGCTGTGTCCTGGACACTGAACAGATACCGGAGGAGGAGGGAAAAGAGGCTTCCTGGAGGACGTGGCTTAGAACCATAGACCTGTCCTCTGCCTCATGCCTCCTCCAACATGGAGGATGGTTGTCCAGTTTCTGTTCGAACCCCACCCCGTACCTTGCCAGGGCTCTCACTGCCAGACACAGAAGAGGGGGCTCCCTGGGTTCAAAGTGGAGCTCGCTTCTGTCCCCTGGGCTTCTCCTGACTGTTCCTTGTGTGACCTGTTCCCCGCATCTGGATGGGCTGCAGGAGCCAGTGCTGTGGGGACAGAAGGTCTGGAGCTGCCCGTGAAGGGCAGAACACTGTCCTCAGACCCGCCTCCTCCCTGTCCTTGTCTGTCCAAGGAGAATGAGGCCTCACTACCCTGAGGAGCTGGCACCTGAGGGACAAGGCCCCCCACCTGCCCAGCTCCAGCCTCTACAGCTCCACTTCTGAGGAGGGGTGGGAGAGAGCTACATGAGGTTGCTAAGAAAGCCTCCCCTGAAGAAGGAGACCACACAGTGTGTGAGGCTGGAGTCTCTAGCAGCGGGTTCTGTGCCCCCAGGGGTAGTCTGGCTGTCCAGGCCCTGCTCTTGGTATAAACGCCACCTCCTGGTTATGAAACCATGCCCACTCTGCCTCTGTGAATGGAAAAGAGCATGGGGCTGGCCCACGGGGTACTGTCCACTTTAGGCCCTGTGGGAGCTCATGGGAACCCACGCAGTGGGTCATAGGCTCCCTCGTTTACTACTCACATCCACTCTGTGAAGAAGCGATTATGATCTCTCCTCTAGAAACTCCTGGAGTCCCAGGTCTGCCAGCTTCCAGAGCCTGCGCTCCTCCACCTTGGCTTGGCTTTGCTGGGGCTAGAGGAGCTGGGATGCGCAGCAGCTCCGTGACCCTTTATTTGAGAGGAACAGGAAAAACATCCTCCTCTCTGGCCCACTGTGTCCTCTTCCTGCCCCGCCATCCCCTTCTGTGAATGTTAGACCCATGGGGGCAGCTGGCCAGAGGGGACCCCGACCTGGGGGCCCTAACCCTATGTAGCCTTGGTCTTCCCATCAGGCTCTCAGCTCGGCCTGAGTGTTGAGGCCCCAGTGGCTGCTCTGGGGGCCTCCTGAGTTTCTCATCCGTGCCCCTCCCTCCCTGGCCCAGGTGAAGGTGTGGTTCCAGAACCGGAGGACAAAGTACAAACGGCAGAAGCTGGAGGAGGAAGGGCCTGAGTCCGAGCAGAAGAAGAAGGGCTCCCATCACATCAACCGGTGGCGCATCGCCACGAAGCAGGCCAATGGGGAGGACATCGATGTCACCTCCAATGACTAGGGTGGGCCACCACAAACCCACGAGGGCAGAGTGCTGCTTGCTGCTGGCCAGGCCCCTGCGTGGGCCCAAGCTGGACTCTGGCCACTCCCTGGCCAGGCTTCGGGGAGGCCTGGAGTCATGGCCCCACAGGGCTTGAAGTCCGGGGCTGCCATTGACAGAGGGACAAGCAATGGGCTGGCTGAGGCCTGGGACCACTTGGCCTTCTCCTCGGAGAGCCTGCCTGCCTGGGCGGGTCCGCCCGCCACCGCAGCCTCCCAGCTGCTCTCCGTGTCTCCAATCTCCCTTTTGTTTTGATGCGTTTCTGTTTTAATTTATTTTCCAGGCACCACTGTAGTTTAGTGATCCCCAGTGTCTCCCTTCCCTATGGGAATAATAAAAGTCTCTCTCTTAATGACACGGGCATCCAGCTCCAGCCCCAGAGCCTGGGGTGGTAGATTCCGGCTCTGAGGGCCAGTGGGGGCTGGTAGAGCAAATGCGTTCAGGGCCTGGGAGCCCGGGTGGGGTACTGGTGGAGGGGGGCAAGGGTAATTCATTAACTCTTCTCTTTTGTTGGGAGACCCTGGTCTCTACCTCCAGCTCCACAGCAAGAGAAACAGGCTAGACATAGGGAAGGGCCACCCTGTATCTTGAGGGAGGACGGGCCCAGGTCTTTCTTAACATATTGAGGGGTGGGAATCAGGCCCAGGTAGTTCAGTGGGAGACAGTGCTTCCCTCTGCCTAGAGACTCTGGTGGCTTCTCCAGTTGAGGAGAAACCAGAGGAAGGGAGGATTGGGGTCTGGGGGAGGGAACACCACTCACAAAGGCTGACGGTTCCAGACCAAAGTCGTGGGCCCACCAGGATGCTCACCTGTCCTGGGGGAACCCCTGGGCAGGTTAAGACTACAGAGATAGGACTTAAGGCTGAGCCTGCATCCAGTCCCCAGTGACTCACGGCCTCCTCAGCCCAAGAAAGAGCAACGCGCTGGGACCCGCTGAGCTCTTATGTTCACCTGCCCTTTTGTTTGTCCCACTTGTCAGGATGAAGGTTTCCTGACAAGCATATCTGCATTCCTAAGTCTTTCCCTTACGACATCTAGACCCCTCTTTCTTCTTCACCTCCCATGTGCTCATGAAACCTCTGCTCATTGGCCTCCATGCCACCATTCTGCTGGTGCTGACAGTCACCAACTACAGTCGCTGGCCACTCCCTTGTGGCCAAACTCAACCACTTCCTGTCTGGGTTCACCTGCTCCCCGATCTGCTGGCCATGCCCTCCTGGATTCTCCCACCCTGCTCTGCCTTCATTTCGGTAGCTCTGACTCCTCCTCCAGCCTGAGCTCATTCAGTGTCATCCATGCCTTGTCACCTCTGGCCACCCCCAGGTCAGTCCTTGCTCTCCCTGCCTCCTCATTGTGCCCTCTGCCTCGGGGGCTCACATCCACTTCCAGGACTTCTCTTTGGCTCCCTGGTCTGTGTCTTTAGCTGACCTCTGCTGAGCTGCAGACCCATCAAGCCAGCTGCCTGGTCCACCCCCTGCCCCTCAGCACCTCAAAGCCAATACATCCACAGCAGGACCCACCTCCCATCTGTGCTTCTCCAGGATCACCCACCTCGGCAAAAAGCATTAGCCATGTACACAGTTTCCCAAGCTACGGGAAACCTGGGAATCTTCCTCAAGCTTCCTCTCCTCTTCCCCAGCCCCATCCATTCCCATCTAGTGGGTTGAGTCTAGACTGGCTTCCCAACCACACCTCCCTAGTGCAGCCCCCCCGCTGCCCCCCTGCCCAGCTCGTGCCACTGGCCTGGCCTGGGCCCTGCTCCTCTAGGGAGGTTTCTGTGAATGTCAAGGATGAGGCCCATTTCAAAGGAGGCCCTCCATGCTGCAGCTAGATTTCTCTTCCTTGCACCCAAACAGGGCAGAGTCACCCCCTTCTGAGCCCCTCTGCCCCATCTTCTTGCCTTGCTCCTGGTACCCTTTGCTTCAGCATCCCCATCCCTGTCCCTGAGGGAGCCACAGGTTTTCCCTGTGCTGTGCCTTCGCTCATGCTGTTCTTCCCACCTGGAATGTCGGGTGCTTGATCAATGTTGAACTCACTGGAAAGATGTCAGAGGCCCAGCCTTGCTGCCTGGGCCACATGCAGGGATCCAAGCACATAAGGTCGTTCTGCTGGGAGCACAGACCCAGATCCCACTCGCACTCTCAGTGTCTCCCCCGCCGCCTCTGCCCACCTCACTTGTGTCCAGTCAATGCTAGAAACCAAAGGGCTTTGTCCCATCCCAACACCCCTCTCCCTCCATCAGTCAGGAATGCATTCTGCGAGTCTTGAAAGTCCTAATCCAGATTAACCCACGTGGCGACCCTCACTGCCAAGCAGGTGGGATCACTTCTGGGAGCACACATGCCCAGGTGTGGAAGGAAGGTGGGAGGAAGAGTCATCCTTTTGGCCCCAGTGGGGGACAGAGACGGGGTGAGCTGTTCCTCTCAAGATCCTGCCTCACTTGGTACGGGGAGGGGGTCCAGGAAGATCACAGCAGAGCACCCCCTGTCATCCGAATAAAGGGTTGGAAGGGATCCAAGGAAACCTGCCAATCTCCCGAGGCCAGGCCTGCGGGGGGCGGGGCGGGGAGTCCCTGCCGCACTCCCATCCACCCCCCATGTTGTGCCTCTCCCTGCAGACGGTAAATATTGGTGTTGTGACTTCATTAATAAAGGCTTCTGTGAGCCTGAAAAACATGGAATCAGGATGAACTATTTTCTGAGCTGCGGGCTTGCCAGGTTTGCTAATTTGGGAGTTTTTGGGCCCTCTCCAGGGAACAAACCAAAGTCTCTCTCGAAGAGACACAGATGCAGCCGAGAAGGGAAGAAGACGAGGACTGCTGCTCCCTTCCCTCCCCCAACGGCTCCTCCCACCTGGGGAGCAGGGGCCCTGCAGAGGGTGAGGACCCACGGACAGTAGCTTGCTGGTGGCCTCCGCGTGCAGGCACTGCGTGGCCAGGCCTTCCCCGAGGGGGCCCAGGTCAGCCACTCCCCTCAGCTGGGCTGGACTCCCGGGGCCTGCAGAACTCGTGGGCTGAGGTATCATGAACACCTGTAGGAGCTCCAAATTGTGCGCGGCTGAAGTAGAGGGAGCTCAGGGGGCCTGTTCTGAACCCTGGTGGCCTCATCCACACCCTCACCTTCAGGGACTGATCTTTGCACATCCTCTTGTCCGTGGAACTTTCCAGGACTCGTCCCCACGGCCTTCGCAGCAGTACAGCTCACGCTCCTAGCATCTCTGCACTTGGTTTGCACCAACTCCTCCTCACACGTGCTGGGACGGCTTCCCGGGAGGCATCAAGGCGCCCTGGCTAAGTGAACCAGGCTCTGTCCAGAGGGAACCGGCCAGGCCCACAGGCCTCTGCTATAGCCCCGCTCCAGGGCATCCCTGCAGGCAAGGGGAGAGGAGGGGAGGGGCGGCCAGCAGGCTGAGCGGTGCAGGCCCAGCCAGCTTTCCTGTCAGACGGGCGCTGCCAAGGCGGAGCCAGACATCGGAACAGGTTTAACCAATTACCCGAGCGCCCCATCTGCTGTCTAGGGTGTGTGTGAGGGTGAGTGCATGTGAGGGTGTTTGGAGTGTCTGGGAGGGCTGTGGGCGTGCGCGTGAGTGTGACTGTGTGGGTGCCTGTGGGCGTTCGGCTGTGCATGTGTGCGGCTGTGCACGTGTGCCGTCTGTGGCTGCGTGGCCCGGTCATGCCCCCTCATGTGTTAAAAGCTGTGGCTACGGCTTACAGTCTTCCTGTCCCCCAGATCTTGGGGTCTGCATGGACAACCCACCTAGCATCCCAGCCTCTCATTCCCTCATCTCCCCCTCACCACCCTCTCTCAGGGATGATCAGAGCCCAGAATGGGGCCTTCTCTCAAATCACTCATTCGGATGTCTTCCCGTCGAACCTGAGCTCTTCCCATTCGCTGGCTCGCTCCTTTCCCTCTGCAGCAGTGTGGCACCTTGTGGGGGCCCCCAGGCCACAGCCCACTCTGGTCTCTTTCCGACACACCCATGTCCCACTGTTCCTTGGTTGCACCGTCTGGCGGAATTGAAACCCTGCTTGAACCTGCTTCTCCACCCGCCCCTGCAGTTGAGTCCATGAGGACAGCAGGCAGGTGTGCAGGATGGCGCCCCTCGATGTTTCAGGTCCCAGCCTCAGCTGAGGCCTCGCCCTGTTGAAAAGCTCCCTGCTGCCCTCCCTCCAAACCTCTCTTCCCCCTGACTCAGCAGAGGGCCTTACTCCCACCTTCAGAGACAGTCCTGGAAGGGGACACCTTTGCATCAGTCAGATGGTACCTTCAAATAGAGCACTTGGAGAGTTTACTACAGGAACAATTAAATTTTGGGGAACCCACAGGGATGTTGCAGTACCCCAGAGCTGGTAACAATGGGGAGCCCATATGGCCCTGAGGCCTGAAGAGGAAGGACCAGTGACAGCTACTGGAACCTGGAGGAGTTGGCTGGAGAGGGCCCCCAGGTAGGAGCTGTAACCTTCGGTACAGAGAGGCCCAGAGATGGCAGGAGGGACAAGGAGGGAAAAATCCCCCAGTGTCACTCCTCCAATCCCCCAGTTTCCTGCTGGGACTCCTGGTGGTGGAAGCCAGCCAGCCAGCCCTTAGCTTCCAGGGACAGAGCAGGTGGACAGACACAGAGTGGATCTGGAGGGGCGGGGGCTCCTTACCCTCAACCCCACGCTGCCTGCAGCCAGCCCATCCTCTCCACCTGCCTTCTGTCACCACCCGCCACTTTCTCTCCTTCTGGCCCAGGAGAACCCCACCCCTAACCCCCACCTCCAACCTGGGCTTCAGAGTCTCCCTGCCTGGAGCAGCTCACTGCTAGGCTGTTCTTCCTCTTTCTGTGACAGTCTCTTCTGATTCTTGCCTGAGGGTCCACCTTCTAAGCACCCCCTCAGCTCCATGTCACAATGCCCCACTTCTGCCCATCAGCTAAATTTCATGAAGGAATTAGCTATGCCGGCCATCCATGGGAGTCCTACTGATTTCTTGACCTGTGAAGATCTTTTGCCCTGACCACATCCCACTGAGGCCCTTCTCTCTGGGTCCTCCATGGGGCCCGCCTTGGTCCATGTCTCCCTTCACCTGTCGGCTTCAGTGAGGTACGTGGAAGCCCCTTCTACCTGGAGCACTCCCATCAATGTCCTCTGAATACCATGCCCTTCCTGCCTTCCTCGCCTCTTGCCTTGGTGTGCTGGGGCCCCACGACAAAGCACCTCAGACTGAGTGGCTTTGACAACCAAAATTTATTCCCTCCCAGCACCGGAGGCTGCCAGCCCGAAGTCAGGGGTTGGCAGGACGGGTTTCTTCTGAAGCCTCTCTCCTTGGCCTGTGGACGGCGCCTTCGTCTTCACAGCAGCTTCTTCCTCTAGCATGGCTGCATCCCAATCTCCTCTTCTTAAAAGGACATCAGCCATTTTGGATTCTTGTTTGGATGAGAGCCCACCTTAATAACCACATTTTAACTTAATTGCTTCTGTAAAGACCCTGTCTCCAAAGACAGTCACATTCTGAGGCACGAGGCATTGGGACTTCAACAGATGACTTCTGGAGGATGCAGTTCAGCCCTGACACATCCCTTGTGGCTGAGCTTCCTTGTCTCTGCCCAGGCCTCAGAGGTGGGGCTCCTCAGGGCTCCGTTCCAGTCCTCCTCTTCTCACCCCACCTCCTTCGCCTGGGTGGCCATCTCTGCTCCTCCAGCTCCAGATGCTCCCTAGACATGGATAACAGACACATCCACATTTCCCATCCCTACCTGTCTCCTGAGCTCCAGACCAGCAATTCCTCATCTCTTGGTGTCCACTTGGTTATCTCCCAGGAGCCTCCGATGCCTTGGAAATTGGAATGCATCCCCTTTCCTGTGGGTTTGTTCTTCCTTCTCTGTGCCTTAGCTCAGAAATGGCCCCTTCTCTGCTGCCTACGCCAGGAACCTAGGGTCATCCCTTACTTCCCTCTGCCACCCTCACGGAGAGCTGAGCAGTCCTGAATCTTCACTTCTCTCCTTCCCCATCCCCATCCCCACCCCTACCCCCACCACATGGCCCAGGCCCCATCTTCCTCACCATGACCGCCGCAGGGGCCCCCTCACCCAGTCTCCCCAACAGCCTCACTGTGTCCACTCCACCTGCCACTCTGCAGCCAGGTCACTCCACTTCTCTACTTAAAGCCTCTAGGGGCTCTCTGCTGGCTTTGGCCCGGCAGCACGTGGCCACACCGCTGCTCCTGGATCTCCTCTCTATTCTCTAATGACATTGAGCTGCTTCAGGGCCCTGCAGTACTGTCCCTCCTCTGTCATGCTAACATATGAAGAGGTGGAGAACCAGCATCCGTTGGCCTGGGATGGAGGGCTGGCCCCTTCCCTCACTTCCCCATGGGTTTACATGGGGTCTTCCAGGAGAGCGTCTGGTGGTCTGGGGCCTGTCTGTCCATTTGTCCATCTTCTCTTTTCCTTTGCTCTCTTCTCCACCCCTCCATAAGGCCCAGGGAACTGGGGTGGGCCCCAGACTCTTGCTGTGGCTGAGGAGGTGTCCTCGTGGGGAAGGGAAGGAGAGACTGGCCTTGGCCTTAGGCAAGGCTGCCAACGGCTGCCTCAGTGTGAGGGGTGGAGAGTGAACACTTTTCAGCTACCACCTGGAGAGACTCTCGGTGCTGCAGGGAAGGGTGGACATGCAGGGGTGAGGCCTTGGAGGAAGTAGCTGAGGTATTCCTGTTTTGGGAGCTAATTGGTGGCAGAGGGATGGCCAAGATGGTAGAAGCTGCAGCAGCTTTCGGGGAACTGAGGGAGCTATGAAAATGAGGCTAGGTCCCTGGGGCATCAGGAAGGGTCACTTATCGTGGCACCCATCCCCTCACATTCTGACTCTCCTAACCGTGGCCTGAGTGAGAGGAGGGAGGTCCGATGGGCCAGGCGGGGGGGATGGGGGCAGGGGTGGTCACATTCCTGGAGTGTTAATGATCTCTGGTCTGGGCAGGAGCTGAGCCCCCAAACCAGCTAAAAACAACAAACAGCTCCCAGGAGGGATTTGTGTCTGTCCTGAGAGTCCAGGATTTCCGCCTGACCGGATGGAGGCTGTGGCCTGTGGAGCTCTTAGCAAAGAAATTCCCCAGAGACCAGCATCCTCCTGGCCCAGAGGCATCACTTTGAGAACAGCCCCCTCCCCTACCCCTTCTCTCCTCCCTCTCTAGTGGGGAAGGGTCCAGCACCCAGGAGGGGAGGCAGGCTCTTCCCCACACACCTGGGAGCGGGAAGAGGAGTCTGGGTGCATTCCTCCTCCAGCTTCCATCCTTACCACAGTCCAGCGAGTGATGCTTTCTTGACATTTTATAAATAAGGACACCAAGGCTCAGTTACAGTAGATGTCAATAAACGTCTGACCAAATTGATGGGTGAATAAAGGAAGCGTCTGGCTAGAAGCTCCAGTCACGCTGGGCCGAGCTGCAGCTGGAACTGGGGTCTGTCTGAACCCAACCAGGATGGCTTTCCACCTCCCTGCCTGCTTCTCTCTGCAGGGCTGGACTTGAGAACTCTGGGGGCTGCCTGGAAGAAGAGGAACCATTGCCATCAGGAGATGCTGAAGTCCTAGCCCTAAGGGATAGTGGAGGAGTTAAGAAGGGGCAGACCTCTCAGGGCTGGTACCATACACACTGCAGCCATGAAGCACCTTTCCACTTGGCTCAAACCTTCCCTCCCTGGGAGGCCTCTCCTGGCCCCAGGTGGTCCAGGAATGACCCCCTCCGGTCTCCCAGCCTCATCGATGTAAACAGTATGGGAATCTAACCAAAAGTCTTATTTACTCACGTTCCTTGAGGGCGGGCTCCTTAGTGAGTGCTCAATAACAGCTCTGTAAGGGGATTCCTGCAGAATTTCACCCTCCTGTGCCCTCACATGGTCTCCATCCTTTCCTCTTCCCTTCCCTCTGGGCCTCCCAGCTGGCCCGATCCAGCCTGGAACCTAGGTCTGCACCTTCCCACAAAATCCTCAGGCAGTCCTTCCCTTTTCCCACGGGGTTCCATACACCACTCCCCTTCCCACCCACAATTCACAAAACCACACCCTGACGCTTGAAATCCTGTATTTATTGCCCGAAGCTCATTAGTATTACACAAATCACATAGATTGAGAAATTTTCTGAGAAGGTTAAAAAGACACTGCAAAGGCCCCTGGGAGTGGCTGAGGCTTGCGTGCGGGGGCCTCACTCTCACTAGGCCAGGCTTGAACATCACCCTGGGTCTGTCTATGGGCCTTTTTCCTTCTCTAGGCTCCTGCCCTTCTCCCAGAGGCCAGAACACGAAACAAGTTGGCTCATAACCAGGAGTGAAAGGGGTCCGTCGACCAGCTTGACTCCATGGCCAGCTTGACATCTTGGTCCCTGCACCCTCACATTGCTGTCTGGAAATGGAAGAAGGGCATCCCCAAGCCTGAGGGGATGTTTGAAGTGATCAGCGGAGGGCCAGGCAGGGACACCAGGGACGGAGAACCACTGCAGGTGTGGGCTGTGTTCCGGCACAGCTGGCCAGCCCCGCCCTGACTGTGGATCCAGGCTCAGCCTCCGCCCCAGGCATGAACCAATCTGCCCCTCAGGTCTCCCTTCCTCTGGCTTCAGCAGAGTGGGGCATGGGTGCTGGGTGAAGGTTTCCTCTCATGGGGCTTTCCAAAGCCAGACCAGGGCCTACTGGCATAGCCCACTGTCCCTCTGACACTCTCATCCTGGGCTATCTGGATCCTTTGCCACTGCACCGCCACAGGAGCAGACCCCTCGGCTCACCTGAAGCTGCATTTGGGAGCATGACGGAAATCATCCAGGAGACAAAGCAAATAAATTATGAGATGCTGAGGCCACAGGCTGGGCTAGGGCACCCACCTCTGCCAGGCCTCCGGCAGGCGCAGGGTGGGGAGGGGCGGTGGGGAGGCAGTTTTGGTCCCAAGATAAAGTGCACGAGGATAAGAGCCTATGATAGGTAGGAGCAGGGTGAGCCTGAAGTGAGCTTTTCAAAAGAGGACCCGGACATGCCAGCCCTAGTCCAGGCCTAGAGACCCGCACAGTGCAGCAGTCACTGGCATATTCACATTATGGTGTGACTGGCTCAAAAAGGCCTGGCCCTCCAACACTGTGGCACCTCCACGCCCCCGCTGTTTTGTCCTCCAGGTTTGTCCCCCTCCTCACAGGCAGCAGGTGGGCTGCTCCTCAGGAGAGTGGCAGGCCCCTCAGGGCAATGTGCTGCAGAGCCAGCTGGTGGGCACCAGGGGCTGGCAGAGAGGCAATGGCCATGCCCACAGAAGACCCGCCTCAGCACACTTCCGCTGCCCTAAGATGCCGCCCTGCACCAGCCTCTTCCTACACATGAATGTTCACCTCTGGCCTAAATCTCCCCAGAGGTGGAGTCCCCGGGGGAGGGAGGCTCAGGGCTGCAGGTGGAGGCTTGCATACTAGGTGGGGTCAGGAGGGGGCTGCACTGAGGCTGGAGCTTCCCCCTGGTTTGGGCCTTTCAGATGAGGCGTCACCCTGCTCACACCCTCCCCAGGCTCTGCTTCCCTCTGTACAGCTTGCTCTTCCTTCCTAGTCTGCAAGTGGCAGGGAGATGGGAGCCAGCAGCAAGGGGCCTCTGAGGCTGCAGAGTGACAGGTGACATGCAGGTATGGCCCCACCATCAGGCCCAGGCATCTATGTTACCTCCTCCTCCAGAACTGTAAAGTGTTTGGCAAAGGCCAACTGCTCCCGGGATATGGGGTCACATACAGAAGGCAAGGTCCAGGTTCTGAGGCCAACTGCTGGTCCAAAGGGGCCTGCGCCCTTCCCAGTCCAGAGTCCACACTGGGGACATGCCCACGATGACCAGCATCTGAGCAGGACAGGCAAAGATGAGGTCTTGCTGGAGGAGCCAGTGGGAACCCCTTGATCCAGTCTTCTGGTTTCAGACAGGGAGTGGAGGCTCAGAGAAGGGAATGAACTTGTCCAACATCTCAATGCCATTTAGTGCCAGAGCCAGGGCCCACTGCTCCTCGGTTGACGCTGCTTCGCTGATAGGTGTCTAAGGAGCTGGCCTAGGCGTTCTCAGGCATGAGACCTTCCTGCTTAGAAAGGGATGGGATGGGGCAGGCAGCCTTGGTGGCTGAAGAAGCTCCCCAGAAGGCAGCCAGTCCAGTTCCAGCCCCACTCTCAGCCCCGGTGCCCAGCATCCAGCCTGGGGCCTGGAAGGAGGATCTTGAAGAAGCCAAGCGCAGGTCCACGGTTCCTGCCAAGCACCATTCCTTCTTGGGGCTTCCTGCCTGGAGCTGGGGTTGCTTCAGGGGCCCTGAATCAGTGAGAGCTCTACAAAGGGGGACTCTAGCTCCAGGGTCACCCGGTTTCACTCAGAGGGACTGGTTCTGCAGCTCTGGAATGGATGTGGCCTGGCTACATTCAGAGCCAGCTGCCCACAGAATCTTGCAGAGGACTCCAGTGCTCCCTGATTCCCTGGGCCACTTCCTTAGGACCCTAGTCACGGCTAGTTCATCCTGTGGGGTGCAGACCACCTTCTCTCCCCTCCCCTCGCCAGCCCAGGGAGTCATCTGGGCTGGTCATTGTAATATCCTAAATTTACCAGCCTGGCCACCAAACCAACCCAACTCCAGGCCTAATCTGGCTCCCCCCACCTGTCCTCCTGCCACTTCTGGTCAGCTGAAACTAAGGCTCAGATTTGATTCTGATAAAAAATAAAAATAAAAAAGAAACCAAAGTATAAAAGGATTCTAATCCTACCCTATGGGCACTCTACGATTTTTCAGCTTCACACATAATTGTGCTGAGTGGAGTTCTGACAACCCCACATAAGGCCCAGAAATGCACTTGATTATTTTTTTGTAGGAAATGTGTTAGAACTCCTCTCCCTATGTTAAAATGTGAATGGTCAGTCTCCCTCCACTGCAGGTGAAGCACTCTCCCAGGGGGCCCAGGACTGCTGGGGTCGGCGTGCTGCTCCCTGCAGGTGCAGCCGTGAGTCTACAGCCCTGCCCCTCAGCTCCCCGGCTGCACAGTGCTCCAGCCCCAGGCCGCTGACCACACTCACAGCCCCTTGTTGTACACCACTGTCCGGCTGCTCGTGGCCTGGGCTATCTCCGGCTCTAACTGGGATGTTTCAATCTGCAGAGAGAGAATAGAGAGGAAGAGTGGGGGAGTGGGAAGGGGCAAATAGTGGGGCTGGGAGCTGCAGTGAGGACCACCCTGGGCTCCAGAGCTCTGCCTCTCTGCACCCCCATGTCCACCCCAGCCAGGGCTCACGTGCCCTACCTAGTGACACATCTTCCTTCTCCACTGCCCTCCCACCACGGGGCTCACAGCATCCCTTCCAGCCCAGACCCGGCCTCTTTCTTCTGACGGTGTGTCCACGTGGGTGGACATCCTACACATTGGCCTCTGAGTTCTGCATCTCCCTCATCTCCAAGAACCATGTCTGCTGCACTGCAGACCCCCCACAGCCCCACCCAGGGCCATCCCCTGGACCTGATCACCACCCAGGGCTGCCCCACCTCCTTCCATCCAAACGCCACCCTCCTGGGCTCCTCAGTCCCCTGTCTTTCTAGCACCCCACTCACTCCTGCTTCTCTGTTTCCAGTCCCCTAGACCTCAGCACCCACACTCCCACCACTCAGTCTTTACATCTTCCCCTGCAACCTGGACTCCGGGGGCCATCCCTTCAGCTACTCCCTAGCCCAAGGGTCCCTCCCAGGCTGCTGGCAGAAGCCCTGCTTTGGAGAACCCCGCCATGTACCCCACTCCTACTTGAACCTGACCGTGTAATGGAGACCCTCAAAATTCCCTGTCCTTGACTTTGGCTGGACCCCCAACCAGTGGACAACCACCCTGCCCCTGCCCCCATAGCCAGGTCATCTCCCTTGCCCACTCTCCAGAGGCCACTGGACACCTGCTCTGCTCTCCTCTCCTCGGCCACCCCCACCCCTGCTCCCACACATCCCGGGCAGGTGAGACTTCAGAGGAGAACCCCTCAGCTTCTCATTATCTGACACGCTGCCTCCCGTGTCCATGCACAGCTTTCCACTTGCCCTCCTCCTACCCCACAGCTGCCATCCCTCCCCTCACAGGACAGGACCCCACCTGGCTCCACCTCCCCTGCCCACTCCGGGGCCCCCTCCTGGGTCATCCTCCCTCTCTCCCACCTTTGCCCATTAGTGTTCCACACACAGGAACCTTCTCTGATGACACCTCCCCTTCATCCCGAGGCAGGCCCAGCTACTACCTGGTCTCTCTCCTCCCCAGCAGCTACGTTTCTTTAAAAAACTTAGTCTACACTGGCTGTGTCCACCTCCTTCCCTCCCACTGACTTTTCAACCCACAATAAATCTGGCTTCTGTTCTCACCACACTCCAGAAAAATCTCTCTCTCCAAGGTCACTGCCACCCCCCACTTCACGACACCCACTGCACGGTCCTTGGGGTCCTTGGGGCTGGGCCTGGCTGGACCCTCTTCTCTGCACATGCCCTGGGTTACCCCCACACCAGAGTTCTCCAGCCTTGTTTCTCTCTGGAGCCTCAGGTTCACAGCCGCCTGCCTGCCAGACTTTGCTGTGGACGTCTCACAGGCGCCTGAACTTAACCCACCTGAAATGGAACTGAACCCGCCCTCTCCCCCGGCCCCACTCAGCTCTGCCTCTCGGGAATGACGCTGCCATCCAGTGGTGCTGCTCTGCCCAAAGACTCTGGAGCCTCTTTGAGTCCTCTCCCCGTCCCTCCCCGCGAGGTCTCATCCAGCCCAGTCCGTCCCCAACCACAGCCAGTGCTGGCCTTCTAAACTGCAAGTCTTCCCATGCCTCTCTTCACTGTGAAATGGCTCCATGGCACCCCGATCCTCAGGGATCAAGTCAGACTCCTGTACCACCCTGCCCCTTGGACTGGAGACACAGAGCACACGGACTGATTTTGGTTCCTCGCACACCCTGGGCTCTGTCCCCACTCTAGTCTTTGCCTGAGTTGTCCAGAGACGCCCCGTCCTACTTCCATTCCTGCCCCCACTCTGCTCTCCCGTCTTCAGCTCATCATCTTTCGTGTCTCAGCTTTAGACACCTTCCCTCCCCCAGGCTGGGCGTGGCCACTTCTGTGGCCCCCATAGCTCCCTGAACTTCTCATATCCCCACCTCTCCACATTAGATCACAAGCTCCCTGAGGCAGCGGGCATGCAGATCTGGCTTGCCCCTGCGTCCTCAAAGCCTAGCACAATGCTGGTCCACGGTAGGTGCTCCCTCAGTGTGGAATACATGGGCAGAAAGAAAAGAGCCAGTAAGCACTGGAAGATGGGATCCCCCTGGAGATACCACATCAGCCCCGATGTCGGGCTTTATCTCCAGGGACTGAGCCCATGGGGATGCCTGAACCCCTAACTTGAGGGGGGCAGGTGAGAAAGACACTACCACAGTGAGAAGGTCCCTGCCAGACATTTGCCCTGGACAGAGTCAAGGAGGCACCAGGCCTCTTGCGACGTAGGTTGGTTGAACTTGGTTCTAGGCACCCGCCATATGTCAAGATGTGGGAACCCTGGGAAGTGGGCAGAAGGTGGTACAGGCCAGCCTGGCCTTCGGAGAGCTCTGTCACGTCCGGGCTGTGCACACTGGAGTCCACACAAGAGGGAGTGTGGTGAGGACTAGAGCTGGTGGGCACAGTGGGAGAAGAGGGGACCCTTCCTCTGTAGTCCCTGGTGCCCCATTACTCAAGTCTGGTCACCCGAGAGGGCCAAACAGAAGAGAGCTAAGCTGAGGGCCCAGGCCTCTTCCCCACCCCCTCTTCTCAAACCACCTTCTCCCACCCTACCCCTGCCACCCCCAGTCCCCTCCACCCTGCCGGCTCCCCTCGTCCCCACGCTGCCACTGACACAATGCACAGCGCCCACGCTTAAAAATCTAAATGCTTTTGAAAATGTTTAACCTAGTTAGACAAATTAGCAAAAATTTGTGCAAAACAATTTAGGTATTTAAAATATTCAATGTTTTTAAAAAACTGGAAAACTGTTCTTAGCTTTCAGCTGCAAAAACCAACAAAATATAACATCCCAGCAATCTTACCATGAGGTGTAACATAACCCTTCGGGAAAGCTGTTAAACAGCTACTGAGGCATCCTGGGAAATAGCACTTCATTTATTCAAATGCACATATGTCAGGCTTTTGCACCATATGTCATTCCAAGCTATTTACAGTAATAATTAAATCTTAATCAACGTTTAACCTCTGTAAAATGTTTGAAGAATCCTAATCACCCTTCAGACTGCACTAATGAAGGAGAAATATATAAACATAAAAGGAAAATGATGCATAGATATCACGCTGGAAAGAACAGTAATTGCAAAATTGTATTTCTTTTAAATATAATCAGTAAATGATGTAAAGTAAGCCAAGGAGTATTTTAAGTTAAGACATCTTGGATGTCAGAGGTGTGAGCAGCTAATTTTGTTCTGCTACCCATAACAGATGTAGCATATTTTATTTTAGTGCCATTATTAGCAACTTCCCATGCCGGCTTTCACTGAAGCACTGAGGCCCACATTAAAATCAGAGAGGCTGCTCAGCACCACCGTGGAGGACCATGGCCCAGGGCCACGGCCCACTGTGCCCACTCCTTAGAGCATGCTGGCCCGGGGGAGACCGAGGCCTCCTCCTCCTGGTATCCCGTCTCCCCTGGGCTCCCCACCACACACAGGGCAGCAGGTAGGAGCAGGGGGAGATGCAGCGGGTGGGAAGGCTCCTAGGGGAGGTGGCTGAGGGATCAGGAATGGGGGCCCCGGGACAGAGCTGGCATCCTAGGCTTCTTCTCTCATTTCAAGTCAATCCACCCTCATGTCAGCAGATGTTGATGGTCGCCAACTCCAGACACCCAGGCTGGGTACACAGAGCGGGGGACAAGACCAGTTCATGCCCTCGAGAAGCTTAAAGTCTAGAGAGGAGTTGGCTGGTGAAAGCAGATGGAGTCCGGAGAGACAAGCAGAGTGCCATGGCAACTGGGGAGGGGCTGGGAGTTCCAATGTATTGATGAGGCAACAAGGAAGGAAGACTTCTCAGAGGAGGTGAGCCAGGAAGAGAATGGAGAATTTTGATCAGAAAGGGCAGGCCAAGCTTGCTGGGTGAAGAAAAAAGTATTAGCTGGCTAGCACGGCCTGTGTCTGGGAGGTGAGGCAATGTTGGACATGGAAACGTGGCAGGAAATGGAGGTGCTGCTGGGACAGGCAGAATCTTGTATGCTACATGAAGGTGTCAGCATTTTATCTGAGGGCAATAGGGAGCCACAGAAGGACTTTGAGCAGGAGTGGACCATAACCCAGACTCTGTTTTTATTTATTTTTCTCTTGAGATAGGATCTTGCTCTGTCACCCAGGCTGGAGTGCAGTAGTGTGATTGCAGCTCACTGCAGCCTCGAACTCCTGGGCTCAAGCCATCCTCTTGCCTCAGCCTCCTGAGTAGCTAGGACTACAGGCCTGTGCCACCATGCCTGGCTAAGTTTTAAATTGTTTTAAAAATTTTTATAGAGACAGGGTCTTGCTATGTTGCCCAGGCTGATCTTGAACTCTCGGCCTCAAGTGATCTTCCACCTTAGCCTTTCAAAATGTTGGGATTACAGGCGTGAGCCACTGTGCCTGGCCTTAGACTGTCTTAGAAAGGTCTCTCTTGGGATGGTGGGTGTGGAGGATGGACTGGAGGGGTAAGGAGGGGGTGGGGAGGCCTCCTGGGGAGCATCTGTGGGAATCAGAGAAGTGCCAGGTCCTGCCCTATGATGCTGCCAGTGGGGGCAGACAGGAGGAGCCTTTCTGAAGATGAAATCCACAGGAGTTGATGACCAATTCCACGTGGGGGTGAGAGGGAGGTGTTGAGGATGACTGTGCGTTGGATGACTCCTAATTCTAGCTCAGGAGCTGGGGTGGCTGGTGACGCCATTCTCAGAGGGAGGGAATATGGGAGGGGATGGGCCAGGGTTGGGGGTGGTAGGCTCAGGGTGGCCACATTGAGTCTGGGGTGCCAGTGTGCTCCCCAGGTGGAGAGGCCTAGAGGCAGATGGGTCCAGGGCTCTGGAGCTCTGGGCAGGAGAAAGCGCCCGGGATCTGTGAGCATAGCCAGAGCCTTCAGAGTGGAGGAGCTCGCCCAGGGAAGCAGATGGAGGGGTGGGTGCCAAGGCCTGGGGAACAGACACATTTGAAGGGCAAGTGAAGGGAACAAGCCCATGATGGTGGCCTTGGGGGACCAGCCCGAGGAGCGGACGCAATGACAGAGGGGGCCGCAAACACTGAGCAGCCGTGAGCGTCAGACAGTTTTCTGAGACTTGTCCCAGTGAGGGCTGAGAAGCTTTGGTCTTGGCAACTGGATTTCAGTGACTCCCTGGGGTCCACATTGCCCGACCCCCACCTCGTGCTGATCCTAGTTCACAGCCTCTCACTCTATCCCAGGCCAACTCAACTGGTCATTTGTTAGGACCCCTCCAGCCCTCTAGTCATGGCCAGGTGTTGGGCCAATGGCTACCATTGAGTTGCCTGCTCACCTATACGTGATGTTTCCTCCCCGTCCACCAAAAGCTAAGCATCTCCCTTGAAGACCACCTCTCTGAGGTAAGTGTAGGGCCAAGTTTTCTCCAAGGGCACCACATCCAGGGTCTTGCCTGGCAGTGGCCTCTGGACCCATGGGTAAGTGAAAGTGACTCAGGTCTGAGCAAGGGCAATAGAGTATCCCCTCCTGCTACCCGGCCAGCTCCACCCCGAAGAAGGCCACAGCCCCAGGGTAGTGGGTTGAGGGGCAGGGACTGGCTATGGCCACAAACTGGCTCTGAGGGGCCTTCTCTGGGGATAAGGTGATGAGGAGAGAGGACAAGGAGTGGCCACAGGGAGAAAGGGTGGCCCAGCCCCAGGCAGCCAGCTCAGGGCAGGCTGGAATCCGTGGCCCATCTCTTCTATCTGGTAGGCTCCTCCCCGGGCACCTGAGAGCCAGTCAGCAGGGGTTCCCGAGGGAGGGGGTGCCTGGGATGAAAAACCAAAGCCCTGAAGGGCAGGGGCTGCAGGGACCATAGAGCACTGGCTGACGGTTGCCCCTGCCACAGAAGTGGGCTGCCAGGATCACCCTGCCCTGCCATGAAGGAAGCAGTGCCACCTTGCTCCCTGACTCCCAGGCAGAACCTGCACACCAGCTCCCAGCCAGCCTCCTCAGGATGTGCCCCTCTCCATATCAGAGTGCCACCCCATCCTCCCCACCCCACTCAGACCTTGCTGACCCTCCAGGAGAGATTCCCAGACATGGTGCATCCTATTCAGCATCTCCCCAGCCTCCCGGGCACCCTAAGGCCCAGCTAGAACAGCCAAGCACCTTCCCTTGTGGCGTGGGAAGGGTTAACCTTGAGCTATTTGTCTGTCTCTTGGCTCACTGTGGGTGGGGGGCTAGAGTCAGGAATGCATCTGGGGCCACCTCTGCCTCTACAGCCTGGGAGCACACACACACCTGCAGCCAGGCCAGCGGATAGTTTACATATTTGAACCTGGAGCTAAGGTGCAGAGACATAAACAGGAAACTGGATCCCCCGCCTGTGCCCCATTCTCCGGGGCTTTTACCTACTACAAAGAACTTCCTCCTCCTGGCCTTTCTTCTGATGGCTTTTCTGCCTCCTTTTCAAAGGCACGGGGCTAGTGGGGGTGGGGTGTTCCGCGTGACCCTGTGACATAGCTCAAAGCCACCACCTGCTCCTGGCCACAGGTCTGGGCTTCTGAGGGTCTGCAGAAGGTGGCGACATTGACACAGGGCCCAAAGCCCATGCAGGCACCTGGCTGACCCTTTGTGCCTGAGGCCTCTGCCAGGCCTGGGACCGCTTTGTCCACTGGGAACAACATCCCATCTTACCAGGGCTGGGCAGGCCTCACGTCCTGCTCCGACACACACACATCCAGGCCCCACCTTTGGGAGAGCTATCTTGAGTGTCCTTGGAGGGCAGACGAATTAGGCTGGGGCTGGGGAGCAGCTGAGGCCTAAGTCTAGACCCCTGGACCCCTGAGTTAGGCCTCTGGTGCCGGCTCTGGGCTCCCACTATCTTCTCAGTGAAAGAACCCTCTGCTGGACACTCCAGGCCTTCTGGGACTTTCTCCAGCTTCTTCACCCCTCAACTGCTGTCCATTTTCTTTACATTCTAAGTATACACTTTGAGCCTTGAGTCCAGGCTATATTCTGACCCTCTAAGGCTGCCTCCTCCAGGAAGCCTCCCTTGATCTTCTTAGACCAAATCCATTGCTGCTGCCTCTGGTGTCCCCAGCACATGCTTTGATCTCCATCCCATCCCCAGGCACAGGCTCATTTGCACTCTAAACAGGGGTGACTACAGTAGTCCCCCACCCCACCCCACGGTGAGCTGCTCCAGGCAGCTCGGTATCCTTGTGCACTGTGCACCGTAGGTCCTCGGTAACAGCTGAGTTAAATGACACTGAAGTGCCTCTTGGGCAAGAATCCTGTCTTACACTTTTCTGGCTCCCCTGTGCTATGTGTACCCAGCAAGTGCTCAGACCACATCGTGCCCCCTACCATTTTGGAGCTTTGCACCATTCCTGGGTGCCCTCTGGTGGACCAATCTCAGAATCATTCTCTGTCCTCTATCATCTCAGCTTTGAGGCCTCAGTTTCCCCATATGTATGCTAGGAAGATTTTCTAAGATCTCCTGGTGCCAGGATGAGGATTATATCACAAAATGGATAGGATGGCCCTTTGGAGGCTTAGAAAACCTGTGTGATGCTGTGTAAAGAGGACAGGACCCAGGGTCCCCACACTCAGCCCCAGCCCTGCTCACTCAGCCCACAGGGCTGAGCCTTGCTGCAGGCCAGGCATGCTCCACTTTGCACGTATTAATGCCTTTAATGGAAGCTCTGCACAACCAAGCCTTCTCCCTCCCTGTCCTGGATTCAGCGAGGTGTCATGAAACATCCTGGAAAGGAGACCTGTGGGGGAAAGGCTGTCAGGCAGCCCCGCCAAGGTCCGCCATCCGGGCATGTGTGCATGTTCTTGCGTGCACGTGTATGTGTGCGAGCCTGTGTGCATGCGCAGGTTTGGGGTGGGGGTGTGGGGAACAGGCAACATGACAGGTGGCGTTGGCGTTCCTGGGCTCTGAGCGGCTTTGCCATTCCCATCCATCCCTCCTGGGGGGTCCTGTGGGCAAACTCCAAGAAAGCAGCGGGCGGGGAGGCAGCAGATTTCTGACGGCAAAAATAGCCCACTTTAGAGTTCAGTAGGGACTGATTAAACCAGTAAACGAGAAAAACCCCAAACAAACATCTCCAAGCAAAGTAGGAGATGGATTGGAGACTGGAGGGGAGGAGGCTCCTGCTCTGGGAGACACTGAATACTGCTGTAGACTCAGGAGGGAGTCAATGGACCCTAGACATTGTCTCTGGCCTCACATCAACCCTGGAAGAGTGGGAGAAGCAGGGACCAACAAAGTCAAGGTGAACCCAGATGAGCCACGCTCTGTACTAGGTGTTGATACAGAGCACCAGTTCTCAGCCACAGGGACACCTCATGTCAGGGAAGGGAGAAAGGTCTATTGTCCCAAGGGGGAAGATGGAACACAGAAAACACACCACCAGAGCCTATACAGGAGAGGTAAGACAGATCCTGGTGGGGGAGATCAGCGAGGACTTCCTGGAGGAGGAGCCATTTCTAGAACAGCTTGAATGTGGACTCACATTCCAGCTTATTCCCAACTCTTCTCCATTCTTGGTTGGGGGTCCAAATACTTTCTCAAAGAAAGGGAGATAAGCTGGGGGGACCTTTGCTTCTGGTGGCTTACAGCTGTCTAGCCAGGCTGGTTCATCAAAACCACCATTTTCATCAGGGCTGGTAAGAGGGTGGAGATAGTGGAGGTTCTGGTACCCACTGAGGGTACCCACATTTTCGCCCATACAGGGAGGTATGCCTCTCTGTTTCTTAACCCTGAAAGCTGTAAGTGGGGAGGCAGGAAGGAGTATGGAGTGGTTGAGGTTGGCCCTCCTGCCTCATCTACCACATGGGTGTGGCCTCTAAGAGCCACCCTCTGGGGCCAGGACGAGACATGGCTCATAAATCGTGCTGAGGAATGATGGGAAGGCTTTAGCCTTCCTCAGAACATGGCTTCTAATCCCCAGAACCCTCTACAGCTGAGGTGAGTAGGGGCTCAGCTGAGAGGGAGGGACCTGGGGAGTTCCCAGGGCTGACATGGGAGGCTCAGAGCAGGAAGCCCTGGCCCCAGGGGACTCTTAGGCTGTCTTTTCTTCTAGTCAAGGTGCTTGGCAAAAGCTAGAAGGGGGAGGAACAGGTGGTGAGGGTACAGGGGGAGGCCGGTTCTCCGCTGAGGCCTCAGGGAAGGCAGAGGGCAGAGGCCAACAAACCAACAAGACAGCCAGCAGGGAACAGGCCCACAGGAAATAAGCCTCCTGGCCAGTGAGCCTCACTCCCGCCCCCAGGGGCCCGTGCAACAGCTGAGGCAGGAAGAGACACATGCTCATAGCCTCCAGCCCCTACAAGGGTGGCCCAGGGCCCTCTCCCCTGCCCGCAGCCCCAGCCAGGAGGCACACTGCCCAGTCTCTCATCCCTACCCCAGACCCACAGCTGCAGGGAGGACAAAGGAGCCAGTGAGGGTCTAGGGGCCACAAGACACATTCCCAGGAAGGCCAAGGCCCTGCCCACTCGCCATGCCCAGACCCAGAGGGTGGCTCCCAGAGGGCACACCCTTGCTGCAGGCTGGGCACCTGAGGGGCAGCGTGTAACTCAAGGGGACTCACTCAGCCCACTGTCTAGCACCAGGGCCCTGTCTTGAGTTTTCACTTTCCTAATCTTACTGGGAGAGACTTAGTTCTTACAGGAAGAAACTTAGTTCCAACACCTCATCTTCCAGCTGGGGAAACTGAGGTCTTTGAGGTTAAGACCCAAGGTCATATGGAGAGTTGAGGCAGAGGGATGCCAGCCAGAGGGGCAGAGGGCAGGCCTTGGGGCCACGGGACGGCCCCTCCACCCCAACATCACCTAGGGACGGGGTCGAGCTCCCCGCTGCCCCCCACTCCCCACACCTCACTCATCCGCAGACAAGCCCCACCTTCTGTGGACACATTTCAACCTCACCAAATCAGCTAATTATTGACAGTTGGTGAAGAGGAGATTTCACTTTTTCCTCCTGTTAAACTGCTCCTAATTAGTTCCCTGTCACCACGGCTGGCTCGCCCGCCCGCCGCCCGCCCGTTCACGCAGTAATCCCGCTGCACAGTGCCTCATTAACCTTTTGCTCCTCTCCTGCCGCCTGCCAACAAGATGAAGACAAAAACAGATTGTTGAACAATGGCTCCGGCTTGTACGCGCAGCCCCGTTCCCCAGCCCCCGAGCTCCCAGGGGAAGAGTGGGGAAAAGAGAGGGGACTGGGGTGGGGGAGAGCCCCAGAGGAATCAAGGAAGGGAGAAAGAGGCACAAAGAAAGATTGAAGCAGAAACAGAGGCAGGGACGTGGGGAGGGGCCTTGGCCAAGGTAGTGCTTCTTGCTCCAGAGAGACATGAGGTTCATTAAACAGGATTGGAAGTGCTCCCAGGTAGGGAACACCGGCTGTCAGAGTTAGAGGGACATTTGCCACCACCCGCTCCAGCCTCTTGTGGTAGCCAAGCCCATGTTTCCAGACACTGGACCCTGCATATCTCCCTCAAGGGACCTGCGGCCCCAGTGTATGTCTGTGTTGCGGTGGGGAGGACAGAGAGAACCCCATGTGCTTGGAATCCAGAACCCCAATCACCAAGCGGGTAAGGCCAGAAAGGCCACCACAGTCTGGCCCTACCACAAGGGAGGCCAGCACCAGCCCCACCTACAGCGGCCCCGGCAAGCTGCAGCGCAGCCTCTGCTTTAGTTCCACCATGACCTGTGCTGTCACCTGACAGTTCTTGTTTATTGAGTTTTGTCTCCACCACCAGGAGGGAGGTTCGCTGAGACCACAGGGCTCCTACGGGGCCATCCTGGTAACAAGAAAAAGGGGAAAGTGCCCAGGCTTCATGGGGTAGGGAGCAGATTCTGGGTGTGATGGGCCCGTCCATGTTTGGGGACAGGCTGGTAACCTCCAGATCCACTAGATCCGCCAGGGCAGACCCTGTACTCCCTGCATGGGCAAGAGGACTGGGGTCCAGAAGGGAGCCCAAGCCCTGTTCCCCAGTTCTCACAACAACAGGAGGTTCCCTGCCCTACCTGTTGGCCCTTTAGCCTCCCTCCAGCCCCTCTACTGCCCAGCCCCTTCCTCGGCTCTGGGTTGGAAAAGACAAACACTTACTCCAAAAGGTCTCTGTGAAAATGCACAGATTTCCTGTGGAGGGGAGGAGGGCTGGGTGAGGGCACTGGGATGTTCCTGCTGATGAATTAGCAGCAAGCAGTCTGCAGCCCAGAAGTGGGCCTCGTCTTTCTATAGTGAGGTGTGGGTGGGCTGGGGAGGATCACAGAATCCTTCTGCCTGGGTACAAAGCCTGCTCCATCGTCACCAACTTTGGATCTTGGACAAGGTACTTAAACTCAATGTGCCTCAGTTTCCTCATTGGTAAACAAGAAATATTGGTACCTACCTTGGAGAATTCTCAGGATCTAGGCCCCCATTTCTCCACCACAGCCAGGTAGCCCCCTCTACTCACTGGACCCAGGGACTCCACGGAGGCCATGCCTTCCCGCCTTGGGCTCTGGGCATTCCTTCCCCATCGCTGCCCTCTCTCCAAGCCCCCCAACCTCTATCTCACAATTTCTTTGCTGTTCTCCCACCTTCCCCATCCCTGAGCTCAATTCTTTGAACAAAGAAAAAACTGACTACCATGTTGCCTCCTAGACTGCCATGTCTAGCTATGCCACCTAAGTCTCCTCCACTCCTAGTCCTCTCTGCACTCACCCACTCTGCAGAGAGCCCCTCCTCTTTGAATCGCCCGAGTCCTCAGCTTCCATGAAGCTACTCCATCCGGGTTCTCCCTGTGCCCTTGGCTGCTTCTTCCCCTTCTTGATGGTTTTTATTTCCTCCTATAGTTGACTGCATCCCCTTTCTCAACTTCAACTCCCCCCATGCACTGAATTCCGTATCTCCGGCCAAACTCTCTCCCCAGAACCATCTGACTGTCTAGGAATCATCTTTTGATGTTCAATGATTTAGACTTAAATGGCATTAGGAAGACTTAATACAGTAAGGCACGCCGAGCTCCCAGCATGCTGCCTGGTCCAATAGATATCTGGCAAATGGTAGCCATTATTATTTGCAATTTGACCCTCAGTACCATTTTAATAGGCAGAAATTAGCAGACAAAACTCTCCCCCAGGAACTGAAGGAAGGATTGAAGTCCTTGCCTTAATCTCTGGGGTTAGTGAGTTGGAAACTCCACACCAATCACTGCAGGTCAGCCATTCTAGGAACTAGTTCCTAAATTCTATCTCCGAGTCCCCTGATTAATTAATTGGTGTTCCAGTGATTACTTCTGTTGACAACCTTGGTGGCTTTTGGCAAGGTTGGGTCAGCCCAAGCAAGTCCAGACTTATTGTGGCAAATTCCACTGGCTTCTGGGACTTGAGACATGATCGTTGTATGGCAGAAGAAGCAACTTGTTAGGGAGAATTGGGAGAGTGAATGGGGAAACAAGGCCCTCTCAGCAAGTTGGCTGAAGGCTTTGGTGCCATGGGTCCCAAACAGGGCTCCAAACACCCCATAATGCCCAGGCTACTCTGCATCTTGTTGGGATCCACGTAGTCGAGGAGAGAGCTCTGAAAATCCTGCCTCTACCCTCCCTTCCCAGAGGACAAAGACTTAACATGCAATGACTATCCTCTTCCCAATCTAGAGAAAGAGACTCGGATTGCAATAAGAGGGACTCTGGTTAAATATTCAGAAGAACTAACTCCCATGTCTATTTGAAGTAGGCATGTGGGGAGAGGGGAGCCTGGGCTTTGACCTGCAGCATCTGTGAGACCAGGGTGGCTCACTTTTCCATCACTGCTTTGCAGCCAGACCTGGAGGCCTGGGCGGATGAATGGTAGCCATCTCCCCATTATATGCCCCAGAGGAACACCTGCCAAAGACCTACAGCACTTCTAGACCCTTCCACACCACAGTGCAGCCCCCAGCTTCCTCTTCTCTTGGCTGTCCCAAGGTAGGTAAGGTGGTTGTCTAGGGAGAGAAACTCAGCCACAGGAAACGATCAGATGTAGCACCTCCTAGGGGCCTGGACTTGGACTGCGGGCCTCTGGTGTTTCCTCTCCTATCGGCACCTGGCTTCTGCAACCTTGGGCTGGTCCCATGGCTTTTCTGGGCCACCATTTGCCCAGCACAGCCAGGAGCAAGGTAAACTTGATGGCCTTGAAAATCCTTCTAGCTAGGAGGGTCTCTGATTCCGCATCATGTGTTGTCTTTGCCCGGGTCCCTTCTCTGTGCAGGCAGGTGGAGTTATGACAGCTGCAAGAAGCGCAGAGGTACCTACAAGCACATGGGTGACTCTGGCCCTGGTCTAGGACCCTGGGCTCAGGCTGATTGCACAGACAGATGCAATGGCTTCGGGGAGTGCTGGGCTGGGACAGGGATATCAGAGATCACTGAGAAATACCCGCCCTTCCCTCTTCAGGGCTCCTAGGTAACCCAGAGCCCATGGCTCCATTTGGAGTCCCAGGCTGCAGCTTTCCCAGGGTGGGAGGTGGGGGAAGGAGCATCCCAGCACCCATGACAAGGCTGGGCCCTGTGGGCACGAGATGAGGTCCTGCTGGCTTTAGTCCTGGTATGCCTTGAATGGTGGCTCCCAAGACAGGAGCCCCACTCCTCCCACAGAGTCTCCTCCTCAAACTCTGGGGCTCTGGAAGGAAGCCACCCCATTTCTCGCCTTCCAGGGACGGTGAGGCCTAAGGCGGGTCACCCCCTCCTCCTGCTCTAAGAGCCTGGGTCTCCAGCCCTCGCAGCCCCAACACCCCCGGCCTCTTGTTTTCACTTCCCTGACTTGTCTTCAGGAACCCTCACCTCTCCCCCACCTCTCTTGGGGCCCTGCCTGAAGCAGGTCCGTGGTGAAATCATAGTTTTGGAAGCGCCACAGCCCCCGCCTTCTTGTGAGCTCAGTGCAGACATCTTGGCCCTCTTGGGTCCTCCCCCTCAGCTTAGCTCCCACCTTCACTCCAACCCAGTGTGGATCCCGTGGTCCTCTGCTCCTCTGTGCTGTCACCCATCTCTCAGCACCCCCTACCCCCAACCTGACAGAACCCCAGCAGAAAGGATCTGTGGCCCTCCCTGTACTGGCCCATAGCACCTCCTGGTGAACGGGCCCCAGCCGCACCCCCAGACCACGTGCTGCTCAGCCTCCCTCACCTCTCATTCTCCCCTGGATGTCTCACCCCTTCTCTGTGTCCTCAGACCTCTGACCTCCCGCCCCTTCCCCATCCTGCTCTCTCCTCTCTGCTCAGTCACAAGAACACAGGAGCCACTGGAACAACTTCTTCAATTTCCCCACCCCGAACCCTGCCCCCAGCAGCATCTTCCTCCCACCCCACTCCTCTTCCACCTACTGAAGTGGGGAGGGGTCTCCCCATGCCAAGGCTGATCCCCTCGTCTGTGCTCTGGTCCCCCCCTCCTCTTCATGGACTTTCCCAACATCGTCCTCTCAGTGTCCTCAACATCTCTCCTGGTGCCTTCCCTACTGCATTGACCAAGCCCCTGTCTCTCCCATTTTTAAACAAGGATAGATACGTACATAAAAGCCCCTCCTGATCCCACATCTTGTTGTGGCTTTCTCATTTTTTCCCCTCACTTGTCACCTGGGTCCCTTCTTTGGGGACAGGGTTTGACTACGTTGCCTGAGACACCAATAGATACTCTGTAATCTCACCGAGTGTGACCTCTCGGGAGGGTCTGACCCTGCGGATGCCCACCCACCCTGATCACACATGGCCCGGCTCTGCCCTCACCACCCTGGCTGCTTGTCCTTGGACCCCGCCAGAGCAGGGGCCTCACCCACCACCCTCGATTCTAGCACTGTTGTCATGCTGGGAGCCTCTACTTCTATCCCTCCAGCCCAGGTGTCTCTCCTCATTCCAGACCCACAGCCAACATCCCAAAGGCTCCTCAACCCTGCCTGTCCATCCAACTGACCCGCTGCCCTCCCTTGAACCTGCCCCTGCCTGGCTCCATCTCGTTAAGCACCTACATCTGCCTGGTCATTCAAAACCACAAAGTCAGCATACATCCTCCGGCTCCCGTTCCCTCCCACCACATACAGCTCTTCATCGAATCCCAAAGAAGCCGCCTCCTGACTCCCTCTTTAGGGACCCACTTCTCTCCATGCCCATTGCCAATAGCCTGGTCCAAGCCACCATCACCGCTCACTGGATGCCCGCCATAGCCTCCTGATGGTTCCTTCTCCAGAGCTCCAACCCAGTCCCACGCGGCAGCACAGGGGCCACTCAGAATCAGGAATCTGTGTTCTGCCTTGCACAGCCCTTAGGAGAATATTCACCCTCTCTGTTCTGGCTTCCAAGTTCCCAACACCACCCAGCCCCAGCCCCTCATTCCCGGGCCACGTCACTTTGCTGCACTCCCTGGTCGTGCTGCAGACTTTGGTCAGCTCTTGGACATGGCATGTGCTACCTTACCTCAGAAACTTCACACCAGGTGTCCGCAGACCTCACATCTCCCCCCGCCACCCCTTTTCATCTGGCCAACTCCAGCCACACTCCCAGTCCCAGTGAAATGTCACTTCCCTCTAGGCTCAGTTTGGTCTGCTGTCTCCTTCCACACCCAGTGGAGCTTCTCCCACCCTAACGCTCCTGGCTCATCATCTCCTGGCCTCTGTTTAATCACCCTGTTGACTGCGTGACCCCCACTCTGAGGGCCAGAGCCTGGGCCAGCCTCATTTATGGTTCCAGCCCCAGTGCCTAGCACAGCGCTAAGGTGTCGGCACGGTATGAGTATTTGTTCAGAAATCACCAAACAGCACCCCCTGCCCTGCCCTTGAGCCCCTCCCCACTGACCTCTGACATCTGTGGGAAGAGGCTGATGGCCAGCGGCAGGGCCAGGCCGAAGGCTGCCAGGCACACGAGGCTTTGCACAGGGAGGAGCAGCCGGGGGCGCGCCTGCAGGAGAGACGTCCTGTGGGGGAGAGAGGAGGGAGCCCCATGAGACCCGAAGGTGGGGTGGGCTGGCTGCCAGCCACCATGCTGGGTCCCACTGTGTCTCTGGGCCCAGGAAGCATGGTTCTGGGGCAGTGCCAGTGTGCAGCTAAACAGATATAGCGGAGTTCTGTCTTTGGGGCCTTTCCCGATGGGTACCCCATCCCAAGGCCCTGCCTTGAAGGGCATCGCTGGCTGAAACCTCAACTACTCAGGTCACGAATGAGCACTTTCGGGGCACCCACCCACCATGCATCCAGCCCCGTGCCAAGAAGGCCCTATGTGGGAGAGCCACTAGAAGAGGCTGTCGGCCCCTGTTCCTGGGGAGACACATAGGAAGGTAAGATTGCTCTCGAGGGCAGCACATAATTAAACAGCAAAGAAACCAGAGTAGGTGCCAAGTTCAGGGGAGACGACAAAGCACATAAACATGGGCACGCACCAGCCAGGAGGGGGTGATCGTCCTCTATGTGTGAGAACAGAAGACACCGCACTGGCCACCTTCAACCCAAGGGCAACTTCAACCCAAGGGCAACAGAGGGGCAGTGACTCATCCAAGGCCAAGTCTGCAGGAGGCTGGCAGAGCTGCTGCCTGGACCCGACTCCCTGAGGGTGCTGTCAACCCAGCTGGTCCCCTTTGCCAGCTTCATCACCAACACAACACAGCTGGCACCCTCTCCCCATGGCTGGCTTCGGAGCTGGTTTCCTGGGCATGGGAGGGGGCATGATAAACCTTCCTCCAGGGCCCAGGCTCCCCAGACAGCGTGGGGATATACCAGCTGGCCAATGTGCCTGCACTGTGTTCATTGGAGCTTCCTGTTGTGCTTAATACACTAGGCCCTTCAGCGGGGACCACAGCATTCCACCTGGGGAGGCCTGGGATGACTAGACTATTTGCCAGCGGGTGTTGGGCAGGCACTAAGGCTGACCTCAGTAACTGTCAGCCACTGCGTGACAGGCTCCTGGTGTGAAGTGGAAATAATCCAGGGTGTTGTCCGCTGCCCCCAGCAGGGCTGACAATGGCCACAGGCAGGTAAGGGGCCCTCCGAGGGGCAGAGCCCCAATGTGGGGGCAGTAAACCCCATATACCCTCACCTCTTGAGACAAGAATCCCAACAGCAGCTGGCCCCGAGAAGATAGCAAAATTGGGAGTAGTTTTCAAAAGTTAAAGTGCATCAGATGGGCTGGGCAGCTGGTTAAAAATGCAAATGCCTGAGGGCTGCTTACAACCATGAAAGCCTGATTCAGTGGGCACTGGACCTGGAAATGTGCATTTTAATCAACCCTCCATGAGTCTAAGGTGGTGATCCCAGACCACACTTCTGACAAACCCTGGCCTTGGATATTCCTGCTCAGGTATTAATAAAGATGCCATTACTTGCAAATCCTATGCTAGCAAAGGGGTCAGCCCTGGCCTGGCACGCAGTAAGTGCTCAGAAATTACGTGTCATTATTGCTGTTGTTATTGCTCATGTTACCTGCAGGAAGGTAGGATCCTCGTAGCCCACCTGTCCTCCAGCCATTCCCACTGGCCCAAACCGCAAGGTTTGTCCAGCTGCTAAATTTGGCCTGAATTAAGTTATTGGAAAGGGGAATTTCCACAGGATTGAACAGCAGGACCAAGGTGCCTAAATCAAGCTCAAACCCCTCTGATCCTCCAACGCCCATCCAGCATCACCATCCTCTCTCTCTACTCCATGCTAGTCCATGCTACTCATGCTAGTCCATGCTACTCCATGCTAGCCTGAGTAAGGCTGAGAGGGCCCTGAGATGAACTTCTCAAGCAAGACGAGGAGGAGCAGGGGACACAAGTCTCATTCTCCAAGCTTCATACAGGGCCCGGAGCCCCCGCTTGGAGGAGGCTGTGGAAGGATGGGGCTGCCCTCCTGTTCCAGTGGCAGTGACTAGAGGGTGTGGAGTCCCTGGAAGCACAGCCCCGAGGGTCCCTGCCCACAGCCCTGAGAGCAGTGAAGGGTGAGAAAGAGAGAAGCTCCCCCGCTGGCAGGTGAACAGCAGGCCATGGGCTCAGTCCTCGGGACCTGCTGGTGGGGACACTGGACAGACCCTCTTCCTGTGGGGCTGTGACCAAGGCTCCTCTCAGGGTGGCTGGCTGAAGTACTCAGCAGGAAAGAGGTCCAAGAAGCCCCAGGCCTGGGCTCCCAGCTCAGGAAGGAGGTAGGCCTGAGGCTGAAACAGGAGCCTCAGAAGCCCCAGTCCAGAGCGGGCCAGAGAGCAAACATAGCAGGCCACGGGGAGGGGAGGGGGGAGGAAAATGGCAAGGAGGGATGGGAAAGGCAGCTGGGAGAGTTAAAATATGCAGATGGAGAGATGTGCGAACACCTGGGAGAAAGGAAAGACCTGGAGCCCGGGGAGTAAAGGAAGCTGGGGGAGCGGACTCAGGGCTGTGGCCTGGACCTGGAGCCAACTCAGACTCAGCCTGGTGCCTCTGCTGGCCCTTCATTCCAGTGCCAGGGAGGCTGGGCTGGGGCTGAGCCAGCTAGAGCCCTCCTGATCCAGCAGCCCTGGGCCCAGCTTCCTCCTCAGCATGGTTGGTGCTGCAGGAAGGGTGTCAAGTGTGAACCCCTGGAGCACTAAGGGGAGCTGGAGGGTGGTGGAGAGGGAGGGATGGCACCCAGTGTACTGCACCCCCCCGAGGCAGCCCAGTGCTCTGGGCTGGGGATGGAAGCTCCTCTGCTTCTGACTTGAGATTCTTTACCTTTCTGTCTCAGAGTCAAGGCCAACTGAGCACGCTGAGCTCCCACCTTTCTCTTCCCAGCAGGAAGCCCAGGGACCTTGGCTCCCAGAGTATCAACTGAGGCCAGAGGCGAAGCAAGGCAGGTCCCAGCCACGGCCGCCACACAACAGCTTGTCCCCCCATTGCTGTGCATTCCTTCAGCACTTGGAGCACAGTTTTAGTTTGCACTCCATTAATTTGCACATAGGCTGCTTTGTAAGTGTTCTTTTGTCTTTTTTCCTTGGCTGTCCCGACTCCCTCACCCAACAGGGGCTCCCCAAGGGTGGGGGCTGCCTTCCTCTTCAGCCTCCTCAGCGGAAGCCCTGCACTAGTGCCCCTGCACCCAAAGGCAGGGTGCGTGGCAGGGACCCTGCAAAGAGCCGAAGAGCTGCTGGATGGTGCAAAATGCAAAGCCCCAACAAACAAGGTGATGAAGGGGCAGTGTCCTCATTTTCCAGGTGGGAAACTGAGGCTGAGGGAGGCTCCACAACCACATCAGACTGGCAGAAAGAGGTGGAGCAGGAACCTAGATTTTGTTTTCCTACCAGAGCCTCAGCTCACTCTGCCACATTGCTCTGCCTCTCCTACCACACAGTCCCTGCACTTCCAGAGTACATGTGAGATTGGCAAGCCTCCAAGGTCACAAACTGGGTCTTAATTCATCTTCATCTTCTTGGGGGACCCTGGGCTGAACTTTTGTTTTCCCCAGGGACCCTCCAAGGAACTCCAGAGAAGGATCAATGAAACATGAGGCTGCCAACAGCACCAAACTCTGACCTCTTATCACCTTATCAGAGGGGCTCCTTTGGAGGCTGAAATGTGAGAGTATGTGGCATCCCAGACACTAGGGAGGTCCCAGGCTGGGCAGGTTCAGACCCAGAATAATCACCCCACTTCCCATGGATACAGAAGGGGGAAGGGAAGGGCGTGGTCTCTGGCTAGGGCTCCACCCCCAGGCCTGTGCCCACGGACCTAACTGAGGACAGGCATTTTTGTTTTCCTGCCCAAATGTTGCATTTCCCAAGACCACCCTGGCCTGCCACACCCCCTGATCCTGTGCCTAAAGCTGGACGTCCAGAGGAGCACATCAGTGGAGGAACACACAAGCAGCTGGACAGCAAGACATCGAGGGGAGCACGCTGGCAGACACGGACAGATGCTGGCAGGCCACCAACTGGCAGAACGATGCGGAGTTTGGCTGGGGCAGTCAGAGGACAGCCTGGGCCACCAAGCAGCCCAACTCCAGGGGAAAACCAATCTCCCTTCTGGCTCCCCAGTCTGCTGAGAGCTACTTCCACTCAATGAAACCTCGCACTCAATCTCCAAGCCCATGTGTGACCCAATTCTTTCAGTACACCAAGGCAAGAAATCCTGGGATACAGAAAGCCTTCTGTCCTCGCGATACTGGGGCTTCAGCTGTAAACATTCACCCCTAGACACTGCGGTGGGGTCGGAGCTCCACAGCCTCCCCAACGTCTGTATGTTCCCTTAGAGGTTTGAGCAGCAGGGCCCTGAAGAAGTGAGCCACACCCCCATCACACTCCCTTTGAGGGGGACAAGGGAACTTTTCCTGTTTCACCATGACTCCCAAAGCCAAGTTTAAGCCCCCAAGTTAATGGGACACTAACCATCATTCCACTTTCTGCAAATATCTCTGCCAACTGGGAAGGCATCGCAGAGCATGTTTTCCCCCAAATTCTTGCAGAAGGACAGGTCCCTGGATGAGCATGGCTGACCCAGCTTCACACCCCACCCCCGCCTTCTTGTAGTTCTCAGGATAGCTGTAGGATGTGTTGGGAATGCAACATCTTGAGATAAGGAGGGCTTGTCTGGGACAGCCTGGGCTCATGTTCCCACCTCTTCTGGAACAGGATGTCCTGCAACACTTTAGCACAGCAAGCTGATGTCCCCAGGGTGGAAACCCCAGGGTGGAGTGCTCCCAGGCTCCCTCAGTTGCAGTGTGATGTGGTACGCGGGTGGAGAAGACTCCATCCTCCCTGGGCAGCTTTCTCGAGCTGTGGGGCACCAGCTTGCCTTGAGTGGTAGGCGTCCATTGTCCCCGAGGCCTATCTGTGAGTAATAAAGTTGCTTCGCTTGACTCGTGCAAGTGTTCTACCTCACTGGACTTGTGGTACAAGTAACAGAGTAAGCGCTGCTCACTGAACCTGCTTCAGAATTCCAAGGTTCAGGACTCAGTCGTCTCAAGGACAGAAGAACCACCTTGCCCCGCTGGCTCCCTGTATGTACTTGCAGTCACTGGTATTCAGGGGCAACTTCAGTTCACGAAGGGGCTATGTATACGAGAGTCAGGGGCACGAAAGACCCTGCCCTGTTTATTTTTGTCTGTTGCAAACTTTCATACCACGCGAATTTTCTTAATCCCAGCGCTCACCATACCATGCCCATGCTCAGGAACCCCCAGAGCCTCTGCCCTCTTCTAGGGTGAGAGAGGGATCATCTCAGCTGGGCACACAGGACCCTTCCTCAGCTGGCCCCATGAGCACACTTCATTATGGCTAGGCTGGACACCTCAGTGTCCACACCACAGGCCTACACCCTGCCCAGAAAGCCCGCCCTTCCACAAAAATTCTATCCTGCTCTCTGGGTCGGCCACAGCCCCTCTCTGGGGACCAGCCCTCCTTGCTGCCGGTCCCACGGTGCTCCCTCTTCTCAAGGTCACCTTGGCCAAGTTCACACACTGCCTGCTCTCACCTGCAGCTGACCTGGGTAACGGGTCTTGCCCATCACCCTTATAAACACACAGGCTTCCTGAGATCAGACCCCAAATCTACTCTTCCCATTTCCACACAGGGCAGGGCTCAAACACAGGATTGTGGGTTGTGACCTGAAGATGTAAGAGGCAGCCAGTGTGGTTTGAAGAGACTAAGATTTGCAGCTGCACTCCTGAGCCACCACTGGCTCTGCTATTTCCTAGTACGTGACCGTAAGTGGATGATATAGCCTGTCTTTGCCTTCCTCTCCTCAGCTGTAGAATGAGGATATTATACTTACCTTATTGTGCTGTCCTGAAGGGAAATGAGAGGATTCATTCACTCACTCATTCATCCTTTCAACAAACACTTACTGAGCATCTACTCTGTGGCAGGAACTGTGCTAGATGCTGGGCAGGGCAGTGAACAAAAAGATGGACGTGCCTCATGGAGATGACATTCTAGTAGAGCAGACAGAAAATGCACAACTAGAGGAACAATCTCAGATATGGATAAGGGCTGTAAGAAAAATAAAGGACTCAAGGGAAAGGAAATAGTGAGAAATGGTCACTTCTCATGGGGTGGTCAGGGAAGGCCTCTTTGAGGAGGCGGCATTCGGGCAGAAACCTGACTGAGAGAGGACTGCAATATACAAGTGCTTAATAAATGTCACTTGTTATTATAATTCATACTGTGGGAGTAAGAAAGTCCCCAAACAGGGAAGAATCCTTTGCCCCATAACCCCAGATGGAGTACCCCCTATCCCCGTCCTTATACCACACGCCCCCAATTCCAGCTGCTGTCTTGAGGTGTCCCCATGGGGTAGGGTCTCCTTGCTGTCAACTGACAAGCCACGGGTCTGTACCTCCAGGCTCCCTCCACCTAGGGGACCCTCCCCTGCCCCTTGCCTTCTCCCAGGGCCTGCCCTCTCCGGGCAGCCTTCCAGTCCGCCCCTTCAGTTTCGCACTCACTCATTCGTTAATAGAATCACTCCACTACTGTTATTATGCTCCCTCATTTCTTTACAGTCATGACAGATATGAGTGCTTAGAACATCCCTCTGAGGGGGCAGGAGGCTATTACTATTTGTATTTTACAAGCAGAGAAACTGAGGCTCAGTAAGGTGGTGATTTGCCCCACAGCAGATACCTACCCGAATCTAGTCTTCCTACCTGAATCCTCAGACTCTGCCTTCACAAATGGTCCTGCACTATTCACTGAGAGCATGTGAGCCTATGTGCACACACACACACACACCCCAGAACTGCCAGCTCCTCAGGGGAGGGCCAGCGCTGTCATCTTGGTATCCCTTGCGGCACCTAGCCCAGGGTCCTGCATAGTGAAAGTCCAAGAATTCTCACAGAGTGATTCCGTGGCACTACCTGGAGAGTCCAAGACAGAGCAAGACACCTTCCACCCTCTACACAAACTGGGGCAGGCTTCCTGCCGCCCCCTCATCCCTTGCCTGGGCCAGCTGGTTCCCCCTCCTTCTCCTCCTCCTCCCCCACAGTGGCCTCTCCATGCTGGCTGTCCCAACTCACTTCTCCAGCATGGACATGACGATCGGGGGTAGCACCAGGATGGGCATGGGCAGGACCACTCGCGTCAGCGCCGTCTCCAGCAGGGCCTGAGGGGCAGGCAGAGGCTGTGGTAAGAGGGGCCTGACGGCCGGGGACGGGACAGCACACCCACCCTAGGTGTGTGCCACCACAACACAGGTGTGTCTGAATGGCATTATTCATGGGATTGCTCAGGAAGCTGCATTCCACACAACCAAAAACACTGGTCTCCTTTTTTCTTTCTTTCTTTCTTTTTTTAGACAGAGTCTTGCTCTGTCTCCCAGGCTGGAGTGCAGTGGTGTGAACTCAGCTCACTTCAACCTCCGCTTCCAAGTTCAAGTGATTCTCCTGTCTCAGCCTCCTGAGTAGCTGGGATTACAGGTGCACACTACCAAGCCTGGCTAATTTTTGTATTTTTAGTAGGGAAGGGATGGAGTTTCGCCTTGTTGGCCAGGCTGGTCTCAAACTCCTGACCTCAGGTGATCTGCCTGCCTCAGCATCCCAAAGTACTGAGATTACAGGCGTGAGCCACCATGCCCGGCTTCCACTGTTGTTCTTACCACACACATTTGAGAAGAGCAGATTCCCACCACCTGCCACACGTGGGGAACACCCAGGCAGCCCCAGGAAAGGGCAGTGCTCAGGGAGGTGGTCGAGTACCCTGGGGATGGTGGGCACAGCCTCACATACTGTGTGCATAGGGGCTGGGGAGCAGCTCTAAAAGCAAGGCCGGCACACACAGCTGGGGCCTGTTGAGCCAGTAGGGCTCATGGAGCCAAAGGAGGACTGAGCTTCTGGAATTTACCATTTTTGTTGTTGGTGTTTTTTGTTTGTTTGTTTGTTTTTGAGACAGGGTCTTCCTCTGTTGCCCAGGCTGGAGTGCAGTGGCGTGATCTCAGCTCACTGCAACCTCCGCCTCCTGGGTTCAAGCAATTCTCCAGCCTTAGCCTCCTGAGTAGCTGGGATTACAGGCACACTCCACCACACCCAGCTAATTTTTGCATTTTTTAGTCGAGATGCGGTTTCGCCATGTTGGCCAGGCTAGTCTCAAACTCCTGACCTCAGGTCATCCGCCCACCTCAGCCTCCAAAATGCTGGGATTACAGGTGTGAGACACCGCACCCAGCCTCCTTTTTGTTTTCTGGTTTTTTTTTTTTTAAATCTCTTAAAGACAAAGATTTGCAAGATCTTGTGTCTCTTGGCTCTGGATGAGTCTTTCTCAGTGACAAGAGGTTGGTTCTATAAGGGAGGTATGCTTCAGTAGGGCATCTGCAGGGTTTCCCTGAGGATCTGCCTGGGGCCTTGCTCCAGGGGCTCCCAAGGGATTCCTGGGGTAGCGGTGTCCCTGGCCACAGCACAGCTCAGTGGCAATTCTGAGCTCCGACAGCCACTGTGGTGAGTTCCTTTAACCCCACAAGCTCCGGTCCCCAGAAGAGGCTCCAGGAGCGGCTCACAGCCCACAGATGCCTGGAGTCCTTCCCCAGACAGCAAAGAACTAAGCAAGCCAGGCTGAAGGGAGCTCAGACCGCCTGGGTTTCCTTGCTGTGTAACGCTGAGAGGAGTTATCACGGCTGTCCTCCCTCAGGGGGGTTGGGGAAAAAGAACAAGGCTGGGATAGGAAGTTGAGGACAGGTGGGAAACTGAGGCTAAATCCACTCTCATGATGGGCTCAGGGCTGAACATTTCCCCCATGGAACCTGGGCTCTTCATGGTCAGCCTCAGGAAGGCCTGGGAGAGGCCCCTCTAGTCTCCAGAACAGGTATGGGAATGACAGGAGGGTCCAGTGCCAGTGCAGGGAGCAGAGGATGCAATGTAGGCATGACACCCCCAACCCCTTGCCCTAAAAACCTTGGAGGGGCACTGACTTGGAGAGAGCTCTTCCTAGACCAAAGTCTGATTGAGAAGACCACATGACTGGGGTAAGGCTTGGGGCCCTCATGGGAGCTGATGAGGACAGTGGCTGGAACAGGGATGCATGCTCGACTACCTCATGGCTCCCCGCCAGCACCCACCCTGCCCCATGCCCAGCACAGAAGCCAGAGCCCAGGGGGCAGCAAGAGGAGCCACTAACCACCATCAGGACAAAGGCTAGGAAAGCAGAGGGAGATGTACACATGGACTGTGTTTTCTTTTTTTTTTTTTTCTTTGAGATGGAGTTTCACTCTTTCACCCAGGCTGGAATGCAGTGGCGTGATCTCGGCTGCAACTTCTACCCTCCGGGTTCAAGCAATTCTCCTGCCTGTGCCTCCTGAGTAGCTGGGATTATAGGTGCCCACCACCACGCCCGGCTAATTTTTGCATTTTTAGCAGAGACAGGGTTTTGCCATATTGGCCAGGGTGGTCTCGAACTCCTGACCTCAGGCGATCCACCCACTTTGGCCTCCCAAAGTGCTAGAATTACAGACATGAGCTACCGTGACCAGCCCGTGTTTTCATTTTTTAAACTGCAATTGCTAGAGTGGCTGAGCCTATGAAACCAGGGGTGAAAGAAGGTCTTGTAACAAAATATCCTCCAAACCTCTGCAAGCCTCAAATCCCTCGACCTCACGCACGGCACTCACTCCCAGGTGAGCTCTCACCTGCAGAAGTGCCTATTAACCCAGAACCACAAACCACTGGCCTCCCAAGCTTTCCTTGGCTTCCTCAAGAGGATGTGAAGGCCTGGGAGGCAGGGCCCTGGGCAGAGGGAGGGGGAAGAGAGCTCTGAGGGAGTCTCCTCTGCCCTCACCAATTAACACCTCCTCTGGGTGAGACAAGCTAGAAGCTGGGTCCTGAGGGGCTGCAACAAGAGACAGGGACTTTTCACGGCAGCAAGGGCATGTCCAGGGGAACAGGCAGGAGGCCAGAGGCCCAGACTCATGCAGATTGGAGGTGGCGGCAGGGTGAGAAGAGACATCAAGAGGCCAAAGCAAGGGTACTCCGGATAGAAGCCTGTGGAAGACACACGCTAAGGGAAAACTACTCCCCTCCCTGTTGCTGGCCTCCCCAACCCTGCAAGCCCCCAGACCCACGTGTCTGGCTGCGATCTTGGAGGAGCCCACGAGGTTGCCATCGCTGTCCAGGACATCAATCCCTTCCTCCAGCTCCCCATACCGCATCAGGACCACGTTGCAGATATTGGCACTGGCTGCAGAGAGAGGGGATGCAGAGAGCAGGATGAGGAGGAAGATGGCATTCCACCTGGAGGGAGGTCACTGCGCTCCTCCCTACCCAAGCCATGGGGCTCTGTGTTCAAATGCATGGGCAAAGCTTGGGGAAGGGGTGGTTCTGTTGTCCACCCGCCTATCAGCCTGCTGAGGGATCTGGGGGACCTTGGGAACCTGGTAAGCAGAAGTAGAAAAGAACAGGTATTAGGGAGGACACCCGTTCTGCCTCAGAAAGCGGCCACTTACCGAGGGATTGCTATCCTCCCCTCCAGGGCAGACTGTCTAGGCAGGCAAAGCGGGTGTCCATCTAGGAGGGCTCTCTGGCCTGAAGTTGCATCCCCCCTGACCCCGAGAGGCCTGATGTTCCACCATCACTGGGGCCCTTGGGCTGCCCCATCCTCTTGAACTGCCTGTCTCACATGCAGCCCCTCCAGTCTCTGAGTGAATCAAGTTCTCAGAAATTTGCCTCCCTGACAGCAGGTGCCAGAGAGGCAGAAACCTCAGTGTTCACCCAGCACCACCCCCTCATCATATGGATGGAACACTGAGGCTCAGAGAAGAGTGACTTTTCTGAGGTCACACAGCAGAGTGGGACAGAGCAGAAAGGCTACAGCGCCTCTGCCTCTGAATACCCAGCGGGGCAGGAGGGTTGGGGGGAGCGGCGGGCTGAGTTAAAGGCCGACCTTCTCCATTCTTGCTTCCTATGGTTGAGTTCCTGCCTTTGGCTAGGCCCCTCCACCATCTGAGATCTTGGGGACCTGGGCCGAGGGGAGGGTTCCCGGCTCCTTAGTGAAGCACTGGTTGGTGAAGTCTGGGGCCACCAGACTAGCTCAGGGATCCTCTCTCTGCTCCCCCAGTCTGGAACTCACACGACGGGGCCAGGCCCCGTGGCCCGGTACAGTGTGGGTGTTGACCCCGCCTGAACTCTCCCAGCCCTGCTTCAGGATGGAAGTGGGGGGACCTGGGAGGGGTGGGCAGGTGGGGAGTGGGGGGTGACAAATGCGGAGTCTGCCTGCTTCACTCCTCCCCCCAAAGCGCCTTGCTGTGTTTAAAGTTTTAATTTTTGCTAATTAATGTCAATTAATTTTGTATAATGAGTGTTTAATTTTGGGGAGTGTGTGAGCCTGGGAGCGACTGCAGTTCTGGGCTGTGAACGCTGATTAGCATCAACACCTGCTGCTTCCCCCTCCCTCCAGTGGGGGGGGCACCAGGGTTTGGGGAGCTGGAGGGTGGCGGGGCCTAGTGGGCAGGCGGAGTGGGAGGGAGACCACAGATGCTCCTGGGGCCTGAGCCAACAAGCGGTCCAGGGTGCTCACAGCTGGGGCACAGGGTTCTGTGGGTGACGTGTGGCTTAAGACCCCGGGGGCCTCAGTCGCCTGTTTCGTTAAAATGGGGAGGTGGAATAAACAGGGGAAGACCAAGAGGCTCTGCAGTCTTTGGAGAAGAAAAGCAGGAGACCAAATACAGTTCTAAAATGTATTTAGAGCACACACGCCATCTTCGAGTATCTCTTCTGCTACCACCGACGCTCAGCGCAGTGGGAACCATGGGCAGTCCCTCTGCGTCCCGGGCTCTCCTGCCCCACAACAGGCATGCTCACCTGCCCTAAAGAGCCGCTGTCTGCCAGGGGCGGTTTTGTGGGGCATTTGGCCATGTCTGGGGGCATTTTCAGTGACTGAGATCTAGGGGTCGGGGGTTGCTGCAGGCATCTGAGTGGAGAGAGGCCAGGGGTGCTGCTAAACATCCCGCAAGGCACAGGACAGTCCCCTCACCAAAGGATCATCTGGCCCCCAAATATGTCAACATTGCTGACATTCAGAAACCCTCGTTTTCACCATAGGCAGCGACAGACGGAATTAGGAAGCTGAATCCAAGGTAAAGGAGATCTGGTTAGCAGGGCATGACCAGGAGGGGTTGGGAGCCTGGGTTTGGGGCCATCGGGCTTGGGTTCCAATTCTGGCTCCATATCTCTCCCCCCTCAGCCCCAGGCGTCCAGGGCTCAGGGCCCAGAAGGGTCCCCCAGGGTAGCCTTGGGAAGCAGCCACCTGGCCTCTGTGTTAGTGGTACGCCCTCTAGTGGCCATAGGGAGGCTATGCATCCCCCATGCCGTTGGGGCTGCCAGGCTCTCGGTTCCCAGGAGACCTGAGAAAACCATTGAGAGGATAGTGTGGTTTTCTGCCCTGAAAGGCATCAATCCCAGCCCTCTGAGGAAGCTGTCCACCATACCACCACCGCCGCCACTCCCGGAAAGGCAAAGATACAGGAATGTGGTCCAGGAGATGAGCATCCTGCTAAGGTCGGGAGCTACCAGCTCACTCTGGGGACTTGAGCCATTGCCACCCCAACCCCACCTCGGCTTCTCCTGGCATAAAAGGAGGGGCAGAATTTAAGGATTTCTGGGTGCTGGCTGAGCTCACACAAAATGTCAGCCTCTGCACCTGTGCCCATGCCAAGTCAGGGGAAGCTGGGGACAGCTGAAACATCTCTAGCCCCGATTTTGTGTGTGTATGCACAGGGGAGACAAAGAGAAGAGAGAGTGTGGATCTGGAGGTGGTGGTGGACCAGCCCTGACTCACAATGGCATCTCACTCCCTTCTTGTAATCTCCAAACATTAAACATGGGGCGAGCAGGACAGCTTTGGTTCAAACATAAAACCACTGAGATGAAAGATGAAGCATGAAAGGAAGTAAAAACCCAGCCTCCTTCCCCTCATCCAGCCCCTCCAGGACATTTCTGAAGCTGCCTGGATGGAAAAAAGACAGAGAAAACCCTAAAAGTCATCTCAGAATGATGGTACTCCCCCAGGCTCCTCCCTTGAAACAGGCAATTCTTACAGCCTACATAGATGGCACATGACCTACAATCTCTTCTGTTGACTGTGTGCATTGGTTGGCCTTTATTAAGCACCTACCGTATGCACAGGCTACCAGCCATCCATGCCCTTGAGCAATGGGAATGCCAGCCTGTTATAGTGATTTCATTTCCATGAGCTCATCTCGAACTTTGAATTCTGCCATATCCTTTTCAAACTGTCCCTGATCCTTCCCATCCCACTCCTGGCAAGTCCAGCTCCTGTGACAGGGACACTGAGAGCCTAAGCAAATGATACAGAGAGAGACAGAGAGAGAAAGAGAGAGAAAAAAAAAGAAAAAACAGAGACAGAGAGAGAACGAGAGCACGCACAACCCTGGGGCACGGGTCTCCTCTCCAACACACCAGCAAGATCTACTATTGATGGTATCAGCAGGTTCATTAAGCAGCCTGTTAGTGATGATGTTAAGGAAGCTGGCACATTTTCAACTCAGATTGACACCATTCAAGACTCAGGCATAACTGATGTTTGAGCAGCAATGTGGGAGATGTCAAGGAATGAGAGAGAGAGAAAGAGAAGGAGAGAGAAAGACATTGCTTCTTGATGATGGCAAGCTCAGTGTTAAGTCCTGAAGAGAATTTGCTCTTGCCTGCTGCAGATGTTCTCACATCCAACCCATTGCGATGCAAAATCATGCAGATTGTGAAAAGCTAATGAAGCACCCAGTGTAAAAGGGGCAGTGTGGGGAGGAAGAAAGAGCAGTAGACAGAAAGACAAATGTGCAAGAAAGTTCTCCAAAAGATCACAGGGGAGCCTGCCCCCTGAACTAGGGCAGGAATAGACAAGCAGATCAATGCAGTGCACTAGTCCTGTAACACACCCATCTGTCGGGGAAATTAATTGGTGGTAAAGCAGTTCTATCAACTCACAGGGAAAGGACCATCAGTAGCAATGGGCTACTGATTTGGGGAAAATAAACTACATAACTCCTCAATTCTACAATGCACTTTCCCATATTTTAATGTTTTAAAAACCATGATGTGCCTTACAATGAAAGTCGGCAGAGAAGGGAACCTTACCTGCTACTCAACACAATTGCCTGTATGTGTGTGAATTCAGCCATGTGTAGAGGTACCCATTCATTCAAGTGTCACCTCAGCTGACCACAGCAATCCATACAGAATTTGAACTTAAACTTAGATTCCTAATTGTTGCCTAAAACATCTTTCTAAAACTTACACTATAATGGAGCACGGACATGAAAAGTTATTGTACATGCAGAAGATCGTCTGCCAGATACCAGGCAATGCAATTAAAGACAGTAGAAATTGCCAAACCATAGATAGCTACCCTAAAGAAATGCTTGCCCATATGCACAAAGAGACATTTACAAGGATGTTAATTATAGCACTGTTTGTAAGAGCAAATAATTAGAAACAACCTAAATGTCCACCATTAGGGAACTCACATGGGAAGATCTCCAAAACAAACTGTCATGTGAAAAAAGCTACTGACTATGTACATGATGATTTACTGTATGTAAAGCCCTGTAATTGGCATATGCACATACATGTGTGCGTAAATCCACAGGTAATGTTTTGGAAGGTTCACAGCTCACAGAGTGGTCTGCTTGGGGAAAGGAATTCAATTTGAGAATTAGGGGTTGTTGAAAGACTTCCACTTTTTTACACCAGAATTTTTCTATAATATTTAAATTTTTACAGCGAGAATATAATCATGTTTCATTTACCCAAAAAGTAAAAAAAAAAGAAAGAAAGAAAAAAAAACCTGCCAAACTTCTTGAAGAAGATCACACAAATTTTAAAGCCAGCAGGGATTGACGTAACCTAGTCATGGGTCCACACTTAGGTACCTACGACATGTCGGCTTCCTAAAGAAGCTGATTAATTTCAGGAATATTTTTTCTTCAAGTAACGAACAAATATGAGACACAAGTATAACCAAATCAGAAATGCAAACAAAAATTCCCAATATTCTTTTATATGCTTTGAAATTATACCATTCATCTTAAACGGGCTAAAGGAGTCGAGATTAGAAACAGGACTACAAAAAGCAGTGGTGGCCACGATGCTGTGTTTAAAAACCAATGCCCAAAAAAGAACAAGAAAATGTGAAGGAGGCTTAGACTCCAACTCTGTGGTACTAAAGAAAGTGACTTGTATTGAATGTGTAAGTGAATGCTTGCTTATTCCTTCCAATGGACACTAACTATAGTTCTCTTCTCTTCTAAGAGGCTATTATGTTAATACCTCTTATAACTCAGGCATCTTAGAAACGCAGCATTCAAGATTGATTTAGAAACTATACTATAAGAAATGGGGACCTGGGAAGTGATATTCATTACATATGATAAACAAAGGGCTACTAATCTTAAGTTATGGAGGGTCATAGTGACTGACTCCCAAGAGCTATTCTACCCCCCAGAGATTAGTCCAAACTAATAGTAATAATCCTCCCACGGGCAGTGACTGATCAAGGAAGAGGCATGTGACCCGATTTCAGACAACCAGGAATGTCTGCTGGGGACTTCTGGGGAAGGTCTCCTCCCATCTAAGAAGGGGTGGGAGGCAGGCAGAGCCTCTTGTCCTCTGGACACTGGGTCCAGATGTGATGCTTGGAGCTGCTGCCGCCGTCTTCCACAAGCCTGAGATGAAGCCCACCGGGAGGCCAGCAGAGCAGCACTGGGGGAAGCACCCTGGATGCCCCACCCGACACTCGCCCTTTGTAAAGTAATAGACTCCCTTATTCTTTAAACCCTCAACACAAACTGTTGGTGCTAATTTCAGCCAAAAAATCCATACGATGGGTAAGAGCTTTAACAATTATTAAGAAAAATATATGGTGATCAAAATCATAGAAAAATATATGAGTAGGCAATTCATAAAAGACTGAAAAACTAAAAAACATGAACCCAATCTTACTAATAATCAAGGTTAGGTTTCTAGATGTGAGGGAAAAAAATCTGCAGGAGTTCCTCATAGGTTTTGGAGGCTAAACCTCATTGGTTAAAGGGTTTACAAATAGCTATTCCCAGCCTGTGACTTGTTTTTCTCACAACATGGTGTCTTCTGTCATATAGTTTAATACATAGTCAGATAAAGAATTCTTCCTGGTAGATACATTTTGTGTTGTTAAGAAACTCTAGGCAGGGCACGTGCCTCACGCCTGCAATCCCAGCACTTTGGGAGGCCGATGTGAGTGGATCACTCGAGACCAGCCTGCCCAACATGGAGAAACCCCATCTCTACTAAAAACAAAAAATTAGTCGGGTGTGGTAGCGCATATCTGTAGTCACAGCTACTGAGGAGGCTGAGGCAATATAATCGCTTGAACCAGGAGGCGGAGACTGCAGTGAGCCAAGATTGCACCACTGCACTCCAGCCTGGGCAACAGAGAGAGACTCTGCCTCAAAAAAAAAAAAAAAGAAAAGAAAAAGAAAAAGAAACTTTATGCGTACTCCAGTGTTCATCTATATTTTCTTCCAAAGGTTTTAATTTACTTTTCACATTTAGGCATTTAATCTATCTTGAATTTGTGGATGGTATGAAATAAGGATATCCTCTTGTTCTCTCTTCTGTTTGGAAACCCAAATGTCCAATAAAGTTAAGAAAAGTTTCCCAACCATACTGGGAACTGGAAAAATGCAAATTAAAATGAGAAATAAACCAGTTCAGATGAACAAATTTTACTCTTTTTTTCAGATGTAGTCTCACCGTGTCACCCGGGCTCGAGTGCAGTAGCACAATCTTGGCTCACTGCAACCTCTGCCTCCCAGGTTCAAGCGATTCTCCTGCCTCAGTATCCCAAGTAGCTGCAATTACAGGTACCCACCACTATGCCCAGCTAATTTTTGTATTTTTAGTAGAGATGGGTTTTCACCATGTTGGCTAAGCTGGTCTTGAACTCCTGACCTCAGGTGATCCACCCGCTTCAACCTCTCAAAGTGCTGGGATTACAGGTGTGAGCCACCACGTCCAGCCCAGATGAACACAAATTTTAAGAGATCGATAATATCAAATATTGAAGAGGATGTAGGGAAACAAAAATTCATACCCTGCAGGCTGAGTAAACGCCCGTATGCCCATCTGGCAATATTTAATAAAGCTAGAAACATGCATACCCTCTAATGTGTCCATTCCATGTCTGGCTACACACCCTAGCCTGGAGATTCCCAGCACTGGCTGCACAAGTGAAACCAAAGCTGAGGCAGGGTCCAGATCTGTTTTGTTTTAATTCCCCAGGTGATTATAATACAGAGGAAGGTTTGAAAACTTTTGCCCAGGAGAAACTCTTACTCATGTGCACATGAGCTGTTTAGAGCACAAGGTTGTTTAGAGCAGGACTGTATAATAATGAGAGACTGGAAACAACCTAAATGTCCCCAGTTAATCACCTGTGGATGGCCACAGAGTACAAATGCCTATGGCAGCTGAAATGAATGTATATGTATTAACATAAATACATTTCAAAACCACAACGAAAGGCAAGTTTCAAAAGGATATGTACAGTATAGTACAGTTAAAAAATTCATGAACAATACAATTGATGGCTTATGATACATGCACATATGCTAAAATATAAAACCTAAATGGTAAGCATACACTAACTCCAGGTCGGTGCCTTCTGTGGGGAGAGAAAGAAACCAGAATCAAGAAGGCTGAGGGTTTTGAGTGTATCTAACGTTCTCTTTCTCTATTTCTTCAATTTTCTATGTTAATAGAAAAATTTCATAATTAAAAAAACAGGCCGAGTGCAGTGGCTCATGCCTGTAATCCCAGCACTCTGAGAGGCCGAGGCGGGTGGATCACCTGAGGTCAGGAATTCAAGACCAGCCTGGCCAACATGGTGAAACCCCATCTCTACTAAAAATACAAAAATTTGAACATCTAATCACCTCTTACCCCCAATACAAAAATCACCCGTAATCCTAGCTACTCAGGAGGCCAAAACAGAAGAATCTGCCTCCCAGGAGGCAAAGGTTGCAGTGAGCCGAGATCATGCCACTGAACTCCAGTCTGGGTGACAGAGCAAGACTCTGTCTATAAATAAATAAATAAATAAATAAATAAATAAATAAATAAATAGAAAATAGCCATGGAACAAACTATTGTGGCCATTAAGGAGAAGTTAGAATTTTATGACTGCCAAGGAAAGACATCTAAAATTGACTGTGAGGTTAAAAAGCAGTTTACAGAATAGTGTATATATATATGAACCCATTTGTATTAAATTACATTTATATAAACATATTTACACTATATATAGATATAATGGGCAGAGATTCATATACTTTTAGATGTTAACTTGAATTTGGAGGGATATACACTAAATGACTCTGGAGAGAGAAGTAGGATTGCTTATTCTATTATGTATTATCAGAAAGAAATAGAGCCATTTTCATTAAAACAAACAAACAAACAAGCACTCTAGTAGCAAGCATGAAACTTCAGTTGCTATTTTGGCTCAAGACTGATGTTGGACTAAGTACTTCCAGATTCTACTTCCTCATCTGCAAGAAGTGGGAGGTAACGCTGGCCTCCCCTCCCCTCTTCTCTCTTCTCTCCTCCCTCCCCCTCTTCCTTCCTTCCACCGTTGTGGGCAACACAGTCAATGATTCAAATGGTATAAAAGGGGAAATAATGAAAAGTAAGTCTCCTTCCCAACCCTAAGCTTCATCCCTTCCCCAGAGGCAACCATTGTAGCCAGGTTCTCACGTCCCTGCCCGGGGAAGGTTTATGCATTGAAAATATACATGTAGGCATCTTACCACCTTTACACACTCACACATACTCTCTCCCTCACACTCGAATCACAGCAGAATACAACCCCTCTGCCTTTAAGACAGTGATGATTATCAAATAAGGATGCATGCCCTCATATTTGCTCGATTTCACAAAAATCCCCATTATTCCATCTGAGAGGCAGTGTTAAGTAAGCAGCACAAATTTTCTTTTAAGTAGCTTGAGAATTTGGGGAGAGTTTCACAACCCATATTGAAGTGTCACCGACTCAGGACCGGGAATTTCTGGACTGAAAAATCAGCCTGTAAGCCTAGGTGCAGGCTGACTCGGAAGTTTGGAATCTCTTAATATGATTCCTGCTAATACATCCATCTTTTAAAAAAGCCCCTTTTTATCACAGCTGCCTCTTAGCTTGAGATTCTTCAATGGTTCCCCGTCAACCAAAGATAAAGCTCAAACCCCGAGCTAACACTCATAGCGCCAACATGCCCTCCTCTGTTCCCCAGCAGGCCAGCCCAGCCCAGCCAGGCCCCCTGCTCCCCTCTGCATTCCCCTCCTGCACAGCCCCTCCCTCCCTCCGCATTACACTTCCCCACTTTCTCTGCCTCTGGGCGTCTCTACCTTCTGGATTTCAGGAATTATAAAACCCTGGAACTGGAAGGCCATTTACGCAACAAGCACTTATGGAGCACCTACTGTATGCCAGCTCCCGAGCAAGCTGCTTGGAAACAGGTGCCTTGGTCATGTGCGAGTGCCCCTCACAGCTTCTGAGGCCTGTCTGCTGATCAGACATTTCCCTCAAATCCAGGGGTCAGGCAGTTCATTTCAATAACAGGCTCTCAGTTTTTTCAGAAGATCCTGTCACTCTTGTGGCGTTACCACTTATCAGAGCTACTCTTGACGTGTACAGCCAGAATTAAACAGACTCCTTTGTTCTTGGTGTTCTATCTTTAGTAATGCAGCTGAAATCTGAGTGAGCATCATCAGAGGCACATGCCACACCAGGGACCCATTCTGAGCACATGGCCCACGAGACCCCTGGGTCTCTGTCTTGAGAACTTCAGCCAAGTCAGGTCTTGGCACCCTATCACTTGTGCACCTACATTTTTTGAACAGCAAGACTTACATCAAACCTTGTGAGATCTCATCGGCCCACCTCAACAGATCTTTTTAGATCCTGGTGCTCTTGCCCATGAATTCACAATCCCTGCCAGGTTGGTGTCCCTGTTTCTTGAATGTGAGCCACAGGCCTCCTCCATCCAAGGCAGTCAAAATAACTGAAGGGAATGAAACTGAAAACAGAGCCCTGGGACACTAGACACTTCCCTCTGGCTGCCTTGGACCAACTGCCTGTGTCCTCTGGGGTCTGACACACACCAGGGGCCCATGCCAGTTCTGAGGCTGCCACCGATTCCAGCACCCAGCCCAGCCCAGCCTTCCACGGCTCCTCAAAATCCACACCACCACGCCCACATATTCCCTTGATAACATGATCTAATTATCCTGTCCCTTTTTTCAACAAACACCCTTTCCCGACATAATTCAGTTCATATTAAATTCCTAAAATCGCAGAGGTGATGGAAGGTGATTGAGAGAGATTATTGAATGGGTTTCATCCTCTATAAAACTTTATTGCCCTTATCACTGGAACTTTTGTTTTTTTTTTTGTGCCATTTGAACATCTAACCATCTCTTACCCCCAAAGAACAAGTTCCCTGATGGCAGGAATGTGCCACCCCTGATTGGGGCAGGAGGAACAGAGTAGAGCTGGAAGAGGATCAACATTTAAGAGGTGCTCATGCTACGCTGGGAAATTGACATGTTTAATCCCCATGAAAACTTTGCTTAGAGATACTAGTATCCCGTTTTATAGATGGGGCCACCATGGCCTGGAAAGGTTGGATAATCTGCCCAGGATGATCTGGAAAGGGGTGAGCTCATTGGTCATTCGCCCTAGGCCTGCTGACTAAGAGTGGACCACAGTGATGGTAAAAATATATACAAGAAAACAGAGCACTCAAAACCAACTTTAAAAAGTGGAAAATGTTCAGAATAAATATCCAGGTAGCTACAGAATCTGGCCACCACTCTCATCAAGGTGAGGTTCTGCTGCGAGAGCCTCATCTCAAACCTTTTGTGCCAAAGCACTCGTTTGATCATTGAATAAACCCACACTGAGCACCGACTGTGTGCCAGGCACCGAGGGGGCTGAGGGTGGTGGTGGATGAGATCCAGTCCCTGTCTTGGGGCACTCACTGTCTAATGGGGGAGGCAAGCTTGGAAACAACATGGGCAGTCCCCAGATAGACATCGGCACACATGGGTAGCTGCTGTCTAACCCTGGCTGGGATTCCCAGCGAGGGCTTCCAGAGGAGATGGTGTTTGAGCCGACTCACAAAGGCCTGGCAGTCGACGGAGGGCAGAGGGTGGCTTGAGGTAGTGGGAAGAGCAGGTATCCAGACATCAGGGCCACATACAAAGGCCCAGGGCCCAGCAAGAGGGAGGAGAGGAGGATGGCAGGATTCTCCAGGGCTGCAGTGGGGCACAGGAGAGGCAAGAGCAGGGCAGGTCAAAGAAGGGACTCCTGGCATCCAGAGGTGCCTGAAGGGCGTGGATGCCACATGAAGCACCATTGACCTTGATGCAGGGACCTTGATGTCACAGGGCCCAGGACAAAGCTGCCACAGGTGCACGCTGCTGCCTCCTGCTTACAGGGGATGAGGCCTGGGGAGCTGAGCTCTGACCTGGGGGTAGGCCCTCCAGACTTGGGCAGCACTGCCATGGCCACCTCCTAGACGGAGAAAGCAGGGTGGACTGAGCACAAAGGGGGAGCAGTGGAGAGAAGAGGGGTTCAATGACACAAAACCCGTGTGGCCTTGGGGAGAAGGGGGCGTGGACATCGGGGAGCAGGTTTGCCACACCCGTGAATGAACAGAAGACCTTCTCCCAAACAGTGCCAGGACACTCTGGGCGACGGATTCACCGGTGAACACAGAGATCTTTTCATGGCAATAAAATACATTCTGACATTTAACGTAAGAGTCTGCTGGGGACGGCACAGGAAGAAGTCATTTCTCAGCAAGGAGCTGCTGAGGCTGGCATTTCCGGTGCCTGCAGGAAGCTTGTTCTCCTTGGAAGGAGCAGCTGGCTGATGCCGAGGCTCAGGCCTCCCTCATTGGGAGCTCAGGGCCTAGCTGGGGGTCTTGATGAGCACATGATACAATCACTGCCTGTTCCCTGCTTTGAGTGGATGTAGCCAGGCAGCCTGGAGTGACCTTCAGGGCTTCCTGCCCTCCCCATGCCCACACCTACCCGGAGTCTAGAGGGTCAGCTTTATAGATGTGCTTGCTGAGACAACACCTCAGTCTCCACCTCCCTAAAGCCCCTGCCCCACCCATTACTGTCAATAAGATGTGTCTATTCCCCTGGCCACTGCCCCTCTGGGACCCGGGACCTGGCCCTCCTTCCTGCTGGTAACTGCTCCCGGTACCCCTCCCCCAAGGCCCATCAAGAAGCCTGTGGGGCCGGCAACCCCTGGAACGGACTATGCTCACAGAGACTGGTGGCTGGACCTGGGGGTGTGTATTTTTCCAATGCCTCTTCTACTGACCTTTAATTACACTGTTTGCCCAGCTTCCCAAACCATTAACTTCACCTCGCAGCAACCATACGTCAATTAACAGAGGGCCTGCTCCGAGCTTGAGCTCCTGAACACAATTAGGCGTGACAGTCCACAAATAAGAAAGAACTGGAGAATTAATTAAGGTCTAAGCAAATTAATTACCAGTCCCCAATCGATTCCGATGCCAGCACACATGCTCCTGGGCTCACTGTCTTTCCTAACATCTCCACGTATAAATAGAAACTGAGATCTCCCACACGATTGCTGTTCTAGACCAGGGGCACAGCATAGCCCTGAAACCACCTCTCTCCAAGGGGAGAGAAATGGCTGCAGTGAGCATCCCAGGGCTTCCCACGTACTCAGCACATGTGTGTGTACACGCATCAGTCATGTGACACAGGCGTGTGCACACACACACTCTGAAAAACTAGGGGGGGAACCTGGAGGCAGAACAGGGAGGATACTGCGTAGCCTTGGCTGCCTCTGGGCCACACTGCTCAGTTTCTCAGCTATAGGGGTGAGGGGTTATCTCAGAGGGCTTGAAATAGCCCTGGGCTGGGCCTGGGAGGGCTGGGCTCTGGCCAGCTCAGTACCACTTTCAGCAAGTCTGACTTTGTTCATTCTTCTGTAAGAAGGTGATGGCATGCTCTGCCTTCAGACCCTTCCAGCACAGAATGAGGAGAACCGAGGGAGGAGAGAGGCCTGCTGGAGAACAAGAGGGGAGCTGTGCAGCACCCAAGAGCTCTGCAAACCTCAAGGAGGCCTGCAGTCACAGAGGTCCTGGTGGGAAGGGGCTGAAGGAGGGTCTCATCAGAGGCCTCATTTCCAGATGAGGAGACAGTGGGTAGAATGGGGTGGGAGTGGTGGAGTTCGGTGTGGGGTCCAGGTGCGTGTGTCTCAGGCCACTCTTAGGCAGTGTGTAGCCCACCTCCCAGGCTTCAGGCTGGAGCCTGCAGAGGAGCTGGCAGAGCCTTGGGAAGAAGAAATTGACTCCTGGGGCTTCCTTGTTCCCTAGAGCTTGAGTTCCCAACCTGCTCAGAAGTGTGAGAGTCTGGATGTGGCCTCTGACCACAGGGCACAAGCTTCTTCAGGACCCCCCATCACCCTGAAGACCCCCTTCAACTCCACTCACATCCCAACAACAGGGCTTCAATATGATCACTGCCACTTTCCCCAGCCACCTTCCCCTGTGCACTCACTGCTCAGTGAGTCCCGTCTCTGCAAGCAGCCTAAAGGGACAGAGGACCCTCCACGAGGTCAAGCACAGCCTGAGCCAGCTTCTTGGTCACCTTTAACGGTGGCCCAGCCAGGTCTGGCCTGGCCTGCCTCAGAGAACTGGAGTGAACTCCGGGCAGGACCTAGGCCCTGCCAGCACCCGGTGCAGCTTAGGGATACTCTGGATAAGGTGCAGAGAGGCCAAGTACAGGGACTGGACAGTGGCCTGAGAGGACCAGCAGGCTTTGAGTCTCTGGTGGGTAAGGGCCATACCTAATCATCTCAAAACTGTGTCAGCATTGACTAGGGCAGTCCGCAAGTGCCCACTTGCGGATAAGAGGGATGGACATGGGGACTAGAGAGATGGAAGCCTGTGTGGGGGGAGGGGAGGCTGGGGCTGGGGCAGAAGGCAGGCAGGCACCCAGCCAGGACTCAGCAGCCAGGCGGAGGAAGAAGCCACAGAGGGCCTGCCTCTCCCTGGATCCCAGCGAGCTAGGACTGTCACCGCTACAAACCACATTATGCAAGCTGCGAGGGATGTTCAGGATCTCAAGACTACAACAGTGGCTGCACCTGTGCCAGCAGCTGAGGCCTCATTCCCAAAAAGAAGAGGGGAGGGGAATTGCACTGGAGTCTGAAGAGGGGCAGGTCAGAAAGTCTCAGACCCAAAGCAGGGACCCTCCTCTGGAAACAGTCCCAGAGAGGTTAAGACCACGCCAAGGTCACACAGCAAGATGGCCAGTAGGGCTGGAATGGGCCCCCGGCAAAGTTCTTATCTAAAGCTTGGCTAAGGACAGATTACATCTTGGCCGAATCCCAGATCCAGCCCAGTGCAGCCGAGCGCTGCCCCTTCTCAGACTGCATCTAACCCTCCAGGCTGAATGGCCAGGAACAGCAGTTGGGCAGCCGTGTTTGCTTTATTAGGCCTCCTAACGAAGTCAGATCTAAAGGGTTATTCCATTAATGGCCCACGACAGAAATAGCTGAAAGTTCATTAAAAGTGTGGCGTTGCTATAGCAATTATCTGGGCTGGCTGAGGCTAAGCCAGGTGGCTGGTTCTGGGAGTTCATTAGTCTCCGGGTCATCCAGGGGTGGGGCTGCCCAGCAATGACCTCTCACCCTCTCACAGGGCTTTGCGAGTGCTTCAAAGCACCTTCCTCTCAGTGGAAACTGGTTTGTGGCCTCACTTGCTCCTCCCAGAGCTCTGGGCTATAGGAAGGTGGGTACTGGTACCCGCATTTTACAGATGGAGAAGCAGGGCCCTGGAGATGATGATCAGAGTCAGGACCATGAGCCTGGGTCTGACTCCGGCTCTTCAGACTGTGCCTTGGTACCACAGAGGTCACAAGTCCTCATGCCCTGTGCTGGCCTGTCCCCACTGTTGTCCTCTGGCACAGATGGGGAGCTCTGCTGTTATGGTTCAAGCACTGGTTTACCCTTCTCTTTTGACAACTATGCACTGCCTTACGCTGTTCTCAATACCAAAGGCTTGAAACCTAGACTAGCAGAAGCTTTCAACCTTCTCTTGTGCCAGGAACCACTCTGGCTTCACTCTGGTGAAGCCTATGGACCCCTCTCAGAATAATGTTTCTAAATGCATAAAACAAAACACATAGGATCACGGGGATCATCCTGAAAGAAATTACCAAAATACTGTGATATAGTAATAGATGTTTTTTGGTTTTTTTTTTTTTTGGTTTGGTTTGGTTTTTGAGACAGAGTCTCACTCTGTTGCCAGGTTGGATTGTAGTGGCATGATCTTGGCTCACTGCAACCTCCAACTCCCTGGTTCAGGTGATTCTCCTGCCTCAGCCTCCTGAGTAGCTGGGATTACAGGCCTGCACCACCACACCCAGCTAATTTTTGTATTTTTAGTAGAGATGGGTTTTCACTATGTTGGCAAGGATGGTCTTGATTTCCTGACCTTGTGATCCACCTACCTCGGCCTCCCAAAGTGCTGGGATTACAGGTGTGAGCTACCACATTCAGCCTAGATGCGCTTTTTAACTAGTGAATTAAAAACAAGATCTATCAGTTGATGTATTAAACATGAATTAGTGGACAGGCACGGTGGCTCACGCCTGTAATCCCAGCACCTTGGGAGGCCGAGGCAGGTGGATCATGAGGTCAGGAGTTCGAGACCAGCCTGGCTGACATGGTGAAACCCCGTCTCTACTAAAAATACAAAATTAGATGGGCATGGTGGTGCATGCCTGTAATCCCAGCTACTTGGGAGCCTGAGGCTGGAGAACTGCTTGAAGCCGGCAGGTGGAGGTTGCAGTGAGCCGAGATCGCGCCACCACCCTCCAGCCTGGGTGACAAGAGCGAAGCTCTGTCTCAAAAGAAAAAGAAAATATGAATTAGTGTTGATCATAAATAATATTTTAAGATCTCTGTAAGAACTATAATGTGCCATGAAAACATCTGTGATTTCTACTGGTGACAAAGTCACAGGTCCTGCTTCTGACTGTGGTTTGCTGCCTACATTCGTAATGGAAGGAAATGTTAAAAGGCAGTTAGAGGTTAATGTAAATCTTTTCTCTGACCAAGCTCACTGGATCCGCAGCATTCTGTCTACTGACCCCTTGGGGGTGTGGGACCCCAGGCTAAGAACCCCTATGCTGAAAGCAGAATCTCAGCACAGAGCTGGTCAGTGGGACCCCGTGACCTGTCTTTTAGCTACATATTTTGCACCACTTCTCCCAGCTGGGTGCCCCCTGGGCATCAGGAGAGGTGTAGAAGGGTCGTCTGTCTTGCTGGGAGCCCCGCGGTCCCCCACACCCACCCACAGCACACATCTATGTGCTGTGCAGGTCTTACCTACAGCAGGGAACGGCACAAACCTCTGGATGAGAAGGCGGGTGGCTGGGGTGAACTTGTTGGCTTTCTGAACCAGGACATTAAGGCCCACCTTTGAAAGAAAAAAATAAAAACACAGAAAAAGTACATGATGCTGCAGTGGCTTATGGGAGGAGCGGAGAACTGGAGGAAGGACAGAGAGTGGCGGATGTCATCTTTCCCCACAATTGCACCTCACACCCCTAATCCGCAGCGTCACCTGAGGTTGCAGAGCTCCAGTGTCGCTGCATAAAGTACCACTGCCCAGTCATCCCAGGCAACTGGCCCATAAGAAAGAGGGAGAGGTAAAGCATCAGACACACACACACACATTTACACACTCACACACACACACTGCAGAGGAGAAAAGGGATGGGATGATGTGGCAGTTGCTGGTAAAAGGATACATACTCCATGAATAAACGAAGTGTAGAAAGGCCTCATTCCCACCCCAGCCCTAAGCACCACCTTTCTGAAATCCATGGTACACCCAGGTGTGGGCCCAGCCAGACCATAAGGGCTCAGGACAGGGAGACCCCCACACCTGCCCACAGGCTGCAGGACTAAGCAGCATAGCTCAGGGCAGGATGGAGGGTGAGGTGGATGTCCTGAACTCACTGTCATTGCCTTCATACCTGTCACCTGGCCCAGGATGCCAGGCGCCCCACCGCAGCCCCTGGTTGGGGTTTCATCACTCCAGTCCATCCCCTAGGCTCTTTCAGCTTTCGAGAGCACAGGCTTTCTCATGTCTGCCACACCAGCTCCTCTCTATGACCAACCTGCCTGAGAGGGTACCATCTCCTTCCCGCAGCAGCCTTGGCCTCCATAACCTCAACACCCCATGTTCAACCCCAAGAACTGCTGCTCATCAGATGCTCTGTACCCTTCCAGCCATGGGGCCTTTGCCGTGCTGGTCCGGGTGCCTGGGATGCCTCCCTCCTCCACTCAGTCCACACCTGTTCTTTCAGGCCCGCCCAGGAGTTCCACCTCCAGTGTCACTTACTAGCAGTGGGACCTTAGGCAGGTAAGTCATTTCATCTTTCTCTGCCTTGGTTTACCTATCTGTAAAAAGGGATAGTAATACCTACAACATCCCAGGGCTGGTATAAGAATGTATGTAAAGTGGTGGGTGTGAGCTTGGCATATAAGAGACCTCAATAAATTAAGCTATATAATCATGATGTCACTGGACCAGGAGGAGTGACTGCACCTTTTTCATCTTTGTATGTGCACTACCTAGGGCTACACTCACTGGCACATAGTACACGCTCAATAAATTGGTGACTCAGGAATAAATGCAGGAACCAACAAACATATGACTGCATGGAGAAGACAAAGGCTGGGAGTGGGGCTTTGCGGAGGAGAGAAAGATGGGGTTGGGCTAGCAGAGGAAAAGGACTTTCTGGTGGAGAAATGCATATGAGCGCAGGCATGGAGACAGAAAAGACAAGATGCAGAAAAGGGGTTGGGTTGCAGAGGCCTCTGCTTCCCCAGACGGTGGTCAAAGCCAGCCCCCTGCGCTGTCTTTCCTGGGAAGCGTGGGAGGAGCCGTGGCAGGACTCCTGGCCTGATGGGCTGGGGCAGCCTGCTCTCAGGTCTGGCACACCTGGTGGCTCAGCAGGCCACCCTGTGCCCTCAGGCCTAGCTCTGGCCTTAATGTTGTGGGTGGTTGGGGAAGACGCAGAGCCTTGGGAAGGCCTCCAGGGCTGCCAGGTGCCTGCCGCTGTTGAGGCAGGGTGCAGCAAGGCAGAAACAGCCCAGGCCAGGCTGCGACTGTGAGACCCAGGAAGACAAGGAAGTGCTGGTCCGCCAGCCCCGGGGCAGTGCAGCATTCCGTGGAGCCAGAGCGCTTCCTGGCATGCCCACCCTGGGCTCTCGGGAACACAGCCTCCATCTTAAGTCTCAGGCTGATCCTGAGTCCAATCTTTGTCCTCCCAGCTCGCTCAAGAGAAGGCTGGGAGGCAGCCAGGGGCATCACGGCGTGGACTCACTTGAGTGGTACAGTGGGCAGGGCTGGGGAGCTGCCGGTTCACACTGGGCCCTGCTGCCCCCGCCACACGAATGGAATTCATCAAGTCCAGGAGCGAGTGACTCAGAAATGGCCTCCCTCACCCCCAAAAAAGTGCAGTGAGAGAAAGCGTGGGAGGAGGCTGGAGGACACGCAGACGGGCAGTAGCGATGAAGAGGCGGGGGCTTGGGAGAAGTCAGTAAGCACCTCCTACATGAGGCCACTCAGCACATATTCACATGAAATATCTTAATGAGATCCCCACGACAAGGCTTTTGGGTAGACCATGTTGGCCCTTTTTACAGATAGAGACAGGTCCAGAGAGGTTAAGCAATTTTGCTCAAGGACAGACAGCTGTCATGAGGCAAGTAAAGCTAGGATTTGAATGCAGGGACTGCTAATTCCAAAGCCTTGCTCCTAACCACAGTGCTCTCGACCTTCCCATTGTCTCCCACCTGAGGGAGCGATGCTTTCATATCTGCATGCCTTTGAACGGCACATCTGCATAGCAAGCACCTCCCTGACAATGGCCTCCTTGGGGCTGGGATCCAAATGAGTGGAAAACAGAAGGCAACTCCTGCAGGGAAGACAGGGCCCTTGAACCACCCCTGCCCCCAGCAGCCAGAAGTCAGAAGATCTGAGTTCAAAATCCTGCATGACAATTTAAGAAGATACAGGAAGTGCTGGAAGAGGCGGGGAGCAGGAGCCATTCAAGGAAGTGAGTAGAGGGGCTGGGACCCTTCCCCATGACAGCCTCTTGGGGGTACGCAGGGCTGGAGAGCAGTGGGAGGGAAAGGAGGAAAGGTAGCCATCACATTTGCCTCCCTCTCTCCAAAGCCTCCCCGTCCCTGGTCGGCCATTCTTTCCACTGGCTAGGACTGGCACAGCCCAGAGTGCAGGGAGGAAGAATGAAGAGAGAAAACAATGTTCCTGTCCCAGGTTTCTTCTGGCCTCCCCTTCCCTGAAAGTCACCAGGTCTCCCAGCATGGATAGGGTGACATTAGTGCGGTACACATATGTTTCTGAAAGCATGGCCAACATGCCTGAGACCGAGAAAGGGGCTGGGGACCAGCAAAGCAGGGAGGAGACCTGGGCATGTGTGTAGCTGTGAGCTCATGAGGAGTCAGTGAGGTCACAATGCCCACTTGCCAGTGATAGGCCCAGTGGCAGGGAGGGCATGGACATAGAAGAGGCAAAGGGCCACTTACCCTCACCCCTTCCCAGGCCCCAGCCCAGGTCTTACTGCCGCAGCACCTAGGACAGCCACAGCCTGAGAAGGAACCCAAGATGGCTGCAGACCAGGGGTTGGGAGCCCGTCTGTTCTGGTTCCTCAGGGCCCTTTGGCCTGGAACATTTGGTAGAGCCCGTTAAAATGAAAAAGCCAAGAGGCTGGTGGCTCTGAATGCCAGCTCGTTTTCCCTGGCACGGTGGGTCCTGTTTAAGGGAACCAGCTGGTATTAATGGCACACAGCTCATCACAAACAGCAGCTAGCGATCAGAAAAATCAGAGCTAATAATCGGGTTCAGGAAAGATAATGAGATGTGGAACAATTACTGCTGAGGGTCCCCCAGGATCTGTTTTAACAGCATCCAAATAAGCCACAAAATAGAAATTAACCAAACAGGAGCTCCATTTTGGTAGATGGGGAAAACAAACAGGGTGTGGATTTTGCACAAGAATTTCTCATATGGCCATCAGACAGGGGTTCTGGGAAAACCAGAGCTCAGGCCCCACAAGATATCAGCAACATCCTGAAGGAGAGAATAGGCCTTCTTGACCACCTATCTCCAAGGTCTGGCTACTGGGCCAGTGAATTTGCCATGAGCAGCTGACAGGAGACCAGGGGAAAAGGAGGGAAGGCCAGCTTCCCGATAGTCCCCACAGAGATGGGAACAGGGTCGACCAGCAGCAGGAGCTGTGGGTGGGGTGGGAGCTTCGTGACACCAAATCTTTAGTGTCATGAGCTACACAGTTGGTGGCTGTAGCCTTAAGAACCAAGGGCTTTCCGGGCCAACAGGCCAGCAAGGAGACAGTGGATGGAGCTGGAAGAATGCCTGCATCCCTCTCCCCGCATCTGTGCCCTGACTCCAGCCTGAATATCCGTCGCCTGGTGGATGCCTCTATGTCCAAGGGCTCTAGGCATTCCACCTTCTCACACCTCAAATGAAGGTTGTCTCGCTCTTCCTCACCCACACCCCAGCCTTCTCGCCCATTTCCAGCTCTGCTTCTCATGCCAGAGACCTCAGAGCGTTCTGGGCAGAAGCCTCCCGGGGCCCACGTGTAACCATGGCTCCCTGGTGCATCTCTCGGATATCATGAATGCAGCTGTTTGCTCTCCCTGCTCCCCCGACTCAGCACGCACGCAGCCTCTGTCCCAGGATGACTGCGTGCCTCCTAACCAGGCCCCCTGCTTCCACTCTTGCCTCCATCCATCTGCTCTCTACAGCAGTCGGAGTGAAGTCTGAAAACACATGGCAACTTGCTTAAAGCCTTCAGTGGTACTGGAGGAGCCACACAGCCCTGCAGGACTGCCTGGCTTGCTTGCAAGGCTCTGGCTACCTGTATGAGGAGGTGCCGTAAGGGAGTGGGTCCAAGGGTCATGAAGCCTCCTGAGGAAGGGGATGCCTGCCTGACCCCTGAGTAGGAGGCTAGGAAGGGAGCGGGACTCCGCCAAGGATCAGAAGCATGAAATACCAGGTCGTCTGCGGGGCACTCAGACAACAGTCTGCAGACTCTACTGCACCAGTCATTATGGGGGTCCAAATGGCCCTGAAGAACAATGGAGGAAGGGGCATGCCTAAAAGGAGGGCACCTCTTGGGTGGTAGATAATAATGCAACCAAGGGTTAGGGGTTTGTGTGGGCACTGGGGGCAAGGGTTGGAGAAGGTCAAAGAATCGCTGAAGTACCAAAAATATCCACCAGAGGGCACACTTGATAGAACACATTGGTAGTCAAGTAGACCCAAGACCCTCCATGGAGGTCAATTGTTCCCCAACCCCAGCCAGCCTGCTGCTTGGCAATGGGGTCAGCAGCAAAGTAGCCAAGTAGCTGGGACAGAGTTCTGCACAGGCTAAAACATCAGTTGCTCCAGCTGTGACCAAGTTGCTTGTTTGCTGACAACAGTGACCAACCCTGACTCCTGAACCACGCCCCACAAGGGCCAGGGGGCTACCTGCTAGGAAATCAATTACACAGACCCCTTCTACACAGGAGGCGGCAACAACTTGTCCTCCCTAGAAAAGACACAGAGCTGCTTTCTGTGTCTGACTCGCACTGCCAGCATCACCATCTGCAGGCTTCTGAACACTGCACATTCTCTACAGGGTCCATGCGATGGACCCTCCAAACCCAAAGCCACTCCCTGAACACAGCAAGACAACAGTCTGGTCCAGGATTCCCAGGTGCTGTCATCCCCCTACCTCTCTCCAGCCTGGAGAAGAATGGAAGGGCCTGAGGTACACCCTCCGCCACAGAGTCAGCCAGGTCTGTCTTGCAGGCGGCAGGGCATGCTCTGGGCCAGGGACAAATATATGCCGCTGACTTGACAACGGCCAGAAAACACAGGCCCAGGAACTAAGTATGAAGGTGAGCAGAGGGTTGAACTCTGTTATACCTAAAGAACCTCTCAAAAAATATCTTCCAGTCCCCACTGCTCTCAGGGTACCTGGGGAGGGACTTGTCTGCCAGGCGGCATGGTAATAGCTTCTCCAACCTAGAAGCTGAGAACACCACTTGGCTTCTCCCATCTCCCTATGCCACAGGGGGTGCAGTAGGAAAAAGGCAAAAGGGGTCTCTGTGTGTGATTAAGCCTGGGTAGGTCCTGTCACTTACTTCACCTCCGTGCCTCAGTCTCCTCATCTGTAAAATGAGGATGAACACCTAAACAATGCCTGGCGCGCTGCAGGCACTCTGGAAGTGCTAGCCATTATTACAATTCTCATGACTACTTTCCAGTCTGACTATCCAGGGAACACAGAGTTGTCAGTAAGCAATGGGAACTGGAAGGTGTACGGGTTCAGTACCCAGGGATCTCCTGGAACCCCTCCTTCTATGCCAGTGTCTGGTAGTGAAGGTTAACAGCCACTGCATCCTACACAGAAAGAACCCCCCAGGGCCCAGAACCTTTGGGAATGGAGCTCAGCACTGCCCCAACAGGGAAAAACCTCAGCCAGCTAAGACCTAGCTGGAAGGGAAGGGTGTGAGGAATGGGCATGAAGTGCCTCTCATCATGTGGCTCCCCCAGGCAGCTCCTGATTGGTCCCACATCACTTCATCCCTGAGTCTTCCTCTCCAGCCCCACGTCCACCCTCATCCAGGCCCCTCGTCCATGAGGGTGGCCCCACCCCTTCTCCTCCAGCCCACTTCCACCTGCACCATCTGAGACACCCAGCAGATGACACCCAGGCAGGGCTCCAGGCATGGCCTCCTTCCTCTTGAGCAAGGCACTCACGGTGCCTCTTGACTGGCCCTGATCCTCCTCCACTCACGATCACCATCACTCCCTACCCGGTGGCCACCCTCCTGCTCTGAGCCCAGAGTTGGTCATGTTCTCCTGTGCGCCTCTGCCTGTGTGGTGCCCTCTCTCTGGAACACCCGCCCTGTCTGCCCCTTGCTCTCTCCACTCTGTCCTACGAGTCAGCCCTGTGTGAAGTAGGGGCCCCTCCCCTGCTCCCACCACACCCTGGGGTCACCTTAATCATAATTCTGATTATACCACAGAACGTTCTAGCTTCCCCTCTCAGCGCCTTGAAGGACACCCCAGTCCCTGCAGCCCCCAGTGCCTGCAAAGTACCCACACATCACAGTCCCCCAATGGGAGTCAATGGGTCTTACTTCCTCTCACCCTCGTGTAGCCGGGGGCCCAGTGAGGGCCGCCCACAGAAGTGCTTAATGCAAACTCTCGAACTAAAAAACAGTGAGGATTGAGAGAGGCTTCCTTTGTTAAAAGACAGCAAACTGTTAGATTTCAAAAATAACTTAAGACGGGATTTCTTTTTTATTCTCAAGCAAGCAGCCAGACATTGCCAAATCTATTTAGAAGGTTCACCAAGAGGCTGCTAATCCCACCCTGGTGGTCCTGCAATCAGCAGGAGTCTTCACTTGGGGGCATGCAAACTGGGGATCCCTGATCCCAGGGTTGCTGGCCAAGGTCAGGGCTTCTCTGAGTGGGGGAGGGGCTCTCCAGGGCCCTGGAGGAGGCTGGCCTCCACTCCAGCTTGCCCTCTGTCCCAAGGACCTGCTTGCAGCCTGTAGGCCCCCATCCATGCCGCCTGCTTGTAGGGACTCGTTTTAATTAATGCCAGAGCTGGGCCAACCACTGGGGCCATGACACTTGTTTGCAGGTCATCTCCTCCTAACAGGCTCGCCCTGGGAGGGGATTTGTCACTAATTGAAGCAGAGATCAGTTAATGAGGCTGCGGGACCTGGGGTTCCAGAGAACAAGGGAAAGGAAAATAAAATAAAGCCTCTTTCTTCAGAGGTTTTGTGACTTACACACACAAAAGAAAAGCAAGCAAGCTGCTGATTTTCCAAGTCAGAAACTCCAGTCCATCTGCCGGAGTTAGACCCTCACTGTGTGAAGACGTCAGGAGGAGGGACGCCGCCACCGCTAGGACTCGCAGATCGGAGGGGCCTCAAGGCCAGCAATCAGTCAGTGGCCTAATTAATAAGTATTTATGGGGCAGTGCCCTATGCTCCTCTCCATGGGGGAGAAGCCATGGTGCCTGTCCCTGGTTAACTTGTAATTCAGTGGGGATGGGGCTCAGACTGCAGAACACTGAGGGGACAGGGACATGGTGCGACTGAGTGTGAGTGGGGAGGACAGGGGTTTCCAGGACTTGTGGGGAGGGAGAGTGCTACGGGCTGGAGTGGTTGGGGAAAGCCTTTCGAGGGGTGCTGGAGCTCACAGGGAGGAGAAACGAGGGAGGCCCCAGCACAGACACAGCCCCACTTGAGGCCCAGCCCCTGCTCAGCAAGATCAGCTCTGGGAACCCCAGAGGGCTCCAAGTCCCCCAATAACTCTGTCTTCAGAACCCATACCCTACAAATCTGTGCTAGGTTTGCCCTGGCAAGTGGTTGGGATGGAGCGGCTGATGGTCCTTCAGGTGGGGCAGTGAGGACTGGACACGCAGAGAGCTCGGAGCTCTCAGAAAAAGCTGAGTGATTTTTTACTTTTTTTTTTTTTTTTTTTGAGACGGAGTCTCGCTCTGTCACCCAGGCTGGAGTGCAGTGGCTGGATCTCAGCTCACTGCAAGCTCCGCCTCCCGAGTTCACGCCATTCTCCTGCCTCAGCCTCCCGAGCAGCTGGGACTACAGGCACCCGCCACCTCGCCCGGCTAATTTTTTTGTATTTTTTTAGTAGAGACGGGGTTTCACCGGGTTAGCCAGGATGGTCTCGATCTCCTGACCTCGTGATCCGCCTGTCTCGGCCTCCCAAAGTGCTGGGATTACAGGCTTGAGCCACCGCGCCCGGCCGATTTTTTACTTTTTTTGAGACAGGGTTGTGCTCTGTCGCCCAGGCTGGAGTGCAGTGGTGCAGCAATCATGGCTCACTGCAGCCTCAACCTCCTGGGCTCAAGCAATTCTCCCACCTCAGCCTCCCAGGTAGCTGGGACTACAGGTGTGCACCACCATGCCTGACTAATTTTTTTGTATTTCTTGTAGAGATGGGGTTTTGCCATATTACTCAGGCTGAGAAGCTGATTCTTGGCCTGCAGAGGAAGGAAGTCCATCAGGACAACGATCCCCTTCACTCAAGCCTTTCCATTCAGGGCCACTCAGCATCCTTCCCTATGTAGCCTCCTCTTCTCACCCCACCCCTGAGTCTCCAAGAAGGGAAGGGGATTTTTGAGCTGCTAAGCCAAGCAGACCATCAGCTCCTCTCATCACAAGGAACAAGGAGGAGGTGACAGAGTCCTTTCTCCCACTCAGGAGAGCCTTTGGCCTTCACCCAGCAAGTCCCCAGAATCAGGGACCCCCCACTTGTCTGACTCACAAATGCCGTCTCCTGCTGGGCTGCAGGACAAGCTGGGTGGCAGGTCAGCAGTCTCTTGGTGAGCCATCTGAATAGGTCTGCAATGTCTGGCTTCTTGCTTTTGTGAAGACATAAGGATTTGGGAAAGAGATCTTGGGCATGAGATGGGACATCCCACTTCACAGCTATTTGGAGATGACTTGGTCTATGTGGGAGTGAAATAAATGAGGCCATTTCAGGACAACCCCAAATCCCTCCTTTAGAAGAATGGTGAATTAAATTGTGGTGTATGGTACAATGGGTAATATACAGCCGTGAACTGTTATTATACAGTATTTACTTAATGGCACTGGAAAGACGAGGAAAGTGGGTTTTACCAAAAGGTTATTGTATGTGAATTCTTCATTATATGTGAATGTTTTCTTTTTCATTAGAGATAAGATATTGCTATGCTGCCCAACGTGGCCATAAGTGATCCCCCCATCTCAGCCTCCTGAGTAGCTGGGATTACAGGGGCACACCACCTTGCCCAGCTGAATGGTTTTGGAGTTTTTTATTTAAACTTTTTTATTATTTATTTATTTATTTTTCTGGAGATGGAGTCTCACTCTGTCGCCCAGGCTGGAGTGCAGTGGCGTGATCTCAGCTCACTGTAACTTCTGCCTCCCAGATTCAAGCGATTCTCCTGCCTCAGCCTCTCAAGGAGCTGGGATTATAGGTGCCCATCACCATGCCAACTAATTTTTGTATTTTTTTAGTATTGACGGGGTTTCACCATGTTGGCCAGGCTGGTCTTGAACTCTTGATCTCAGGTGATCCACCTGCCTCGGCCTCCCAAAGTGTTGGGATTACAGGCGTGAGCCACTGCGCCTGGACTTTTCTTTTTTTAAATGGGGTCTTGCCATGTTGCCCAGGTTGGAGTGCACTGGCTGTTCACAGGTGCGATTATAGCATACTACAGACTCCAACACCTGGGCTCAAGTGATCCTCCCACCTCAGCCTCCTGAGTAGCTGGGACTACAGGTGTGCCCTGCTGTGCTCAGCTATGTGAATGTTGTTTGGTTTTCATTTTCTAACTATTTTTTCTTACCAGTTACATTAATGTATTGTGTAATGAATGAAATGACAGGGTTGTGAAGGGGCCCTTCGCCCTCTGGAGTCAGCTATAGAAGGCCATCCTAGTGGGGATCCAGAGAGAGCCAGACATAGGCACAGGGGTGGGCCCAGGGGTGGGACAAGTGTGCAGAAGGTCCTGGCAGCTTGAGCGTCCACTCTGGCTCTGGCCCAGGGCCCTGACTGTGTCACTTGCCCCTGGCCTCCTCTGGGAAGCAGGGAGCCACATCTACCATATCCTCACACTCAGTCTCTGAACCTCCCCTACTGAGTAGCTGCTCTGGCCTCAAAGTACTGTGGAGACTCAGCGTGAGCCTAATGCCCCTGGCTTTGGGCACTGACAGGTCTTCAGGAGGAGCTGGACATGTGACACCAGTAAGGCCACAGAGAGGAAACAGCAGCGCCCTGGTAGCTGAGCAAGAGCTCAGGGGAGCAGGCACATGGGCGGGCCTTGCAGAGTCATTCAGAGGCGCTCCCGCCAACTCTGACCCAGCCACGTTACTGAGCATGAGAAGTGGCCTTCTGAGCAGAGTGCTGGGCAACCGTGGCCCCACTCAAGACAGATGTCCTGCCTCGGCGCCCCCGGGGCACCACCTCACCTCCCCGCCTGCTCTCCATTACAGGGAGCACCAGGTTGTGCTCTGTCTACTGGAGCCTCTTTTCGGCCTGGAAAGCCTGTCCTGACTCCCTACCCACAGAAACCTGTCTCCCACATCCTTGCCCAGCCTGGCCCTCAGGTAAGCATCCACTTGCAATGCTGAGCGGGGTGGCCCGAGAGCAGCAGAGTCAAGAAGGAGCAGGGGAGGGAGTACTCACAGCAATGGAGACAGCACTGATGACAGCTCCCAGGTAGCCCTGGATGAACTTGGATACAGGTGAAGGCTGGAAAACAGAGGCAGAATTTCAGGCCTGCTAGGTGCCAAAAGCTCCCATACTTCCCCTTGTAAGCTGTCCCAGCCAGCAAGAAGCATGCTGCCCACCAGCCTGGAAGGTGGGTGGAAGAGGCCCCTCAGGACCCAAAGGGATTAGGCCACCCTCAGCTCAGTTCCCAGCGTAGAAATATAAATCGCCAGTAACCAGGGAGATGCTGAAGGGCCCACTTCACTCCTGCCCTATTCTAGAAAGGTCACTGGCAGACAATGCTGGCTGGAGGTGAAGAACAGCAAGGCTAACACGGACCATTGATGGCTGGGGCAAGCAGTCTCCACTTCAGAGGTTAAATGCTGCAAGGGGGCTGTTTGGTACCTGGAGCACTTTCTAGGTGGAAATGCCCATGTCAAGGCTCTCACAGGCCTTGCCAGCCCATGGAACAACTGGGCTCCCACGTCAACAGATGATAGCTGCCCAATATCGCTACAGAGTAATATACCCCGAGTTCCAACACAGACAATTAAGAAAAAGCTGAGGAACTTGCCCTGTGCTACAACTGCAGGCTTACAGGTGTTTGGTTTAAGATAAATGGGAGTCATCCAAGCAGAGATGGCCATATGTGAAGCCTATGAGAGAGACTGGGGTGGAGGTTTAGATGTCAGGGGGCACCCACAGCGTACCAAGCCTCTCAATTCCTACAGTCCAGGCCAGCTCCTAACTCCCCTCCTCTCCCCCAAGGTTAGCAAATGTTAGGACTCTCCTCTACCCCAAAACGACAGGCCCCCAAAGGGGACCTAGATGCATCCTGCCTTCTTTGCCTTTGAACTGAAGTTGGGGAGAGGTGGCCTTTGTAGCAAAGCAGGGGCCCAGCAGCTCTTCCTGGACAACAGAAGGGTGATCGGGCCTCCACCACAAGCTCTCCAAGGAGTGCAGGGGGCTTTGGGGAGGAGGTACCAGCCCTGGACCCTCCCCACTCAGGAGCAGCCCTTCAGCTTGTGGCCAGTCGGGACCTAAGAGCACTGAGGCAGCTTCCAGAAAATTTGGAGGAAGCTTTAGGGGAATTTGGCCCCCAAGTAGCTGATATCATCATGATCCAAAACCCAAATGTAAGAGCTATCCAAGAAGAATCTGAAAGCCAGCCAAATTCATCCCTTGCATTGCCCCCATTTAATGGGCCTTCTTCACTTCATGTAAACAGCTCCTCCCCAGAGGGCTCCTGGCCCAGAAACTCCAGCTGACCTCAGCCGAGTAATGTCTGAGTCGGCCACCCATCTGAAGGGTTGGCATTTTAAATAAGATATCTAGAGGAGGGCCATGTTTAACCAAGAGGCAGCCACTGATGGTGGCATGTCACACTGTAGGGAGGATGACTGGGCCTCCCTATCCTGAACCCCACCACTTGGGAGAGGGCAGTGATGCTCACCTTGGTCGCATTGCGGTTTGCATAGTTGACACAGGCATTGTGGCTCTGGTTCAGCCACTGAAAGGCAATGATGAGAGAAGTCAGGGAAGGAGTGGTCACCTCCCTGGAAGCCAGGCCTGGACCCCAGGAGGTCACACATCCCCAGAAAGACACAGCATGCGGTCTCTAGCTCACATGGTGCTACCCATGCTGCCAGTTAGCATGACTGACGGTCCTGGTTTGCCCAGGGCTGTGCTGGTGTTAGCACTGAGCCCTGCCTCTCGGGAAGTCTCTTGGTTCCTGAATGGGGTCCTGCACACCCCAGCAGTCCACCTGATCCTGAGACAGTCACCTCTCTTGGAATGATGGCATTCACTGCCCCTGCAGACCCCATTGCCTTTGTCACACCATCTTTATTATATTACTTGCTGGACAAAAGTTGGCCTAGAATGACTGACAGCCCTGCACTTCTTTCAAAAATCTCCCAGTCCAGTGTCCTGCACCTCCAGTTTCCAGACACAGAGGCCGGCAGGAGTTTTGTTCAGTGAAGACTGACATTTTCTCCTAGAAGACAGACAGGTTTTCCTTCCTGCCCCTCTTTCTCTGCACACATAAACACAGAGATACCCTCAACTGTTTTCATGGCATCACAACCCAGACTGTCTCCAAGAGCAGGGACCAGGGTCTGTGATGCACTTCACCACCTCAGGTTAGGGGTGTATTGACCTTTCTCAGTAGATGTGGGGGAGGCTGATGTCAAAATGAGGCTGTGGGCCTCAGGGTCACTGGCCTTGGGATGAGCAGCCAAGGGGCAGAGTGGGGGCCACCCCACTGACAAGCCAGCATGTTCCAGGCAGGGGCATGCAGCCCTCATCACCTCGATCCAAAGGTTAGAGTGACACATGTGGATTGAGACATGCTGGGCTGCTGGAGACCTCAGCAGGGACAAAGTCCTGGTTTTCCTTCAGTGACTTCTGGGCTGGGGTGGTGTCGGGGTGGACTGACCCTACGCGGGGTCTGGACGGGGCAGGAGACACCAGGGCAGGGAGTTCTTAACCAGCACCTGTGTGGGCCCTTCCTTCAGGAGCCCTGTTTGCTGGGAGACTGTTACCTGCCAGAAGACAGTGGATGCCAGTGTCTGGTTGGGCAAGAGAAGACCGACTACCTATGAGCGAGAGAGAAGAAATGCTGAAAAAGGCAAAAGAAACATCCTATGCTTTTGCAAAGAAAAAATACACTACCACAAACGAGTGAGCTGGATCTATACAAACTGATGTGGTATGCCGTGTACACACAAACTGAGGTTCACTAAGGGAGAGGGTGTGCGATGGGAAAAAACCAAGTTGCAGAATTATATTACAGCATAATCTTATTTAAAGAAAAATCACCTTATATATATAACCATATACACAAACACATGCATACACACATTATCTCCAAGCATGAAAAAACCTGTAGCGTGGATGTCTCTGGAGGTTGGGTTGCAGGTTACTTTTGCACAATCTTAAATATTTCTGTATTCTTCTTAACAATAGACATGCATTATTTCCACTATTAGGGGGGCAATAAAAACAAGCAAACAAAAGGAATACCATCGTTTCCACTCAGGTTACCTGACTCCTCACCCTAGCCTTCCTGTAGGATTTTCGCGAGGATTAAACAAAAATCATTTCAAAGGCCTTAAGTGCTTTGTAAATACAAGTTGGGGGAATTTGTATCTGTCATCTGTGAATTTCCATGAAGCAAAAACCTATACCATGTTTAAGCAACTGAATGAAACACAGATTTCTAATATTTGTTGAGTGAATGAAGGAATGAACGAAGAGATGAACAAATATACACATATGGCTACGTATGGAAACACAGACGTGGATCCATTATTCCCAAAGCCCAAATATCACCTAAGACCTAGACTTGCTGACCGTTTTTTTTGGTTTAAGTCAAGATGAATGGTCTGATTTTGACACTGGCCAAGCCTTGGACTTCAGGGATCCCTGTGCATCTCTCCAGTTTACCTTTTGAGTGTTTGTGTGCAAAGTAACATCTACCAAGTCCCACTGCATATGGGAAAAATGTGCACAACCATCCACATATTGACTTATTTATTATTCCTGTAGATGAAATGGCTCTTTGGCAAGAATTTCTGTAAGGAACAAGTATAAACACTCAATAATATGCAGTAAATCAAATTCTAGACATCCCCAGCAGCATTAGTAAATCATGTTTTAAACATTAAAATGTTTTAAAACAGCGAACACACACACACACACACACACACACACACACACACACACACAAAATCTATATTTATTGGCTCATATCAGTTTGAATAAAATTATATAATATAAAGCTATTCCATAGCTCCAATGAGGAATTATGAGATTTTTTTCCCCAGAATGAGATCCCAACTTGATTTTTTTTTTCTTTGCAGTGGCAGCTTAGGGAACTAGAGTGAGAATCAGGGGAACTTCGGTCTTACGTTCAGCTCCATCCCCGTGTGATCTCTGGCAGAAGATGATCCCCTTTGGGGCTCTAACTTTCTTACCTATGAAAGTGAAGGGGTTGACCTCAGTGTAAAATTCTACTTCCAAATTCTGGGTAGTTGGTGTCAAGTCAACAGAGACAGTCTTGTCTGTAATGGGATCCCATCTGCCAAGGAGCATCCCAGAAAACTGAGGACCTCCTCCTAGTTGGGGCCCCCAGTTAGAAACCAAACCAGAGGGAGGAAGCCGAGCCTAGCAGGGGTGGGGACAGGACAGGGGGTGGGTGAAGAGTACATGTGCTCATATGTGTACACGTATGCATGGCTGACTGCCTCCTACCACCAGAGGAAGTTAATAAAGTTGTTCACTGTTTGGAGCCCAGCACGTCATCCCCTGATCTGGAGTCTACTGAACACGGTGTCTTATGGACTACATGTCTTCTCCTCTGAATCCCCACTTACCCCCCTTGAACTGTGCTTGGACCACCAGGAACATTGTAAAATACAGCCCAATGGAACTCACTGCATTTACCTGACAACTGCTGTCCAGGACACGGCCCGTGACACCACAGGGTTCCCTTTATAATCCACTTGGGGGAAGTATTTTCCAGTCTCAGGATCAGAAGCTGTGCCTCTGAGTAACTGGTGTGCATGCGCCTTGCAGACACTGGGCCATTTAACTGAGTCTCTTTGCACCGTCCAGAAACTCAGGCCAGCTCTCCATAGCCACATTTGCCAAGTGTACAGACCCACACTGCCTGGATTCTGTGCCCAAACCTCACTTCTGGCTTCATTTTATCTTCCCTTCCCTTTGTCTCATTTTCATCTTCACTTCTTTTATCTTTAGTGGCAAGCATTTTTAAAAGTGACATCAAGTCTTTTCCAGAACAAACCAGAACTCTAAACTAAACCAGTATTTGGGCTATGTACCACACACATACACACTGCCCATGGCTCTATGACCAGCGAGCTTTTTACTTTGTTAGACAATCCCCACTTCCCATCCCAATCTCCTGCCCTAACATGGGTCTGGGGTCCATGCTGGCACCTCTGACTGCTATAAGTCTCCTCACTCTTTCTTAAAGAGATGGATTGACTAATTGATTTTGCCAAGCATTTCACTTACCATAATCCTCATACTATCCCTGGGGATCAAACCAGAGATTACTTTTGATATTTTACAAACGAGACAACTGAGGCTTAGAGAAATTCAGTAATCTGTCCATAGCTTCACAGCAAGCTAGAGAATCAGGTCTCCTGGTTCCTGGCTTGGGGGCCCTGACTCTGATTTTAGGGTGCTCCTTCTCCAGCTCATCCCCCTGAGCACAGAAAGAGGGGGGATCCAGTCAGCACTCCACATCCATTTATGGGGAGCTGCTTCTACATACCAAGTTCCTTGCTGCTCCTAATGGAGAAAGTCAGAGGAAAGGAGTGAGTACATGCGTGTGCATGCACACTCACACCACACACACACACACCACACACACTCCTTACCCACAATAAAAACAAAAACCAGACAAGAAAATGGAGGCTAACATCCTTTATAACACCTAGGCTTGAAAATGACAAGATGGTTTAATGAGGTATTTGGATATGTGTAAAGTTGATAAATTTTAACATCCAAAGAGAAGTTCAGGAAGGGAGGGGTGAGTGTGTCCCGGCTATCTAACAAAGGCGGAGGTAGGAGTGAGCCGAGGGGGTGCAGACACAGGAGCAGGCACAGCCGAGACAGCGGAGAGACTGGTCTGACTGCAGAGGAGGTCTGGGAGCCCAGAAGGGAGTGTGGAGAGGGTGAGCTTAGAAGACAGGAGCACAGAGCTGCACCGGCCAAACAGAGCCTTAGGGGGCCATGTGAGGCTAAGGCAGGGGAGCAGGGATCCTGCCCTCCAGGTCCTCATAGTCAGGCAGGGACCAAAAGTACGAGGATGCCAGCCCCATTCCCTATTAGGCAAAACGCAGCACCATCTGCACAATCCCAGGAGCAAGAGCAGATATTTTATAACTTCCTTTTTTCTTTTTAAGTCTAAATTAAAAATAAATGTTCCCTTCAGCTCTCAGATGTATATCTCTGGTGCAACCTGCCCACATTCCCTCCCGCTGCCCTTTCCAGAACATGGCAGGGGAAAGGAAGAAAGAGATGGATAGAGAGAGGGAGCCAGTCCACCCAGCTTCAATGCCAGTGGATTGCACCTCTTCCAAGAGGGAAACGATTCAGGCGTGGCCACGCAGACGGGTGGAGAGCGCCCAGAATGTGGCTGGTACCAAGGAAAGTGGAAGGAGAGGGAAACAGGAGCCAACAGCTAGGATTTCTAGCCCAGCCTCCACCCTATCGCGCTGCAGGACCTTGGCCAAATCACACATCCTATCTCTGCTCCCATTTATAGTTCATAACATGGCTGAAGTCCCCTCTGCCGCTCCAGCCCCCTGGCAGCTGTGCTCTCTGCACATCCGTCTGTACCTTTGCTGTTCCCCTTCCTCTTGGGTGTCCTACCACAGACCTAGTGATTAACGCTCAGGCTCTGGTCGTCAAATGCTGGTGCCAGCATTTACCAGTTATGTGACCACAGGCAAGTCACTGGAACTCTTTGTGCCTCTGTTTCTTCGGCTGTTAAGTGAAGGACAATCCCAGTACCTCTCAGGATGGTTATGAGAGGAAGTAAGGTGTGGAGGAAATTCAGCTCAGCGTGCGGCCTGCAGCAAGCGCTCCCTGGATGCCGGTTGCCAGTGCCATTCCTCTCCTCCCATGTAGTTCTTTCCTGGACTTTGCTGGTTTCCTCCTCTGAGCTCCAAAGTCAGCATTACACCACTGAACATCATCTCATCTCCATCCGTCTTGGAATACAAGTCTTATCCCTCAGAGAACAGAGCTGCGGAAGGCAAAATTGGGGCTTTTCCCTCTTCCTCTGATGCCCCCCATGGCATTCAGCACAAAGCTGGGCTCACACCCCAGGCTGGAAGAACACTGCTCATCATTACATAATCATTGACCAGGGAAAGATCTCTGCTGGACTGGGACAATGCACTCCTGACTCCTTTTATTAAGTCCTAATTGCAGGGGGGTTGGGGTAGGAGACTGAGTCTTTGGTCCAGATTATTTTCCACTCCCTCTATCCATACCCTCGCCACAGCCTCATCACAGAAGGAATTTATTTCCTCACTTTTTGGCTCCGCTTGGTCATCTAACTTGCTCTGGCTGACAGCACATGGGAGGACGGACGTGGCAGTGCGTCAGTTCTGAGCCCTGGCTCAGAGGCCTCATGCCTTCCTGCTTGCCCTCCTGAGCATCTAAGGTTGCCACAAGAAGACATCCCTGAAAAATCCCTGGTCCAAGGAGGAGGAGAGACAGGAGGGCACAGTCTATCCCAGGTCAGGTCACCTTCAGTTGACCATGGCGAGATGCAGAACTGCCTCAGTCAAGCTCTGCCTAGACCGGGCAAACCCCAGTCAACTGCAGATCCCTAAGAATGAATGCTTACAGGCATGGTGGCTCACACCTGTAAACCCAGCACTTTGGGAGGCCAAGGCAGGCAGATCACCTGAGGTCAGGAGTTCAAGACCAGCCTGGCCAACGTGGCAAAACCCCATCTCTAGTAAAAATGCAAAAACTAGCTGAGGGTGGTGGCAGGTGACTGTAATCCCAGCTACTTGGGAGGCGGAGGCACAAGAACTGCTTAAACCCAGGAGGCGGAGGTTGCAGTGAGCCGAGATCGCACCACTGCACTCCAGCCTGGGCGACAGAGCCCAAAGAGTGAGATTATCTCAAAAAAAAAAAAAAAAAAAAAAAGATGCTCACAGATGCCACTGAAGTGTTGTGGATGTTTTCTACATGACACTATGGTAGCAACAGCTAGCTAATACATGGCTTACTACATATGCAGAGTGACTATGCTGTTCTTTCTAGTCCAAAATTCTGTACCATTATGAATATGCCTTGAATTAAGTCTTCACCAGGGATGTTGGTTCCTAAGCAGCCTTGCTTATCAAAGCCACCCAACCCAGGGGCCATCAGCCCAACTCTAGGGATGCCCTGACAGGCCCAGGAAGAGGGGCAGTTTGTGCTTGAGCCTAGTCTCAAGACAGAGTAAGGAATGGGGCCAATGGCACCCATATGGTAACTTGCTACAAGAAAAATCACATCTTCACTTTGGGCCTCCTCCTTCAGAGTATTCTAACTGCTGCAGAGAGATGAGGTCTCAATCTGGGAGAGAGGCACCCCCAAATATCTCAATCTGCTTGGCCAGAAGTGGGACATGCACAGCTGAAGATAAAGGCAAGGAGGGGTAAGGCCACTGCCACAGTTCTGTGTACCATGATATCAGGGCTCAGAACTGAGCAAGCCCCCGCCCCTTGGCCACCTCCCATACAAAACTGACTCAAACTACAGGGGAAAGGTTTTTTTAAAAGCGTGGGAAATCTGGAGAGGAAATGAGGTATGCGTCAAAACAATTGGGCGGTAAAACTGAAGCCAGGGGAAGACTACGGGGTACAGAACTGTCCTGTTCGCCAAGATAACGGTGGAAATAATCGTCCCTCTCACCCTTCACCCCGTTTCTACTTGGCTAATCCCTCCTTCCTCATCCTTCAGGTTTTAGTTTAAGCATCACTTCCTCCAGGATGTCTCCTCTGACCCTCACAGTGAGGTAAGGTCTGTCATGTGCTCCCCGGCACCCTGCATGCCTTCTCTGTACCATTCCTCTCAGCAGCAAAAAAGTGTCTACCTCGAGAGCTTCCATAAGCTAGAGGAGGCCCCTTGACGCTGCCTCCCCACATACCCGGGAGCCTCCCAGGTAGAGCGAGTGTCTTTACATCTCATCCCTTTCCACCACAGACTCGCTCAACTCCATAAATGTCCCTCTTTGTTACTGACAGATCCACCATGGGCCCCAGTACCCCAATACCCAACAGATGTCCTGTTGTTTCCTTCTACTTTGTCTCCATCTTCTGATTTATGTGACTAATGATCTGAAAGTTATACTTCAGTGTATAAGGGGTGTTGCTACTTAAAGGATGCCAGCCAGTTAAAGAAAATCTCTCTGTCAAATGAATGTTTACCCCGGACCGGTCAATTCTAGCTTCACTGGAGTGACACCTCCTGTGTGGTGAGCGAGGTCAACATGGCTGGGGTCTGGTAATGCTGGAGGAAAGCCAGGGAGAACACTGGGATTGGGATTTAAATGTGCAAAAAAGCAGAGGAGGGATGAGGAGGCTTGGGAGATGTCAGGAGGGCCCTGGGACACACCCCTGGAGATGAAGTGGCCAACACCAGCATCTTCTGATACTTGGAGTCTCTAAGTCCATGTGATCATCTGTGCGTTAAAATGAAAGAGTGCAAAGTACAGAGTTCAAGCTCTTAATGTCTCAAGACAGAAATCGGATTTAGACTTAACCTAAGGCCACCAGATCCAATGACTAGGTGTTCGTGGTCTGACCTCCTTAGCACCCTGGCTGGAAATGAGGCTTTTGGTCCCTGAGTTTTGAGAGTCCGACATGACAGGGAGGGGAGGGGAGGGGAGGGGAAGGGAAAGGAGAGGAGGGGAGGGGAGGGGAGGGGAGGGGAGGGGAGGGGAACAGCACTTTGGGGAGCTCAGGGCTGAGGGTGGCACGAATGCTCTCTGGGACAGCCCCAGGCCCATGAGGGAAACCCAGGCCCTGGCATCTGAGGCATTCCACAGCAAACAAGGGAAGAGGGCGCAGGAGCAGAGGGGAAATGGAGAGGGCAGGCAGGACGAGGGACGGACCACCAGGGCCAAGCCTGGCTCTGCCTCTCCCCGGCCACGTGCACGGAAGCGGCAGTGCTGTGCTCAGGGGAAACCTGGGAAGGTAGAGGCCGTGGATAAGAAGCCACCACGCTGGCAGGTTTTTTCTGGAAAGATACCTGAAGAAAGGGAGCGATGAACGGCAGAGCCTCAGGGACAGCCTCAGTGCACCGGCATAGCCGCGGTGCTTATGTATAAATTGGGATCTCTTTGCCACACACCGAAGGGGGAAAAAGTTCCCATCTTCAAATGTTAAGCTTAAAATAAGACACTACATGGTTGCCAGTGGATCTGTGAAATCTGCTGACTAAACTGGCACCAGCCTCTGGGAGAAAACCAGCTCGTTTCTCCTGAGCTCTGGGGGGTGAGCAGGGTAGGGCGAGGTGACTCCCGGGCAAAGTGGGAACAGCGTCGGGGTCAAGCCGGGGATGTGCACCTGGGCAGAAGGCAGCCTCACTGTGGTTTCCAGAAGCTTCTCAGTTGAGGCACCTGCCAGCCTTACTCGCCCCTTCCCTTCATCACTCAGGGACCCAGTTCCTAGCACATTCGCTGGCACCCTCGTTTCTATTTTGGTAAGCATTTTTAGTGGCTTCTGCATGCGTATATTTTCTTACCCACTCCATCAGACCAGGGGCTTTCCTAAGGTGTGGACTGGAACTTTCACTCCCCTTCAGACCAGGCATTTGCTTAAATGTTCAGTGCTACTAGGCGACAGCAGGGCCTTGGAGGAGCTGATGGGGCTGCAGAAAGCGCTGGAGCAGCCAGCATGCTCCCTCCACACAAGACGAGGCAGTGGCCCAGGGGTGGGGAGGAATGGGGACGGACCACATTGCTTGTCCATGTGAAAGTGCCAAGGTGGAAGGCCACAGGTTCTTCAAATCCAGTGGTTCCTCGGGAGACCCAGCCTCTGGCTTGACTGTTCTGAACCCCAGGATACAGATATTTGGGGCTAGGAAGTGGGGATAGGTGAGCATCGTCATTTCGGTTCTGGCTGCCTCGTAGAGGTGCTGGGAGGTATCCCAGGCCATGCTCCCCATTTTGCCTCCATCAAGTATTCACACAGGATCTTGGAGGCCAGGGCATCCTCTTCTCACACCACATGCGTGTATTCATAGAGGGATGTTTGCTCCAGCCTGGGAAAGGATTGGTCCTGATAGGACATTCATACATCTGCTTCAGCAATGAACCCCTGAATGGCATGCGAGTGGATCAGCACCCAAGACCCCCACCTGCCTACAGGGCCATAGTGACCCTGCAATGATGGGCTTGTCTTGGGTACGGTGAGGAGAGAGTGGAAACATATGGGATGAGCCTCAGTAACCCGTTGTGAATCGAAGACAGTGACGGCATCTACTGGGTTAGCCAGTTCTTCCCACTTGATAGCAGCTGGTAATTGTGTAAGACTCCATTTGGCTTCTCAGGGAAAAATGAGCCCCACATTCAACTTTTGCCATTTCAAATATCCACTTACCCAGTTTAACAAAGAGATGATACCACTAAATGGTATATCTTTTAAAGTGTTGATGGAATATTTATAGAAGTTATTATGGCATTCTTGTTTGCCTACCTATCACCATTCTTCCCTTCTTTCTTACTAATAGAATCCTTATATAATTGGGGATCAACTATATACCCAGCTAAATTCTAAATGAAATGTAAGCAGAACTGTTGCATGGAAATTCCAAAAAGGCTCCTTAAAGAGAGGCTGTATCTTAAAGATAAATGTATTTCAGTTGGGAGATACAGCCTACTATTCTTCTTTTCTTTCTCCTCTCTGGAATGTGAATGTGATGGCTGGAACTCCAGCAGCCATCTCGGGCTATGGGATGACTTTTTACAATAGAAGCCAGTACTGAAAATGGAAGTCTGGGTTCCTGATGATACTGTGGGGGTCCTGCCTATCTCCAAACTTCTTTGACATGAGAGAGAAATAAACTATTTTGTTTAAGCCACTGTTATTTTGGACTTTGTTACATGCAGATGACCCTGATCCTAAGTGGCATATTCAGATACCATGCTACAAAGAAAACCACAATAAATCCCAACTGGCAAAATTGTAGAGGTCACTCTCTCTGAAAATAAGACAAGCTAGAACATAACAAAAGAACACATTTTTTAAAACCCAACCACTTAGAATTTAAAATGTGTTCTTCTAATTGACTAAAGAGGATTTGAAATTATAATTTCAAGCTTATTTAGAAAATAACAACATAAGATCACTATATATGAAAACATATCAGATATAGCCATGTTTTAGATATATTCAGAGGCAAATTCACAGCACTAAACACTTTCATTAGAAGGAAAATAAATAAACTAAGCATTCAAGGCAAAAAGTAAGAAAACCAACCACAAACAAAGAAAAGAGGGAAAAAGGGATATTATAAAAACAAAAGCATAAATGAATACTTAGAATATAGAATTGATAAATACATCCAAGAGCTGATTCCAAGACATAGCTTTCACACATCTAGTTATTTTATCTTTATTTAATTTATGTATTTATTTTGAGACAGGGTCTCACTGCGCCACCCCGGCTGAAGTGCAGTGGCACAATCAAAACTCACTGGAGCCTCAAACTCCTCAGCTCAAGTAATCCTCCCACCTCAGCCTCCCGAGTAACGGGGACCACAGGCGCACACCACCATGCCTGGCTAATTTTTTAACTTTTTTGGAGAGATGAGATCTCCCTATGTTGCCCAGACTGGTCTCAGACTCCTAGGCTCAAGCAATCCTCCCACCTTGGCCTCCCAAAGTACTGGGATTACACGCGTGAGCCACCACTCCTGGCCTCAGTTATTTTAATAAAGGAGATGGAGGTGAGGAGTGGAAAAAGACTCAAAATCAATCAAAAGATAGATCATTATATTTAAAGACATCAATATTTAAAAGTTTTCTATAACAAAGACACCAGAGAATAAGGGATAAACAGCTGGAGAAGAGACCTGCCATATATATAACCCAAAGGATTAATGTCCAAAATATATAAAGAGCTCTTACAAATCAACTAGAAAAATATGGCCCATGGAAGAATGGACAAAGAGTGTGAACAGGTAATTCAGAGAAGAGGGAATACAAATCGCCAATAAATAAATTTAAAAAGCACCAACATCTTTTCGGTGTTTATGGAAATAAAAATTAAAAGCATAATGAGAACCTACCCCTTCCCCCATCAGCCTGGCAAAAACATTAAAAAGATGAATGAATACTAGTGTTACGAAAGCATGGGGAAATATAGTCTTTTTGAAGGGAAATTCAGCCATATCTATTAAAGATGTAAATGTGCGTAGCTTTTTAAGCAGCAAATTCACTTTCTGGAAGTGCCCTTTAGAAACCCTTATCCTTGTGCAAAAATGGCTTTACAAAGATTTTTCATAGCACAATCGTTTCTAACAGCAAATAATCGGAAATAACCACAACCCATCACACTGGAAGAGACGGTGCCATTCAGCAGAGAAAACAAACAAATAAATAAATGAAGCCAATCGTTATGGAGGCAAACTGCTAAGTGTCATAAGCTAACCATAGATACATACGTATATTGTTATCTTTTTAATGGAAAAATCCACAAAACAAAAAAAATTTTAAATGACTTAAATGTATGCAGATATCTAGAAAAAGCCTAGAGGCACACACCAAACTTCCTACAGGGGTTACTCTGGGCAGAAATTCGGGGTTGAGGAGCATCACAAGGACCTCTACTTTTGTTTGTATTGTTTAAATTCCGAGCCGAGAGAACATTCATGTATTACTTGTATAACTTTAAAAATATTCTTTATAAAACATTCTTGGTGGTATTTTTGAATCCCAAAGAACATATTCATGTATTACTTGTATAATTTTATAAAATATACAGAGAAGATTTTTTTTTAAAATCCTAGGAGATATTTCTGAACTCCAAAGATAAAGAGAAAAAATACCAAACGATTCCAGGGGAAGGGGGAAGTTTACCTAGAAAGGAAAAGAGAATCAGGCCAACTATTGTTCATGTATGAAAGGGAAAAAAAAGATCTCCAGATATGCAAAGATTCAGAAAGGCATATTACCCCTGTATTCTGAATATTGTTCAAAAAGGTATTCTAGCCAAACAACACACACACACACACACACAGCCTAAATAATTGTGAAGTATAATACAGGTGTTAAGAAAGGCTTTATAAATCTGATGACATTCCAGATGATTTCCAAAAACTTGGCAGGTGTGTGGAGGTAGCTAAAATGATCAAGTAGAGAGTAGAGTGAAATTACATGCTACAAGTCTCTTCCTATGTGGGTAGCGTTAGGGAAGTCATACTTATTATTTGACTCTTGATTATAAAGTATATATAATGTAACCTCTCTGTACTATAAAATATTACAGATGAATGGTAAGTAGAGAAAATTAGGATGTTCCCCTTCCAAACTAAAGAAACTAAAGGACCTTTTCTCTACTATAAATCAGGAAAAGAAGTGGAAACAAAAACAAAGCTTAATAAAAAGCTAACAGCAACAACAAAACCCATTTGACAGCTGGGCTATGCAGTCATAATCATCAGTGGCAGAATAAATACAAAAGGGCTCCATTTCTCATTAAAATTAAAGGCAGTGTTTCTCAAACTGGGTTAAATGTAAGTAGCCTTTTTACGCAGCAAAAGTAGAATTCAGCTATATTTTGTCCAAAAGAGTTGTGTAACACAAAATAGCACAGAAATTAAATGACTCTGACACAAAGGTATAGGCAATGATACATAATGCAAGTCAATTAAGCAAAACAGGAATAAAAAATATTAAGAGAAGTAAAATTCAAGGCAAGAATAATCAAAGAAACAGGGATATTTTGTGTGTGTGTGTGTGTTTGAGAGACACAGATAATATCAAGAAGACAAAACTGTCTGAACACACCAAACACCACTGCATCGAAATCTATAAAACAACTGCAAGAAATGCAAAGAAATGAAACACACACTCACACATACACACAATTATGGTGGGAAATTTATAAACCTTTCTCAGAATATTTCAGAACAATGTAGTAGTTTCAGGGCAACAACATAAAAATAGAGATGTGAATAATACCTCTCATGATATATTTATATATTTTTAAATATATGTATAAAATGAAATCTTTCAAGGATACAGAAAAGTCTAGAGGATAACGAGCATCCATATATGTCCAATCTTATTTCGTCAATTTTTTTGTGAAGATGTTTTTAAGAGATGAAACACTATAAATGCAAACGAAGCACCCCCTGTTCTCCTGCTAAATTTCATTGCTTTCTCTCCCCAGAGGTAAACAGTATCACGAAGCCGGTGCTAATTGTTCCCATGAATGTTTTTAAGGATGCATTAAAAATGTACTCATAAACTATATATAATATTGCTTTGCATATCTTTTAACATTATATAAATGACAGAGAGCATTACTACTCTGCTACTATTTTTTCATTCAACATTGTTTTTGAAATTTATCCATATTCATAAATGTCGCCCTTGCTCATTGTTTTCTTTCCTGTGTTAAGTATTCCACTGCGTGACTAAGCCATGACTGATTCATTTTCTTGTTGATGGAATTTCAGCAGTTTCCAATTTTTTGCTATCATAAACATTGCTGCAAATATTTTCTTTTCATATTTAAATGTCCTTTTGTGTATAAGGTGATGTAGAGATCTGATTTTCTTTTCCACATAGGTAGCCAGCTGTCTCAGCACCATATTATCAGATGGTTTGTTCTTCTTCTCCACTGATTTGTAATGCCACCTTAGTCAAATCTTAAGTTTCCATATAGGCATGTCTCCAGGTTCTGCGTTCTGTTTCATTGACATATTTGCTTATCACTGTATCAAAACCAAGTTGTCTTATAATATTTGGTAGGGTGAGTCCTCTCCCACCACCTCATTCTTGAAAATTGTCTTCGCTATTCTTATCCCTTAGCTTGTATTCATGTAACTTTTCATAGGAACCTGTCAAGTTCCATAACAAATCCTGCTGAGATTATGACTGAAATTACATTGAATATAGATTTTAATTTGAAGAAAACAAAATGATACAGCTGTCTACTTCTTTAGATCTCCAATGTCCTTCAATAAAGTTGTATAGGTTTCTCTGTAAAGGTCTTGAATATTGTTTCTTGAATTTATTTTTATATCCCTTATTGTCTAAAATACTATTGTAAATGACATCTTTTACAAAAATCATATTCTAGACGTTTGTTTTAGGTTTACAGGCATACAAATTTTTTGTATACTTGTCTTACATCCAGAAATCTTTTAAAATAGTTCCAATAGTTTGTCTATTCTCATAAATGTTTTTCTTTCTTTCTTTCCAACTCTATAAACAATAATAACTGTTTATTTTTTCATGTCTTACTGCACTTGCTAGTCTTCCAGGAAAATGTTAGATAGAAGCAACATTATCAGGCATTCTTACCCTGTCCTACACATCAAGAATTTACCTTTGTTTCATCTTTAAGACAGGTGCCTGCTATGGTTGGTTTAAATAAATTTTATAGACACTATCAAATTAAGAAAGTTCCTTCTAGACCTAATCTGTTCTGTTTTTATCATAATAATTATTACTGTAAATTGAGTTATGTTTTATTTTATCAAATACTTTTTCTGTATCTACTGGGAAAATCATGTTTCTTCTTCAGTTTCTTAGTGTGATGAACTAATATTAATATATTCTCTAATGTTGTATTTGGTAAAAAGCATTTTGTTATGTTGTACTTTGATGCATTGCTGGATTCAGTTTGTTATTATTTTATTTCATAATCTTTACATGTAATTTCATAAGTGATATTGGCTTACACTTTTTCGGTCTTATATTTACTTCGGTATTGGTCTCAAAGTGCCTCATTAAATAAACTGGGAAGATTTCCTTTTTTTCCTCTCTCTTTTTTGTTTTTTTCAATGGAGATGAGGTCTTGCTATGTTGCCCAGGCTGGTCTCCAACTCCTGGCCTCAAGTGATTCCCCTGCCTTGGCCTCTCAAAGTGCTGGGATAAGAGGCGTGAGCCACTATGCCTGGCACTTTTTTCTCTTTTGAAAGCTTTATAAAATTGAGGTCAGCTATTCCTTTGGGTACAGTCACCTGTAAGATCAGAGCCCAGTGATAATTTTTGGTTTGTTTGTTCTGTGGTACAAATATTTTAAACTGCAAATTAAATTTCCTTTTATTTATAGGTATATTCAGATTTTAAGGCCAGGTGTGACAGCTCATGCCTGTAATCCCAATGCTTTGGGAGGCTGAGGCAGGAGGGATCACTTGAGTCCAGGAATTTCAGGCTGCAGTGGGCCATGATCGCATCACTGCACTCCAGCCGGGGAGACGGAGTGATACCTTGTCTCCAAAAAAGGAAAAGAAAAAAAAAGAAAAAGACTCTATATTTCGTCTTTCTAGGCAGTTTTGGTAAGCTGTATTTTCCCAGAAATGTATTCATTTCTTCTAAGTCTTTAAATGTATTGCCTTGAGTTGTTCAATGCATTCAGATCTTTTATTCTGCTACTGCATCTATAATTATTGTACTTCTTATAGCTAATGCTGTTTATTTGTATCTTCTCTCTTTCGTCTTGATCAATCTTTCTAGAAATGTCTATTTAATTAGTCCTTCCATAGAACCTAGGAATTTACCCTCAAGATATATTCCAACAATATCATAAGATTATCATTTTGGCATTATTCATGATGGCAAAGTATTACAAATAATCTAATGTAAGAAATTATCTAAATAAATCATGGTACTTCCACTTAGGAGAATACTATACAGCTGTAAAAATGTAATAATGAGGAAGATCTCTATAAATCGATATACAGTGATTTTCAAGATATATCAAGTGGAAGAGCTGGGGCAGTGGCTCATGCCTGTAATCCCAACACTTCAGGAGGCTGAGGTGAGCGGATCACTTGAGGTCAGGAGTTCAAGACTAGCCTGGCCAACATGGCGAAACCCCATCTCTACTAAAAATACAAAAATTAGCCAGGCGTCGAGGCACACACCTGTAATCCCAGCTATTCAGAAGGCTGAGGCAGGAGAATCGCTTCAACCTGGCATCAGAGGCTGCAGTGAGCAGAGATCATGCCACTGTGCTCCAGCCTGGGCGACAGACGGAGTGAGACTCTGTCTAAAACAAACAAGCAAACAAACAAACAAACCCACAAAAAACAGATATATCGAGCGAAAAAAACCATTGTGCAAAAGGGTATACAGATATTTCTCAACTTATGATGTGGTTACACCTGATAAACCCATCATAAACTGAACATATCATAAGTTGAAAATGGGCATTTTGTTGACGTGATGGGATGTGGAACACAGAATGCAATATTCAAAAAAACACTGGCAACACAGTACATTGTAGTATGGGTTGTTTACTCCTGTCATCACATGGCTGACTGGGAACTGCACTGCCCAGCATGGTTAAAGTATCAATCACATATCTCTAGCCTAGGAAAGGATCAAAATTCAAAATTGCAAGTATTGTTTTCAGTGAATGTATACTGCTGTCACATATCATAAAGTCAAATAATTGTAAGTTGAACCATCGTAAGTTAGACACATCTGTATATAGTATACTACATTTTATATAAGAAAAAAGGGGGAAAGCAGATATTTGTATCTGTTTATTCTCACACAAAAAAAATAAGAAGGAGAAGTTGTTTACCTACAGAGGATAGGTGAGGAGGAGGTAGCAGAGATAGGAAGGGGAGTGGAACTTTTATGAGTACATCTTTTTAAATAGCTTGGACTTTTAAACTATTCCTATCTCCTAAATATCAAAAAATAAATTAGTAAGAATGGAGAAACAACTAAAATGGAATGCCGACAGAAATCAGTTAAACCTGTAACTGTACATCAAGTAGATAACATAAACACGTAAGAAAAAAATTAATTCAAGAAACTTTTGAACGTGGTACTCTGTGTACTCTCAACAGGATACTTTCTAAGACAAAAAGAACTTCAAAGAAATATTGGGCTTTAGTTAGTAGTATTTTGAGAGTGATATTGATGTAGCAATTCTGAAAACTATTATTTGTATGTATAAGATTTTGCAAGTGAGTAAATATACTGTTGGAATCTCATTAGGAGAAGGGAGATTCAAATATGAAATGGGAGAACAAATGAACACTGAGATGTTTGATGGTAATTACAGGTATCAGTATAAACTCATGAATTTTTAAAAGTTGTATCTCCTAGCTCTGTCCCCTAAGAATACCGAGAAGCAATGACACTCCAGTAACAATGAGTACACCCAAAATCAAGATCTTGGTTTCTAAGTATCATTTCCTTCTAAAAGGAAATAGGGCTCCTCAGAGAAATCAATTATTCTAGGATGGGGGTGAAGAAAGTACTGTACAGACAAATCTACTGTAATCTCAGCACTTTAGGAGGCTGAGGTGGGAAGATTGCTTTCAGTCAGGAGTTCAAGACAAGCCTGGGCAACATGATGAGACTCCATCTCTACAAAAAAATGTTTGAGAAGTTAGCTGGGCATCCTGGCACATGCCTGTTGTCCTAGGTACTTGGGAGGCTGAGGCAAGAGGATCACTTGAGCCCAGGAGTTTGAGACTCCAGTGAGCCAGGATCCTGCCACTGCACTCCAGCCTGGGTGACAGAGTGAGACAAAATAAAAGAAAAAAGAAAGAAAAAGGAAGCAATGAAGACAGAAAATGAAGGAAAGGAAAGAGGAAAGGAGAAAAGAAAAGAAAAAGAGAAAGAGAAAAGAAAAGATGAACCTAGAATATCCTGTTGTGTCAGAGAGTACCGAAGCTCTCAAAGACTGAGGGGGCATGTCAAATAGAGAAACTGCTTTAAGGTTGGGTCAAAAGTGGCCCAATTTGCATATCAAAATAAATAATGACAGGAGTAAATTTTTACCCCTGAATTTAAAAAAAACCAAAAAACACAAAGACCGTATTAACAGTATCTAAATACTGATAGTTTTAAGAAAACATTAAAGGAAGAGGCAGAAGGGAAACTCAAGAGGATGCCAACTAATTAACACGGAAGGAATAACATCTATGATATCTATAGGAAAAATTGAGACTACGCAAATATTCTGTTCTCAATTAGTTTTTCCCCAATAGTTTTAACATCTGTTGGTCATTCTTGTCTGCTTCCAGTTTTAGACTAATGTGAAAAATGCTACTACAAACATTCACATACAGGTCTTTGTGTAAATAAACACATTCATTTATCTTGGATAAATACCTAAAAGTAGGGTTATTTGGTCATATTGTAAGTGCATCTTTAGCTTTATAAGAAACTGCAATACAGTTTACACACCACCTGCTCCAACCCAGGATCCATTCTCGGATCACACATTGCATTTATTATAGTTGTTACCTGCTTTTAGCTTCCCAGGTCTGTATCCAAGAGGAATGAGGGCATATATCCACTAAAAGACTTGTACAAGCATGTTCAAAACAGCACTATTTGTTGTAAACCCAAAACTAGAAAAAACCAAATGTTCACCAACAGTATGAATAAAGAAACTCTGAAAACTTATGACAATGGAATATTATACAGCAATGAGAAAAGAACAAATGAATGTTACAGACAATATGAGCAAATCTCACAATGTGGAGTAAAAGAAGCCACACACAAAAAAGCACATGTTGATGATTCCATTTATATAAAGTTCAATAACAAGCAAAACTAAAATATAAGAGTCAGAAAAGTGATTTCCTGTGGGGGTGGTGATTGGGAAAGACACATGTGAGGTTTCTGAGATGCTGATGATGCTCTGAATCTTTAAGTGAGCTGGCCGAAGTAGCTCAGTTGGAAGGGTGTCAAACTGTTCCTTACCTAAGTGATATTTACTGAATATGCCTGCTTTTTTTTTTTTTTTTTGAGATGGGGTCTCGCTCTGTTGCCCAGGCTGGAGTGCAGTGGCACCATCTCGGCTTGCTGCAAACTCCACCTCCCAGGTTCACGCCACTCTCCTGCCTCAGTCTCCCGAGTAGCTGGGACTATAGGCACCCACCACCACGCCCAGATAATTTTTTGTATTTTTAGTAGAGACGGAGTTTCACCATGTTAGCCAGGATGGTCTTGATCTCCTGACCTCGTGATCCGCCTGCCTCGGCCTCCCAAAGTGCTGGGATTACAGGCGTGAACCACTGCGCCCAGCCCTGGATATGCTTGCTTTTTGAAAATTTACCAAGCTGTACATTTATGATGAATGAACCTTTCTGTATGTTTTATTCCAATAAAAATAAAGAGTAAACATAATCCTGATTATAAAACTGAGCAAAAAGAATGCTGAAAATTCTTTCTGAATTAATTTTAAACTTTGATTTTTCAGAAGGCATGCTTCCACTCCTACTTCCCAAGTTCTTTGAGAAAACTTCCCTATGACTAGCAGGTGCTAATGACAACAGTGGGGACAGAAAACGTGCCGGGAAGAAGGCAATTTTCGACTCCACGCTGGATTTAAGACATCAGGCTTTTTATGAAAAGAGCTTTGCCAATCGGCATCAAGAGATGCGGTAAGAAATACATATCATTTTATTTGGTAATCTCTCTCCAGGAATTGATTTATCCTAAATCAACAACTCAATTATCTGTGAGCAATAACATAAAGTTAGACATTTAAAATTATTTTTTAGAAAAAGAAATCCTTTGAAGATAACACTTACAATTGGCGTCCCAAAAGGAATGTAACCTGTGAACGAGAAGAAAAGAGGCAGGCCTTATAATCTACCCACAGCTCACCTGAGATACCCAGGAGCCTCCGGGTTAGGTCTTAGGCCATCAGTGGCCCTAATGAAGGGGTTCGGGTCAGTTAGGCGGGAGGCATCCCCAATCTCATAGACCCTTTCCCCATTCAGCCCTTGCCGGGGTTGTGTCCCCAGTCTCCTCTTCTCTGCTCCCCTGTGGCCAGGCAGCTTTCACTCTCTCCTGGAACCCAGAGGCCTGTTCCTGCAGGCAGGGCTGCCCATGGCCTGGGGCATCACTGCTTCACACTTGGTGATCCTCCTACGATTTCCTGCGAGGCACGACACACCCTGCCCACGCTCACTACATGAGGCTGAACATCCTCCAAGGACCCCAGAATGTCTTCCTTCTTCCCTCAGCTTGTCTTTCTAACACAGGCCCTTATTTTCCCGGCCGGCATCATGACCATTTCTGGAAAGAAAATTCCCTCCCCACCTAAGCCATGCACCTCTAAGTGCCAGAGCTTCTTAAATCTGTGGCATCCCCAGTGGCGCAGTAGGGAGCTGGGGTGAAGCGCAGCCAGGCCCTGGGTACAGCCTCCTCGCTGCTCTCAGCCCTTGGGCGAGGCTCCCTCCACAGCCCCAACTGCTGTCAGTGGATAGCCTCTTGTCCCCAACCTCTAACCATGGCAGCCGGTGAGCAGTGGCTGGACAGCAGGATCGGGCTTATTGACTTGCATCTAAAGTGAAGCTTTGCTCCTGAGTGCGCATAATCACACACGCACGTGAGCCATGGCTCTCCTACCCACTTCTCTCTGGGGAAGATAACCAAAGTTTGATGGGGGCCTCAGAGGAATGCATGACTCAAAAAGGTCAAGAATTAGGCCGGGCGCGGTGGCTCAAGCCTGTAATCCCAGCACTTTGGGAGGCCGAGACGGGCGGATCACAAGGTCAGGAGATCGAGACCATCCTGGTTAACACGGTGAAACCCCGTCTCTACTAAAAAATACAAAAAACTAGCCGGGCGAGGTGGCAGGCGCCTGTAGTCCCAGCTACTCGGGAGGCTGAGGCAGGAGAATGGTGTAAACCCGGGAGGCGGAGCTTGCAGTGAGCTGAGATCTGGCCACTGCACTCCAGCCTGGGCGACACAGCTAGACTCCGTCTCAAAAAAAAAAAAAAAAAAAAAAAAAAAAAAAAAAAAGGTCAAGAATTACAAGAGAAGCGAGGCTCAGGGTGAGAGCCTGCTGTGCCGGGTGCAGGGACTGGGGAGCATCTACAACCACAACTGTAAGACGCTCAGAGCCCTTCCCAGCACTTTGGGAGGCCAAAGCAGGTGCATCACTTGAGGTCAGGAGTTCAAGACCACGCTGGCCAACATGGTGAAAGCCCATCTCTCTGAAAAAATACAAAAATTAGCCAGGCGTGGTAGTGTTTGTCTGCAGTCCCAGCTACTCAGGAGGCTGAGGCAGAAGAATTGCTTAAATCTGGGAGGTGGAGGTTGCAATGACAGAGATCACGCCACTGCACTCCAGCTTGGGCAACAGAGTGAGACTCTGTCTCAAATAAAAAGAAAAAAAAAATGCTCAGAGCCTTGAAGTTTTTCATGGCAAAGCAAGGGGGCCACAGGGCACTCAATGCCCCAGTTTACACAATGACATCAGACGTCCACCTACTCCCTGGTTGTTTATTTTCTTGCTCCCAATGAGGTTAGGCTCTCTGGGGGTGGGGACCCTGACTGACCCATTTGACTTAGACCGCCTTTCTCTGAGGCCCTCCCAAGGCAACAGCAGCAGTGCCCTCCCATCCCACCCTCATAACTCAAGGTGGGTGCACCCCATTGCACTGAGAAATGGCAACGAGGAGGCGTCAGCACACCCGTGAGTGTGACTCTGCAGAGACTCTCAGAACTGTTGGGGGGGATCAGCATGTCAGCCTAGCTCGTGTACCTGCTAGTGCTTTCTAAGCCCTAAAGCCCACATAGACACAGCTACCCCTTCAGTGACCACTGGGACTTCCTGGGGCAGGGATCTTGTATTCCCCTCTGCCCCCTGGTCTCCACAGAACAGGAATCCCACCTTCTGTACGTGCACAGCAGTGCAGTAACAGTGCATCCATTCTGAAAGGAGGGCTAATTGCAGGATCAGAGAATAGAGAATTAAGCTGGAGACTGACTGCCTAAAAGGGGCAGGGCAGGGAGCAGGACTTGGAAGGAAACAGCAGGCCACACACTGGTAAGAGAGGGGGAATGACTTGTAGAAGCCAGGGCTTGCTTAGAGGAGGCATCACTGAGGCTGTCCTAGTGAGCGCTGAGTGATGTGGAGTGGGCGGTACAGGGGGCTACCAGATTTGCCTGTGGAAGGCCCAGCTCCACCCCAACTGCTCAGGCAGAAAAGCCAGGCAAGCTCCATAGAGGATTCTGAGGCCTGGCCCCCGTCTTGTACAGGTGAGCTGAGGTGAACGTATAGGTGCAAATATGGCCACGATTGTGATAGGCTCTGTCCCCTCCTTAGGCCAAAACATCTGGACACTCCTGGAGCTGTGACTGGAGTAAGCACCCCAGGCTGGCCAGAACCAGAAGGGCCCCAGGAGCTTACCTGACATTCTAAAGGGCATGAAGATCTTTTCATTGGTGTCCGGGTGTAGAATAGCCTGGAAAAAGCAGGAACAGAGAATGGGGTGGGGACAAGGGTGCAGGGAGGGGGAACAGGGAAGGGGAAGGGAGGACGGAGACAAGCAGAGGCATTAGGAGAGGAAGAAGGCAAGAGGACAACTTCTCTGGGAAGATTCAGACACCAGTGGCTGTAAGTTGCCTTGTGGCTAGTTAGGCCTTTCCACCACTCGAGGCAAGAGAATACCAAACCATGGGCCATAAACAGATAGCACCCCTTCTCCTAACTTACCCTAAAAGCTGAATGCAGTGGACAGCAAAAGTCCATGGGGAATGGGATAGTGTCTACCTTGCAGGCCCTCTACCCCCATGCCTGGCACATGGTAGGCACATAATAAGGATTTTGTGGACAGAGCCCTGTCTCTTGCAGGAGCTCAGAGAACCCAGGCAAAGGCCAGCCTAGCCTGAGCTCCAGGCTTCAGAGACTCTGGCCCTCGGGTGCCAGGGCAGAAGGAAGGAGTGAGGGAGTCAAGGGCAAATGTGAGAGCCCGGAAGAGCCATGGGAGGAGGAGCTTCCACTAGATCCCTGGGACAGGGCAGGGTGGAGTCCAGGACAGCACGGAGAAGGAAATAGAGAATCCAAAACTGGATTACCTGCTTGATTTTCTGTGCACTCCAGAGCTGGAAGAAAGAGAGAGAAAGGAAAAGAAAATAAAGAACAAAAATCAAAAGCATATATATATATATATATATATATATTTTTTTTTTTTTTTTTTTTTTTGAGGTGGAGTCTCGCTCTGTCGCCCAGGCTGGAGTGCAGTGGCCGGATCTCAGCTCACTGCAAGCTCCGCCTCCCGGGTTTACACCATTCTCCTGCCTCAGCCTCCTGAGTAGCTGGGACTACAGGCGCCCGCCACGTCGCCCGGCTAGTTTTTTGTATTTTTTAGTAGAGACGGGGTTTCACCAGGTTAGCCAGGATGGTCTCGATCTCCTGACCTCGTGATCTGCCCGTCTCGGCCTCCCAAAGTGCTGGGATTACAGGCTTGAGCCACCGCGCCCGGCCTCAAAAGCATATATTGGTTTAAGGTTTCCAACCCATGTTTTCTAACCCAGGGATCCAGCTCTGAAAGCATAAGAAGCTCGGGCTGTCCTTGCCAGCCCAGGCTGGGCAGTCGTCCTATCCTGGGGGTGTGGCATCAGAGAGTGAGGGCCAGAGAGGTCCCAGAATGGCAGAGCTAGGGGACCTAACACGGATCAATGAAGCCAGGGGTTCTCGACTCTGTCTGCACTTTAGAATTCCTTGAATAATTTTTTCAGCATTTTCCTAAAGCTCCCTAGTTGACTCTAAGTCATAAGCAGGTAGAAACCTCTGATTTAAATGAAGATACTTCAACTGTCTCCCAGAATCACTAGTGGCAGCATAATATAATTTTTTCAGAGATAGCCTAGATTCCCTGCTGTGCCACTTCTACCTTTGAGCCTCAGTTTCCTCATCTGTGGAATGGGCCTAATAGCCATGCTTCTAACACAGCGTCATTTAAGAGGTGAATGGGAAGCTCTTGGAGCAGTGTCAGCACAATAGCATGTGCTTATAAGTGCTTACTGTTGCTGACATTATTATGCCTGTTGTTATTATAAGAAGGCTGTAGGGAGAAAAAAGTTCCTTTCAAATGCTGATGAGGCTGTCTCTTTCCAGCAAAGAGACAGGTTGGAGAAACAGAATAATTTGTCAATCCCCTCAAATGACCTAAATACTGTATTGCATCGAATCTAAGACACCACTGATCCTAAGATATACTATTATGTGCCACATACGAAAGAAAACTGTAACCATAATACCAAGACCCCCATCAATTAAAAGACTCATTTCATTTACAGATGTTATAATGTGATAAAGTAGGCCTTTTTTTGGGGGGGGGGGATGGATGGAGTCTCGCTCTGTTGCCCAGGCTGGAGTGCAGTGGTGTGATCTCAGCTCACTGCAACCTCCGCCTCCCAGGTTCAAGCGATTCTCCTGCCTCAGCCTCCTGAGTAGCTGGGATTACAGGTGCTCACCACCACGCCCAGCTAATTTTTGCATTTTTAGTAGAGACGGGATTTCACCATGTTGGTCAGGCAGGTCTCAAATTCCTGACCTCGTAATCTGCCTGCCTCAGCCTCCCAAGGTGCTGAGATTACAGGTGTGAGCCACCACGCCCGGCCCAGGCCTTTTCAAATCAAGGAAACATGGTAAGTAAACATTTACACTGTCCAGGGGCCAGGCACAGTAGCTCACGCCTGTAGCCCCAACAGTTTAGGACGTCAAAGCAGGAAGATCGCTGAGCCCAGAATCAGTCCACCCTGGGCAACAAAGGGAGACCCCATCTCTACAAAAACTCTTAAAAATTAGCAGGGCGTGGTGGCATGTGCCTGCAGACCCAGCTATTCAGGAGGCTGAGGTGGGAGGAACACTTATGCCCAGGAGGTAGAGGCTGCAGTGAACCATGATTGTGCCATAGCACTCCAGCCTGGATGACAGCGTGAGAACCTGTCTCCAAAAAAAGAAAAAAGAAAAAAACCAAAGGCCAGTATATTTTTTTAATAGAGAAAGGCGGCTATGGGGCTAGAAGGAAGATACAGCCAGCAGCTGATGTTAAAGTTTTATAATAGAATGGTTGTTATGCCTCATGTATATGGCAATGTTGGTCATCTGGAACATAAATTAAGCTGCAGAAGTTAAGAAGGCTACTGGGTAGTAAAAATAGAAGTTATAAAATTGATACATTAAAGTTTATGCATTTTTCTCACAGCTGAGTCCCTCAAACCTTACTTCACAGCCTAATTAACTCTTATTTTAGACACATTTCCAACACACTTGATTGTCTGCTATTCCAGACCCAGGCAGATTAGAAGCAGTCGATGTTTAAAAAATAATAATTGGGGAACAGAGGGGACTGACGAGAGAAAAATCAAAAAGTGGAATCACTGCTAGCACAAAGGTTAAGTGAGCGCCTAACAGCTAAGAGGTTATATATATATATATTTTAAAAAAGAAAAAAAAAAAGATAAAAGGCCAACCCTCCCCTCTTTGCTCAGTAAGCAGCTTCCTGAAGTGCACCGTCAAGTCTGGGCTCTGCCCCTGGTGTGACCCCAGGCTCTGTACACAGACTCCTGACACCCCACACCCTCCACCCCAGTCATAACCTTCTGCATCCTCTCCCCTCTGGATTCACAGTAAGGCCACTCAGAGGTAGGAACTGGCTTTTCAGCACTGTCTCCTAACACATTCCAACCCCACAGGGCCTGGAACACGGTAGGTGCTCAATACGTGCTTAATGGAGGAATACTGTCTTCTAAAACAGAAGTATATCTAGACTTAAGTTGACTTCTGGCAAGGCACAGTGATGCCAAGGCACAGTTTCATCTCCTTTTCTTCCAAAATCCTCGAGAAAAGAACAGCAAAGGAATAAACCAGCTGAAAACCCCCTCAGGGAGGAAGGGGACATACAGCAGGCAGAAGATGTCACACATCTTTGAAAGGTGGTAAGCTGATGAAGAGACGAGAGGTTGGCAATGTTGCAGAGGGTGGAGGTGCACCCCACATGCTCAGCGGGAGTGAGTGGGCTCAGCCCAACTAGAGCTCCAGACACCGTGAAGGTGCAGGCAGCATGGCCAGAGAGCAGGGAGAGAGTTTGAAAATGTCCCAGCGCACGGAGCAGGGAGGCCCAAAGTCCCCGCCCAGGTAGTGGAGGTTTATTCTCCAGCGAAGCTGAATCAGAACAGCCCAGACATGGTCACAGGCACAGGGGGACCAGGCAAGGGTCTGAGTGCTGAGTCTCTAAAGGAGCCCGTCTGTGTCCAGCTCCCAGGACACCACAGCTAGGAGGATGGAGACACCTTCTCCAGGGAAACAGAAAGGATCCCAGAGAAATGACCCACAAGAGGGCTGGATTCGTGGACAGGTCATCAGCGCAATGCTGACAAGAAGGTCCCGTTCCAGTGGTCTATGCTGCTGTCTTTTTTTTTCTTTTTTTTCGCCCAGGCTGGAGTGCAGTGGTGTGATATCGGCCCACTGCAAACTCCGCCTCCCAGGTTCAAGTGATTCTTGTGCCTCAGCCTCCCCAGTAGCTGGGATTACAGGCATGCACCACCACACCCGGCTATTTTTTATTTTTTTAGTAGAGCCAGGGTTTCGCCATGTTGGCCAGGCTGGCCTTGAACTCCTGGCCTCAAGTGATCCGCTTGCCTCGGCCTCCCAAAATGCTGGGATTACAGGCATGAGCCACCTCGCCCAACATGGTTGCTGTCTTGACTTTAATACAGGCATTGCCACCTAAGGACATTTTGGTCAATGGCAGACCACATATACAATAGTGGTCCCATAAGACTACAAGAGAGCTGAAAAATTCCTATGACCTAGTGACCCTGTGGCTATCTTACAGTAATAGTACAATGCATTACTCACATTTGTGGTAATGCTGGCGTAAACCAACCTACTGCATTGCCAGTCATATAAAAGCCTAGCACAACACCGGACAATAATAAACAATGTTACTGGTTTATATGTTTACTATGCCATACTTCTTATTATTTTACTTATTTATTATTATTTTTGAGACAGAGATTCACTCTTGTTGCCCAGGCTGGAGTGCAATGGCACAGTCTTGGCTCACTGCAACCTCCACCTCCCAGGTTCAAGCGATTCTCCTGCCTCAGCCTCCCGAGTAGCTGGGATTACAGGCGCCCACCCCCATGCCCAGGTAATTTTTGTATTTTTAGTAGAGATGGGGTTTCAACATGTTGGCCAGGCTGGTCTCAAACTCCTGATCTCAGGTGATCCACCTGCCTCAGCCTCCCAAAATGCTGGGATTACAGGCATGAGCCACCGTGCCCAGCCACTTATTATTTTAGAGCATATACCTTCTATTTATATTAAAAAAAAAAAAAGTTAACTGTAAAACAGCCTCAGGCAGGCCCTTCAGGGGGTATTCCAGAAAGAGGCGTACTTATCACAGGAGATGACAGCTCCTGCGTGTTACTGTCCCTGAAGACTTTCCAGTGGGACCAGATTTAAAAGACAGTGATACTGATGATCCTGACTCCATGTAGGCCTAGGATAATATGGGTGTTTGTGTCTTACTTTTTAATGAAAACGTTTAGAAAGGTTTTTAAAAAAGTAAAAATGTTTAAAAATAGGAAAGAGCTTATAGACAGGAATTTTTTTGTAGAGTTGTACAGTGTGTTTGTGTTTTAAGCTAAGTGTTATTACAAAATAGTCAAAAAGTTTTAAAAATGTACAAGTTTATGAAGTAACGCTACTGTAAGCTAAGGTTAATTATTTTGAAGAGAGAGCATTTTTACAATAAATTCAGTGCAGCCTAAGGATATGTCTTTACAAAGCCTGCCGCAGTGCAGAGTCATACCCAGGCCTTCACGCTCACTGGCCACTCACTCACTCACTCAGAGCAACTTCCAGTCCTGCAAGCTCCATTCATGGTAAGTGTTCTAGGAAGGTGTATTATTTTTCTTTTTTTTCTTTTTTTAGACAGGTCTTGCTCTGTCGCCCAGGCTGGAGTGCAGTGACATCATCACGGCTCACTGTAGCCCCCACCTCTCCAGCTCAAGCAATCCTCCCACCTCAGCCTCCTGAGTAGCTGGGACTACAGTCATGTGCCACCACACTTGGCTAACTTTGTGTGTTTTTGTAGAAACATGGTCTCCCTATGTTGCCCAGGCTGGTCTCTGACTTCCGGGCTCAAGCAATCCTCCCACTTCAGCCTCCCGAAGTGTTAGGATTACAAGCATGAGCCACCGTGCCTGGCCCCATCTTTTTAATCTTTTATGCCGTATTTTTACTGTACCTTGTCTATGTTTAGATACACAAATACCATGTGTTCCAACTGCCTACAGTATTCAGTAGAGTACCATGCTGTACAGGTTTGTAGCCTAGGAGTAACAGGCTGTACCATACAGCCTAGGTGTGGAGTAGGCTCTACCATCTAGGTTTGTTTAAGTACACTCTATGATGTTCCCATAATGACAAAATCACCAAATGATGCATTTCTCAGAACATATCCCTGATGTTAAGTGAGGCATGACTTTATCTTTGAATTTGAGTTTCATAAGTTAAGTGCAGCGGGAGAATGGAGCACATGCTGGCAGCCTGGACCCTCAGCTCACACGTGGTCCTGTCTCCCACTGCCTCAGCCACCTCCCTGAAATGAGTTCTTGGCCACCCAGCGACTGCTGCAACCCTCCACTCCTGTCAGAGGCCTGGGCGCAGGGAGGGCCATGCAGGCCCCATGCATCAAGTTGTGAGGCAGGACTCCAGGTGCCTGTGAGGGTCTGCACTTGTCCCACGAGTGTCCCCTGTGGCTAAGGAAGAGAAACACTAAAGAGCAAATAAAAAAAACACCTTGCCGGGACGAGAGAAGAATGGGGGAAGAGAGAGAACTCAGAAAGGAAGGAAAAGCTTCTTTTGTTTTGTGAACAAGGGTCTTGCATTTCTATTTCGTATTGAGTCTCACCAATGATATGGTCAGCTCTGCCTAGAAATGCTGATATTTGGAGGACCCCAATGAAACAGATCATTGCTCAGTGAGCCTACACATGCATACACAGAAAATAAATTCTGAGGAAAGGAGACAATGTAGGAACTAAAGAACATTTTAAAAACACTCTAGCATCTTCAGAGCAGACAGACATGAAAGAGGAACGGGATATAATGAAAAAGAGAGAGGGGACAAATCCTGGCTCTGTTGCTTACTCCATGTGTGTCCCTGGGCAAATCACTTTGCCTCTGTGCCCGGTTCTCCATCAGTAACATGAGTTGTTATAAGGGAGGGTGCCCTGGCAGTCTGCATTTACAGGTACACAGCTAAGCCTATGATTCCCAGCCTCCCCCACAGTCAAGTGGCCTCCTGGGACCGGGTGCTGGCTAATGGATTGTGGGTGGAAATGACATTCGCCAGTTCCAGTCCCCGAAGCCTCCCAAGGAGGATCCGGTGGAGGACAGTGAGGCCCTAGAAGACACGAGTGAAAGGAGGCATCTTGGCATCATCTTTGGCCTCTGCCAGGTCCCCGAGTTGCAATGGAGTCAGATATGAGTGAGAAACAGACCTGACTGTGTTCAGCCTCTGAAACCCGGGCGTTATTTGTACTAACATTTGGCTCGATCTGACTAACACCAAGCGTTAAATGACATATGTATATATAAAATATTTGACTCATAGAACGTGCTCAATAGTTTTGCCTAAAATAGAGGGAAGCAATTCAAATGAGCAGCTTTTTAAAGGAGTTAATCATCTTTCAAAGTAACTTCATCTCTATTGTTTTATCCCCCAAATGCCTGGGAGGTAGACAGATGCTCTTTAGACTAGGTAAGGCATCTCAGAGAAACTAAGTGACTAAGCCAGGGCCCCAGGGGTCGGTGCCAAAATGGAGACGGGCACCCAGGCCTCCTCACCTGGATCTCCCCGGCACTGGAGCACATCAACATCTAAGGTTGGCCAGAATGACTTATTCACTTATTTAATCCCCTCAACAGCCCTAGGAGGTTGGGATTCATGTATCTCCCATTTTTACAGATGTGGAAACTAAGGCTCAGAGAGATTAAGTGACTTGCCCGAAGTCCCATAGCAGGCTGGGCGTGGTGGCTCAGACCTGTAATCTCAGCACTTTGGGAGGCTGAGGCGGGTAGATTGCTTGAGCTCAGGAGTTTGAGAACAGCCTGGGCAACACAGTGAAATCCCAACTCTAGAAAAAATACAAAAATTATCCAGGCACAGTGGCGTACACCTGTAGTCCCAGCTACTTGGGAGGCTGAGGCAATCGCCTGAGCCCAGGAAGCGGAGGCTGCAGTGAGCTAAGATCACGCCATTGCCCTCCATCCTAGGTGACAGGAGTGAAACCCTGTTTCAAAATAAAACAAAACAAACAGAAAAACCTAAAATCAAACAAACAAAAAAACAAAGTCTCGCAACACTGGGATTTGAACCCAAGCAGTCTGCCTCGAGAGTCCCCGCCCTTAACTACCACTTGCTTCCATCTCTAAAGGCTAGCTCGTCACTGCACTGTTCTGCCCCTCGGGCTTGTCATATATTTTGGAGATCTTTCCACATCAGTGCACAGAAAGCAGTCTTATTCTTCCAACCAAAACCCTTGAATGAATCAAAAAGTATATATATTTATTATATATAATACACACACACATATATTTGTCATTGTTGTAGAGATGAGATCTCACTATGTTGACCAGGCTGGTCACGAACTCCTGGTCTCAAGCAATCCTCCTACCTGGGCCTCCCAAAGTGCTGGGATTACAGGCATGAGCCAGTGTGCCCAGTCCAAATATTTTATAAAATGTTTCCTATTGATGGACAGTTCTCTGGCATTAAGTACATTCACATCGTGGGCAGCCGCCATCACCACCATCCATCTCCAAAACACTGACGGCTTCCCCACCTGAAATTCTCTACCCATTAAAGGTGACCTCCCCATTCCTCCCTTCTCCAGCTCCTGGAAATCACTGTCTGCTTTCTGTCTCCACGACATTCACTATACTAGGTATCTCATATAAATGGAATCACATAGTATTTATTCTTTTGTGACTGTCTTATCTTTCTGCTATTACAAATCATGCTCCAGTGAATTTCACTGGAGTTATTATATTGTGAGAATTTAAAGAAAAAGGATAAATTATACAGAGATTTCTGGCATAATACAGAAGGAACCAATGACTAGGGAGGGAAAGTGGGCAGCTAGGGGAGAGAAAAAGGGAAAGTTTTTTAAAAAATCCCTACTCTTTTCATACCTTTAGAATTCTGTATCTTGTTCATATATTACCTACTTTAAAATATTTGTTTAAAAATTAAAGGTAACCACTAGAAAAATATAACAGAAGATGCACAAATTCCAAGCCCTTTATTGACCCTTATCCAACAAAAATCATGTCCTGTTGTGTTGTCCATAGTCATAGAACAGAAGCTGGCAGGTGGCTGGCCTGTTACGCAATTCCCAGCCTCCTCTGCAATGAGGCTCGTCCATGTGGTTGAGACCCCCAGTGGCATCTGAGGGGAAGTGATGTGCCTTTTCCAGGCCAATGCCTCCCCCTCCATGCTTTCTGTCCCCTTCCTGTGAGCCAGTGCAAGGATGTGGCTGCAGCCCAGCCTCAGCCATGAAGATACCACAACGCCCAAAGACACGGTAGAGAAACCTGATGGAAGGACCTGGGTCCCTGAATAATCCTGCGGGGCAGAGCTACTTGCCCACCTGGAACTTGAGCTGTTACACAGGACAGAAATAAACTGTCTCATTTAAGCTAGTGCATTTGGGGATCTTTTTGTTACAGCAGCTAGTATCACTTTAACTAATATAACCCATTTGGGGTTACTGGAAACTGCTTCCAGTGATATCAGGAAAAGATTTCCAGGGAAGAAAGGAAGGAATGGAACCTAAAGTGGTGCTTGAGGCTCTTCTTGAGGCATCTGACAACACACCAGCCTCAGAGGTTTTGGGGTGAGGTGGGAGGAACATCTCCATTTTCAACAAAAATTCCTAGTCATGATCTGATCTTGTTTGGGCTGATCCCATCGCCAGGCCGCGGTGACAACAGTCAGGATCATGGACTTTGGCCCTCTCTCAGTCACTAACTTACATAGTCTGCCTCTGCAAATTACCTCACAGCTTAGACTTGTATTATTTTTAAAATTAGGCAGAAGCAGGGACAGGAGGTAGAAGCAAGTCTCTCCAGGGTCCCTTCCTGTCCTACGATGTATGAGGCCAGGCCCAGCTTAGGCGGAGAACAGGACAAGGACTCAGGTCTGACTCCTTGGGTCTACGCTTTTCCCTAGGACCTGCTGGATCAAACGCTGACTTTAAGGGGTTAAATGTTGGATGCAAAAATGGCAGCAGGGAATGTACCACCCACAAGCCAAGAGCTGGTTGCTAGTTTGAAGTTTCACAAGCCAGTCCTGTGAACAGATGATAGAAAAGGATCATCCTAGGATGTCAAGAGTTCGACAGGAGGTCAAATAAGATGCAGTGGACAGGCCATCCACACTGGGAATCTAGGACAGGGAGCCCGCAGCATCTTCTCACTAGACCACTGAAGCATCTCCACTTTAAACTACAATTCCTGCTTAAGACCTCATCTGGTGTGGGCTCAGTCCATCTCCTCTGTGCCTCTGCTGAGCATAAAAATATGCAGTTTTGATCCCTTGGGACCTACTGGCTCCAACAACAAATCAGTGTGGATATGAGACTTTGAACCTTGCTTGATTTCTCAACTTGGTGAATGAAGACATGGAGCAGGTGTGGAGAAGCAATCTGGGTGAGAGGTGGCTGGACAATCCCAGAAGTTGGTTAATTTCAAAAACAGCCAGCCTCTCAGCTGAACTGCCATCTGAACCTATCTGAAGTAGGGTGTAGAGTCCAAGGGAGGGGCAGAGGACACTCACCAACCGGCCTTGGCCTTCTCAGGCAGAGCGGGGCACACCCCCAACACCCAGAGGGAGGAGGAACAGCCCAGCACCACCCCCAGTCTGGCTCGCTCCCCTTCCCCTCTGCCTCCTTCCAAGCTGCTTCTCCAAACCTCCCAAGGCAGCAAAGACAGAGCCTATTTAAAACAACCTCCAGAAGGTAATTAAACAGAGCCTGAAGGGGATCCTTCTGTAAGGCAAAGAATGCCTCCATAAAACAAACAAAAAAAACTTCCTAATTTATCAGTTGGGCCAATCGCATTATACCTCACCATTAATTTTGTTGCCATGGTTACTTTCAGGTAGTATGTACCTATTGCAAGTCTATGTCGGGTGAGGGTACCCCCAATTCTACAGACTCACGAAAGAAGAGAGACTCTTCGCCTAGTTCTGCAGCATAGCACACAGCAGCAGTCACAACTTCCCTATACACACAGTTTGTTTCTATCCAGACCCGGGTTTAAATTCTAGATCTCCCGCTTGCTGGCTATGTGTTTTAGGGCAATATACTTAATCTTTCTGAGCCTCCTCTTCCTCATTTGTAATGTGAGGATGTGAATACTTTCAAGGTTATTGTGAAAATTAATAATTAATTTACTTAACAAATACTTATCGAGCATCTGCTATGTGCTGAACACTGCTCTAGGTGCTAAGGACACATCAGTGACAAAAACGGGCCCAAATCTCTGCTTCTGTTGAGTTTAGAGGGTTGCACAGACAGACGAACAATATGCAACACAAACAATAAATAAGCAAATTATCTGATATATTAGAAGGATAAGTGCTTCAGGAAACTAGGGAAAATAGAACAGGACAAGAGGATAGCAAGTGTGAGCAGGTGGCAGAGATGGAGATTACAGACTTAAGGAAGGTGGTCAGGGTGGGTCTCATTGAGGTGATATTGGAAGAAACACTGGAAGGAGAGAATGAGTCACGCGTTATCTAGTAGGAGACAGAACAGCTACTGCAAAGGCCCTGAGGCAGAAGTGGGTCTGTCTGGTATGTTTGAAAGACAGCAAGGAGACCGGTGTGACTGGAGTGGACCAAATAGGGGAGAGCAGTAGGAGACAAGCTCAGAGAGGACTGGGGGCTTTGCAGGCCAGGTTAAGGACTATGGCTTTTACTCTAAGTGCAGAAGGGAACCACTATAGTTTCTACTAGAACAGTGGTTCCCAACTTGGGGGGGGGGGTTGGATTCTGCACCCAGAGGACATTTGGTAACATCAGAAAACATTTTTGGTTGTCATGACTGGGGAGGGGAAGCTAATGGCATCTACTGGGTTAAAGCCAGGCAGGTTGCTAAACACCCTCAGTACACTGGACAGCCCTCGCAAAAAATAATAATCTGGCTCCAAATGCCAATTGTGCCAAGTCTGAGAAACCCTGGAGAGAGGAACAAACAATGTCCTGTATAATTTCACAGATGGCTCCATCTGCTGTATCGGCAATGGACAGAGAGGCCCAGGTAGTATGGGGAGATCATCCAGGAAGCCACTGCAGGGACCCAGCCCACAGATGCATCTACAGCACTCAGTACAACACCTAGCACATCATAGAAATGACTCAGCTCCTACTGATCACTTGCCTGTTCTGTGCTCCCAGTTAGGGCCATGCTGGGGCTGGCCCAGAAGGGCAGGGTGCTGACCAGGATCCCCAGAGCTTGATGCTAAGAGTCAGGGTAAGACTAGTAGGTCAGCCAAGCCTTCCCTTCGGCATCTGACAAACCTGCTGATGCCCACAGAAGACTTGGGGCACAAGTATTTTTAATCCTGCCTCTGGTATTTGCTCTGCTATTTTCAGCAAAGCCCAAACACAGCTGACCCCATTTCCTTTCTGCCAGAGAAGACTTGCAAGATCTCTTGCATCCCAGCAGCTCTTTCTCCTAGGCAGGTCGCAGACAGAAATCCATCCTGCATGGGGGCTCCGAGTAACCCATACATTCATTACCCTGGGTGCAGGGTAGGCACTTAGGAAAGGCTGGCTGTTTCCCAGCCTCTGGGGAATGTGGAATGAGGGACAAGCCCCGCCATTCAGGAGCTACAGTGGTTCCCAGTAACCTGCTTACCACACTCCCCATCACTCCAGTCGCTTCCGAGCTGGTTTCTGTAATAGCACTTACTCCTCCCCAGCGCACTCTGGCACTGCCACTGACTGATCCTACCACAATACCACTGTTGTGCTACTCCCTTGCTCAACAGCTTTCAGTAGCTTCCACTTACCCCACACAACACATCCAGCATCTCTGCCTGGTTTTCAAAGACTTTCACAATCTGGCCTGTAACCTCCAGCTTCCTTCTCAGCTTTCTCTTTCTTATCTCTTTTCTCTCTGTCTCTCTCACTTACAGAAGATGCCTCTCCCATTAGACCTAAGAGGCCCAGTGTCAGATCCCTGCCCCACCACATACTAGCTATGTGACCTTAGGCAAATAATGCAACCTCTCTGAGTCTCACTATAAAACTGGGTTGATATAGGTACCTACTGACAAGTTTATGTGAAGATTAGCTGAGATAATAAGTGGAAAGCGCTAGTACTTATGGTGCAATACCCCGCACTTCGTAAGCACACAGCGAGCGGTGGCTCGCCACGGGGAGGGGTCTTCCATATTTAGCCCCACCCACCTCCATCTACACCAAACTCTTCTGGCAAAGCCCCAGCACATACAAATGTACAGATCAGAGTCAACATTCAGAAACTTAATTGGCTGTGTCTATGCTTACATTTTTGCACACTGTGGCTTTGTTTTTTTAACTGATAGCTACAGTCCTTATTAGGGTTCCTAGCTCTTCAGATTTTCACCTGCTAAACCCAAAAGGTAAATTATACTCATTTTTATTCTGTCCTCAGAACCAGTGATTCATTAGTATAGCAATCTTTTTTTTTTTTTTTTGACACCGAGTCTTGCTCTGTCACCCAGGCTGGAGTGCAGTGGCGTGATCTCGGATCACTGCAACCTCTGCCTCCCGGGTTCAAGTAATTCTCCTGTCTCAGCCTCCTGAGTAGCTGGGACTACAGGTGCATGCCACTACGCCCGGCTAATTTTTGTATTTTTGGTAGAGACGGGGTTTCACCATATTGGTCAGGCTGGTCTCGAACTCCTGATTTTAGGTGATCCACCTGTCTTGGCCTCCCAAAGTGCTAGAATTACAGATGTGAAACACCATGCTTGGCTGGTATAGAAACCTTTAAACAAGGTAATGGTCCCTGGAGGAGAGAGTAGCCACCCACAACAGAAGACCAAACCAAGGCCATCAGAAGTGAACAAACTATCAATACATTTGCGCATACCCACTGGTGAGGTGTTGTACCTGGAAGTCAGGTTAGATGACAAACTGGGTAAAAAAAGAGAGTGTCACAAGTTAATCAGCACTGCCCACAACACCAAGACAGGCCTGCAAGCCTCGGGACCCAGTTGCAGGCTTCTGGCCCGCACACCTGCAAAGGCATCAGAGCAAGCGCAGAGCCCAGATGCAAGTGAGGACACTGTCCAGACTGAGACCAAGAACCACCCGGGCCACTTCAGATGAGCAGGGTCAGCCTGGAGCAGGAACAGCCACTGTTAATTATGGATTGTCAAGCCCCCCAAGCCCTGAGCTGCCATGTCACCACTTATTCCCTCTGCTCCTGTGTCTGCGGAGGTCAGAGGAGGATGTATATTGGCTGACTGAAGCCGAGGGAGGGAAGCATTTGTGAGAGCTGGTGCAGGGGGAGCCAGGAGGTTGGGGGAAGGGAGGGAGGAGGATCTGCCTCTAGGGGGCCATAGTGGCAGGCTCACACCTAGAGCACTGTGCTACCCAGCCACCAGATGGACACTGCAGGCATCACCAACATGAGCCAGAATCGGGAAGCACAGTTAGTGCCAAGCTGCCCCTCCACCCAGTTCCCCTCCTCCCCAGCTCCCTGGAGGCACATGGGGGCTTTCAGGACAGAAAACAAAAGAGGCCCGGGAAACAGGACAGGCAGCTTTAAGCTACTGAAGGGAGCAAAGAGGAGGTAATGTGGCTTCATTCCCCACACTCTGGGAGCTGGAAGGGGTCCCAAGAGGCCAACCTCAGTAAGAAAGGGGCAGAGCGGAGCTTGGGCCAGGAGCAAACACATGGTCCAGAGGCCACAGAGGCAGGATCCAACTCTCACAGGTCTGAGAAGAACACGAAAGGGGCTGGGGACTGCTTCGGCCTGAGTAGGGTGGGGTACCAGGTCACACCATCCAGGCTCTTAGGTGCTCACTGCCAGAGAGAAGTCCCACTGCTCAGGAAAGAGGAGATCGCAGCCTGCCCTCCCAGCTGACGGCTGCCCATGACTCAGCACACAGTGCACACACCTTCAGATGGGCCCCGTGTGGGCAGGTACTGCAAGTCTGTCACTCTCCCAGGGCCCTGCACAGGAGCATCTGGCCAAGGTGCTGCTTCTGCTCACGCATTTGCCCTCTACTCCCATCACCATGCTCCAGTCTAGCATATTTGCCCATTCTCTCCTTCTGTAGGGTCTTGCTCCCTTGATCTCCAGTACAGTGTGGCCTCCTTGCCTGGACCACCCCCACCTGCTCTTCACCAGCCCTGTCAGCCCTCACATCTCAGGGCAGAAATCTCTTCCAGACACCCCGAGTCTGGGAGGGTCACCCCTTCCACGGCTCTGCCATGATATCATGTGCTTTCAGTGTCACTGCCTGGTTTCTGGTGGTGCAGACAAGAACCTCATCCAGCTTCCTACCTGCTCTATCCCCCAGGCCCTACCCTCGCTTCTGGCCCATAGTGATGGATAGAAGAGAAAAAAGGTGAGAAAAGCTATGTGTCAGCTTACGATGGCTACTATTTGACTAACAGAAGTTCCAGAATGAGAAAAAGTGATGAAAGCAATTAAAAATTTTGCCAGAGCTGAAGACAGGAGTCTTTAGATTGAAAGGGGTAATCAAGAATCCAAAATGATAAATTTTAAAAGAAACAGCATTGTGGAATTTCAGAAACAAATTTCACAGATAAAGAGAAGATCCTAAATATTTCCAAAGAAAGAAAACAGACCGCAAAGAATCAGGAATGAAACGGCATCAGGTTTTTCAACAGCTATATTGGAACCCAGAAGAAAATAGCGCAATGGTCTTCAAAAATCTGAAGGAAAATGATTGTCAACCTAGAATTTTCTCCTCAGCCAAACTGTCAATTAAGGCTGAGTGCAGAATTATAATTTTTCAGACATAAAAAGACTCAAAACTTTCTTCTCATTTACCCTTTTTCAGGAAGCGACTAGAAGAGGTGTTCCACCAAAATGATGAAATACACCAAGAAAAAGGAAGACCTGGAACTCGGAGGTAGGCCCCAGAAAGGAAAATTTCAGGAAAACAAAAAGCAACTCAAAGACAGAAATCTTCAGATTGAAAGGCGCACTGAAAATACAGTCATGCGTCACTTAACAACAGGGATATGTTCTGAGAAATGCATCATTAGGTGATTTCATCATTGTGGAAACAGCACAGAGCATCCTTACACAAACCTAGATGGGCAAGCCTGCTACACACCTAGGCTACGTGGTAGGTAGAGCCTACTGCTCCTTGGCTACAAGCCTGGGTAGTATGTTACTGTACTGAATATATAGGCAACTATAACACAATGGTAGATATTTGTGTATGTAAACGGTTTGTGTATATTTGTGTATAGACACAGTTCAGTAAAAATACGGCATAAAAGACAAACAATGGCCACCTGCATGGGGCACTTAGCATGAACGGAGCTTACGGGACTGGCAGTTGCTGTGGTGAGTCACTGAGTGTGTAGTGGGTGAATGTGAAGGCCTAGGTCATTACTATACGGTACTGTAGACTTTATAAACACTGTACATTTAAGCACACTAAATTTTTTTTTTTTTTTTAATTAGCCAGGTGTGGTGGTGTGTTACTCAGGGAGGCAGAGGTGGGAGGATCGCTTAAGCCCGAGAGTTTGAGGTTACAGTGAGCTACATTGCCCCACTACAGTCCAGGCCCGGGTGACAGAGCAAGACCTTGCCTCTTAAAAAAATTTCTTCAATAAAATGAACCTTAGCTTACTGTATATTTTTTACTTTATAAAATTTTAAATTTTAAATTTTAAACTCTTTTGTAATACTTAGCTTAAAACACAAACACACTGTACAGCAGTACAAAAATATTTTTCTTTATATCCTTATTCTATAAACTTTCAACTTTTTTTTTTTTTTTTAACTATTTAAACTCTTAAAACTAGCTAAAAACTAAGACACAAACAAACAGACTAGGCCTGCACAGGGTCAGGATCGTCAAGACAACTCCAGGCGACAGGAATTTTTCAGTTCCATTATCATCCTTTTTTTTTTTTTGGAGACAGAGTCTCACTCTGTTGCCCAGGCTGGAGTGCAGTGGCATGATCTCGATTCACTGTAACCTCCACCTCCTAGGTTCAAGTGATCGCCCTACCTCAGCCTCCCAAGGAGCTGGGATTGTAAGTGTGTACCACTATGCCCGGCTAATTTTTGTATTTTTAGTAGAGACAGGGTTTCGTCAGGTTGGCCAGGGTGGTCTCGAACTCCTGACCTCAAGTGATCCGCCCGCCTTAGCCTCCCAAAGTGCTGGGATTACAGGCATGAGCCACCATGCCTGACCACCATTATCATCTTATGGAACCACTGTCATGTATGTGATCCTTCATTGACCAAAATGTCTTTATGTGGTGCATGACTGTATTGAAAGGCCGTGGGAGGGTACAGTGAGAGTGAGAGATGGTACAAAGGAAAGTATGCCAAAGAAAAATCTGAGGTAGTTATTAACTCCAGATAAAACAAAGTTGAAAAAGAGACATAATCATGATACAACCAGTCTGACTATGCAGTAAATGTTATTTCCATAATTTTAACAACATGAAGACTGAATATGTATAGGCCCCAAAACCATGATAACTATTTCAAGAGTGGATATGGATGGGGGAAAGAAGTATGTTTAGAGGGGTGGATGATAAGAGAGCTGAATCCTCAACTACCATAATAGATAATCCAAAGGAACTAATTGAGAAATAGCAGTGTAGATAAGCATATTTGTCTGAAAGATAAAATATAAATTTCTATCTGCAGAACAGCAAAAAGTAGTTGCTCCTGGGAAACAGGCATGGAAACTGGGAAGGGATGGGGAACATATACTATTTTTCCTTGCAAGCACTATTTTATTTTATTTTATTTTTATTGATTTTTGAGATAGAGTTTTGCTTTGTTCCCTAGGCTGAATGCAGCAGCGCAGTCTTGGCTCACTGCAACCTCCCTCTCCCGGGTTCAAGTGATTATCCCGCCTCAACCTCATAAGTAGCTGGGATTACAGGCGCCCACCACCATGCCTGGCTGATTTTTTGTCTTTTAGTAAAGACAGGGTTTCATCATGTTGCCCAGGCTGGTCTCGAACTCCTGAGCTCAGGCAATCCGCCCACCTTGGCCTCCCAAAGTGCTAGGATGACAGGCGTGAGCCACCATGCCCAGCCCCTTACAAGCACTTTAGTACTATTTGACTTCTTGAATTATGCACACATGTGACTTTGAAAATGTTTAAATTAATGTTTGAAAAAGCTTTTGAAATAAAGTTTATGAACAAAAAGACAGACTTTGGCACATGAACCATCAGTCTCTGTAATCATTAACTACTACACTCCCTTATCCTCTCCAAAACAAAACACTACCTTCAACATCTCAGGTATCTCTAATGCGAGTTCCTACACGATATTAAAAAAGAATAAAACAACAGTATCCTAATCCTAATCTTCAACATCCTCCCCATCTTTCCCACCCTTAACCTGAATTTTTGAACAGCGGTATGCTGGTAAACGTTTAATAATCCATTCTCTGGAGAAAAAGTCCTGATTTGTAGCATTTGCCAACGTCTATGGTGTAAATACTCCCATCATGGCTGATTTCCCACTGCGTGGTCCGTGATTGTGGAATTGGGAAGAAATGCCCACAATCAGCTCTTGCAAGCCAGTGCAGGCTGGCTTCACCAAGCCACTGCCTTTGGACCACCCTAGCCTTATCGGCCTCCATGCTTTCCACTGGACCTAGAGCACAGGAGAGATCTGAGCATCTTCAAAGAGCTTTTAGTCCACAGGGGTATGTACCAGCAGAAGTAGATACAGGAAAGAAGTGGTTCTGGCTGCAGGGAAGGGGTTGTGAATTTCTCACTTTCCTTCCCTTCCCCACTGGCCATGCTCCCACCTCCCACACAGTTACCTGTTCATTGGTGACTCCCGGGCGCAGAGTCCCATGCTTATAGTCCTCCAGCAGCTGCACAGCCTCTCTGAGACGTCTCTGCAGAAGAAAGAAAAGAGACATTGAGGGGCACAGATCAGGGGCTCCTGCAAATTTTTCTTTTGTGGGATTACATCAGTATCAAATACTGCCAGCGCAAGGCTTCGGGCCTGCCCTCAGTTCATGGGACACACACAAAATCATAAAGAAATACCACCTAAATGTTCTTACTTGGCAGTTTAAAAAATGAAGTACAGCTACGTGTGCTCCCATGGTCATCTCCCCAAGATATTTTGTTGAGTGAAAAAGCAAATGGCCAAGCAGTATGATGCTGTTTGTTGTACCAAATAAACAACACACACGTATCAAATAATATTTCCTATGTGAACATTTATATATGTCGATGTATCAGAAAAGCCCTAGAAGGAGAACAACCAAACTGGTGGCTGGGGTTACCTCGGGGTAGGAGGAATGGGCCAAGACTTGGTAAGGGGTATCACAAGGAACTTTAATCTTAATGTAATGTTGAAAGCTTTTAGGCTGGGCGCGGTGGCTCACACCTGTAATCTCAGCACTTTGGGAGGCCGAGGCAGGCTCATCATGAGGCCAGGAGTTCGAGACAAGCCTGACCAACACGGTGAAACCCCGTCTCTACTAAAAATACAAAAATTAGCTGGGCATGGTGGTACATGCCTATACGCCCAGCTATTCAGAAGGCTGAGGCAGGAGAATCGCTTGAACCCAGGAGGCGGGGGTTTCAGTGAGCCTGGGGGACACCGTAAGACTCAGTCTAAAAAAAAGAAGAAAAAAAAAAAAAGGAAAGCTTTTATAAGGAGGGTTTTTTCCTTTCTTTTTTTGAGACAAGGTCTTATTTTGTCACCCAGGCTGGAGTGCAGTGGCATGATCTCAGCACACTGCAGCCTCAACAGCCCAGGCTCAAGTGATCTTCCCACCTCAGCTTCCCAAGTAGCTGGGATTATAGACACGCGCCACTGCACCTGGCTAATTTATTTTTTGTAGAGACGGGGTTTTGCCTTGTTGCTCAGGCTGGTCTCAAACTCCTGGGCTCAAGCGATCCACCTGCCTCAGCTTCCCAAAGTCCTGAGATTACAGATGTGAGCCACTGTGCCTGGCCAGGAGAACGTATTTAAGTAGCACTTATATAATTTCTTTTCAACATTTTAAAAACACTGGCAGAGATTTACCTACTAAAGTACATATGGCTACAGTAACTGATGGGGAGAAAGAGAAAAAAAGGATAAAACTGTATGATTTTTTAAGTCTAAAAGCTAAAGAGACAGTAACAGTGACAGAAGGTAGCCTTTGTCCCCACCAAAAGAGTTGTGTAAGAATGTTTATAGCAGCAGCAGCATTTATGTAGCCCCAAACTGCAAATAATTCATTGTAGAATGGATAAGTAAACAGCAATATATGCACACAATAACTATTATGCAGTAGTTAAAAAGTAAACTATGGGTCGGGCATGGTGGCTCGTGCCTGTATATCAGCACTTTGAGAGGCCGAGGTGGGTGGATCCCAAGGTCAGGAGTTCAAGACCAGCCTGACCAACATGATGAAACCCTGTCTCTACTAAAAATACAAAAATTAGCCAGGCATGGTGGCGCCCACCTGTAATCCCAACTACTCAGGAGACTGAGGCAGGAAAATCACTTGAACCTGGGAGGTAGAGGCTGCAGTGAGCTGAGATCACACCACTGCACTCCAGCCTGGGCGACAGAGCAAGACTCCGTCTCAGAAAAAAAAAAAAATTTTTTGCCAGGCATGGTGTTGAGTGCCTGTAGTCCCAGCTACTGAGGAGGCTGAGATGGGAGGATCGATTGAACCTGGGAGGTTGAGGCTACAGTGAGGCATGACTGCACCACCACACTCCAGCCTGGGTGACAGAATGAGACCCTATCTCAAAAAACAACAGGCCAGGTGCAGTGGCCCACACCTGTAATCCCAGCACTTTGGAAGGCCAAGCAGGTGGATCACTTGAAGCCAGGAGTTTGAGACAAAACCCCCATCTCTACTAAAAATACAAAAAAAATTAGCCGGATATGGTGGTGGGCGTCTGTAGTCCCAGCTACTCAGGAAGCTAAGATATGAGAGTCGTTTGAACCTGGGAGGCAAAGGTTGCAGTGAGCTGAGATCACACCACTACACTCCAGTTTGGGTGACAGAGTGACACTGTCTCAAAAATAAATAAACAACAGCAGCAAAAAAACAATAAACAGACAACAGTGACAGAAGGAAGCTCATGTCAAGGTCCAGATGAGGGACCCAAACACTAAGGAAGCCCAGCATGGGGGAAGAAACCCAGTGAAGCTGCCGTGTTCCCCTTTTGATGGAGAGATGAGACTCGCTAGGCACAGGAGTGCAGAGACCTCAACATAAACCCCTTAGTCTAAAGGAAGGATGTAGCCTCAGGAAGGGCCCTCAGTAGGGCAGACAGGGTTTTCTGAACTGGCTGCCAGAGTGGGAAATGAACAGCTACCTCCTGTACCATGGCAGCACGAATAACTGCCAACACAGACAAACCAGCGAGGCCACCCTCGACCCCACAGGCCTGCATGTGAAGCACCCACATGTGAAACACTGTGGTGGCCAGCACTGGTCTAAGCCAGGCCTGGCCCAAGACAGAAGCGTAGGCAGCCAGGGGGCCAGGAACACTTTTCTTACTTGGAATGGCCTGAAGTCTGAAAAGTACTGTCCCTCCCCTTCCAAATACGGAAGGGTCTAGCAGCTCCTAGATTCTAAAGAGCCCCTTCCTGGATACTGTTCATTTCCAAAGTGGAGATAGCTTTGTGGGTGGTTTTTTTTCCCCCTCATTGTACAAGTAATTCATCCTGTTTAAAGAAAATATCAGGAAAAAAAGTGGAAAAGTACAAAAAGTAACCTTAAATCTGTAAACATATCCCTAAGATAACAACTCCAAAAGTGAGGATGATTTTCCTTCTAGACATAATACATTTAATCAACAAAATTGGATTGTGTTATTTGTTTTAACTTGCTTAAGGTCACACAAATAGTAAGTGGGTGATTTAGTATTTGAACCAAGTTTAGTCAGACCCTCACTCTGCACACCCCACCACACACCCCCTCAATACCACCAAAGCCTCCTAGTGATGCAGCGAGGCCCCCACCCCTAAGCCTGCCCCTCCGGACCTGGACAATGAATGCTCTACTTTCCAATGCTGAATGGTGAATGGCCCCGTGTTCTCATTATTTTTCCCACTCCAGGGATTCTCCTGAGTTCCTATAACAACCTGGCCAGATTCCATCTTACTTGACACAGTCATCAAAGGGAGCCCTCCCGCCAAAAGAATAAATTCCAAAGAGCCCTGATCTTGGCAAAGGGCATGGGTTGAGAGAGAACGAGATCCAAGGTTCCTGCAGACAAATCTGAGGGCCCAGGACTGAAGGAAGCTGGAACCTGCCTCTGAGAGCTGCAGGCTGGCCTTGGACCTTATGAAACCTCTGTCAAAGGCTGAGGGGCTGGAGCTCCAGGCCTGTGGGACAGGAAAGGCCCCAGGCCACCTGTCTGGACAGGGCCCTGAGGCCTGGCTGTTCTGGGGGCTGGTGTCCCTGCTTCAGAGAAAGGGCCTATATCACAGACACTTGGGAAATGGGAGGAGAGTCTCCCTGTTCAAACCCTTCACACGCCCCTGGACTGTGAGGCTCAGCAGAAGGACCCGGGTACTTGAGGGGTGGGGAAAGCTGGGAGATTGGTGGCGGGGTGAACTCTGCAGGAAGTCTTTTCAACCAGCAACAAACAGGCACCAGCTCCTGAACACAAAGGCTGTGAGGGGCCCCGGCTGGGATTAGTGGGAGGACACAGCCCAGGCTGCTGCTTCCCAAACGCTACTCCAGCGCCAGCCTGCCAGCAAGTGTCACCATGAGAGTCCCCCCATGTATTTAAGAGGGGCGTGGTCTCCAGAAGATCCCTCTGGAGGGGTCTGCACCCAGGAGGTCAGCTCCAGCAGCACAGAATTTGAACAGAGGAGAATCCTGGCCCCAGGGGTCCTGCCTCAAGGCCCCGCCTGAGGGGAAAGGGTGGGAAGAGGGCAGGATACCCCAATGGAGGGGAATGGGGACAGAGGGACAAGGAAGAAAAGAGGCACAAAAAGGAAAGCTGAGGAAGAGTCATCGGAAGCAAAACTCATCTTTTCTTGGAGAGACCATGCCCTGTTCACATGGCATGTGGATAAGATTACCCCTCTGTATGTGCACACCCTAGAAACATGGGGACCATCCCCTCTCCGAGAAAACTGGGGCCAAGAGGGAAGGGTACTTCCTTGCCCAAGATCACAGAGTGGGTAAGTGACACCTAGAAATCCCAGGAAACCTCAACTCTAGTTCCGAGCCATTTCCATGAGACATCCACACAGAAGAACCTGCTGTACTCATGCCAGCAACCATCTCCCAAAGAAACCTCAGCAATGCCCAAAGCCCCCTAGAACTGATGGCCTCTGAGGCAGGGCACCCCAAGCAAAAAAAGAAATGGCCTCTTTTACTCTCAAAGCTGAGTCCAGCCTAACACAGAAAAAACAAACATGCTTAGAGGAAGCAGGTACAGCTGAAACATGGGCCATTTCAGGCAAAGCAGAGAGTTTGGGAGCTCCAATGGTTATAGAACTAAAAGACTGTGGTGGGGGTGGGGAGGGATGAACTGGCAGTGGGGCATGCAGGATGGCAGGGAGGTTATGTTCCACCATGTCTTGATGGTTCAGTAGCTGACTGTTCTCACCAGGCCAATCTTGCACTGCTGAGGGCAGGGCCATGCATCCTTACCACGGCTTGACCATTACTAGAGTCACCTCCAAGCAGTGGGTCCTGGAGGCCAAAGGTAATGGTTACATGCAGGCAAAGTCCCAAGCCTTCCTCTTGTCTTCCCTCAGCCATCCCCAACTCCATGTTCCCACCCAGCACTCCTGGAACTCCCAGAGTTCTAGCTGTCTGTGCTGCGATGGGTCCTTGGCTCCCATCAGCCAGGAACCCACCCTATGAGAGGCCCAAAGAAGGGGAACCAGGGACATGTGGCTTTCCCTGTCCTGACCTCTAGTCACCTTAGGAGGCTGAGTGAGGTGAACTGATGCAGTTCCAGCAGCATGACAGGAAAGAAACTGATCCACCTATTCCAAGAACTTTAAAAACAACCATGGCTTCCAGCCTGGCTACCCAACTCTTGGAATTTACTCTAAAACGCAAACTTAGCAAAAACTAAGTGATATGTTGGCTGGGTGCAGTGGCTCATGCCTGTAATCCGAGCACTTTGGGAAGTTGAGGCAGGCAGATCACTTGAGGTCAGGAGTTCGAGACCAGCCTGGCCAACATGGTGAAACCTCATCTCTACTAAAAATACAAAAATAAGCTGGGCATGGTGGCACACACCTGTAGTCCCAGCTGCTCGGGAGGCTCAGGCAGGAGAGTCGCTTGAACCTGGGAGGTGGAGGCTACAGTGAACCGAGATCATGCCACTGCACTCCAGCCTGGGCAATAGAGCGAGACTCCGTCTTGGGGAAAAAAAAAAAAAAAGATAATATGTCTAAGACTATTTTGTCCAGGAAGATAGGAAACAACCTATCTGTTACACCAATAAGTCTAATGGTTTAATAGGATGGTTATTTATGCCACAAAACTTGATTTTTAAAAATAATAAAGACTTGGTATAGTCCCAGCTACTTGTAAGGCTGAGGTGGGAGGATCTCAAGCCTGGGAGGCTAAGGCTGCAGTGAACCATGATCACTGCCACTGCACCCCAAAAATTATTTTTAAAGTTATAAAGACTTCGAAATGAAAAGAATAAAAAAAGTTTATGTTCAATGTCACAATTGCCAAAATGTATGCAGATGGACAAGAACTTAAAGTATATAAGGGTACTGACAATATAAGGGTATGGGGATGTTTTAAATTTAAAAATTCCTTTAAAGATTTTAAAGTTACACTAACCACCGCTGTCTAAACTACATTTTTTCTTTTTTCTGTTTGGTTATTTTTTCCTTTTTTTTTTTTTTTCTACAATTCATTTAAATGTACATCCTCACTTGCTGCTACTGGGAGTATAAATATAAAATCTTGGGACAGGCGTGACTCACGCCTGTAATCGCAACACTTTGGAAGACCAAGGCGGATGGATCACCAGGTCAGGAGTTCAAGACTAGCCTGGCCAAGATGGTGAAACTCCATCTCTGCTAAAAATACAAAAATTAGCCAGATGTGGTGGCAGGCACCTGTAATCCCAGCTACTCAGGAGGCTGAGGCAGAGAATTGCTAGAACCTGGGAGGCGGAGGATGCAGTGAGCCAAGATTACACAACTGCACTCCGGCCTAGGCGACACAGCGAGACTCTATCTCAAAAAATATATATATAGATATATATGTGTGTGTGTGTGTATGTGTATACATATATACATATGTATATAAAATCTTGGTACAGGTTGGTATAATTTGCAGGACAATGATATGGTTTGGCTGTGTCTCCACCAAAATCTCACCCTAAATTATAATAATCCCCCCATGTCAAGGGCAGGGCCAGGTGGAAATAATTGAATTATGGGGCAATTTCCCCCATACTGTTCTCATGGTAGTGAATAAGTCTCACAAGATCTGATGGTTTTATAAATGAGAGTCCCCCTGCACAAGCTCTCTTGCCTGCCGCCATGTAAGACGTGACTTTGCTCCTCCTTCACCTTCCACCATGACTGTGAGGCCTCCCCAGCCATGTGGAACTATGTGTTCATTAAACCTCTTTCCTTTATAATTACCTAGACTCAAGAGTATGTCTCTATTAGCAGCATGAGAACAAACTAATATAGTAAATTTGGAAATATTTATCTAAAGTCTTTCATCTGGATATTCCACTTCTAGAAATTTATCCAAAGGAATTAAAGGAAGTACAGTGAGATTTTTGTATGAGGATATTTACTGCAATATTATTTATGAAAAAGACTTGAAACCACCTAAATGGTCAACAAGAGTAAATAATTAAGTTATACAATAGCCATGTGATGAATTATTATGCAGTTAAACACATTTTGAAACATTTCATGACATGAAAAAATGCTCATATATTCATAGATAAAAGTATATACTCTAGGTATCATGCATACCATGGATATCCATTGCTATATAATCACGTATGACATCTATGTATCATGTATGTACACATATCATGCATATGTGCATATGATTCCCTATATTTATATAGAGATATAGATATATACATATTATATCAGTCATATCTATTTTGGTTTTTTTGTTTTTGAGACAGAGTGTCTGTCACCCAGGCTGGAGTGCAGTGATGTGATCTCAGCTCCCTGCAACCTCCACCTCCCAGGTTCAAAATTCTCGTGCCTCAGCCTCCTGAGTAGCTGGGATTACAGGCATGTGCCAACACACCCAGCTAATTTTTGTATTTTTAGTAGAGAGAGGGTTTCACCATGTTGCCCAGGCTGATCTCAAACTCCTGACCTCAGGTGATCCAGCTGCTTCAGCCTTCCAAAGTACTGGGATTATAGGTGTGAGCCACTGCACCCGGCCAGTCATCCCAATATTGTACATATACATGCACCAAAATGTTAATGTTGATTATTTCCAGCAGGTTGGATGATAAACAGTTTTTTGTTTTCTTTAGACTTTTCTATGTCTTCCAGTATTTAGGAATTACTACCAGAATCACATCACATCAGGAAACACACAACGTCAGTTTGTTTTCAATTGTTAGGGATGCTAAGTTTGGTCATCTTGCTAAAAGGTGTCCACCATTATAAATAACATTGCAATTAATATCCTTGTATATAAATCTCACTGTACTTAATTCCTTTGGATAAATTTGTGGAAGCAAGATTTCTGAATGAAAGACATTTTAAGGTTCTCCATTATAAAGGTACCCTTTCTCCTTTGTAATTGCTAAGTAATCCGCAGGGTGATACTTTGAAAGCAAATGAGCATTTGGTTTCCCAATAACATTTTACTCTTTGGAAATAGTATTTATTAATGATCTGGGACAGAATCAGTTACTTCACTGAGAGTTACTAAAGGTAAAAAGAAGAGTTTCCTCATCCACATTTTTAGTTTTACTATGTTATCTTAGACTATCTGTGCTGCTATAACAGAATGCCACAGACTAGATAATTTATAAAGAACAGAAATTTATTTCTCACAGTTCTGGAAGCTGGAAGTCCAAGACCAAGAACCAGCATTTGGTATCTGGTGAGGGCAGCATTTTTCTTAAGGGAGGAAGGCTGTTCCTCATCATGACAGAACAGCAAGAGGGCCAAATCCTGTGTGAAGCCTCTTTTATTTTTTGAGACAGGATCTTGCTCTGTCACCCAGACTGGAGTGCAGTGGTGTGATCACAGTTCACTGCAACTTCAACTTTCCAGGCTCCACCGATTTCAGTAGCTGGGACTACGGGTGCATGCCACCACACCCAGCTAATTTTTCAAAAAATTTAGCTCAAACTCCTGCACTCAAGTGATTCTTGAGCCTTGGCCTCCCAAAGTGTTGGGATTACAGCTGTAAGCCACCACACCTGGCCAGGCCTCTTTTAATTCCATTCATGAGGGAGGGACCCTCATGGCCTAATTGCCTCTTAAAGATCCCACCTCTTAATACTATCACATTTGGCATTAAGTTTCAACACTTGAATTTTGTATGGGACATATTTCAGCCATAGCATCTTACCGTGCCCCCACAAAATTTATGTCCTTCTCACATATATTCATTCCATCTCAGTAGCCTCAAAAGTCAGTCATTCCAGCAGCAACTCGAAAGTCTAAAGTCCAGAGTCTCTTCTAGAATCTTCTAAATTAGATATGGATGAGACCCAAAGGTGTGCTTCATCCTGAGGCCAATTTCCCTCCAGCTGTGAGCCTGTAGACTCAAACAAGGTACATGCTTCCAAAGTACAATGGTGGGACAGGTACAAGACGAATATTTATCTTCCAAAAGGGAGAAATATGAAAATAAAAATAAAAAGGACTACCAGGTCCTCGGTAAATCTAAAATCCAACAGGGCACACAACATTCGATCTTGAAAATCATCTTTGATTCCAAGTCCTGCCTTACCAGACACACTGGGGCAGGAGTTGGGCCCCCAAGGCCTTGGACAGCCCCAACCCCATGGTTTTGCCAGACAGCCACGCTTCAGCTCTCACACACTGAGGTTGCATTCCTGCGGCTTTCCCAGGCTGGTGCTGCATGCTGGTGGCTCTATTGCTCCGGGGTTGCAGAGACAGCCCTATCCCCACAATGCCACTAAGCATTGCCCCAGTGGAAACTGCAGTGGCTCCACCCCTGCGCAACTCTCTGCCTGGGCCTCAAGGCTGTCTGCAACATCCTTTGAAATCTGGGTGGAGGTAGCGCCGCAGCCACAGCTCACACACACACCTGCAGAGTTAGCACCACATGGACGCTGCCAAGGCTTACGCTTGTGCCCTCTGGAGCAGTGGCCCAAGTTGCACCTGGGTCTGCCTGAGCCACAGCTGGGGTGGCTGAGAAGCAATGTGCCAGAATACAGTGGGCAGAGACAAGGGGCAGTGAGCCCTCAAGTCCCATAGACACTCTGCACCCCTCCTTAGAAACTTCTGCCCCTAAGGCCTTGGCACTCTGGGTCTGTGATGGATGTGGCAACCTCAAAGATCTGAAATGCCTTTGGGGGTCATTCTCCCATTGTCTTAGTGAATAGCACCTGGCTTCCTTCTAGCCATACTAATCTCCTTATCAAATGGTCACTTGGCCACACCGCTGGTTTTTTCTCCTAAACATAATTTTTTATTCTTTACATGGCCAGACTGAGAATTTTCCAAATATGTACGTTCTGCTTCCCTTTTCATTATAAATTCTATCTTTGAATTGTTTCGCTCTTCTTACATTTTACTATAAGCAGTTAAGAGAAGCCATGAAGCACCCTGAATGCTTTGCTGCTTAGAGATTTCTTCTGCCATATATCCTAGTTCATTGCTCTCAAGTCCTGCCTTCCACGAAGTCCTCGGACATAGGCATAATTTAGCCAAGTTCTTTGTCACCGTAGTAAGAATGGCCTTTCCCCCATTTCCAATATCTTGTTCCTCATTTCTGTCTCACGCCTTATCAGAAGGGTCTTCACTGTCACTATCCCGTAAGTTACTTCTAAAAGGAAGGAGGCTTTCCCTACGGCTCTTCTCTTCTTAGCCCTCACCTGAATCGCCTTTAATGCTCTGTTCATGGCAATGAGACTTTTTCCAGCACTTTTGATTTTGATTTTTTTTTTTTTTTGAGATGGAGTCTTGCTCTGCTGCCCAGGCTGGAGTGCAGTGGTGCAATCTTGGCTCACTGCAACCTATGCCTCCCGGGTTCAAGCAACTCTCTGCCTCAGCCTCCCGAGTAGCTGGGATTACAGATGCCCGCCACCACGCCAGGCTAATTTTTGTATTTTTAGTAGAGACGGGGTTTCACCATCTTGGCCAGGCTGGTCTTGAACTCCTGACCCTGTGATCCACCTGCCTCGGCCTCCCAAAGTGCTGGGATTACAGGCGTGAGCCACCACCCCCAGCCTTCCAGCACTCATTTCAAAACCATTCCAGCCTCTACCCTTTACCAAGCTCCAGAGCTGCTTCCACATTTTTAGTTATTTGTTATAGCAACACCCCACTTCTGTGGTATCAATTTCTGTTGTAGTCCGTCTGTGCTGCTATAACAGAATACCACAGGCGGGTAATTTATAAAGAACAGAAATGTATTTCTCACAGCTCTGGAGGCTGGAAGTCCAAGATCAAAGAACGAGCATTCAGTGTCTGGTGAGGTCTGTATCCTTCAGAGGGGAGAAATATTATGTCTTCACAGAGAAGAAGGCAGAAGGGCAAGAGACCCTAGCAGCTGTGGGAAGCCTTTTTTATAAAGGTCTTAATCCCAGTCATAGCCTAACCGTTGCGTAAAAGCCCCCCCTCTTAATACTATCACATTCACCATTAAGTATGGAGTGGACACATTCAAACCATAGCTTATGAACTCACAGATTTTTTTTTTTTAATTTAATGTGTTACAATCCATTGCTGTTTTTCTTAACGCTCAAATTGCCCAAATGCAGCCAATGGATTTCCTTTTAAGCCAGTTCCTGTGTCTCCATCATTCTTTGAGCACTTCCTTGCTTTCTGTAGCAACACTTGCAGCCTCGGACCTGGAATCCACCATTTATTTAAGAAGCCCTCATTCCTTTTTGTGGGTAGTGGTATGCAGAAACCAAGATCTGAGTGCTAAGTGTGTTCATAGTTACTGTGGTGTCATAAGTTCTAGGCCCTTTCAGAAAACAGAGCCAGAAAATTAGAAAATATTGAGAGAGAGAGAGAGTGTATGTGTGTGCGTATGTGTGTGTGATGAGTGCATATTGGTACCTCCAATTAAAATACAACATCACATAGTTCTGTCTTTTCCCCTACTCTATATTTGTATCTCTGATCTCCCACAGTGAAAATACTGGTTCTCCACATCAGTATAATTATTTATTCTATCCTGTAATACACCCCAAATAGTTTCAGATTATGACAGGAGTTCTAGTATTCAATTGTTGTTATTCATACTATTTCAGTTAGTTTTCTATGCCCTTCATGATGATAATCTGTCAGCCATTCCTTTCCTTAAGTAATTATTGAATTCAGGATAGCAAATGCCTTCCATCTTTGGTCCATAATTCAGATGTCATACAGCCTTGCCCTTAAGAGATCTAGATCTAATTCCCTGGCCTACAGAGAAAGCCAAAGATTTCTCCCTTTTGCTTCTGCAAGCTCCCAGTGGTTTCCTTCATTGAAAATAATTCTGCACACACTGCACCCTGGCAAGGAGACTCACAGCCCTTCAAGATTCCCCCAAATAGCCAAGGACTGTGGCTCATCCCTGTTAATCCCAGCACTCTGGGAGGCCAAGGCGGGTGAATCACTTGAGGTCAGGAGTTCAAGACCAGCCTGGCCAAAGGCAAAACCCCGTCTCTACAAAAATACAGAAATTATCCAAGCGTGGTGGCATGCACTTGTAGTCCCAGCTACTCAGGAGGCTGAAGCATGAGAAGTGCTTGAGCCCAGGAGGCAGAGGCTGCAGTGAGCCAAGATGCCATTGCACTCCAGCCTGGGCAACAGAGTGAGACTCTGCCTCAAAAAAAAAAAAAAAAAAAAAATCCCCCAAATAATCCCTTGCAGAGATTTCACAAACCAGGCATATTTTGCTGACAGCTTCCCAGGAATTATGGTAGAAGGAGTAACAGTGCAGATTCACAGTTCTCACAAACACAGTCAGCATCACTCATCTCAAAAGAGCCCCCAGCCACACCTCACTGCGGCATCTCTTTATTGGTCTTTCAGCTCATCCCAGTATTATGGTCTCCTTCCCACTGTTTTTTTCCTCCTCTTCCTTCCCTCTCCTTTCTCCATTTAGGATCAAAATGCACCATTCTTCTCCTCTGTGAAGCAGAGCAACCTCCTCCCCTGAAGGTTTGTTAGGCATTCTTAGAGCAAAGACAGCCTTCTTCCTAAGAAAAATTACAGTGAATAAAATTTCCTCTGCCTTATTACACATACAAGGGTTGGGATCTTTTTAGAGCATGGTCAGTTATAAACTACAAAGAAGTACCTGCAAAATTCCCTCAAGAGGAGTTTCTCCATTGGTTCAGCTAACGTCCCTCAGAACCAGGTCACCAGATGGCTCAAGCTACCTAGGATCTTTCTACTTCTGGACCCTCCAGCTTCCAGAGCCACCTCCTCAAGTCCTCATGACCTCTACTGCTCTCCCATCATCACAGACAAATGGGCTCATCCAAATTTCCTCCAGCTAAGCAGCAACCACCCCACATTCCCTCCCAGGGCACCAGCCAAGGGCCCTGGGAGGAAAACTGTATTTATAAGCCATGGTCTGTGGACTGACTCCAGCATTGAGGGGGAACCTGGCCCTCCCAGTGCCCCACAACTCATGGGAGGGACTCAGAGGCCTCTAATTTCCCATTGCATTGATGGAGATGACCTCGCTAAACAACCTGCCTAGGCTAGAGCCAATGAGGGGTGTGGCCACTATCTTGCTAGCCTAGAGGTCCCATTCAGGGCCCTTCCAGACTTTTTAAGGCTAGAAGATCTTCTGTTGGCAGAAGCTTTTAAAAAGGCCAGTACATAGCCTGGAAACAATCCCTAACGGGGATACAGTGCGGAGGAGAGGTGCAGATCTTTCTAAAAAGTCTATCTGAATCTCTGATGAGGTAAAGGAACATTGAAATTTGAAAAATATTCTAAAATTGGAGTTGCCTTCATTATTTTCTAGTCAGTAAATATTTAAGTTGCTTTGACATTTAATAGTTTTTTTTCAGGTACGAAATTTTAAAAATTTACTCAGAGGAAAAACGGGTCAAAAATGATTTAGTGATGTAAAAGAATGTTGGGGTCTTTCAAAATGCAAGAGTTGAAGAATAAAATTGCAGTACAAGGAGAAGAGTAGTGAAATGAAATGGTCTGAGAATGGGAGGAGGAGGGACTGGGAAAAGGGACGGGGGGCCCTCCTGGCACAGGTAGCATGCCATCCTGTAGCTGCTCATCCATCACCAAAACCCCTGCCTCTTCATGGTAACCTGGGAAGCAATGAAATACTTCCCTGCTTCCCCCGTCTCCCTCTACCATGTCTCAATGTGCCTTGAAGTCTACCATTAGCATGTCTATCCTTTACATCTCGGCTGACTCCTCCACCAAATACATGGCATTTCTGTTCAGATTTTAGGACTGCAAATGTGTCTTGTTTTGCACAGTTCTAGAACTTTCTAGAATCATACATTAGGTGGGCTAGATAAGTAGTTTCTCTAGTTTTGTGCTCTTCCAACTTTTTATGTAATTGCACTGATTATTCCTTGATCACTTCTTAGGAGAATCCAGACAGAGCCCAGGTCAGCTAATAAAATACCTATGCCCTTTGTCCTTCTGAGATGCAGTAGGAAACCACCTGTCAGGGTAATTCCCACATTTCATATTACTGGGCTGCTCCCCTGGACATGAGGGGCGATGGTTCTAGGCCCTGGTGCCCAGCAAGCCTTGTGCTCCTTCTATCATGTCTTTTCTCTCCCAGAGCTGGTCAACTCCAGGGCTTAAAGTAAGCCAATGTCAGCACAGAGAAGATGTGCAGTGAAGTGCTGCCCACATGAGGGCCAGGGCCAATGCTCAGGCCTTCTGCCATGTAATCTTGGGCAAGTTCCCTAAACTCAAGTTATTTGAACAGGAATGCAAATGGGGTGAGTATAAGGGTCTGGAGACAAGTGTACCCGGGTTCATACCCTGGCTCCATCACTTGCCAGCACCATTTGCATGAGGCTTAACTTCCAGTCTGTCTTTTTCTTCATCTGTAAACTGGAACTTATAATAGCATCCACATCTTAGGGCTGCTTTGAGTTAATCTGATAAGTTAATGCATGTAAAATGCTTACAAATTGCCTTGTTCATAGTACTTAATAAATATTTGACATTTTAGGCCAGGCATGGTGACTCACACCTATAATCCCAGCAATTTAGTAGGCTGATGGGGTGGATTTCTTGAGGCCAGGAGTTTGAGACCAGCCTGGCCAACATGGCAAAACCCAGTTGCTACTAAAATACAAAAATTAGCCGCATATGGTGGTGCATGCCTGTAATCCCAGCTACTCGGGAGGCTGAGTCACGAGAATCACTTGAACCAGGGAGGTGGAGGTTGCAGTGAGCTGAGAACATGCCACTGCACTCCAGCCTGGGCGACAGAGCAAGACCCTGTCTCAAACAAAACAAAACAAAACAAAATTTGACATTTTATATGTACATGTATTCCTACATACATTTGTAAATATATACAAAACGTCTGTCAAATTAGCCCAGTGTAGTGGTGGGTGCCTGTAATCCCAGCTACTTGGGAGGCTGAGGCAGGAGAATCGCTTGAGCCCGGGAGGTGGAGGTTGCAGTGAGCTGAGATCGTGCCGCACTCCAGCCTGGGGGACAAGAGTGAGACTCTGTCTCAAAAAAAAAAAAAAATCTCTCAAGTCCAGGCGCCGTGACTCACACCTGTAATCCCAGCACTTTGGGAGGCCAAGGTGGGTGGATCACCTGAGGTTGAGAGTTCGAGACCAGCCTGACCAACATGGAGAAACCCCATCTCTACTAAAAATACAAAATTAGCTGGGCATGGTGGCACACGCCTGTAATCCCAGCTACAGGGGAGGCTGGGGCAGGAGAATCGCTTGAACCTGGGAGGCAGAGGTTGCAGTGAGCCAAGATCGCACCATTGCACTCCAACCTGGGCAACAAGAGCAAAACTCGTCTCAAAAAAAAAGTCTGTCAAGACATACTTCTTAGAATGGCTGAAATAAAAAAAGATTTTTAAATTTGACAATAGCAAGTGTTGGTGAGGTAGTGGAGCAACTGGAACTCTCATACATTTGCTGATGGAGATATAAATTGTACAACCCTTTGAACAACAGTTTGGCAGTTTCTGATAAAGTAAACATACATTTACCACACTTACCACAGGATCCAGCATTCCCATTCTTATTCCTTCAAGAGAAATGAAAGCATACATCCACACAAAGAATGTTCATATAGTTTTATTCATAATAGCCAAAAAACTGGAAAGAATCAAGGTATTTATCAACAAGTGAATGGATAAATTCTGGAACATCCTTTCAATGGGACACTACTCAGCAGTCAGAAGGGATTAACTACTAATACATGCAATGACACAAATAAATCCCAAAAGCATTTTTTTTTTTTTTAAAAGATAGGGTCTCACTTTGTTACTCAGGCTGGAGTGCAGTGGTATAATCACGGTTCACTGCAGCCTCAACCTCTCAGGCTCAAGTGATCCTCCCACCTGAGCCTCTTGAGTAGCTGGGACTACAAGCACACACCATCACACTCGGCTAATTTTTTTAAATTTTGTAGAGACAGGTCTCACTATGTTGCCCAGGCTGGTCTTGAACTCCTGGGCTCCAGCAATCCTCCTGCCTCAGCCTCTCAAAGTGATGAGATTACAGGTGTGAGCCATTGCACCCAGCCTCAAAAACATTGTGTTAAGGGAAAGAAGCCAGATACAAAAGGCTGCATACTGTAGGATTCCATTTATATGACATTCTGGAAACAGAAAAACAATAGAAACAGAAAGCAAATGATTGGTTGACAGGGGGTGGAGACAGGGAGGAACTGATTATAAAGAGGTATGAGGGAACATGTCAGGGTGATGAAAATGCTTCACATCTTGATTGTCCATAAGGTTTGCTTCTGTGTCCCCACCCAAACCTCATCTCAAATTGTAAACCCTATAATCCCCACATGTTGAGAGAGGGACATGGTGGGAAGTGATTGTATCACGGGGATGGTTTCCCTCATGGTGTTCTCATGATAGTGAGTTTGCATAAGATCTGATGGTTTTATAAGTGCTCAGAAGCTCCTCCTCCATTCCTCTCTCTCCTGCCACCTTGTGAAGAAGGTGCCTGCTTCCCCTTCCACCATGATCATTTCCTGAGGCCTCCCCAGCCATAAGGAACTGTGAGACAATTAAACCACTTTCTTTTATTAATTACCCAGTCTCAGGAATTTCTTTATAGCAGTGTGAGACCGGACTAATACAATTGTGATGGTGGATACATGACTGAATATGACGGTCAAAACTCAAAGAACTGCACACCTTTAAAGGTAAATTATACCTTATTAACCTGATGTTAAAAGCCATTAACAGCTGTTACCTATGAGAGGAGGGAACTAAGTAGGGAGGATGATTAAAGGATACTTTTTTTTCTACTTAAACATACTTGTACTGTTTGAACTTTTCTAATGAGCAAATAATATATGTACTTGATAATTTCATTAAAGTTTTAAAGAATAACAATAATATCTATCTTGGAGGGGTGTTGTGAGATCCAAACGACATAATGTAAAAAGCATACAGCACAATGTATGAACTCAGGGACAGACACATAGATACATAAATAGACAGCTACAGGCAGAGAGAATTTGTTACCTTCCTCTCTCACCTCCCACCTCCCCTATTCTCTTCACTTTCCCATCCTCACCCTCCCTTAATGACCCACATATTCTGAAATGACAAGGTACAAAGGCCAAAAGGCCACTGAGGGTGACAGCCATGACTTACCTCAGTGACAAAGAGTGTGCGAGGGTCGATGATATCCAAAAAGTGCCTGAAGCGGCCATAGAAGGATGTCTGAAGAAGGGGATGAGAGAGAAGAGTGAATGGATCAGCCGCTGTGCACCCTTCTCCAGACACTGGGGAGCCCCACCCTTTATGATTGGGGTCCCCCGGTCCCCAGGACTCCCCATGTGGGTGATAAATGCCAATGAGGCCTCAGAAATCTAAGGACAGCTTTCCTGAGGCTGAGAGTTTTCCAAAGTCAACTCAGAGAGACTACTGAGATACTCAAGGATGGGCCCATCTGCTCTTCCCGGTGCCTCCCATTTCCCCCCCTCTCTCCCAATGCCCTGAGATCTATTCTGAGCCTATTAAAAGCTCCCAAGCATCCCTGGACATGTAGGCTGAAGGTGAGGCCTGGCCCCAGCCCTCTCCCAGCCTCCCTGTCTTGCTCAGGACCTGAAGTGACAGAGCGTCCTGCCTGCCCCTCACAGGGGTCCCTCCCCAAGGTCCAGCTCTGCCTCCAGGGGGAGGTTCCCAAGTGCAGCTCAAACCTGAAAGCACCAAGCTCACAATCCTCAGGCCCTCCTTCATCCACAGCTCTGTAGCTGCTGAGGTGCAGGACAAGAGGCAGCTCCCCCAACCTTGCCCCAGAGCAGGGGCTGTGGAGAAGGAGGGCTTTGTGCTAAGCGCCACAGGCATTAGAGCACAATGAAAGGAAACCAAGCAACCCGGCTGCTGGGCCTTCTGCCCTGGGGACTAAGCCAGCTGGGCAAAGCCAAGCTCAAGGGGAAGACAGAGGGTGCCAAGGTTGGGGATGAAGGGGAAGCTGCAATCGCTGGGGGTTCATGCCTCACTACACTCTGGGCTCTGCCCCAAATTCCTCCCTGGAGCCCCACAACTCTCCACCATCCTTTGCACAGTGGAGGAAACAGAAGCCTCCACATTCCCTCCCCTTATTTATTTTATTTATTTATTTATTTATTTATTTATTTATTTATTTGAGATGGAGATTCTCGCTCTGTTGCCCAGGCTGGAGTGTAGTGGTGCAATCTCGGCTCACTGCAAGCTCCGCCTCCCAGGTTCATGCCATTCTCCTGCCTCAGCCTCCTGAGTAGCTGGGACTATAGGTACCCACCACCACACCTGGATAATTTTTGTATTTTTGGTAGAGACAGGGTTTCATCTTGTTAGCCAGAATAGTCTGGATCTCCTGACCTTGTGATCCACCCGCCTCAGCCTCCCAAAGTGCTGGGATTACAGGCGTGAGCCACCACGCCCGGACTCCCTCCCCTTATTTAGTAGGACACCAGACCCTGCAGTCAATTCCTGTCCCTTTCCCTTCCCAATAAAGACCCTACAATAGGCTCCAGGTCACCTCAAAGTGTCCCCACACACCAGTTCTCATCCCACCTCCAATTCTCTCCCACCATGGCACCCTACATGAAGCAACCTCTAACCCCTAATGCCGCCCCTACCCAGGTGCTGTCTCTCACAAACCAGATCAACCTTCAGTCCATTCCTAATAGGAACAGCTGCCTAACCTCTTATAATCCACACAGCCTGGACCATTTCCCCATTAAAGACATACATAAGGGAGGCTCACAATGCTGTCCTGGCAAAATTTCACCTCTGAGAATGTAGTCTAAGGAAACAATCCAAGATGTTCAAAGATCTGGTCAGGTGTACATACCAAGGATATTCACTGCTGCATTATTTACAAAGGTGGATGGTTAAATAAATGCTGGTCCATTCATATGACTGAATACTATGCAGCCTTTAAAACTATGTTTTCAAACATTCATGACATGGAATAATGCTTAAAATTTTATGAAATGCATATAAGCAGTGTGATTCCAACTCAATAAACAAGGGGCTAAACAGAGCTAGACAGATACTAAGTGAAAAGCAAAAAGACCAAATGACATCCAGATCCTGGTCCACTAACAGGGACCAGGGTTCCTTAGGAAAGGAGCAGATTCAAAGGCTGGGGTAGGGAGGGTACAAGATGAAACTGGTACATTTTGTTGCACCAGAAAGTAATGAAGTCTTATCCCTAAAAAATGACGGGGACATGTTAAAAGGATCAACGAAGGGCAGGTGGTACATTGTGTTCTTCCATATGTGATACCGGGGAAGTCCACAGCATCACTCACATAATATTCCACAGGGACTAAATAACCCTAATCACGAGAAAACAAAACAAACCCACACTGACGGACATTCCATAAATTAATCGGTTTTTTTCATCAAATATGTCAATGTCATAAAGACAAAGAAAGAGTGGGAATGAGACTGTTCCACATTAAAGAAGCTAAAGAAACAACTAGATGCACTGTGTAACTCGGGATTGGATCCTGGCGTAGGGGGGGAATGCTCTAGAGCATTATTGAGACAAGTGACAAAAGTGGAATATGGACCATAGGTTAATAAAAGTGTTGTATCCATGTTAAATCTCCTGACTATAATTACCACACTGTGGTTACATAAGAGAATGTCCTTGGTTTTTTTTTTTGGTTTTTTTTTTTTTTCGAGACAGAGTCTTGCTCTGTCTCCCAGGCTGGAGTGCAGTGGTGCAGTCTCAGCTCACTGCAACCTCTGCCTCCTGAGTTAGCAATTCTCCTGCCTCAGCCTCCCGAGTAGCTGTGACTACAGGCCCGTGACACTATGCCTGGCTAATTTTTTTTGTATTTTTAGTAGAGATGCGGTTTCACCGTGTTGGCCAGGATGGTCTCCATCTCCTGACCTCATGATCTGCCCACCTCGGCCTCCCAAAGTGCTGAGATTACAGGCGTGAGCCTCCACGCCCAGCCGAGAATGTCCTTGTTCTTAAAAGACATACGCTGGGCCGGGCGCAGTGGCTCACCCTGTAATCCCAGCACTTTGGGAGACCAAGGCAGGCGGATCACCTGAGGTCAGGGGCTCAAGACCAGCCTGGCCAATGTGGTGAAACCCCGCCTCTACTAAAAATATAAAAATTAGCTGGGTGTGGTAGTGCAATCCCAGCTACTTGGGAGGCTGAGGCAGGAGTATTGCTTGAACTCGGGAGGTGGAGGTTGCAGTGAGCCAAGATTGCACCACTGCACTCCAGCCTGGGTTACAGAGCAAGACCCTGTCTCAAAAAAAAAAAAAGACATATACTCTGATGTATTAGGAGATGAATGAATACAATCTATTCGTAAATAGTTGAAGAAAAATAATGTGTAAAAATACAGGGCAGCCATAAAATCTGGAAATGTAGGTACTATAATTGAATGTAGATTGAAGATGTCCTGATGATATCATGTATATCTGCTATCTTTCCAGACTTTATGATTACTTGTAGACAAAGAGAATAAAGGAAATGTGATGTTAAAAATTGGTAGATCTACGCAAATAGGGAAGTTTTCCTTATTCTTCTTGCAACCTTTCTGTAAGACTAAAAGTGTTTCAAAATAAAAAGGTAAAAATTATATTTTCAAAAAAGCTAGATGAAAATACACTAAAATGCTAATAGAGATTGCCTCTGGGTAATAGGCTTATGTATGATTTATATTTCCAGATCTTTAAATTGCTTTTGAAATAAAAAAAATCAGTATTATGCATAATATGCAGAAATGATATTACATTTAAAAATACATATTTAGAGTAAAATGCAAGCCAGTCACAGTGGCTTGCTCCTATAATCCCACCTACTTGTGAGGTTGAAGTGATAGGATCACTTGAGCCCCGGAGTTTAAGATCAGTCTGGGCAACACAGTGAAACCCCACCTCTAAAAAAAATTTTAAAAATTAGCCAGGCATGGTGGTATCCACCTGTAGTCCCAGCTACTTAGGAGACTGAGGTAGGAGGACCACCTCAGACCAGGAGTTTGATGTTGCAGTGAGCTGTGATCATGCCACTGCACTCCAGGCTGGGGGACAGAGCAAGAGCCTGTCTCCACAAATAAAGTAAAATATGAACTGATATTTTAAGTATTATATTTGATTATGAGCTCCTGAAGGACATGGGCTATTGAATGTTCCTTCCTTATCCTCCCTGGTTCGAAGTCTCCTTACATCTCTGGAAGGAAGGGTCTCCTGCCACAGGAATCCTTGAGTGGGCTGATGAGTGGCCAATAGCCTCAAGGCTTCTGGGTGGGGTAGAGCTGGGCTGGGCTTTGAAGGGAGGGCAAGATTAGGAAAGGATAACAGTATGGCAGCTAGTGGTTCAAAGGAGGGAAGAGGATGAGCGGGGACAGAGGAGAGAACCTGGAAGTAGAATGGCCTGAGTGAAGCAACTTCTTGAAGATAGTCCAGCAGAAACTTCAGCCTCTGATTTGTCCTGTGGATCTTGCACTGTCTTCATCCTGTCCCAGTCCTGCCAGCCTTCTTGTGTCACTTTCCACCACAGCTACTGGGGGAGACTCCCAGATAACACATTTGCTACACAGACACCTACAAACGCCTAATGAGCTAGGCTCAGGGTGAGAGGTGACAATGTGCTAGCAGCCCTCACTCTCAGCACCTCCTCAGCCTCCGCACCCACTCTGGCAGCACTTGAGGAGTCCTTCAATGCGCCACTGCGTGGGAGCCCCTCTCTGGGCTGGCTGAGGCCGGAGCCGCCTCCCTCTGCTTGCTGGGAGGTGTGGAGGGAGAGGCAAGGGCGGGAACCGGGACTGTGCTCGCGGGCCAGCGTGAGTTCCAGCAGGCGCGGGCGCAGTGGGCCACGCACACGGAGCGGCCAGCCCGCAGCACCGGCCCAGGGCAGTGAGGGGCTTAGCACCTGGGCCAGCAGCTGCAGAGGTTGTGCCAGGTCCCCCAGCAGTGCTGGCCCACCAGCGCCGCACTCAAATTCTCGCCTGGCCTTAGCTGCCTCCTCGCCATGCAGGGCTCGGGACCTGCAGCCCGCCATGTCTGAGCTCCTCCCCCTGCAGTTGGCTCCCAGGTGGCTGGAGCCTCCCTGACGTGGGCTGCCCCCTGCTCCCTGGCGCCTGGTCCCCTGGACAGCCCAAGGGCTGAGGAGTGCAGGTGCCGCTCAGGACTGGTGGGCAGCTCCACCTGCAGCTCTAGTGCAAGATCCACTGGGTGAAGCCAGCTGGGCTCCTAAACTGGATGGGGACTTGGAGAACTTTTATATCTAGCCAGAGGATCATATGTGTACCAATCAGCACTCTGTATCTAGCTGACCTAGTGGGGACTTGGAGAACTTTTCCCTCTAGCACTCTATGTCTAGCTCAAGGATTGTAAACGCACCAATCAGCACTCTGTGTCTAGCTCAGGGTTTGTAAATACACCAATCAGTACTCTGTGTGTAGCTCAAGGTTTGTAAATACACCAATTCCTACTCTGTATCTAGCTAACTCTGTATCTAGCTAACCAGCACTCTGTGACTGTAACTCAAGGATTGTAAATGCACCAATCAGCACTCTGTCAAAACGGACCAATCAGCTCTCTGTAAAATGGACCAATCGGCAGGATGTGGGTGGGGCCAGATAAGCAAATAAAAGCAGGCTGCCCCAGCCAGCAGTGGCAACCCACTCAGGGTCCCCTTCAACACTGTGGAAGCTTTGTTTTTCACCCTTTGCAGTAAATCTTGCTGCTGCTCACTTTGGGTCTGCTCTGCCTTTATGAGCTGTATCACTCACCACGAAGGTCTGCAGCTTCACTCCTGACAGGGAGACCACCCAGCAGAAGGAAGAAGCTCCAGACACATCTGAAAGTCTGAAGGAACAAACTCCGGACACACCATCTTTAAGAACTGTAACACTCACCGCGAGAGTCTGCAGCTTCATTCTTGAAGTCAGTGAGACCAAGAACCCACCAATTCCGGACACAAAGGGACACCAAATGAACAAGCCCTCAAAGAGCTCAGAGTCCATCAAGCTAGACTAATAACTATAAACAAATAACTACAAAACACCGATCAGAGTTTAAATGAAGCATCGCAAAGTACACTGGGGACACAGAGTTCTTCCTATGTCTTCCTAGTGTAAGTCAAGAAGGTGTCCCAGAGGAGCTGGGACCAGGGGGTGGATAAGTTTACCTAGCAGAGGAGGGTATATGCAAGAAGATGAAAGCATGAAACTTAGGATCAGAAGCTGCACCGGACTCCTGTGGTCTCTTCATTCATTCACCATTCAACCCACCACCAAGGATCTACTGTGTGCCCAGCACTGTGCTAGGTCCTGGAAGTAGCAAGGCTGACCAACTGTGGGGAAATAAGGAAGAGCAGCCACAGATGATGCCTCGCTTTCTAGTGAGACATGAATGTTAACCAGAATGGGGACAGCAAGAAGCATACTGATTAAATGGGAAGAAGATAAAAACTCTGTATTGGTCATATCACTCTGCGATATTTAAAGGGCTTTCCAGATGTAATTTTTCAGCAAACATTTGGACTGAGATTCAAGAAAGAGATTCTGAGTTGGAAATGTCAGGTACAGATTGGCCTAAGACCCCCACCCCACCCACTATAGAGACAAACCTATAGTCTAAGTCAGATTTACTGACTTACTCAACAAAGAGGGGCACAAAGCAGAGAATTATGGGGTGCCTTGCCAAACAAAGAAAAATATTTAGTATATAATTTAAGGAAGATAGAGTAAAATTTAAATGAAGCAGTGCTTCAATATGCTCCACGCAAAGCAAGACCATATGGAAAGGAGTCAACGTAAGTCTGGACCAACCACTCAGGGTCTTGTTTCCTTAAAAACTATAAAGGTAAGATTAATGAGAAATGTTGTGACCAGAAACCCCTTATTTGCAGCTATGGGTTCATTCTCTGAGGCAAAGTGACTTAGACCTGCCTATCAAGAGGTAGATGGTTCATTCCTAATGATATGATTTAAATAGCAAAGTTCTTGGCAGTCTAGGACCTTATAGAGTGAGACATGAGTATGAAAGTGGTGGTTACTAGAAGAAAGTTGTTCGATACTTTGTAGCTCCTGTGGGTCCTTGTGAGAAACATTGTTTCTTTGCAGCTGGATCTGTGTCTGTTCCTTCCTGCCTGATGAATGAATGGCAAGGAAGGTTTTTACTTTCACAATCTCAGTTCCTTTTTATTTTCTCAATAGTATAAAATGTATAGCTTCCCTCCCAAATTCGGCTCCCATCTTTTACCCCCTCCCTCCCAAATTCAGCTCCCATCTTTACCCAATCACACAATCCATGGATGTTTTTCCTCCCCTTTTTCTTCACCGGAAGAATGAGTCAGTCAAGTGATTCCTTCTCTTTCCCTTCACAAGAAAGGTGAGTCAGCTAATTCTCAGCAGGAGCCCCAGGCCTGCAGCAGCTGCTGCCTTCCCACTTCCACCAGCCAGCTCTCTCCCATCTGCAGGCCCCCCAGTGAGAGCAGGCCTTGGGAGCAGCAGCTGAGGGCAAAGATCCCTGAAGAAGCTAACAACGCCCCCCAAATACACACACCAGACCTCCAAATTACTGCTCTTCGGGATTAGGAATAATATACTCACTGAATCTACAGCCCAAAGCAGAAAGGCTGGGCCAGCCCAGTAGTCCTGAATCAGCTGCACCCTGAACCACCTGGGTACTTAAAAAACCAGGCCATATACCCAGGGATTCTGATTCTATTGCTCTGGGGGTGGCCTCCAGCTATCAGTGTCTATTTTAAAACCTGCCCAGTGTGACTCTTGGAAATGATGACCCCTCTCCACTGCACAAACCAGCCCAGGAGCAGCATTAGAAAAAAACTCACTGTGTCGCCTATAGGAAGTAAATGATTAAAATACATAACCACCTGCAAGGTACTGTGATTTTAGAACTTTATTTCAAGCAAACTATGAGACATTTCCCCTCGCCTCCCAACTCTCAGCCCACACAAACTTCCCAACCTTGAAGTGAAGAAAGCATTTTTCTGCCCAGCAAGCTCTCCATACCCCAGAGGGAGCCCTGTGCAGCCAGCCTGCTCTGCCCTACTAGGCCTTTGTCCCCAGCACACTCATACCTCCAGTCATCTCAACAGATAAGTGAGACTTCCAAAAGAGCAAGGAATTTTTGTTTTATTTTTGAGACAGTGTCTCACTTTGTCACCCAGGCTGGAGTGCAGCGGCACGATCACAGCTCACTACAACCCCCACTTCCTGGACTCAGGTGATCCTCCCACCTCACCCTCTGGAGTAGCTGGGACTACAGGCATGTGTCACCACACCTGGCCAATTTTTATATTTTTTGTAGAGACAGAGTTTCGCCATGTTGCCTGGGTGGGTCTCAAACTTCTGGGATCAAGCGATCTGTCCACCTCAGCCTCTCAAAGTGCTGGAATTACAAGCATGAGCCACCACACCTCACCAGAAGTTGTTAAAAAAAACTTCTTTCCTTCTTTTTTGAGACAGGGTCTCACTTTGTTGTCCAGCTGGAGTGCAATTGTGTGATCATAGCTCACTGCAGCCTCGGACTTCTGGGCTCATGGGATCCTACTGTCCCGGCCTTTCAAGTATCTGGGACTACAGGTCCATACCACCATGCCCAGCTAGTTTTTCAATTTTCTGTAGACATGGGGTCTCACTATGTTGTCCAGGCTGGTCTCAAGCTCCTGGCCTCAAGCAATCCTCCTGCCATGACCTCTTGAAGTGGTGGAATTACAGGCATGAGCCACTGTACCTGGACAACAATTTTTTTTTTTTTTTTGAGACAGCTTCGTTCTTGTTGCCCAGGTTGGAGTGCAATGGCGCAATCTCGGCTCACTGCAACCTCTGCCTCCCAGGTTCAAGCGATTCTCCTGCTTCAGCCTCCTGAGTAGCTAGGATTACAGGCGCCTGCCACCGCGCCCAGCTAATTTTTTGTATTTTTAGTAGAGACCGGGTTTCACCATGTTGGCCAGGCTGGTCTCGAACTCCTGGCATCAAGTGATTTGCCCGCCTTAGCCTCCCAAAGTGCTGGGATTACAAGCATGAGCCATCGTGCCTGGCCCTGGACAACAATTTATTTACAGATGGACTGAAACACAAATGGGAGAAAGTATGTGCGTTTGTTTCCTGTCCTGGGGCCCCAACATGGCAAACATGGTATGTGAGCCAGAAGGGAAAACAGTGAGTTCAGGAAAGGAAATGAGCAGAAAAGGAACAGGAAAGGAAGCAAAGCAGGTCTCAAAGGTTCCCTGGGTGCTGCGCTGTCATCTCCTCCCTTTTATTAGGCAGTTGGGGTAGTGATTAAATGCAGACTTTAAGTTTACAGGAGAAACAGGCGACAAAGGAACATGCTAACCACTACCACAGGAGAAACAGGCGACAAAGGAACATGCTAACCACTACCAGAGAGATGCCATCAGCTACACTGAGAAGGAGGGGAATTCTACAGGGACGAACAACTGTTTCTTCAACAAAGAGGAAGGGAAAAGAGGAAGAGAGAACTAACAGATTAAAAGATACAAAAGAGGCCAGGTACAGTAGCTCACGCCTGCAACCCCAGCACTTTGGGAAGCCGAGGCAGGTGGATCACCTGAAGTCAGAAGTTTGAGACCAGCCTGGCCAACATGGCAAAATCCCATCTCTACTAAAAATACACAAATTAGACAGGCGTGGTGGCGTGTGCCCGTAATCCCAGGTACTTAGGAGGCTGAGGTAGGAGGATCACTTGAACCCGGGAGGCAGAGGTTGCAGTGAGCTGACATCATGCCACTGCACTCCATCCTGGGTGACAGAGAGAGATTCTGTCTCCAAAATAAATAAATAAAAGATACAAAAGAGATACCCAAAGGTAATAATATATGGAACTTACGGGATCCTGATTCAAACAAACCAACTACAAATAAATTATGTCATGATCAGGGAAATATAAATAGTGACTGGTTACTTGATGATATTAAGAATTAATGGACCAGACATGGTGGCTCATGCCTGTAAATCCCAGCACTTTGGGAGGGTGAAGCAGAAGAATCGTTAGAGGCCAGGAGTTTGATACCAGCCTGGCAAAACAGCAAGACACCTGTCTCTACAAAAAAAAAAAGAAAGAAAAAATATATATATACACACATATACATACACACACACACACACATATATATATGTGGCCATGCATGGTGGCACACCCCTGTAGTTCCAGCTACTCTGGAGGTTGAGGCCTGAGGATTGCTTGAGCCCAGGATCTCAAGGCTGCATTGAGCCATTAATTACTGTTCCACTGTACTCCAGTGTGGGTGATAGACAGAAACCCTGTCTCTAAAAAAAAGAAAAAAGAAATAATGATTTTAGGTGTGTTAAGGGCATGGTTATGTTAAACAAATAAAAAAAACCATTAATATCATGTGATAAAGAGAGCACTTCACCTCTGTGATATTCTTACCTCCAAACCCGTAACTCCGGTCTACCCAAAAGAAAGACATTAGGTAAACCCAAGTTGACGGACACTCTATAAAATATCTTCCAAAATTGTCAAGGTCATCAAAAACAAGCAAAGTCTGAGAAACTGTCCCAGGTACTATGACTGCCACAGACCAGAGGAGGCTAAAGAGACATAATGACTAAAGGTAACATGTTCCTGGATGGGATCCTGGGACAGAAAGGAGACATTAGTGTAAAAAAATAGTAAAGTTAAGTCTGGAGTGTAGTTAATGATAACGTACCAATGTTAGTTTCTTAGTTTTGAAAAATATAAAGTGGCAATGCAAGACGATAATAGAGGACAATGGGTGAGGGCTAGGCAGGAATTGTCTTTTGACTTCTCTAAGTGTGAAATTATTCCAAAACAAAGAAGTTTATTTGAAAAAAACCTAACCAAAGAGTCCTTATTTTTTAGAGACACCTACTAGTAGGTTCAATGAAATGATGGGATATTTGGGCTTTGCTTCAGAATAATTCATTGGTTGGGTTGTGGGGATGGGTGAATAGATGAAACAAGGCTGGCTTTAAGTGGGCAACTGTTGAAGCTGGATGATGGGTGCATAGGGGTTCACCGACAACTGTCTCCAGATTAGTATGTTTGTAAACTTCCATAATAAAGTTGACAACAAACAAATAAACAAACATGAACTCTGGAGCCAGACTTTCTGGGAAGCTACTTAATCTGTTTGTGTGCTGCAGTTTTCTTACCCATAAATTGGAGATCATTGCACCTGCCTCACAGTGTTGTTGTGAAAATTCAGTAAGTCAATACACAAAAAGGCTGGAATGATGCCTGGCTATTGTCACCATCTTACAGAGAGAAAGATGGTCACAGACCACCAACACCCATCACCCTTTCTTCACACTCTGACCCTCCACAGCCTCCACCCTCTTTCTCCCCCTGTTCTCTTGCACAGGGAGACCCCTGAGGGAATAAAGAGGAGTTCTAGAGTGACTCCAAGGAATAAGGAAAGACCTTGTTGGGGAATAAGAGTCATGTCCCTGGCATGGGTGCTGGGAATGAATCCTGGATTATCAACTACTTTGAAGCAGGCTTCTGTCAGGCCAGCACAAGGTACTATAAGCATATATTACACAATTATTACATGCCAGAGCAGGACACAGAGATGTGGGCTGGGCCCTAAAGGAGCTCATCAACCCAGTATATACATGGCCAATCTTTGTGTCTTTAGACTCACCTCCTTAAAGACACCCCAACTCTGGAATATCTCAGCACTGATTAATCTTACACTGTCAAACATGCCCCCACTTGGTTGCAATTTTATAAGATCCCTAAGGGACAATTTGGAGAAAAGTTGGTCCACCTTTCCAATCACAACCTTACAAGTCAATTTAATTCAAGTCCACAAAGCCCTACTGAATTGTCTCCAGGATATTCATGTATACAACAAACCTTCATTAAGTACCTCTTAACTACCAGGCACTGTGATGAGCCTTGGAGAGTCAACAGGGAGGTGAAGGCAGGCACAGCCTCCACTTCCACAAAGTCCATAGTTGAAAGGGAAACACAGATGGCAAAGAAATACTCATCACAAATCAATGTATACACTGAGATAGGTGTTTGCAGTAAGGAAACAGTCAAAAATTCAACCTGGGAGTGGCAGGAGGCTTCTCCAAGAAAGTGATGCTTCATGGATACACCAGGGATGAGGAAGAGTGGGAACAAGAGTTGCGGGCAGAGGAAGAGGTGATGTTCCAAGCAGATGGCCCAGTGGTGGGAGGGAACATGGTGGGTTCAGAGGCTGAAAAGCAGCCAGTGTGATGTGAAGGAGGGTGCGAGGTGTGGGTGGTTGGGTGGTGGGATTCAAGGAAGAAGTAGTCAGTGGGGTGGGCCATGTATACTTTGGGGGCCCCTTCAGAAGTTAGGTCTTTATCTCAGAAGCAGGGGAAGCCATTGGAGGGTATTTAAATGTGCAAGGGTGTGGGGAGTCCCTTGATCAGATCTGTATCGTGGGGACTCTGCCTTGCAGAAGGAGGAAGGACTGGAAGAGGGACAGAGTGGAAGCAGGGAGACATGTTGTGACGCTACTGCAGTGACCCAGGAAGTAGACGATGGGGGCTTGGTTTAGGATTCTGGCAGTAGAGATGGGTGGACTTGAGAGCTGTGTAAGAGGTAAGATCACTGGGCCTCTGGTTGCACTTAAAGGGTGAGGGAGAAGAAGGAAAGAACAGGCAGCTCCCAGGCTTCTGGCTGCACTGATTGGGTGACAAGTTGGGCTGCTTGCAGAGCCAGGGAGCCATGCGGCAGGAGCAGGTGTGGACTAGAGAGAAGATCCTTAACATGGATGAATCAGATGCAACATGCTTTATGCAGGTCACTATGCTGGGGAGGGGAGCTTCAAAAGTGGATACAACAAACACTAAATTTTACTGCCTGCAGGAGCAGTGCCAGGAAGAAGTACCATAATGGCTGCAGAAATAGGGTAGCCTCAAATGTTTATCTATTGCTCTAGAGCAGTGCTCACAGTAAAGGGCTCAGTCATATAAGCTACTAAGACATATTTGATAAACGTCCGTTGGGTAACTGAATGTCCCAAGTGCCACATACAGATAACAGACACCAAGGAAAAAAAAACCACACAAATCTTTTACTCGGCACATTACTATATGCCTAACTTGTCTCTATCAGGGCAAGACAGAGACAGAGAAGGCCAAGTTCAGCCCCTTCTCGCAAAAGGCCTGCAGGGGATTTGAGGAAACCAAGTCATCACACAGCAAACATTTAGAAGACCACAGGGCACTGTATGGAGAGCTATGAGGATTCGACTCAGGTGGCCAAAGAGGTGTGCGGGAGGGAGTCTGCAAAGGATCAAGTGTTTGCCTGAGAGGCAGGCCCGACTGAGCCTGTAAGGATGAGCAGAATGGGGGTGGGAGCGGTGATAGGCAATGTAATAAGGTCACTCAAGTCCAAGCAGGGACACCCCGACAATCTCACCCTAGATGGCCTCCTACACTGGAAGGAAGATGTCAGTCTCACCTCGGATACCTACATGCTGAGATGGCCTACTTTTAAAAGGAATTAAAGTCCTGTTAAGAAACACTGGGGACATTTTTTTCAGACGGCTCAGGAGCCAAGTTCCCTAATTATCAGCAAAGCTCGGGGTCCCCCTTTGCTGAAACCAATCCCCCTTCCACCACCACAACAAAAAAAATTAAAAAAAAAAAAAAAAAAAGCCACCGCACCGACCTTTGTACAATTTCCTTTCTTCCTGCAAAGTTCTTTTCTGGCCGCCTCGGCTGCCGCCCACCCCCGGCAAGCCCCGGTTCACTTCAGCGGTCTCTCTGCCCGTTTCCCAATAAATTCCGTCTCCTCGGTGCAGGAGGCACGGGAGCCCGAGGGTCTGCGGCGCGGGAGCGGCCCCTCCCCGGCTCCGGTCTCCGGGCCCAGCCAGGCGCCCGGGCTCCGCGTTGCACCCCCGCCTCCGCAGTCCAGGGCCGAGTCGGCGACGCCCCAGCGGGGGTCCCGGAGGGAAAGGACCCCTGTCGCCGTGCCCCGAAGAGCCCGAGCGGGTGTGCCCAGAGCCAGTGCCCGGCGACGCAGGGGCCCAGGCGCGGGAGACCCTCCGCAGAGGAAGCAGCGAGGGAGAGGCTGGGGGGGTTCCCGGGCGACAGCCCCTCGGAGGGACGACGGCCCCAGGGGATGACACAGCGTTTCCCTCACACGCCCTGGCTACATCCCCGCAGGGCATCGGCCGGCTTGCTGCGCCAGAGAATCCTCAACCCAAGAAGGGGAGCAGGGACAGGGGACGCCAGACCGCCGCTCGCCTCGGCACTCGCCCCCCCAACCTGCCGCGCGCGCCGGGCCCGGCTTGGGGGCCAGGGCTGGGGAGTGACCGCTGGGCGCGACGCTGCCCGGCGGTTCCGCCAGCAGCTCGAAAGGAACGTCAGTCCCCACCAGGGGAAAAAGTTAGAAGGCATCCCGGCCACGCCAACTTCCCATCCAGGGCCGGACTAGAACTTTGCGCCCGGGGCGGGCGGCTGGACAACCCGGCGCGACCCTGAGCAGCCGCTCGAAGCCGGGCGCTAGGGACCTTGACCGCAGCCAGCGGTGGCCAATCACAGGGCGCCGCGGGCGGGAAAGGCTAGAGGACGCGGACAGCCGGGGAGTGACGGCGCCAAGGACCAATGGGAAGCCACGGTGAGAGTCCGTGCCCGCCCCGCTGACCAATGGGAAAAGGGTGGCTGTGGCCGAAGTCCCCCCTGGGCTAGCTGCAGGCTCCGCTGGCTGCCGGTGGGAGACCCTCGGGCGGAAGGGGACTTTGGAGGGGAGTTTGCTGGTCGTCTCTCTGCCACCCGCCGGCCCGCAGACCACAGCCCGGTCCTCACCTGCTGGAAGCGGGGTTTGCCCAGTTGGAAAGGAGGTGCATCGCTCGAGGCGTTAGCGGCACTAGCCGCCGCCGCCGATGCTGTAGTCGCTGTATCCGCCATGGCCACTGACGCCCGCAATCTCCGGCCCTTTTAAAATGTCCCTCCTCGGCCCCCGCCACAGCTGCCTCTCCCGATTGGCCCTAAGCAACCGCAGCGAGCGGGAGGCGCAAGGGGTTGTGGGGAGTGTAGTTTTTCGCGTCCCGACGCTTGCAACCCTAGACTGCAGAGAGTTGCGGCCGTCCGGGGAGGTCTAGGTGCCCGCTGTCCGCGTTGCAAGGCGCAAGGTCGGCAGCCCAGGAAGGGTGTTCCTGTACGACGACCACGGGCCACCCCTCGCTGCTTACTTGCCCCCAGAAGTTAGAGTGGCTGCCGTGGGCGTCGCTCCTGGGGCCAGGCAGCCCAGAAGGGTCCCATTCAAGTGGGCCCGACTTGGGACCAGATGGGCAAAGACTCCAGGCGGAGTAGGGTTAACCTCGGAAGGCTTTCTGCAAGGAGTTGCACTGCGGAACCTTCTCGTCGTTTCCTCCGTCGCCACCCTGCCCACTCGTCCTGTGCTCTCCCGCTGTCCTGACACTCAGTTCCTGGAGCATGCTGGGGCCTGCCCACCCCGCGACCCCTGAACATTCTGTACCGAGAAGACTAAATCTTCGCCTGATGCTGGCTCTCTTTCTGGCTTTAGCCTAAACATTGCATTTCCCAGTCCATCACTCTGCTTCCACAAAATCCCATGGAGGCTCCGTGGCACCCAGCACTTCTCTTTTGCACTCACAATTACTTACTGTTCTGGATAGTCTTTCTTACTGTAAGGTTCACAGGGCAGGGGCTATGACTTTTTGATTCACTTCAGTTTTCTGAGCCAGACGTAAGAGGGCTCACAGTAGAGCCTCAAGTAAGTGTTGGCTGTGAGTTCATCAGTGGGGGATTAAGAGCCCTGACAGCTTTCACCTTGTCTGGCCAACCAAGGAAGATCCCTCCTGGGCCTAATTCCCGGGCAGGAGAAGAACCTGGGACTAGGGCGGGTGGGGAGGGCGTTAGGTAAGGGGGAGTATTACAGATTGTGGAGTAAGCACAGCATGGATAATGAACACACACAGTTGTAGAATGGATTAGCTGGAGATTCCCAGCTGAATTACCTGGTCAGTGAGCCAGACTTGGGGAGTGGAGAAGCTGCCTCTTTTGCCCAAGATGACAGTAGAAATATTTGGTCTTCTAGGGAACCCCACTTGGGGTCTCATTAGTCTCATGGTGGACTGCAGGGTTGGCTCATGTCTGCCAGTGTTTCTGGACACTACACGGGCTGTGGCAGTCAAAGTTTTTCATCCCCTAGTAGTTGAACCACAAGAAATACTTTTCATAAAGCTGGAGGGAGATTTTAGCTAGCCATGAAGAACAATTTGTATCTTGGATTTGTATCTTATCTTCCCCTGCTAGACCATGCAATTTGAGAATAGGAATCTATTTCTTACCCTCTGTATTACCAATAAATGGGCCCATCTTAGGTGCACAATAAATGTGGGTATCCTGGGAGTCAGAAAATACTAAGTTCAGGCTACTGGGCAACACTGTGTTACTGCCCTGATGTCAGGGCAGGGACAGGGCCATCCAAGAATCCCATCACCCTGATTTAAGGTGCCTTCTCCCACAGCAGCCTCCTGTACCTGTTCATTCCAAAACAGGAACACAACAGAGCCACCTGCAGTACATGAATGTTTTATTCTTCATAAAGTGCTTAAAACATGAAGAACAAGCTCTTTATAAAGAGCCTTACAACTAGGAAGACAAACAGCAAAGCAGAACCATTCCTGCTCCCTGCCCAACCCACCTGCAACTCTCCTCCAAGTGTGGCTAGGAGAAGAAACATCAACAAGGACCCTGGGCTTCAATTCAACAACTCCTCTGAAGCCATCCATGCCCTGGGCATTAGGGAGGCCCACAATCAAAGGTCAGGGCCTGGGCTGGGACTGAATAAAGCCCAGAGGAATCCCCAGTAGGGGGGGTGACTCCCTGCTCTCAGAAAAGGTACTTACTTCTCTAATACCCAATGACCCCCAAAAGCATGACTGAAACCCTGGGGACCAGTGGACACTTTTCTCAGCTTTGATGAGTGGAGTTTAAGGTAGATAACGTTACAGGCACTTTCCTCCATGTGTAGCGCTCCTCTGCTCCATCCTGGCGGCAGACAGACATCACCCAGAGGGCACGTGTCTGCCTGAGGCCTTCCAAAAGCAAGCCCACAGGCCCTCTCCTGAAGAAGTGGTGGTCCCAGAGGAGCTCTTGCCTCCTTACTAAGCCATAAGTATCCTCCTTCAGCACCTCGTCACCCCCCATTTTTGCTAATTCAGGGTGCCCCAAGCTGCCAAAGTTCCCTGCAGATGCCTTGGGGAATCCTACCACGTTTTCTGCGAGCAAACCAGGGGCTGGGCCAAATGACAGACACTTCATTTCAAAGTGCACTGCAGGCAAGCCCCTGGGGCAGAAGGGACAGGCTGAGACAGCAGCTTAGTGGATGGATGGGAGGGCAACAAAGGCTTTTTCCTAAGTATAGGTGTCTCCCACAGGCATAGTGGGACCTCCCACTTCCAGGCAAGCTGACTGGTCTAGCATGGCTAAGTCCTGAGGCCAAACAGAATGAGAGTGAGCAGGGCAGCCCCAGGCCTGCCTGCCTGCCCGCCTGCCCAGCAGTGTTTATCCTGGGATCCTCCTATTGGGGTTGAAGGAGGAGAAGACAGCAGGAAGTTTGAGGGAGCAGCAACTTGGCCAGATCAAGAGATTAACTCCAGGGGAGGGGAAGAGCACACAGTAGGGCTGCCCATTCCCATTCCCAGGGCCCTGAGAGAGCCATCCCTATGTACTCAACAGGTGGGAGGGGGACGCCACACAGCGGGAGAGGTCGACATCCAGGGGCTCTTGACCCCGCACACAAAAGGCACATTTTAATTGGTTTCCAAAAGTTCAAACCCTGCAGTAACACAGAGTTTTGGCATCTGGACAGGCAACAAGAATAGACATGGAGGCTTGATCCCCAAAACATAAGCAGCCCCAAGGCCCAGCCTGGAGGGGTCTACACATTGGAGGTGGTCCAGAGCTCGAAAAGCAAAAAGGTATTCTCCCCGCACCCGCCCCTGCACCCCACACTTTCCCATGTGACACTTGTGGAAAGGTCAGAGGAGGCAGGGAGCAGCCTGAAGCACACACATCATCCACCTCTGTCCACACGGCACTCGCCCCACAAACAGCGCCAGACTGAAACAGACTCAGGACATGGCAGAGACTGACCCAGACCACACAGGCTCCTTGCTCTCAGGAGAATGGGTGTGAGGCTGAAGAGCAGGCACCCTGGTTGCCCATAACTCACAGATAAACAGGCAGCGTGGTCGCTGTCCCAGGAATACTAGAAGCCCCTCCAGGGATTGGAGGGAAGTGAAGGGGATGGGGCTTTGGCTGTGGGAAGAAATGGCTGACCATCCTTGGGGGGTAATAAAGTATGTGCTAGCAACCAGTCTTGTCCCAGATTACCGCATCAAGCTACAGCTCACCCCTGCTCTGTCTTGGGGGAAGAGTTCCAATTCCCTGGGGCCCCCAAAGCTGAGGGGTATGAAAACAGGCAGGTGGGAAGGACCCAGGGCTCCCAAAGATACACAAATTGTGCACAGAACCTGATGCCTCCAAAGGGAATCCAGAGGGCCCCCCTTCCAGCAGCCCCAGTCAAGGCAGGAGGGAGAGGAACAAGGAGTGACAAGGCAAGACAGACGATGCCCCACTGCAGATGAGAGAGTTCAGCAGGAGGGAGGGCGGGCAGCAGCAGGTCCATGCCAACCCTCCTGGGGGTGGGGTGAGGAAGGCTATTTGGGGGGGCCCGGGGGGATCTGCAGCAGTGTGGGTGAGGTCTCCATGATCCGCACCAGCAGCCGGTCGATGTAGCTCTCCAGCTCCTGCACATGCTCGTCCCGCTGGCTCAGCTCCCGCTCCCGCTGCAGGAGCAGGCTGATGAGCTCATCGTGGGTCAGGTGGTAGTACTTGGCTGACTGGTCCAGCACAGCTGAGTCCTGAGGCCGGACCGAAGACAGTGAGCAGGGGAGCCCTAGGCCAGGGTGCCCGCCTGCCTGCCTGCCTGCCCCCCTGCCCGCCTGCCTGCGCCCCTGCCTGCCCCCCTGCCCGCCTGCCTGCTGCCCTGACCACCAACACCTAAGGTTGACCACCGCAAGGCCCCGGGCTGCCTGTCTCCAATGCCAGAGGCGCCCTAACTGGCTTCAGGACTCTGACATGGGGGATCTGGCCTGCTCCCTGCCCCACCCTCCCCAGGATCAAGCCCTGAGACTCCACCACATATTCTGTCAGATGACCCCCACACCTTGCTGGGCCTTACCTTCAGCTTCTTGGTGTCCACCATCTGGCCAGCCTGGGGGGCCTGGGTCACAGGCTGAATGCTCCCAGATGTTACTGTTTTGAGCTTCTCCAGCCCACTGCTCAGGGCTATGCTCAGACTGGAGCGGGACTGCTTCCTGTCGGGGCTGCCCTCCACAGGGGCGGCACTGAGGGGCTTCACGGGGTGGGGACTGCAAAGACATACAAGAGATGGGTTACACAAAGAGAAGGGTGGCACGGGTCAAAGGTGGGGCTGCTTTCCCTGCGGAGCCTCCAGGTCTGCTGGACAGAAAGCCCAGCACTGGTAGCTGCCCCTACAGAGTCAAGGTCTCAGGGCAGCCGTGTCCAGTACTCCTGAGCAACCCCCTGGGCTGGCCTCAATCCCCACCCCACCACCTGCTCCCTCCCGTTTCACTCCCTCATTCACCCGGTGACCTGGCCCTTTCACAGGGACAGCAAAGGCCATACTATAGACTCCTATGCACCTGTACCCAGCCTCTGTCAGGGACACCCTCCTCCAGCCATCTTCCCTCTTTTCTCTTCTATACTGTAACCTTTCTCTAGTGCGGTGACCAACCCTTCCAAGTTCCCAGTTTTCCCAGGACTGTGAGTATTCCCAGGACATGAGACTTTGAGTGCTAAAACCTGGGCACACTGGGACACTTGGTCACCCAGCTCTCTCTAGGGGTTCCTTCCCATCAGCATTTACAGAGCCCTGCAAAAACCCTCCCTTGACCTTGTATTTGCTCTAGCTATCATTCCTAGTCACCTTCTCCTTTCTTCTCACCCAAGCCTCTCCGCAGCAGCATGGAGACTACATTTGTGTAATTTCTTACCTTTCATTGACTCCTTAACCCATTAGAACAGGATGTCGGTCTCTACTGGCCCACCACAAGTGGACTTGTTGAGGTCACCAAGCCCTGCTGGTTCTCACCTCACTGACCTCTGTGGAGCCGACACTTGAAGCACTCCTTCCTTTGGGCTGCTCGCCTCCCTTTCCCTTCAAGACCTCCATCTCGTCTTCCAACCCCACAGCCCCTTCTCAGTCTTAACAACTGCTAGTCTGCCCTTGGGTTCTCTCCTCTCCTCCTCCCTGGATCCTACCACCCTCCTAATCTTCATCTCTAACCCAGACCTCACTCCCTGGACTCCAGACCTGCAGAGTCAGATGCAGGCTGGCTTGCTCCCTGGGTTCCCCCTCAGGTGCATCCCACTCCCCACCACACCTCCTCTGTGCTGCCCGAGCAGTGAGGAGAACCTCTGGCCACCCCCGGCTCAGGTTAGAAAGTCAGAAGCCTAGGAGTTCCTCTGGCTCATCCTCTTCAGCCTCAGCCTTAACAATCAAGCACTGCCACCTTCCTACCTTCTTAAGCGACCCTGCTCCTCTCCAAGCCAATGCTTAAACCTTCCTTCTAGCCACAGCCACTAAATGAGCTCCTCCATCTCAGTCTTGCCCAACTCCAACCACTCTGCTGCAGGATAATGATCTCAGCATGTCCAAAGCCTGAGAATCCTTTAATGGCTTCTATCAAGGTAAGAAAATACAATCTCTCACACAATTTGGTCCTTGTCCTTTCTTCATGGTCCACTACTCTCCCAGCCACATTCTTACCAAGCTCTTACAAAAGCTATTCTTCTGTCTGGAACAACACTGCCCCTTCCTCCCACTGGCTCACTAATTCCTACTCATATTTCACAGTTGTGCAAGGCCACCTCCTCCAGGAAGCCTTCCTGATTCCTCCAGGCTAAGATGACCCTTCTCTGGGATCCTCCAGCACCCTGTGACAGTTACATAAACTATAACATAAACTGCATCAGGCCCCTAGATCAACTATCCTACCCAGGGGACGTCTTATGAATCTATGCTTACTTCACAGAGGATTTAGACCATTCAGGAGTAGAATGCAAAATGGCTTAGTCCAAGGCCCTGAACTCCACTGAAGGAAGGGTCACCCAGACCCAGAGACTCTCAGGCTAGATCCATGCATTCATTCTCACAAATCGGGAAGAGCGGCAGAGCACCCAGGCTCTGGGCAGACAGCAGAGAGAAAGAATGCATCTCAGTCCCTTTCCTGCCACCTAGGAGCCTGCGCTAGGGATGGGGTATAAAAGCAGCTCTAATGCCACCTACGGGCTGTGCCAGGGAAGGGGAGGATGACCAGTGTAGTATAAAAGTGCCTTGAATGAGGGGCCGGGAGGCCTTGGCTTGTTTGTCCCCTTACATCAGAGGGATCCGGGATCCTAAACCCTGCGGCTCTCATGGGCTCCATTTCTTCCTTTGAGGAATGAGACAGCTCTATTTGGCCCATCTACTTCATAACAGAAGGAACAAGCCCAGTACAGACATGAAGCCAACTCTGGGAAGAATAAAACTTATAAAAAGTGGCAAATATGATTAGAGGTCATGCTGGCAGAGAGCAAGGCCAGCCGAGGACACTGCAACCACCAGCTCCCCCATGTCCTCTCCCTCACCTCAAGGGAGCAGAGTCACCACCACCACCAGGGAGGGACACTGGGGGCAGCCTGGACTCCCTCCTACCCACTTCCCATATGTAGTTCTGGCCCCTTGGGGTTTCTTCCCTTCTTGGGTCCACTTTATCTTCCCCCAGTGGACTAGACATTCCTTGGGAATAGAGTGGGGACAGTGTCTTTCACCTGTTCAGTGTCTGACACATAGTAGGCTCAGTGAATATGGATGACCAAACACGAGTGCCTGGTCGGGAGGCCAGTGCTGGAGCCTGTTCTGCTCTCCAAGCCCCACGCCCTGCCCTGCTCTCCCCTCCTTCACTTGGTCCTTCTAGGACGCTATCGTCCCAGAGGGACTTGCTGCCTTCTAAGTCACACCCCATCACCTCCCAGTGCCCTGAGTCTCCAGGCCTCTGCTCACATCACCCCTGACCAGCCAGCCGGTGAGGTCACAGCTTCATAATTCTTCCAAACCTCCCAATGCCACAGTGAGCACAGTCACATAGGCATCTGCTGTCCACTCAGTGGTCCTAAATGCATCGGAACCACCCCCTGAAAGGCATCAAACGCAAACTAATGAAGCTACTGCTGCAGGTGGGGAACCTTTCTTCTGAGAGTTACATATGTGTGAAGTGTTTGAGTTTTCCTTTTTCTTCTGAAGGTGTCTGCAGCTTTCTCTCTGACCTAAGTGCTGGTCCCTCCTCTGGCTCTCTGCCTTCCCCAGCCTGCACCCTCACTCTAGCAGAACAGGAGACTGCTCAAGGCTCCACTGTCAGCCTGCTCTGCCACGGTCTGCCCCAAGACCTGCCCCCTGCTTGACAAGTTCCACCGCCCCGCCTCCCGCCCACAGCTCCCCTGCAGCCGAGTGCACACACTCCGGAAGGGCCTACAGCACAGCTCTCCTTCCCTGCCAGCCCACATCGGCTCTCCCCACTTCATTCCTTATGCCCTGCACCTCATCAGTGCTGTTCTCCTAACCCCTGGCTTGTGGGGGTCTGCCTTGATTATCCCAAGTCCCAAGAAGGCAGCTTCAGAGGTGGTACCATAGAAAGCTCCTGTCTTCAAAGCCTGTACCGTCTTGCCCCTGGAGTAAAAGAGACCCTCACCTGCCCACAAAGGATGAGGCTGGAGTGTGAACCCCTTAGTCCCTTGGGCTGTTCTGCCCCCTGTCCACCCCCTTCCTCCTGGACAGTGTTCTGGGGGTGGATGCTCACCTGGCACTGGGCTGTGGCTCCTCAGCTGGTCGTGTCTCCAAGGGCAGAAGCACAAGCGGGGAGGCTGGGGTGGCTGCAGCGAGGTCCTCCCTAAGTAGGGCAGGGGAGCCCCCAGGTGGGGAGGGCTCAAGGGGGCCAGGAAGTAAGGCTGGCTCCCCTGGTGGTGCGGAGGAGGTGGTCAGGGGCCGGGCTCCAGACAGGGGAGAGCATGGAGGGCTGGGTCCCCCACGGTGGTGGCTGGCCCAAGGCGGGAGAGGGGGCGGTGGAAAGTCAGGCTCTGGGGGAGTGGGCAGCTCTTCTGGACCAGAATGAATAGAAGATTCCCTCGACCCTGGCGGGGATGCAGATGAGAGGCTGGGAGGATCTCGGCTCCCCTGAAACAAGAAGGGGTTCAAGGCATCTTCCTTGGAGACCCACACATCAGCCTGCTGGGAGGTGACTGACAGGGACCCAAGCCCCTCTGCTACTGGATCCTGACCCTGGGCCTCAGGAGCCTCAGGGCCTTCTCCAACCTCTGGAGCCCCCAAGATGTGCTGACTTTGAAGAGTCAAGCTCTTTGAGTGACAGGGTATGGGGGCAGGACCCTCAGGGCAGCTGGTGGGTGCAGACAGGCAGGGCCCAGACACAGGGGGGCTGGCGTCCTCCACTAGCTCTTCCAGGCCAGGTTGGCCCAGCAGGGTTGCAGAGGAACAGCTGTCAGACTCCTCCGACTCATGCTTCTCTCCCTCCTCCTTGGTCTCCGAGGGACCGACAACCAGTGTACTTAGGGAGGCATCTTCTCCCTCTGTCTCTGGACCTCTGTTACTCAGCCCCACTGTGGCCTTCTCCTCCTCCTCCTGAGATCTTGAGGGTGTGAAGAGGCGCGGTGGCTTGGGAGGTGGGGTGCTGGGCTGCAGCCCCTTGTCAGACACCCACTCAGGTTTAGGCTCGGGCTCCAGTGGGGGAAGCCCCTCGCTCCCCTTGGGGCTCACAGTTTCTGGTGATTCAGGCTGCACCTGGGGAGGAGGCTCATCAGACTCTCCCCGCAAGACTAGTGAGGCCGTCTCAGCTGCAGGAGAAATGGTGACCACATCCCAAGGCCAGGCATCGTCAGCTGTCTCGACGTCAGGGCAAAGCTGGTTTTTGCCTCGGGAGGACTCATCGTCCTGGCCCTCAGCAGCGCTGTCTGGGCCCGGCAGCCTCTCCCACACACTGATCACTTCTGGGGAGCTAAATAGAGATGTCCCACTGTCTGCCGGACTCTGCCCTGCTTCCCCTTCTGGGGCTGGCAGTTCCCTGTCTGGTTCTGAGGCTGAGGCTCTCAGCTGCAGCTGGGCTGACGAGGAGGGCAGGCCGGCCCCTACCAACCCGAGGGGCCCCAGGTCAGCCGCACTCATGCTCTCGTGGTCCGGTCCCAAGTCCAGAGGAACCCTGGGCTCCAGCCACACGCTGCTCCCACCTCTTCCTCCTCCTCCTCCCCCAGGGTCTCCCTGGGGCTCAGCTGCCTTCGCAGTCATGGCCCCGTGGCCTGGGTCTTGCAGCCCTGCCGCCTCCAGCCCCACTCCTGCAGGGGCCAGGATCTCGCTCCTGGCCTCTGGACGCAGCCTGCTGGCAGCAAAGACGTTGAAGGTGTTGTCCCACTCAGGCAGGGCTTTCCCAGGGGAGGCCAGGGGGGTGGGGCTGGCCCTCGAGGCACTGGGGAGAGAGGGAGCAGGTGAAGGAGAGTTTAGTGCTATGTCGGCTATGAGCTCCTCGAAGAAGGGGTTGCTCTGCAAAGAGGTGAGGAACGGGTTGGTAAGACCCAATAATCCAGGTGGGGTGGCTTCAGGGGTGGCGGTGGTGGTGGTGGTGGCGGCGGCGGCAGTGGCAGCAGCGGGGGAGGCGGCTGCAAAAAGGTTAGTGCTTAGCATGGGAGCAGCAGTGGGAGCAGGAGTGGGAGGGGCCGGAGCCCAGGGGGAGCAGGGGAGGTGGTGAGGAAGAGCAGCTGGGTCAGATTCTACCTGAGGAGACACGTCCAGGCTGTGGAGGGAGACAAAACCGTGAGCCTCCTGGTTAATGCCAAGACTGGAAAGGTCCCTGAGTCCCACGCCCACCCCCTGCTTCGGGACCAGGGGCCACAACACACACATAGGCTGGATTTACCTACTTGGGCCAGGGTACAGAGGGAAGACCCCAACATGTAACATTATCAAGTGCCTCCCAAGGAGAAAGATGCTGAGCAGAGTTACTTTAATCCTCACTCCAACCCCGGAGAGAAATCATCTCATCTGACAGGGAGGATCCAAACCTAACCAAGTGTTCTTTCCTCTATCCCATGCTGAAGCTTCTAAGGTTCTACTCAACAAACAATTCACATCTGGGAAAACTAATCTGAAAGCACCTTACATCCCGTTTTTTGTTTTTTTGTTTTTGAGATAGAGTCTCTGCCTCCTGGGCTCAAGCCATTCTCGTGCCTCAGCGTGTGCCAACACGCCTGAATAATTTTTGTATTTTTAGGAGAGATGAGGTTTCACCATGTTGGCCAGGCTGGTCTCTAACTCCTGGCCTCGTGATCTGCCCACCTGGCCTCCCAAAGTGCTGGGATTACAAACATAAGCCACCATGCCTGGCCCCTTTTAGGACTAAAAGCAAAGAAAACACCAGCTGGCATGGGGGGATAAAGAGATCAGAGAAAGGCCAGGCCTAGGTATCTGGCTGGACAAAGCCAGAACTTATAGGACCTAGCAGGGCACCTGGAATCCTGACACTTGAAACAGCCTGGGTTCTATTGATCCCTTGCAGAAGCAGAAGTAATGACGGGCTGTCATCTGGTGTGACAAGGTGTCTTGTTTCTTTGAGGGGTAGCCTAACTGGCTAAGGAAGATAAGCCACCTATGGAGAACATCAACCAACAGGTTCCCTGATGGTCCAGACTTTGTCTCCCAAGGCTGCCAGTGTGGCAGCAGCAGCAACTCTGGATGTCACCAGGGGCTTCTCAGGGACTCTGGGGATGGGGGACAGGGAAGGTGCTCTTAGGACACTGGAGAACAGGTGCTGCCCTTCATTTGTCCAGGGCAGGGTCCTTTCTGGGAGGAACGACCCCGGCACTGGTGCTTATCCACAGAGTGCAGCCGACTCCAGAGATGCTGGCAGGGGCGTGCTCTCAAACTAGAGTTTGTCACTTCCCCAGGACACAGACAGAAGGCCAGAAAAAATGGCTGCCTTGCCACTGAGCCACCGTCAGAGGCAGACCTCGGTGGCCTCACCCTCTGCTGTCTGAGCAGTCTCCCTCCTCATGGCCGGTCTCCCAGCCCTGGCTGTAAGCTTCCAGGACCCCTGTTTCTTGGCCCCTGCCTGTCCAGGTGGAAATATCCTGGGGAAACCCCTACACATCCAACTTTTCAAGCCAACCAGCTTCTTCCACAGGAAATGTGGGCAGTGAGTACTGAAGGGGCAGAAGCCAGGCTTTGCCAGCCAGCCCATAAGGAGTATGGCTTGGGGTAGGAAGGGCACCTGTGGCAAGAGTATGAGCTGTCTGGAGCTTGCCTGGATTCTTCCAGGAACCCAGGGCCCAAAGAGGGCAGACCCACACAGAGGTGGGCTGAGGCAGGTCAGCTCGGCAGCTACCACCAGGGGCAGAACACAGGAAGGAGCCCAACCAAACAGAGGCACAGGTGGCTCCAAAGATGCTTCTGAGAGCAGGAAGGTCAGCCTCACAGGTAGAACACAGCCAGGTCCCAAACCCATGGATTTCTCATAAGAATCAGCTTCCAGAGAGTCTCCTGACCCTATTTTTCCCCTTACAATAACTCCCCATCCAAGGGTAAATTCTCAGTCTCATCCCCTCCACCTAAAGATGGAGGGAGAGGGAGGTAAAAATTCCTACCTGTTCCCACCCTACCTGGGCTTCCCACTACACTACCCTGCTTCTATGGTCATGGCGAAGATACCAAAAGAGGAAGAATCGTGGGCCCAGAGCCTCAACGCCAGCAGATGCCATTTCTCCCTTCATTCCAGAGAAGCCCCAGGCCAAGGCACACATGCCTGCCTTGGGGACCAAAGGGAGTGAGAAGCAACATACACCACGACCAAGTCAAGAGCCTGACCTCAGCCCACTTGCCATTAGAGCATCCATACCACACCCAGCCCAACCCTGCCTACAGCACCCGGGCCCCCAGGAACAGGGCTAGAGCACTCTGAGCTACTTCTCTCCCAGCCCCCTTTATGACAATAGGCCACAGTCGTCTGAAGGAAGAGAGTTCCATCAACATTAAAAGCACCATGCTTAGCTCTGCCCCCTCAGCCCTAACCTGGCCTGCACTCACCCTTGCAGTCTTTCAGCAACCTGGCTGGCAGTCAGAACTGCAGGGACAAGAACGGCACGGGAGTAGACTGGGAGCCCCAGGTTAGGCTCGGCAACCTCCCTCTCCCTGCCAGCTCCCCAGAGGTACACACAAACCTGTTGGTATGGAATTAGCAAAGGGCTCTCCCTGGAGGAAGGGACTCCAAGCACCGGGCCTGGCAGGCTTTACAGAGCCAGCAGTACTTCTGAGGGCATCCTGTCCGTCCTCCTATCTGGTAACACATCCCTCCTTCATGCCTTCCTCTCCCTTGCTCCACACCACGTGCACATTCTGAAGGTTCTCACTTCAAAACATCTCCCTCCCACTCCACCTGGCCCAGGTCAGGGACATATTCCCACGTGTGCTTGTCTTTGCTGGTCGTGCTCTGAGAACAGATAAACACCTCTGCATCCTAGAACCCACTGTGCCGGCCTGGCACAGTCTCCCCACCCCCAAGCGGTGGGGGCAGCAACATATACTGACTTGTCTTCCCTTTTAGGATCAGATGCTGGGAAGGAAGTCAGAAGTCCAGATGTCTCTGCCCCTTCAACCTGAGGGAATAAAACTTTACTGCCTGCAGGAAGCCCTGAACAATTGGTTGAACCTGCCATTCAACACAGGAACCACCTGTTCACCCCGACAGCCCCTCTTCTTAAACACTATGCCACAGGGCTACCTCTGTAGCTGAAGGCCAGGTGTCACTAGCAGACAGCTCTTCCTTAGGCTGAAAAGAGCCTGTGTCCTTGTCATTTCCACACACTGGTCCCAGAGATGGCAAGTGGATCTGCACAGGTTCTCTACCAGGCAATCCCCCAAAGGCCAAAGCCAGCCTTGGAGGCGCGCTAACCTCCAGCAACACTGCCCTTCAGCTTTCCCTCCTGAGGCACAACCTCCTGACCCTCCTGAGATGGGCCCAGTGTCCAGGAAACATGTCCAAGAGACGGGCACATCCTCTCACATCACCTGGGCACAATGAGGTGACAGAGGGGCCTTGTAAGCTGTAAGTAGGGAGAGTGTATCATTTATCTTCCAAACCAGAACACTGTTAATACAGTAACCATGCCAGAACAGGCACAAGCAGGGTGTGAGGCTGCTCTAACTCCAAGCCTCTGGGTGCACATTATAGTTACTCATTTACACCACCAAGAATGCAGCCAACCTCCTTCCACTGCCACAGCACATTCCAGGCCCACAGGGACCTTGTTGCCCACCATGCCTGGTGCAAGGAGGCACTGCAGAGATTGCCAGAGGCCACCAGCATGATACATTCACCTCTATGTTGTACCACACTTATTCCCAGCTTTAAAAGTTTTTGTAATCAACATTTGATCCCCTTCTGTGCATACAGTCCTATGGTTAGTGTGGGGGACGGGGATCAAGGGGACACAAGAATGACCTGGGATAGACACAAAGACAATCCACTTTGGCCCTGGTGGGTTTAACATGCGTGGTCTTGCCTGTCCTCAAACACACATGAAGCAGCCCATACTGCAGCTCAGTGTGAATGGCTCATAACAGGGCAGGGGAATGAGGCTAAGTTCTGCAGCCAAGACAAGCTTGGTCTCAACTACCTACTCCCCACTCCAGCACACACTGATAGGGGCCCAGTGTGACCACCATGGACCCCAGCAGACAAAGGCCACGTCAGAGGAACAGCAGAACCCTCTTCTCAGTCCTGCATAGCCTCATTTGTTCCTTCCTCACGGCAGCAGCCTTTCTCTGGATACTACACTCAACACGTTCAGCCCCGGGCCTCTCTGTGGGGCATCAGTGCCACATGGGAGCACTAGAGGGCGCCGCTGTTCTTCCTAGTGAGGAACATCCTGCAATCTGCAATGGCAGCCCCAGGGCAGAGGCCCCCAATCTCTGGACCTGGGGACAGGCTCCCCAGGCCCCAGCTGCAGCTACATTCAGTCACTCCAGTTCTGGGTCTAACTCACAGCTTCCTGCCGTGAGGCAGCCCACCTCTCCTCTCCTCAGAAGCCCTAAGCAAGCCCTCTGGGGAAGTGCCAACAGTCCTTTCTTCCAGGCCAGCCTTCCCTTCCCTGCAAGGTACACGAGGCTAGGATGCTGCTGACTGAGCTCAAAGGCCAGGTGTCATATCTATCCAGGCCAGGCCATCTTACCCAAAGCACAGCCCCTCCCGCCCCATCTGAATGCACGGCCACAGAGCCTGGCCCTGCAGCCGCCACCTGCAAATGGGCCCCATCTGGGGAGGGATGCTGAGTGCCCTCCATCCTGCTAAAGACAAGGCTTGGAATTCAAGTGAGAGCAGGACAGAAACCTCAGCTTCCTTACGGCCATCAGTGACCCAAATCCTCCAGACTCCAAGAGGCCATTAGGAAACATGGGGAAGCAGGAGAAAGAGGATGGAGACTGTAAGTGCCCCAGGCCAGTGACAACCCCACAGACTCACAGCCTGCGGGAGTCCAAGCCCAAAGCCTGGGCACTCACCTACAAATGGCCTCAGCATTCACCCTGCCCCAGAAAAGGCCCAGAGACACCATACGGACAACCACACTGAGCCTGTGGTCTGTGCCCCTTTCAATCCAGGCGCTCAGCTCCTCCCAGCAAATGCCCTGTCCAGATCTCCTGCCACCTCCCTCTACCCTACCACCTCCAAATACCTCTAGCTGGCTGTCACAGGGCCACCAGCTCAGCCTGGCATCTGGGAAAGGCCTGTCCCCTTTTCTTTCTTCCCAATCTTCTCCCAGGCCGCAGATGACCAGCAGCTTGCCTGGGCTCTGGTGAGTAGGGACAGGAGCTGCCATACCAAGCAAGGGAGGCAGGGGGTGGCATGCCCCTGAAACTGACCCACCCCCCACACCCCTGTCTATGAGGGTCTAACGGGGGTTGTCAGCTGACCATGGCCCAAACCTACAAAGGCCTGCATCTCTCTCTCCACTCCTCTCAACAGACTCAGAGTGCCAAAGGGAAACGAAAAGCCAAGACTACAAGATTCCTCTCCCCTCTAGGCAACAGGTTCGGGGTCTTTCCTCTGCCCTATCTTTTGCCCCCTTGCTACTGTGCTTGTCCTCTAAACCTGTCCAAGCAGCCATGGAGTGGGAAGGGCAGGCTTGCTGAGAGAAACAGTGGCTCTCACCACACTGGCCAGGGCTGCCACAGATGCTGCCCATGAGGGCTGGCCCCAGGCCCTTGGGAAGGTGGGACACATGCTTCCGTGACCTGTGCCTGGAGCCCCTCTCTGGACCCTGCTATACAATTCTGCAGCCTCCCCTGGCTCAGAATTAGGAGGAAGCAAACGGTGGGCATCAGGGGCTCTGCCCAGGGCATGAACTGGGGGACTCAGGACATTCAAAATGGAGCAGCTGCCACCAGCACTTTCCACGGTGCCATTCCCCAAAACCAAGAGACATCAGAGAGGGCCAGACCCCCCAAGGTCTCCAAGGACAGAGATGGGTTACAGATTTCATGGGAGCTGCCCACAGCCTCTTGCCAGGGGAAGCAACTGGGGGTGAATGGATGGGGGAAGGAGTGGTAGCCTCAGTTATTTGACTCCCGTCTCCCAGAGGGAAGCGATCAGAGAGTCAGCTGGGGAGAAGTCCTCGAGCTCCTGAGAGGGGAAGGGAAGTCTGAGGGTGCGGTCGCCAGTCCTCATCTCTCAAGGCTTCCTTACCTTGAGGCCAGAGGGCAAGAGGTGGAGGTCAGGAAGCAAAGAATTCACACAAATGGCCTTTCCTGCTTCCCTCCAGCTCAGGGGGTGGGCATGCCAACTCATGCAGCAAGGTCTAGGGCTAAGAGGTCAGACCCCTGAATCCATAGGACTCTCAGAGCACTGTGCCCTCGTAACTCACCTGTGTCCGTGAGCACAAAACGAAGCTTGGCTTAGGGAGACACCCCCACTTAACCATGCAAAGCCAGAGCCCCAGCAGCCTGCCCGGGGTCCACATCTGCTCCTTCCTCCCTGCCCCAGGGTCCAGGCAGCACACACCCCAGCATCCTCCCCAAGGAGCAAAGTTGGTCTTGCCAATGACGTACCTGGGTTTCTGAGTTGGGTCCTTGGCTTCTCTCAAGCCAAACCAACTACTCTTGGCCTTTTCCTCCCCACTGGACGAGTGATGTGGGGAGGCCCCCAGAGTGGGACCCCCCTTTTCCCCCAAAGAGCTTCGGCGCCCCAACTCGCTCCGACTTAGGCCTTGGTGGTGGTGGTGGAAGAGGCCCATCCGGGGCTTGCGTTCCTCCTTCCGGGCTCCCTCCTTCTCTGCCACAGCCTCAGAGGAGGCTACTATGGGTGTGGCGACCTGGACTGGCTTGCCCTCTGGTAGCCGGGCCCCCTCCTCCTCTCCAGGGTGGCTGGCCCCAGGGGCCAGGACTTTAGCCTGAGCACTCGGCTCCTCCTGTCCAAGTACTGCCTCCGAGCTGCTGTTGCTACGACTGCCTCTGGGCCAGGAGTCATCTGTGGAACGAGGCCCCTCCTCAGACAACCGGGAAGAGACAGCTTGCAAGGAGCCTGAGGATGGGAGCGAGCCCGAGATGGAGCTGCGGTGCCGCACAGGGCCCTGGGGCTCCTCGTTGTAAATGTGGCTCCCATTGACGCAGAGTGAAGAGCGGGAGGCAGCATCCAGGTGGCCCTGAAGGTCCAGAAGGGCCCGAGGAGGAGCCACTCGCATCTGGCTGGCCTCATCGCTGTAGGTCCTCTTGTGGGTGAACAGCTTGGGGGACTGTGCAGAGTCCCTACCTGCAGGGGAAACACACCGAGTTAGCTCGCAGGAAGAGAGGCCCCATTTCCTGGCCCCAGGCCTTCACCACCACCCAAGGGGAAAGCCAGTACCCCCTCTCCCCAGGGCGGCACCCCCATTCTTGCTCACCCCCTTCAGTGGACAGCCAGCTGCTGCGGCTTGGTGAGCGGGTGAGGAGCTCGGCACCAGGCCCCTGGTAGGCCAGGCTCCCACTGGCTGAGGACAGGGTGCTGTCCGAGCCCAGTGAGGTATTGGACTGGGTCAGGGACGACTTGCGCAGCTTGTTGCGGAGGAAGAAGCCTTTGGCCTTGCCCATCTTGCCCAGACTGCCCAGGTCAGGATCCTCTATGGCGCTGCTTGGGAGGATGGCAGAGGCAGATTCCAGATCATACTTCTTCTTGCCCTTCATCTTGTCCTTGATCTTGCTGAAGGGGGACCTTGGCTTGTCCTTCATGGACAGGTCAAACATACTGGCGCTCAGGTTGTTGCGCGTGAACTGGATGGTGACTTCAATCTCGCCGCGTTCCTTCTCCTTCTTGCCTGGCTTGGAGTGCAGCTTGTACCACCTGTGAGAAGTGGGGAGCAGGCAGAACTCAGTCATGGGCCCAGGGAGCCTGGCTCCCGCCCAGTACCAGGCACTGCCCGGACCCCTCCTTGCTCTGAGAGCCACTGACAGCCTCTCCCCAAAGGCTCCTGCTCTGACCCATCGGCCTAGGCTTCCAGGCTTCAGACACAGCTGAGAAACTATCCAAAATGATTCCATGATGGAGAAAACCACATCCTGAGTGGGGAAGCTCCTCGGGTACCACCAGGTAGATACCACGCCATGCCCCCTCCCACCCCAGGACCTTCTCCTGGTGCTCAGAGACCTCTACTCTGTCCCATCTCCCCTACATCTGAAACTCTGAGGCCCAGAGGGGTGAGGCTGGGCCTGGGAGGGCCCTCCCACCTCCAGGCCCCAGCACAGACAGACCTACCCACATTTCTCCCTGTTGACATCATCTCCTCTGGCCAGTCCCAGCCAAAGCTCTACTCCCAGCCACCCGTGAGCCCAGGAAAGAACAGCTCACCCAGAGGCCCGGGGCCAGAAATACAGGAATGCTACTGCATACACTCACGTACATACACGCACACACACACACACACCTCACTCACACACTGACTCACCCCAAGCCCTGTCGGGAATACCTCTACAAGATGGAGGAACAGACAAGAATGGCAGAAAGAGACCCAGGAAAGATGAAGAGCACTCACATCTGTTGAGCATCTATGGTGCGTTACAACCAGCGTGAGGGTTCTTACCTCACTCCCGCACACACCTCCCAAAAAGCGTATGAGGTTAGAGGCACTTCCCCATGGTGCAGATCAGGACGGTGAGGCTCAGTGGTAAAGGAACCCATCCATGGAGACTCAGAGCCAGGCGTCCAGCCCTCCAAAGCTTAAGTTCTTCCTGGTGCACACCCACTGTGCCCAGAGACACACAGAGACAGCCCCCAACACACATGGCCACCGCACAGGGTGGCTGGGGCCCGCCCTACTGGGGAGAGATGTTCTTATGCAGGGGTTGGCAGTTTCTTAGAGAAATAAGCAAACTCCAACCATACAAGGAGCAATCACACTTCTTGGTACTTAGCCTACTGAAGTAAAAACTTATGTCCACAGAAAAACCTGCACACAAATGTTTATAGCAGCTCTGTTCATGACTGCCAAAACTCAGAAGCTGCCAAGGTATCCTCCAGTAGGTGAACAGATAAGCAAACTGTGGTACATCCAGACAATGGAATACTACTTAATGATAAAAAGAAATAGGCTATCAAGCCATGAACAGACATGGATGGATCTTACATACATAAGTGAAAGAAGACAATCTGAAAAGGCTTCATGCTTGCATGACAAAACTATTTGACATTCTCCAAAAGGCAAAACTATGGAGACAGTGAAAAGATCAGTGGTTGCCAGGGGATTGAAGGGAGGACAGAGGGATGAACAGGCAGAGCACAGGACTTTGCAGGAGAGAAAAACTATCCTGCATGCTACTGTAATGGTGGACATGTGTTGTTATACACCCACAGAATGCACAATACAACGAATGAACCCTAATGTAATGTAATGTATAGACTCTAGTTAGCAATGATGAATTGATATTGGCTTTCAAATACAACAAACATGCCACACTAATGCAAGATGTTAACAACAGAGGAAACGGCGGCGGGTGGTGGGTGGAGTAGATGGGAACTCTCTATACTTTCCACACATTTTTCTGTAAACCTAAAACTGCTCTGAAAAATAGTCTATTAACTAAAAAAAATAGAGAGCAAAGAACACAAAAAGGAAGAAACTATGAAAGAAATCATACAAGAATGTTTTTCTGAACTGAAGAACATGAATGCTAGAACAGTCCTACAAGTATGCAACACAATGAACTAAGACAGACACACACCAACAGATACGGCTATGAGGTTTAGAACACCAGGCATGAAAGGATTTGAACAGCACTGGAGTCTTCCTTAGCAACACTGGGCACCACGTGAAGGAATGCCTTCACATTTCTAAGGGAAAAGTCTTCCAGTAGCCTGGAAGTCCAGACCCAGCCAATCGAGCATGAAGGTGGAATAAAGCCTGGTGGTAGTGGTCAGGCTGGTCACTAAAGGGCTCAAAGTCCCTTGGTGACTGCACAGCGCGCGCGCACACACACACACACACACACACACACCCCTACCCAAGCCGCAGTCAGTGGTGCGGGGGCCACCTCCCACCTGAGCTCTGCCCCCCACAGCGCCAGCTCCCTGAGGTTCTGGTGGACACAGCGTGGGGAGCCTTTGCATGAAAAGTCCCTACACATCCAAAGATCCAGAATTAAGTCACTGCAAAAGCTTGGTGGTAGTTGTGGTAGTATTCTGATTATTTTTTAATGTTGACTTTTTTTTTAAAAAGGCTTCCTGGGGCACCTCCGACTCTTCTACATCCCTGTAGAAGAGCCCGTCATAACGAAACCCTGGTGAGCTATGGCCCGTCCCCTCCTTGGAGACCCACTCCGCGGCCTGAGCCTAGACTGTTGGTTTTCCCTCCCAAATCTAAGAGACAATCCCCCGAGAAGGCCAGGTAGGGACAGACGGTGGCACGGGCAGGGTGGGCAGAGAAAATGCCCAAGAGGGTGCCTCTCTCATAAGGCACAGGCAGGGAGTGAGGGGAGGAGAGGCAAAGTGAGAGAGACAGACTGAAGGATGTGTGTGAGGGTGTCTGTGGGGCAGGAGAGGAAGTTTGACAGAAAAACCAGCCAGCAGCATCAACAGTCTCATACCTCTATGTTCTCAGCCCAGTGACCACCCTGGGCCTGACTACCTATTTAGAGGCCAAGCCCTAGTCGCGTTCCCTAAATCTGGGCTAGGCCCTATCTAGCACAGAAAGTCCTGGGAGGTAGGGCAAAAGAGAAGGGTATGGACTCCAGCCCCAAACCACCCGAGCCCTGAGTAACTAGGATCAGCAAGCACAGCCAGCCTTTGCTGGGGCAGACAGGTCAGGGGCCCTCGGCCCCAGCTGGTCACACTGCACAAACCACAGCGGTAATGCAATTACCTGGGGGGGCCGGGGCCAGGTGGTGAGACTGCAGGGAACTAGCACTTCCTACATTGTCTATTTTTGTCCTATTTGAATGTTTTATAAGGAGCATATATTACTGTGGTAATATGAAAAAGAGACAAGGGAAAGCTCTTGCTCCTACCTCATCTCAGCTTCCTGAGCCACAAAATGTGCCGCACTCCTCTGCCTCCCAGCCCTCAGAGGAAGGTGGGAGGCCAAGTTTCAGGTCCTCTGCCACAAGGACCTTTTGGGCCTCTCTCCCCTATAAGGTCACTTCCCCTTCTCCTGTTCTGCCCACCCCTCCCCCATAGGGAATTTGGGTTTCTCCCTGGACCTGTATTTCAAGGAAGCATGGAAGGAAAAAGAGAAAGTTTCCTTGAATATTTTTTAGGCTCTCCCATCCAGAGCACAGTGAAATGGAGAATGGCCAGGACCTACCTCTGGACCCCAGCTGCCATCACCCATCTACTTCCCTTCCAGCACCACCTCCCTCTGCAACCCAGCAAGGGCAGGACTGAATGGGATACTGCCCGGCACCTTGGGCACCCCGGGCACCCCAGGGACTCAAACAGAGCAGGCCTTCTCCCAGAAGTGTGGCCTACGCGAGCTGAGACAGTCACATCCTCCCCGTCCCCAGAGCTGCTACTTCCCCCTGGCTGGACCAGACAGCCCCACAGACCTGCCGGGTACCATGGAGGTCCACTGGAGGACAGGAAACTATGAACACTGTCTGAGGAACCTGCGATGAAAACAAATGGACGCTTTCTCTTCACAGAGCCCCACAGGCAGCAGAGCAAATGGGCTCTGAGCACCTCATCCCTAGAGACTGAAGCTCCCATAAGGAATGCAACAACAGGGTCCTATGACCTAGTTCAAGTCCCACCTCCTCTAGGAAGCTCCCTCAGCTGCCACCATCCTGCTGGCCTGGCCCAGTCCCTCCTCTTTCTGACCAGGCATACACACTCTGACCAAACTCACTCTACAGCCAGATCTGGCAGCACTGTGCTCCAGGACCCCCTGGTGTTGTCATGTCCTGGGTGCCCAAGGTCTCCCCCACTGGACTGTGTTTCTTGTGGATATTGACTGAGTATCCCCTTGGGCACACAGCTCCAAAGTAAAGAAATCATGCATGCACAGTCTGGAGCTGTTACAACCCTGCAGGGCCCTCTCTCAGCTCTCATCTGGATGCACCTGACAGCAGGCCATGGTGGTGAGTGCTGGGTTCCCCACTGACCAGGCCACCTCCCTCAGCCTCCACTTCCTTGACCCTCAGGTGGGGACAACCATCCTCTCGGGGCTGCTGGGAGGCTAAAGCATGCCAAGCCTGGTTGGTAAACAGCCAGTGCTTCCTGCTTATCCTCTCTCCCACGACCATGAGCTCCTAGGACTCCCGCTCTTGAATCCCTGAAGCTGATCACTCTGCCTGGCCTTCAAGGGAACATGCCAGATCCTTAAACAAATATTCAACCTCAGCCGCACATGGTGGCTCACGCCTGCAATCCCAGCACTTTGGGAAGCCGAGGCAGACGAATCACTAGAGGCCAGGAGTTCAAGACCAGCCTGGCCAACATGGCAAAACCCCATCTTTACTGAAAATACAATAATTAGCTGGGTGTGGTGGCGCACACCTGTAATCCCAGCTGCTCAGGAAGCTGAGGCACGAGAATCACTTGAACCTGGGAAGGGAGGTTGCAGTGAGCCAAGATTACACCACTGCACTCCAGCCTGGGCAACCGAGTGAGACTTTGTCTAAAAACAAACAAACAAAAAAAATTCCAACCTCAACTTCCCAAGGCTGGCTGTGCAAGAGACAGGCCCTGGTCTCCAGTTTTGGAGCTTCTGCTCCTGCTCCTTCCTCCCTACCTGACCAAGGTTTTTTCTCCTTCTCTGTGCCCTTCACTAGGCCTACCTGGCTGGGCCACCGGGCTTAGGAAATCCGAAGCCCAAGCTGAGGCCTGACCTTTCACTTTCATCCAGGGCAGAGACATGGCCAAAATCAATCAGGGTGTGACCAAGGCCCCAACATTCATCTAGACAATGGCTCAAAAGACAGCTCTCGTTTTCACAGCTCTACAGCTATAGCACCCAAACCTGCTATGCATCGGTGCAGGATTTATATATAGATATAAATCCACCCAAGACACCACCCAGACTTACTGAACTAGAAGGTCCCGGCCTGGTTATCTATATTTCTCAGTAGGTTTGGGGGCGGGGCTCCACAGGTGAGTGAATTCACCCAGATCCCATGTGGGAACCACAAGGATGGTCCCTGACGCTTTACATCACTTTAAGGTCAGCGGCCACCTGGGCTCTCCACCTTGGCTTGTCCTTAAGGACACTTAGTCAGCACCCAGAAGAAGCCTGTGTCTCTCCCCTGCCCGGTAAGGCTTGCCTTCCCAAGTCCCGAGGACACGCTGCTTCTGAGAGAACTGACCCTAGAAATACTCATCCCTCCCCCAGGAGGGGGTAAGTTACCAAAGGAACCCATGGGGGAGGAGCAGGCAGCATTAAGCACTTTCTAGAAATTAAGAGTGTTAAGATGAATTAGGCCTCCTAGTTCAGAAACCACTTGAGAAACAACACTCTCACCAAAACAGGAGGAAGGACAGTGATTCTGTCCCACCCAGTGCTCAAAGTCCGGGCTGCTGGCAGCACAGGTATCACCGTCCGGCACATCCTTCACTGCAGGAACTAAGCTGCTCCACCTGCAAAGCACCCACCTTGACTCCATCTCTCTGTCAGGGGCACCATCTGGGGCACTTAAACTCTCCAAGTCCCACGCAGCACATGCTCAGGACACAAGGGTTTTGATGAAGATGATGATTATCTGGGACTTGTCCCAGGTGCCTCTGCAGCCAGGACATAATGGGCACAATAAGGAAAGGCACAGTAAGAGAAAATTCCTTGCACTGAAGAGGCACACGCAGCTACTGATGCTGCTCTTCAGAAGACACACATCAGTGCTTCTCAAACTGCAAAGTGCAAAAAAATCACTGGATCTTGTTAAAATGTGTATTCTGATACCCAAAGTGTAGGTGGGCCTGAGAGAGCTCCCAGCTACCCATGCTGCTGCTGGCCCAGAGGCCACACCTGAGCAGAGGGCTGCACACAAGGGGGCTACAGAACGGCCAGACCTGACCCTGCTGAGGGCTCACTGTGTGCCGGGCTCTGCAGCTCTTTTACTATCCACACAACCAGCCCAGGAGATGGGAGGCCCATTTTACAGATGAGGAAACTAAGTTGTGGAGACAGTTTGTAACGTGCCCAGGTCCACACAGCTAGTAAGTAATGGAGCTGGAACTTGAACATGAAAATGCCAGACTCCAAGCCCATGACCTTAACCTTCAAGGTTTAGCAACTTTCAGAAAAGCTGAAAGAATATACTCCTGCCCTGGGTACCCTGAGAAGACAGAGGCTGTAAAAGGCCTGGCTACACATCACAGACCCTGAAGACCAGACCCCCTTTCAAAAGGTTGGCACAATCCCAGAGCACAGTGCCCTGAGATACCACTGAGGGGACCTCAGGGTTTTGTCCTGTCCTCAGCCCCTCAAAACCTTGTCTGAGAGCAGCCCAGCCTCCCCCAGCAGCCATCAGGGTCCAGAATTCCTGAGAGGCTGGGACCACAAGGAAGCTCTTGCAGGGCCCCCTGCTCAGCTAGAACACCTCTCCCAAGCTCTCTCTGCCTGACAAAGTTCACCAGGCCCCGTGTGGACTTGGGACTTGGCCCTCAGCCTCCCCCCCACCCACCACCGAAGCAGAGGACAAAGTGGATGGAAGGGGTGGAGAGGAGCAAGTCTGCTCACCTGTCATCAAGATTACAGCCCTAGTTACTCCTGCTGGTGGGGTCCCCAGGCCCTCATAACGAGCTCTCCACCTAGTTCTCAGAAAATGCAGCTGGGCTAACCAATGCCATCCAGCATAACTGGGGAGGCCCTGCACTCAGGGGAGAGCCGACCTGGGCAACTGTCACACATACCCATGCAAGTGCCAGGGAACTCCAGTCAGAGACAGATAGGGGCATGGGGGCTGTGGGTAGCTGCAGCAGCAGGCCTGGACAATCTAACTCACCCCCAACTCTTAGCAGTCTAAAATTCAGACCCAAATAACAATGCCCTTTTCTGAGCCCCCACCCATCATTTATTCCAGACTCCAAACCTAGAAATCACATTTGTCTCCTTTTTTCTTTTTTTCCCTCACTTCCTACATTTAAACTTTGAACTCTGTGAACTCTACGTGCAATTATCTCCAGAACTCACTCTCTCACCACTGTCACCCCATAGTCCCATCCACTAGCACCTCCCTGATGGACATTAGAACTCCCTGGTTGGCCGGGCGTGGTGGCTCAAGCCTATAATCCCAGCACTTTGGGAGGCCGAGGCAGGTAGATCACGAGGTCAGTTGATTGAGACCATCCTGGCTAACATGGTGAAACCCCATCTCTACTAAAAATAGCCGGGCATGGTGGTAGGCGCCTGTAGTCCCAGCTACTTGGGAGGCTGAGGCAGGAGAATGGCATGAACCTGGGAGGCGGAGCTTGCACGCCACTGCACTCCAGCCCGGGCCACAGAGCAAGACTCCTTCTCAAAAAAAAAAAGAACTCCCTGTTTACCTGACGTCCATGTTCCACCCAGCAAAGATACGCAGTCGGAGCTCATCACGCCCCGCTCTCCCTCACTCAGCACCTTTTGGGGCTCAGCTCCTACGACTCTCTGCATCTCTTATTGCACTCGGGCCACACTGATCCTTCTGGTGTCCCTGAACCCATCAGGTGTATTCCCACCTCAAGGCCACTCCACGTGCTGCTCCCTCTGCCCAAGACGCAGGCCAGACCTTCTGGCCACGGTTCACTCACTCACTCGAGTCAGGGCTCTGTTCATCCGAGCCTCCTCAGTCTTCCCCGAGTACCCCAACTGCAACCACCCCTCACCCTCTTTATGTTTTTTATTTTCATTTTTATTTTTTGAAATGGGGTTTTGCTCTTGTTGCCCAGGCTGGAGTGCAATGGCTTGATCTCAGCTCATTGTAACCTCCGCATCCCGGGTTCAAGCGATTCTCCAGCCTCAGTCTCCTGAGTAGCTGGGATTACAGGCATGTGGGCCACCCTGCCCAGCTAATTTTGTATTTTCAGTAGAGACAGGGTTTCTCCATGTTGGTAACGCTGGTCTTGAACTCACGACCTCAGGTGATCCACCCGCCTTGGCCTCCCAAAGTGCTGAGATTACAGGCGTGAGCCACCACACCCAGTCCCCCTCACCCTCTTTCATCATCATACTGACCACAAGCTGGTACTGTGTGTGTGTGCGCACACATGTCCCCACGTGCACATCAACGTGACAAAATGCTGCACATGTTCAAGGCTTGTTAGCATCTGTCTTCCCTCACTCAACAGTCAAGTGTATTATTCTGCTCATCTCTGTACCCCCAGCACTTAACAGTGGACACTCAAATATTTGCTCAATGAGCCAACAAATTATTCTGTGACTAATGTGGGCCCCCTTCACAACTGCTCTATGGTTTTCTATTGCTACAAACCCAAGGGTCTTACTTGTGAGAGCTGGAGCTCCCAAAGAGCAAAGAGTGTCCCCACCCCAACCCCCAAACAGGAGCCTCCGGAGGGCAGGAGCCAGAGATGTCAGGCTTAAAGGGAGGTTTCCAAAATGAGACCTTCTTTAACTGTGAGACACTTCCTCAGCCCCCAACTGAACTAAGAATCTCACTAACTTCCCTGGGAGAGAAGATGCCCAACCAGATGTGGGAAGCGTCCAGCTTTGTGAACAGAAGAGTCACTGTTGACCCAACTCCAGCCCATCTCTTGGCCCTCAAGGTCCACTAATCTTATCCCTATTACCAACTACAATCACTCAGTTAGCACCTACTGTGTGCTGACACAATACTAAGCACTGAACACATGGAATTACATCTTACTCAATCCTCTTAACAACCCTGTGAGGTTGATTTGGGAGGCAGACTCTGGGAGTGGCTAAGAGCATGGACTTTGGCGTCAGGCTGCCTGGGTTAAGCCCCAGCCCCACCACGTGCTGGCTGTGTGACCTCATCTCTATGCCTCCATTTCCTAGGCTGTCTATAAAATGGTGATAGCAGCTTACCCTCTCCTCACAAGACAACAGGCTGAATAACCCAACCCAAAAATCTGAAATCTGAAATGCTCCAAAACTTTCTGAGCACCAATATGATGCTCAAAAGAAATGGTCACTGGAGCATTTTGCATTTTTATATCGATGCTCAACTGGCCAGATAATACAAATATTCCAAAAATCCAAACTCCAAAACACTTCTGTCCCAAGCTTTTGGAATAAAGGTCTTCAACTTGCATGAGGATTCAATGGTCTATGCGTGGAGCATTCAGAACAGGGCCCGGCACACGGGAAACGCACATGAGCATCGGCGCTCACATTCAGCAAGTGTGAGCACTGAGGTAAGGAGACGTGCACTGGGTCCAGTAACACAGTAAGCAGGAGAGCCAAAACTGGAATGCAGGCTCCCTGCCTCCAGAGCCCCCGACCTTGACCACTATACCATGCTGCCCCCCTCTGCAAGTACAACACACACTCACCCCCTATGCCCAGAAATCCCTATGTCTCTGCCCAACCAAGGAATCCAAAGGAAAGTTACCCCCCTATTTCTCTAGAGCAGGGGGTATGTGTTAGATGGGAGGAAAAATCACACATTTATTTCCCCCAATCTCTAACAAAATTTAGCATGTCTTCCCACTATGAATTTTTGCAACAGTAGTAGTATAGAAGCAGTACCTGTACGCTTGTCACCAAGAGAAACCGGATTATTTTCCTATCACATTTCTGCAGTTACAGATGTCACAAATATTTATACTCATCACTACTTTGAATTGTAAAGTCATTAGACCTCCTGTGTAATAAAGCACTTATGTTTCTTTAATAAGTGCTTTTCCTTTTTCTTTTTTTTTTTTTTCTTTTGAGACAGAGATTTGCTCTTGTTGTCCAGGCTGGCATGCAATGGCACAGCCTTGGCTCACTGAAACCTCCGCCTCCTGTGCTCAAGCGATTCTCCTGTCTCAGCCTCCCAAGTAGCTGGGCTTACCGGCACCCACCACCACACGCAGCTAATTTTTGTATTTTTAGTAGAGACGTGGTTTCATCATGTTGGCCAGGCTGGTCTCAAACTCCTGACCTCAGGTGATCCACCCACCTCAGCCTCCCAAAGTGTTGGCTTTTTTTTTTTTTTTTTGAGACGGAGTCTCGCTCTGCCGCCCAGGCTGGAGTGCAATGGCCGGATCTCAGCTCACTGCAAGCTCCGCCTCCCGGGTTCATGCCATTCTCCTGCCTCAGCCTCCCGAGTAGCTGGGACTACAGGCGCCCGCCACCGCGGGCGGTTTTTTTTTTTTTTTGTATTTTTTAGTAGAGACGGGGTTTCACCGTGTTAGCCAGGATGGTCTCGATCTCCTGACCTCGTGATCTGCCCGTCTCGGCCTCCCTAAGTGCTGGGATTACAGGCTTGAGCCACCGCGCCCGGCCTTTTTTTTTTTTTTTTTTTGAGATGGAGTCTCGCTCTGTCACCCAGGCTGGAGTGCAGTGGCGCGATCTCTGCTCACTGCAAGCTCCGCCTCCCAGGTTCACGCCATTCTCCTGCCTCAGCCTCTTGAGTAGCTGGGACTACAGGCGCCTGCCACCACGCCCAGCTAATTTTTTGTATTTTTAGTAGAGACAGGGTTTCACTGTGTTAGCCAGGACGGTCTTGATCTCCCGACCTCGTGATCCACCTGCCTTGGCCTCCCAAAATGCTGGGATTACGGGCGTGAGCCACCGCGCCTGGCAGTGCTGGCTTTTATATTGAGAACTATACTTCAACACCATTGGTGTACTTTGCAATGCTGTATATTTAAAGACCTTATTCTGAGGAATCCATGCACCAAAAGGGCTGAGAAAACCTGCTTTAGAGTGGGGAGGGAGCAAACTCAGCAGAAGGCTAGGTCCTCCCCTCCCTGCCCACTGCATGGGACCCAGGCTGAGAGCTCAAAGCAGAGGATGGGTGCTGCTCCCATTTCCCACCCAGCTAAGGGAACAGGGGGCCTGGTGAAGGGCAAGAAGCTGGCTGAAGGCCCTCAGATTCCCCAGCGTCACGCCACAGTGCTCAGGCTGACCCTCAAACCCTTGCATGCTGATGAAGGTGACTCCAGAGAAACAAAAACAGCCACATGCACCTGCTAGCTGGGAGCAGGCTACTCTGGAGCTTGTTTTGATCATGCCCCCAACATCACAGTCCCCAATTTCCCTGGGCTGGTCCCCACCTGAGCCTCACCTGCTATGGCTACAACCCACCAAGTCTGTAGCTTCCTCCTTCTGGCTGCAGCCACTGCCCCAACCTCTTCCAAAGACAGGCCTCTTCCAAAGACTGACACCATAAAAATGCACAAATGAAGCACACAGGAAGGCTCAAGGGGAGGGATTTGACCTCGGGAGGAGGGTGCAGGACGTGGCATTTATATTGGGCCCTTAACAATGGGTGGGAAAGAGGCGAGGAGGGGGTAGGGAGACATTCCAGGTGCGAGGGACAGAACATGCAGACTGCAGATGTGCAGGCAGGAGAAGATTGCCCCTAATGTCACACTAAGGAGCCATAATTGTATTCTGGGCCTTGAAATGCACGACAGGGTACAACACAAGGACAGGACTGACACTAGGCTGCAGGAAGAGGGAGGGACGGCAGAGAGGTGAGGCAGGGGACCAGCAAGGGACAGTCACAGCCCAGGGTAGCTCCCATGGCCAGGCTGACCTGAGCAACTCCTAATGCCTTAGCAGTTATTTCTCACCATTAATTAAAAACTGGCACTCTGGTTTATAAAAAGGCAGCAGCAGCTAAGGTAATAGTCCAGAGCAGAGGTTAAAAAAAATTTTTTTTAAGCCTGAACTGGGACAGGAACAATGGGGGAGGCAGGAGAGCCAGAGGGCCCCTTGGGAGCACCCCTTTTTCGCCCCCTGCAGCAGCACTATGGCAGAGCCACTCCACTTTGATCTCTCACTACTGTTGACAGCAGGGACAGTTATTTACCTTTTATCCCTAACCACCTGAGAAGGGGCCCGAGATGCAGAACATCTTCTAACACCTGACGGGTAAATGACATGGAATTGGCAGGGCTCGGCTTTTGTCTCAGAAACAAGTTGGAAAAACAATGATTTTAAGGGCATTGTGTGAGAACCCCAGCGGATTGGAAGACGGGAGACCTAGGTTCTAGTCCTGGCTCTGCCTTACTCAGTGGCTTGAAGCAGCCATTTCACCTCTGTAAAATGAGGGTGATAAAATCAGGCAGTTAAAAGACAAGGTAAAGTGAAACTAGAACTATTATATTCAGAGTTTGGTGAGACAGTCGGAAAACCCTTTTTCCCAGAGCCTCCTCCACCCTGATGCCTGCTCTCCTCTCCAAGTGCCCCCCCCCAGCAGCCTGCCTCACACACCAGCACACAGGAGCTGTGTGGGCGTCAAGCCAACCCCTGCTGTCTCCCCGCATCCACCGCCTACCCCACCTTTTGATTTGGTATCTACAGTAAAACTGCAAGCCAGACATAATTGCAGGACAGGATACAGCCTCTTATCAGGCCAGAAGATGATTCTTATCACCTGGCCTGGCACCATGCCTGGCACCAGCAACCTTTGGAGGGAGCCCAGGTCCTCATTCATGAGTTCCCCCTGCCTCTGTGGGGACAGACAGCTCACTCAGCCCTCCTCAGATCCCAGCCAGGTCCAGCCTCCCTCCCTCCTGGGCACAAGCACTTCGTCTAATCCTCATCCTAATACTGTAGGCTCCAAAGGTCTGTCATTGTCAGCTCACCCAGCACAAGGAAAAGCTGCAAAAATGGCTGGAGACAAGTCAAACCACAGAGAGCAACAGAAAAGATGTAGGGTTGACAGCACAGTGTAGGGAGAAAAGCATCAGGTTTAGACATCAGAAGTCTGGCTGAGTCGTGTGACCTTGGACAGGTCATTCCACCTCCTGAGACCCCAGTCTCCATATTCGCAAAAATAGTGGTCCCCTGGCCGGGCGTGGTGGCTCAAACCTGTAATCCCAGCACTTTGGGAGGCCGAGGCGGGCAGATCACGAGGTCAGGAGATTGAGACCATTCTGGCTAACACGGTGAAACCCCGTCTCTACTAAAAAAAAATACAAAAAACTAGCCGGGCGAGGTGGCGGGCGCCTGTAGTCCCAGCTACTCCGGAGGCTGAGGCAGGAGAATGGCGTAAACCCGGGAGGCGGAGCTTGCAGTGAGCTAAGATCTGGCCACTGCACTCCAGCCTGGGCGACAGAGCGAGACTCCATCTCAAAAAAAAAAAAAAAATTGGTGGTCCCCCTGTCTGCCCTCAGGGAAGAATAAAATGAGGTGACACTGGGAAGGCACCCTTAAAAGTAGGCCAAACCACACAGAAAGATGTAGGTTTATTGTCTATCAAAGGCCTTTTACAGGCCATCATCGGCCCCACATAACTGAGGTGGCCCAGGACCAAAAAGCAACAACCCTGCCCAGAAGGAAGGACAGAACCCGCAAGATGACCTCTCTCGGGGGATCTCCGACAGGTGGAAAAATAAAGAAGAAATTCCACTTAACCCATCCCCTTCGCCAGTGTGCTCCTAACTCCATATTCACCCTGAGCAGGAGACTCAGGTTGAGGAAAACAAAACCAAGTGGCGATGGTCCCCTCTGCCAAGGTCTCAGTTCAGACCCCACAACAGGGGGAGACAAACAATAACTCCCCTGCCAGGCTTATGGGAAGTACAGAACTGTGTGGTGAGAACGTTGCATTTGGGAAAACAAAAATGGGGGAGGGAAGAAAATACACAACACATTTGCCTCTAAATGCAGAAAATACCTTTGGAAGGTTACACAAGAACTGGTAATGTTAGATGTCTCTGAAGAGAGTAGCTAGGTGACTCAAGGTGGGGCAAGGGAAATTTTTTTCATTACGTGCCCTTCTGTACCTTTAGAATTTGGACCAGGTGAACTACTCAAAAGTAAATGGGGGCCGGGTGCGGTGGCTCACGCCTGTAATCCCCGCACTTTGGGAGGCTGAGGTGGGCAGATCACTTAAGGTCAGGAGTTCGAGACCAGCCTGGCCAACATGGTGAAACCCTAACTCTACTAAAAATACAAAAATTAGCTAGGTGTGGTAGCATGCACCTGTGTAGTCCCAGCTACTCGGTAGGCTGAGGCAGGAGAGTCACTTGAACCTGGGAGGCGGAGGCTGCAGTGAGCCAAGATCACACCACTGCACTCCAGCCTGGTCAACACAGCAAGACTCTGTCTCAAAAAAAAAAAAAAAGAAGTAAATAGGAAGTAAAGAAAGTCAGGCTGTTTTGCTGAGAGCAGCACACAGGAAACTAAGCTTGGCTCCCCTCACTCCCTCTCCTGGCCCAGTCCCACCACACTCACAGTTTCCCTGCCTCCAACTCACCCTGCCTCTAATCAGATCTCACCTGTTATTCAAGGCCTTGCCTCTCCCAAGAAGCCCACCCTGATCACTCCAACTGGTGAGCTCCCCCTTCTCCTGATCCCCTCACTCTCTCACACTTTTTACATGCTGCTTTGTAGAGGAACTGTCCTTGCTGCATTAGGCTTGTCTCAAACATATTTTAGCCCTTCTAGAGAAAGGGCTATCCACTTTATTTCCCTGGTTTCCCCCACAGCACTGACCTAGGCACAGTGGTTACAATGGTTGTTCAGTAATTGCTTCCTGGACGTTGTGAAACAGAAGGGAAAAAATAGCAAATGACTGTATTGCTGCAGGAGGAAGAACAGGATGGCTCGGAGTGTTCTGTCACAGTAAAACCAGCATGTGACGTCTTGGGAAGGATTACAGAGTCTGGTATGTGCTGATGCCCCCAAGCCCTGCTTGAAAGGAGCAAATCTCCCAGGGGTGGAAAGTGCCCTGGTGGAAAGTGAGGCTGACCTTCTCAAGCCTCACTCCACTCCCTTTTTTTTTTCTTTTTTTGAGATAGGATCTTGCTCTGTCACCCAGGCTGGAGTGCAGTGGGGCAATCATTGCTAATTGCAGCCTTGAACTCCCGGGCTCAAGTGATCCTCCCACCTCAGCCTCCTGAGTAGCTGGGACTACTAGCACACCACCATGCCCAGCTAATTTTTTGTATTTTTTTTACAAATGGAGTCTTGTTATGTTGCCTAGGTTGCTCTTGAACTCTTGGCCTTCAATGATCCTCCTGACTCGGTCTCCCAAAGTGCTGGGATTACAGGCATGAGCCACCACACCCAGCCCTCACTCCACTCCTGAGAGTTATCTGGTGGCAGTGACTCCCTCCCAAAGTAAGAGACAACACCCCCCAGCCTCTGAGACGGACACAAGGCTAGAGCTGCAGACCAAATGTGCTTATCCCAATAAACCAAGGACTCACCCAGGAGAAGCAGGTCATGCTTACAAAGCACCAGATTAACCCCCGAGATCCATGTCAAGGAGGAGAGAGGAAGCCTTAGCAGGCAGCAGCTGAGCACCTGGCCCTGTGCAGAGCAGGGTCATGGGAGACATGGGGGAAGACTGAAGTGGGCAGTGTGGTGTGGTGGCCAAGGGCACAGACTCGGAAGCCAGACTGCCTGGGTTCACATCCTGATTTTGTGCCATGTGCTGTGGTCAAGTCCAGTGACTCATGCCTATAATCTCAGCACTTTGGGAAGCTGAGACAAGAGGATCACTTGAGAGTTCATGGCTGCAGTGAGCTATGATGGCACCACTGCACTCCAGCCTGAGTGATGGAGCCAGATCCCCCCAAAAAAAGAAAGAAAAAGCAAAGTCACTTTACCTCTCCATGCCAAGGTTTCCTCAGCTGTTAAACAGTGCCTACACCTCAAGGGCTTGCCGTGGACAAACGGAAGTCCAGTCCTTAAGACAGTGCCAGCACCTAGACAGGCCTTCATCAGTGATGTACTAGACCAACCAGGCAATGAAAATAATGCACCAAAACAGGTGCCACATGCTCCAGGTGTGGGGATTCAGAGAAGGCTGGGGAGGCAGATGGGTTCCATGATGGCCGACAGGTCTGGTGTGTGTCCGCTCCTCACAGAGGTGTGCCTTGACCACAGCCAGCACCAGTGGCTCTGTCTACTCCCAACATCTCCAGGGCTCCCTGTCTAGGCCCCAAAACATAGCACTTGCCTATAGGGCTTCCTCCAAATGGAGGGGGATGTCCGGGCCTCCCCTTCTCTGGAATCTCTCCCGTACCAGTGGCCCACTCTTGGCCTTTCAGGCCTCCAGAACTGCCTTTGGATTGGACTGCCCTTCCAGGTCAGCAGAGAAGCCCAATGCCCCATCTCACTAAAACCCGGCAGGCACTTCCACAGAAACCCTGGGGTACACACAGGGCTCCAAATGCCACCTCTTCTTTATCCCAAATCCTACAGCTCTGTGGGCTGCCCGGGTCTAATGGAAACCACACAGGGCACACCCTCCACTAAGTGCTGGGTAGTTGAGAGTGTGCAGCTCTCCCTCTGCGAGTCTCGGTTTCCTGTCTGAGCTCTCTTCCAGCTCCCATGCTGGAGTCCCATGAGTAAGGGCTGTGCTCCCTTCCCCACTACCAGGTGAACCAAAGGTCAAGGTGGCCTGTGATACCCCCTCCCCGCCCTGCAGCTTCTTGGAGGTGCTGGCTGCCCCTGGGAGCCCCATTTTGGGAGGCCCTACTTACTGCTCCTGAGAGACCGGGGCCCAGCTCCACACAGAGGCCTTGTGTGGCCAGCCAAGCCTTTCTCTGGCCACCATTGTTCCCAAGGTAGAAATAACCTCAGGCCAGCTCAGTAAGGGCACAGTGATCAGACTCTTCCCCGATGGGACTGCCAGGTGCACAGCAGACTCACGTGTGGACTCATTTTTATTACCTGGCCGTGGGGAAAAACAAAACTGCTTCATGACTACACCATTTTGCAAAGGAAGAAAAAGAGGACTGCTTCCCCTGGAGCAGAGCGACAACAGCTCCTGTTCTTATGTTCATCATCTGTCCCTGCGCAGGGTGGGAAGGGCAGGAGAACATCTGGACAAGGCCAGGCCAGTGGTTTAGACAAGAGCGTCACAGCACTGAGGTGGCAGCAGTGACAAGCGGGGCGGGCAGCTCCCAGCAGAGGAGGACAGCCCTCAAGGTCACCGGGATGTGGCTCTGCTGAGCTGTGCCTTGCAGTCAGCTGCCTACAAGGACAGGCAGGCGGGGCAGAGATGGGGCTGACCACAGGCCCCTTGAAACTCCCTGGTCCCAGCCAGGGCTCAGGGCCAGGGGCAGATGGGGAGGGCAGGGGAAGCTGCTGGGCCAGAGAGGAAGAGCTGCCCAGCCTGACTGAGGAGTCACACTTCCTACCCCGCCCCACACCCGCAGACGCTGCTGCTCAAGCAACCCCAAATAAAAACTACCCCATAACTAAGGGCAGTGGAGCTTCTGCATACCAATGACTGGCTTCTGAGTGCAGCCACACCCTTCCCCTGCAGCCAGAGCAGACCTCCCCAGCAGCCCCACAGGCCTCCCATGCCAGCTCTGGGGCTAGGGCAGGAGCCAAGGCCAGGGGCTCAAGTGACCACGGCTGTTTTCCGAGGAGCAGAGTCACACCCAGAAGCCAATAGAGAGAAGGCTGTGGGGTCACACACCATCTGCCCACAACTGTCTGCCCAGGCTGTCTGTGGGTTACAGGATAGATGGAAGCCTTCAGAGACCATCCCAGCCTTAGGCCAACAGGAGGCATGTCCCCTCAGGTGCCTCCCAGTGCCCCCAAACCCACCCACCTAAGGAGGTCTCAGAACACCATGACCAGCCAGGCAGAAGGCTCTCATCTCAGACCTACATCCTTCACAGCCTTAGGTCTCCGAGCTCCCTTGCCAAGTGGCACAGTCTAAGCAGGGCCTGAATGGAGCCTCTTGCAGGCCATGATTCATGGTCACAACAGTTCTAGTCTTTGTGATGAAAAAAGACAAACTGATCCCAACCCAAGTTCCCAAGAGGCCAGCCTCTAACCATTGATCCAACAGGATGATGATCCTGTCTGTCACACTCCAGGCCTTACCACAGGGACCATTTCACCCTTATCAGGATGAGGGAGAAGGTGGACAGGGGCTCCATATAACACAGTTGTGCTCTCTCCTCCTCCTCTCCTAAAACACACAAAGACCAGCATTCCAGGGCAAAGACCAGGTCTCCCCAAGCAAAATGGCCCTGTGGCAGATGCCCTGTCTTCTTACTCCAAAACCTTTGCTGCTGCTTCCTTCCTTCCCTCTTCTGATATATTCAGGTCCACTCCCTGAGGGTGTGATCCACACCAATTGCATAAAGGCCAGACAGGTCCAAATGACCCATCTGACCCCACAAGGAACAAGGAGAACTAACTAACTACCACATCCCATCCCTGTCTTGGGAGTCAGAGAGGCAAACACAGGATACCCACTGGGGAGTGCTAAGAAGGATGTTGGGCCAGGCGTGGTGGCTCATGCCTGTAATCCCAGCACTTTGGGAGGCCACGGCAGGTGGGTCACCTGAGGTCAGGAGTTTGAGACCAGCCAGGCCAACATGGCGAAACCTGGTCTCTACTAAAAATATAAAAATTAGCCTGGTGTGCTGGCACACACCTGTAATCCCAGCTACTCAGGGGACTGAGGCAGGAGAATCACTTGAACCTGGGAGGCAGAGATTGCAAGTGAGCCAAGATTCCGCCACTGCACTCCAACTTGGGCAACAGAGTGAGACACTGTCTTAAAAAAAAAAAAAAAAAAAAAAGGTAAAAACCAGAAAATAAATCACAGAGAAGCATCCAGGATTTCCAGACTCACAGGAACATGACGATCCATGGACAGTTCTACTGAGGGAGGGGAGATCATTAGTTTCCTTGTGTACTACCGTTCCATTTTGTTTTGAGAATATCCTCTTCAATTATTTGGAAGCCTCTGGTGAAATTCCTCATTTCAAAGACTGCCCCACTGACACAAGACCTTCGGAGGCTGCTAAAGCACCTACCACCCCAGCCACCACCATCACACAAAACAGGGCCCCAGAGTCACCACCACGCTAATATTGTGAGAGCTTCTATGTATCCAGAACTACATTAAGGCTTTTACAGATGGTGTCTTATCTAATCTGTACAACTCTATGATCATCATCATGACTTTTTTAGAAGTGAGGAAGTGGGATAAGTAACCTGCCTGCTGGTAAGTCACAGAACTGAGAATGAAACCCCAGTGTCCAGGTTTTTAAGCCCTGGGCCATCCTCCCTTCCCAACAGGGCAGGGGCAGCTCCAGACAGGGCTGCCAGGGAGGAGAGCTGCAGAGCTGCAGGGCTTATCTGAGCCTGGCTTCAGGACTGCAGAGGCCTTTCAAGCCCAGCCCTAGTTCTTGAGCCTCTAGCAGCAAATAGAATGCAGAGAGCTGCAAAGGGCCAGCTCATTTCGCTGGGAACTCTCGTACTCTTCTGTGTACTCCATTACCCATGATTCTGAGGCTTTCCTAGGCTCTAAGTTCTAGACCGTCTCCCCCATCCCATAAGAAGCTCTTCCAGACATTGTTACCAAAACCTCCCTTCACCATCACTGCTCTGCACTGACCACTCACCATGTACAGGGACTGTACTAGGTGCTTAAGTTGCATTTTCATTTCATCCCTCACATCAACCCTATGAAGGTATAAATTATCTCCATTTTACAGATGTGAAAACTGAGGCACCAAGAGTTTATATGACTTGCCACAGGTGGCAGTTTTGGGACTGGGATCTGTCCAGTGCCACTCTGCAGCCCCTTCCCAACCATGAAGGTACCTCCCCCAGTCAGGTCCTCTCTTGGCAAAGGGCCACCATCTGCCCTGCCTGACACCACCGCAGCCAACTCCTGGAGTTAAGGAATAGATACTTTTCTTTTCCACCATTATCCAAAGCTGAGGAGGGTACACCCTGGTCTTCTCTGCTTTGCCCTCTCCCTACCAGGCAGCATTCAGACTCAGTCTCGGTAGCCCACAGCAGGGTGCTCCAGGAAATACCACCAGGAATGACCACTAGAGCCAGAGGTGGGGACCACAGCAGGGTTGACAGCCCTCCTTCTCTGTCAGTGGGCATTGTGTTAGGTCCAGTAAACTAGAGCACCAGGCCAACTTCACATACTTTCCTCTGCCCACCCTAAGTGACCCTCCCCACTCCTGTTCCCTCCCAGTTCTAGAAATAAACCAGGTCATAGCATCAGAGAAAACAGCCAGGTGCGTGTGGAAAGATCCTGGTGGAAAAGATTATTTCTATAAAGTAAATTAAGGCTCCCATTCAGATCAAGGGGTGTTAAGTCAAATTCTCCAAGACAGGCTGTTCTTGGCTGAAAACGGGTCCACCTGGACCTACAGGCTTGGCCAGCTCAGCTAAGGAAGATCCAGAGGCCAAGAGGAAAGCATGGGCAGGAACTGGAAAAAACAATCAAAGAAGCTGCTCCCTGCAGGCCTGGAGCCTTTTTTTGGTCTGCCTCCTCTTGTTCCCCCAGCACCCCCCGAACAGATGTGTCATCTACCAGTCTGGTCAGAGTAGCTGATTGGTGGAGGGTGAAGGACTGGGGGAAGGGGTGGGATGATTTGGGGGACAGGCACTTCCTCTGAAAAAGAATGGGCTAAGAGATCCAGGGGAGAGCTTTTCGCCCCATATACCCACCCTGTTGGGCTCCAGGAACCAGGAAGGAGGGAGAGGACAGAAAGGAGGAAAAAAACAAAACAAGGTCCAAGCTATACCACATGATTCCACACCCAGCCACCAAACAGCAAGTCATGAAGGAAGGAGGGGAGCAGGCCAGGGGATGGGGAGATGGAGTTAAGTCACAGCCACGCCTGGAACCTGCCCTGCACTAATGCCCTCCTCATCCCAGGCCACAGAGAGACAGCCAGGAAGGTCATTTCACACCCATGTTTCGGAAAACATTCAAGGTCAGATCCTTTTTACCTAAATCCTGCTTTCATTTGGGTTTGCATCAGGCTCATCCCCTTCCTCCTGCAAGCCTTCCTGGATTTATTCACTCAGTGGATGCCATTCCACCAGGGCAAACGTTTGCGGCACCTCTCCTGACCTAAGGCACAGTCCTGCCCCAATCCCCTTACCCTCCTACCCAGATCACTCCCAAGTTAACCACTTGAGTGATCCACAGCAGGCTGTCAGCCCCCGGACTGGCTTCCAGCTCCTGCCCAAGCCCAAAACAGGAAATGGGGCTCCAAGGCTGAAGCCTTGATCTTAACACAGGCAAGGTTAAATGCTGCCAAAATAAATGATTTTAAAAAAACATGGCCCATTGAGGTGGAAATGACCGGGAGATAATCTCCTGCTGTGCATTAACCATGCCGCTGCCTCCTACCTCAGGCAGGGCAGGGCAGGCAGGCCACTGGAAGGCTGACTCAAGTGTTTCCTTTTTTTGCTTAGGAGCTCCTCCTGCCCTCAGACCAGGGACACAGGACACAGAGAGACAGGATGGGGGGGGTGACATCTCTAGATAGTGGAGGGCATCTTGAGAGCCAGGCAAGAAGCAGATGCCCTCTGCAGCCAGCTTCTACGTTTAGCAGGGTAATCAACATTCAACCTCGCCCTGGAGAAAGACACCTGGCCTTCCTTCCCCCGCAGGGCAAGTCTGTGCCTCTCCACTCCCTTGCCGGACAGGCGCCCGCAGTTCCCCTCCCCTTTGAGGAAAGGGAGGTAGGCCCGGAGGCTCTAAGAATGGCCCCAAGATTTCCCTTCTTGAGGTTTCCATAGCCCCAAAGCCTCTGAATCTCATTCCTAACTTTACTTGACAATCTACTCCCAACGTTCGCCACCACTTGAACCTCCCCCAGGCCTCTCAGGGACCACTAGCGGTGGAGCCGCACACAGCGCACGTTTGGGGAGCATGAAGGCGACCCCGAAATGCGAAGAACCAACGTGTCTGTCGGTTTACGACCTTGAGCGCGAGGCAAGGGGCTCACCCGCCCGGCGGAAGTTCAGGGTCCTGATCCCCCACCAGCCCCGCCCAGTTAGGCCTTTAGCCGTTTCTGTGCCCCCGCGCCCCCTACTCACTGCGTGTGCTGGGCGCGGCCTGCGCCGAAGACCTCGTCCAGCGCCACCGTGGCCTGGCCCAGGAACTTGTCGACGCCGATAAGCGAGCGGTGCATGGTGGTGAGCACCAGCTCGCAGGCGGCGGCAGAGCTCGCGGCCCAGGGCGCCGGGCCCGCGTCGGCCTCCTGCGCCCGCAGCAGGCCATCCAGGGCACCGGGCGGCAGCTCGAAGGAGCACTCCTCACGCCACTCGGGGCAGCCGTGCGTCTTCTCCACCACCGACGTACTGTACTTCTCGCGGCCCACCTGGATCACGGTGTACGCGTCGCTGGTGCTGCCCGCGCCCGAGCTCTTGCCCCGCAGCCCGCGGGCCCGCAGCACGGTCACCTGGACGTGCGTGGGCAGCCAGCGGGAAGGCCCCGCCGCCGGCTCCGCGCCCCGCACCAGGGCCATGGCGGGGAAGCGGCGGGCGAAGTCTGGCCGAGCCGGTGCAGACCCCGGGACCTGGTGACAAACTCGGCCGCGGCAGAAGGCGGTCAGGAACCGACTCCGAGCGCCGCCGCAGCTGCCGGCTGGGCTGGGCCGGGCCGACCGGCCGCCGCCTCCCCGCCCCACCGGGCCGCGGGCCGGGGGCCGCGCCGCGACGTCAGCGCCCCGCCCCCTTCCCCGCCCCGCGCCCGCCGCCCCGACCCGCGTAGCGGTGCGACAGGGATGCGGGGACGCCGCTCGCGCCCAGGCAGCCGCAGACCCGCCCGGAGCGGGAAGGGGCGGCGCGCGCCCTCTGCAGAGGGTGGGCGGAGTTCCCGCGGTGGCCCCGCCCCTGGCTGGGGGCGCCCGAAGCAACCCGGCCTCGCCTGTGGGGAGCCCAACACCCGCGGCCAGGTACAAAAAACCCGCTCTGCGCCTCCAGGCCAATCCCACGTCTCCGTTCTAAAAGTCCCTGCTCTGGAAAGCCGTCGCCCTAAAAGGGTCCCGGCCCGCCGCCCCTGGGATGGCCAGCCTCTTGGCGCGGACTTGGGGTGATAGGGACCCCCGCCGCTCCCCTGACCCTGGGCCGCGCTCTCCCCTCCTCCAGTCCGCCCCTGCCCGGGAAAATGCCAGAGAGAAGCCGGAGCGATTGCCGCCCCGCCACGTGACGGTCCCGCATCGGCGACCTGGAAAGGAGTGAGCTGCCGCCGCCTCCAACCTTTCCCGGCGCAGGGGGCCGGGATGCGGCCAGGCCGCGGCGCGGGAGGCCCGAGAGCGGGGTTGACCCTCCTCAGATTCTGCGGCGGAGAGCTGAGTGATGAATAAATGAGTAACCACATCAATATTTAAGTGTTCACTCGGAGCCTTGGGGCCAGTGTGTCACGGGTTGGGGGAAATTACAGGCCCTGGTGGGGGGTTAAATAACTACTTCCACCCATTATTAAGTGCCTACTATGTGCCAGGGCCTGAGTATTACGTACACTTAGTTTATTATTGATAATAACGATGTTTAGTAATTATAGATGCTGAATTTCAGCCAACTGTGGTCTGTGTGCTTTTATATGCATTACCTCATTTTATCCTCAGAGCAACTCTGTGGGGTGAGTATGGCTTTTATCCCTATTTTCCAGAAGATGAAATGTCAGCTTAGATGGGGGAGGGTTGTGAATCCACTAGATGCCCCCAGGGCCTGTTTTGTTTTGTTTTGTTTTTAACTTTCAGAGCCTGTATTTTTAAAATAATAATTTTAAAATAATACACACAGCTTTTTTAAAAAAATCAAATAGGACAGAAGGGCTTGCAATGAAAAGCAAGAACTCCCTCTCCATCCTTCAAACCAGGGATACCACTTAAAGCCACTGGTGTTTTCAGGTCTGATGGTTACCTCCACATCATTACATTAAGATGCTCACATAGCTACATCTGGATTTATCAGGACTGGCCACTGTCTGTGGCCTTTCTCCTATGATAGATAATGATTTAGCTGGCTCACACCCACTTCCATCCCTCAATCTTGTGTAGTTACGCTATTATTTTTAGTTCCTCTATAGCAGGGGTCCCCAACCCTTGGGCCACAGACTGGTAACCCTCCATGTCCCGTTAGGAACTGGGCTGCATGGTAGGAGGTGAGCGGTGGTGGGGGCTAGCTGGTGAAATTTCATCTGAATTTACAGCCGCTTCCTATCGCATTACTGCCTGAGCTCCACCTCCTGTCAGATCAGCCGTGGCATTAGATTGTCCTAGGAGCACAAACCCTACTGTGAACTGTGCATGCCAGAGATCTAGGTTGCAGACTTCTTATGAGAATCTAATGCCTGATGATCTGTCACTGTCTCCCATCCCCAGATGGGACCATCTGGTTGCAGGAAAACAAGCTCAGGGCTCCCACTGATTCTACATTATGGTGAGTTGTATAATTACTTCATTATATATTGCAATGTAATGATAAGAGAAATAAAGTGCACAGTAAATGTAATGCACTTGAATCATCCTGAAACCATCCCTGCCACCCTCAGTCTGTGGAAACTTACATTTTGGTCCTTGGTGCCAAAAAGGTTGGGAACCCCTGCTCTATAGGATACCTAACAGGAGAAACATGTATTTCTTCTTAGGGAGACTCCACAGTACCCCTCGACTGTCCACCTTTCAGGCTATGTCCTCTACTGGAAATATGAACCTAGGAAACCAGTAGAGTAGGCAGAGGAGACCCATGAGAGCACACCCAGCACAGGCCCAGTCCTCACAGCCTCCCACCTTAACTCTTTCATCAGAAGACTGGGGTGGGGAAGTCCTAGGCACCAGCCCCATGGTCCAGCATCCCTGACGGTAGTACCTAGCTTTAAAGACAGCCAGATCTGCCTACAGATCTTGGCTGTCTGCCTCTTAGTAGCTATGAAACCCAAAGTTTAAGCCAACTCTCTAACCTCTCTTGGCCTTATTTCTTCATCTGGATAATGGGGATAATGATTCTTACCTCAAGCCAGGTGGGATGGCTCATACCTGTAATCCCAGCACTTTGGGAAGCCGAGGCTGGTGGATCACTTGAAGCAAGGAGTTCAAGACCAGCCTGGGCAACATGGTGAAACCCCACCTCTACTAAAAAGACAAAAAACTACCCGGGTGTGGTGGCAGGTGCCTGTAGTCCCAGCTACTCGGGAGGCTGAGGCACAAGGATCACCTGAACCTAGAGGTTGCAGTGAGCCCAGATTGTGCTGCTATACTCCAGCCTGGGCTACAGAATGAGACTGTCTCAAAAAAAATAAAAAATGTGGCCAGGCGCAGTGGCTCATGCCTGTAATCCCAGCACTTTGGGAGGCCGAGGCGGAAGGATCACTTGAGGTCAGGAGTTCGAGACCAGCCTGACCAACATAGTGAAACCCCGTCTCTTCTGAATATATGAAAATTAGCCAGGCATGGTGGGGCACACCTGTAATCCCAGCTACTCAGGAGGCTGAGACACAAGAATCACTTGAACCTGGGAGGCAGAGGTTGCAGTGAGCCAAGATCGCACCACTGCATTCCAGCCTGTGCAACAGAGTGAGACTCTGTCTCAAAAAAAGAAAGAAAAAATGAAAATAAATCATAACCCAACCATCCATAAATAAACACTGTTAATAATTTGTTGTGTTTCTTTCTAGTCTTTACACTATATGTGTTTGTTTTATATACATTATGGTTTTTGAGACATCTAAAGTATAATTATTAATTCTGTGGGCTTTGGAGTCCTGGTTCTACCATTTACTTTATATATATTATCACTCTTGGCTATAAGTCTGTATACTAAAGAAAAATTATATACATACAATACACACATACACACACACACACACACACACATACATAATCATGTTTAACCCTGAAGATAACCATTTAAAGCAAGTGCTATTGCTACCCTTGGTTTCACTGATGAGGAAACAGAAGCAGAAAGAGCTTGGGTGATTTTCCCCAAGTCTCCAATCGGAAAATTGCAGAGACTGAGTGGCTTTACTGCCTGTGGCACTCTGCTCTCACACCAGCTTGTTGGTTTTCCAAGCACTAGATCCATTTAAAGTCAATAAAGTAGGAAGTGTTCTCACACCCATTTTACAGATGAAGCTTGAGGTAACCAAGGTTACAAGAGTCAGGATGAACCCCCTACTTTAAGAGTGAATTCTTCAAGGACTTTGCATGTGACAATATCATCACTAAACTTCAACTAACATAAATGGGTCACTCCTTTAGCGGTTCTGTTTCATCTGTTTGCCTGTTCTCCAACGTGACTGCTCCCACTTCCTCCCTCCCTCCTCCTCTACCAAGGAGGAGCAAAGCACCGGGAAAGGGGGAAAGGGCGGGGAGAACTCAGATGGCTCCTCTGCCTCACCTGCCCTCTGAATCTCTTTCCTCCTGCCTTGGCCCTCACAGATTGGCAAGCTCAAGCTTCCTGCTGGCTCTGGACTGTGGCTGGCTATAGAAGGGGAACAAAACTAGCCAGGGCTCCTACCCTACATTGCCTGGCCCTAGAAGGAAAAGCCAGGTCTGCTAGCTGTCTGTGGTTGAGAAAACAGCAGAAAACAGCAGAAACAGAAAACAGCGAAAACAGATACTGAGGTCTTGGCCATCTAAAGGTGTGTTTCGTCCTCTAGAAGATGAGATCCCCCCCTCTTCCCTGCAGCAGCCTGCATAAATGTTAGACAACAAGACCCCAAAAGCATCAGTTTCCTCTGCCTCCCCAGGGCTGGGTGTCCTCACCGCCTTCCTGGGCCTCTGTAGTCCATTGGAGACAGTTCTCGCTTGAAAAGCATCCACATATGTGTAACTTCCACTCATTGCTCCCTCTTCAGTACCACTAAGCCCGTTGGCTTTTCCATGTAGACACTTCACATGTATTTGTCCTGCTCTTCCAGCTACATTTCCATCTGTTCTTTACCTCACCTTCCTGCAGCTATTTTCCAGGCCCTCTTTATAGCAGAACCACATGCCCAGGTCTAAGTCCTGGTGCCACCACTTACTAACTGTATAAGCATGCGCAAATTACTGAACCCTACTGAGTCTGTTTCCGCCTCTGTAAAATGGGCCTGCTAATAAGAAATTACTTCATAGGGTTAGCACGAGAGCTATCTCAACACACCCTAAGCAGTAATGAGCATGAATTATCATCTTAGAAATCTTTGCTGAAGGCAAAAGCTTGTGCCTCCTTGTTGTTTCATTTGCATTTCTTTGATTGCCAGTGAGATTGAACTTCTTTTCAGTTATTAGTCATTTGTATTTCCTCCTTTAATGAATTGTCTATTTTCTGAATTGCCTATTTTCTATGCTCATTTTTCTTTGAAGCCTTAATTTCTTATTAATTATTTGTACAAATACTTTATATGTTAAGAATAGTAACATGGCCAGGCACAGTGACTCATGCCTATAATCCCAGCACTTTGAGGGGCTGAGGAGGGAGGATGGCTTGAGTCCAGGAGTTTGAGATCAGCCTGACCAACATGGTGAACCCCTATCTCTAAAAAAAAAATACAAAAATTAGCTGAGTGTGGTGGCACATGCCTCCTGAGGTGGGAGGATCACCTGAGCTTAGGAAGTCGAGGTTGCAATAAACTGTGATCACGTCACCGCACCTCAGCCTGGGCATCGGAATGAGGCCCTGTCTCAAAAGAAAAAGAAGGCCGGGCACGGTGGCTCACGCCTGTAATCCCAGCACTTTGGGAGGCCAAGGTGGGCGGATCATGAGGTCAGGAGATCGAGACCATCCTGGCTAACACGGTATAACCCCATCTCTACTAAAAATACACAAAATTAGCCGGGCGTGGTGGTGGGCGCCTGTAGTCTCAGCTACTCGGGAGGCTGAGGCAGGAAAATGGTGTGAACCCGGGAGGTGGAACTTGCAGTGAGCCAAGATGGCGCCACTGCGCTCCAGCCTGGGAGACAGCAAGGCTCCATCTCAAAAAGAGAAAAGAAAAAGAAAAAGAATAGTAACACTTTGTTGTTTATATTTACTGCAGATATTTTTTAATTTAATTTTTTTTTTTTTTTTTTGAGACGGAGTCTTGCTCTGACACCCAGGCTGGAGTGCAGTGGCACGATCTCAGCTCACTGCGACCTTCACCTCTGGGGTTCAAGTGATTCTCCTGCCTCAACCTCCCCCAGTAGCTAAGACTATAGGTGCATGCCACCATGTCTGGCTGATTTTTGTATTTTTAGTAGAAACAGGGTTTTGCCATGTTGGTTAGGCTGGTCTCAACCTACTGACCTCAGGTGATCCACCCCCCTCGGACTACCAGAGTGTTGGGATTACAGGTTTTAGCCCTCACTCCCGGCCTAGATATGTTTTTGATATAAGACATTAGGTAGGCTGAGTGCAGTGGCTCATGCCTGTAACCCTAGGGCTTTGGGAGGCCGAGGCAAGAAGATTACTTGAGCCCAGGAGTTCTAGACCAGCCTGGATAACATAGCAAGACCCTGTCTCTTTTTTAAAATTCTTTTTAAATTAGCTAGGCGTGCATAGCACGCCTGTAGTCCTGGCTACTGAGGGGGTTAGAGTAGGTCTGAGGCAGGAGGATTGCTTGAGCCCGGGACGTCCTGGCTTCAGTGAACCATTATCACACCACTGCACTCCAGCCTGGGTGACAGAGCTCAGACCCTGTCTAAATAAATAAATAAAATTGGATAATCAAATCCCTGAATTCCTTCCATTGTTTTAAGCTTGAGTGCTTCCAAACTTACAGGTCCAATAATATTCATTTAGGTTTTTTTCAAGTTTTTAAGTTGTTTGGATTTTTGTTTGTTCTTTTATTCTCTTTAAATCCTGCTAGCAACCATTTTGGTGAATGATTTCAGGTGAATATCTAGCCTGCTCTCCCCCAACAGCTATCCAAGTTTCCCAATATTTATTGCAAAGCCCTATCCCTTAACCATTGGGTTTATCATATAAGTTTATATATATATATATATACACATATATATATATATATTTGTAGACAGTCTGAACTCGATATTCTCTTTCACTGAGATTTACATCATTCTGTTTTATTGTTGCCTTTTAAATGTTTTATTACAACAGAAGAGCAAATCTCCACCCAAAGATCTTATACTCTCACTTTGTATCCATCCACATGAGCTGTAATTCTATTTAGAATTGTGAGACAAATTGTTGGGAGAAAAAATTGACATCTTTACAAACCATAGTCATCCCATTCAAAGTCATGGTATACTCCCTAAGATTGCAATAAGACAAGAATGTCCCCTCTCTTCACTTCTATTTCAACATGTGCTTGAGGTTCTAGCTAGGGCAGTTTGGCAAGAAGAAGAAATAAAGTCATCTAGATTGGAAAGGAAAAGTAAAACTACCTCTGTAGACTACATGATCTTGTAAATAGAAAATCCTGAGGAGTCCACTAAAATCTGTTAGGGTGAATAAATGAGTTCAGCAAGGTTATTAGGGTACAAGATCAACACATTCAAATCAATTGTATTTCTATACACTAGCAATGAGCAATTGAAAATAAAATTAAGGAAACAATTCCATTTATAATAACATCAAAAAATAAAATACTTAGAAATAAATTTAACAAAAGAAGTCAAGGCCAGGTGTGGTGGCTCATGCCTATAATCCTAGCACTTTGGGAGGCTGAGGCGGGCAGATCACCTGAGGTCAGCAGTTCGAGACCAGTCTGGCCAACATGGCAAAAACCCCTCTCTACAAAAAATACAAAAATAAGCTGGGTGTGGCGGTGCACACTTATAGTCCCAGCTACTTGGGAGGATGAGGCACGAGAATAGCTTGAATGTGGGAGGTGGAGGTTGATTGTGCCGCTGCACTCTAGCCAGGGCGACAGAATGAGACTCAGTCTCAAAAAAAAAGATATCTAAGGAAACTACAAAACATTGTTGAAAGAAATTAGTAACCTAAATACATAGAAAGGTATTTCATGTTCATGGAACTGAAGACTTAACATTGTTAAGATGGCAATACGCATCAGATTCAACATATCCCCTCTCAAAATTCCAACTACTGTTTTTGCAAAAATTGGAAAGCTGATCCTGAAAAGCACATGGAAATGCACGGGACCCAAAATAGCCAAATCAATCTTGAAAAAGAACAACAAAGTCAGGGCACTCACACTTTTTGATTTCAGAACTTACTACAAATAAAGACAGTGTGGTACTGGCATAAAGATAGACATATAGACCAGTGGAATGAAATAGAGTACAGAGATAAATCCTTACATTTATGACCAACTGATTTGCAACAAAGGTACCTAGACCATTTAATGAGGAAGGTGTTGTTTTTTCAACAAATGGCTTGGGACAGCTGAATATTCACATGCAAAAGAATTAAGCGGGCCCCCTTTCTTACACCGCACACAAAAATTAATTCAAAATACATTATAGACCTAAATGTAAGAGTTAAAACTATAAAACTCCTAGAAGAAAACGTAGGAATAAATCTTCATGACCTTGCATGAGGCAAAACCTTCTTAGATATACCAAAGTACAAGCAACTGAAAAAATAAATAAATAAAGGCGGGGCATGGTGGCTCACGCCTGTAATCCCAGCATTTTGGGAGGCTGAGGTGGGTGGATCACCTGAGGTCAGGAGTTCAAGACCAGCCTGGCCAACATGGTGAAACCCCGTCTCTACTAAAAATACAAAAATTAGCTGAGTGTGGTGGTGTGTGCCTCTAGTCCCAGCTACTCGGGAGGCAGAGGCAGGAGAATTGCTTGAACCTGGGAGGCAGCAGTTACAGTGAGCCAAGATCATGCCACTGCACTCCAGCCTGAGCAACAGAGTAAGACTCCATTTCAAAATAAGTGAAATAAAATAAAAAAAATGGATTCCATCTAAATTTAAAACTTTTAGGCTTCAAAGAACACCATCAAAAAAAGTGAAAAGACACTCCACAGGATGAAAGTATTTACAAATCATATATCTCATAAGGAACTAGTATCCAGAATGTATAAAGAACTCTTATAATTCAACAATAAAAAGACAGACTAGGCACAGTGGTTCACACCTGTAGTCCCAATGCTTTGGGAGGCCAAGGCAAGAGGATTGCTTGAGTCCAGGAATTTGAGACCAGCCTGGGCATAACAACACCTCATCTCTCCAAAAAACATTTTTTTCTTAACTAGTCAGGCATGGTGGCACTCACCTGTAGTCCTAGCTACTTGGAAGACTGAGGCAGGAGGATCCCTTGAGCCCTAGGAATTTGAGGCTGCAGTAGGCTATGAACTTGCCACTGCACTCCAGCCTGGCCAACAGAGTGAGGACTTTTCTCTACAAAAACAAAAGAAAAACAATAAAGACAACCCAGTTTAAAAATGGGAGCATGATTTGAATACATAATTCTCTGCAAAGATATACAAATGGCCAACATGCACATGAAAAGACACCAAAACCACTAGCCATTAGATAAATGTAAATCAAAATCACAATGAGATATCACTTCATACCAAATAGAATGGATATAATAAAAAGACAGAGGGCAAGTGTTTTCTGGATGTGGAGACACTGGAAACTCATACACTGCTGGTAGGAATGTAAAACAATGCAGACACTTTGGAAAACAGTTCGACAGATTCTCAATTGTTAAACATGTAGTAACCATATGACCCAGCCATTTCACACTCCTAGATATAAATCCAAGAGAAACGAAAACATGCGTCCACACAAAAAGTTGAACATGAATATTCATCCCCAGGTTCTTACCCCAAATCTACAATCTCCAACTGCATTTTTTTGCATCTCAGAGGAAGAGTTGTTCCTGAGTGCTTAATTTTCCTTACTCTGCTTTGAGGCAGTCCAGGGTTCTATCCTCCCCTTCATTTCTGTACCTCTCATCCACTGTTTCCTCCTCTCATCATATAAATATGCTCATGTCCTTCCCAATAAAGCCAGAAAATCACAACACCCTTTCAATACTGCCAGTACCATGTCCTTCTTTCTGAGACGTTTCCTAAATATGATTGACTTCCCCTGCCTTTATCCACTTACTGCCCCATTCATACCCAACTCCACAGCAGCCTGGCTCTCCATCCTTCTACCCTGTTGTTCTTGCATTCATAATTGCAAAATCCCAGGCCCTCCTTCAGTCCTTATCTTAACCTCCCCTCCGCATGTGGTAGTTAACCATTTCCTTCCCCCAAACTCCCTCAAACCCATTCTCTGCCTCTGGGACCCCACTCTTTCATGCCTTTGCTCTGCCTCTCCCTTATACCTTCTGGGTCTCCTTCAGGGGGCTTCTCTTCCTTTCCCCAATTTTTTTTCCCCCAAAGCAGGGGGTTACCCAGGTTGGAGTGCAGTGGTGCGATTATGGCTCACTGCAGTCTCAACCTCCAGGGCTCAAGCGATCCTGAGCCTCAGCCTTCTGAGTATCTGGGACCACAGGCGCATGCCACCACGCCTGGGTAATTTTCATATATTTTGTAGAGACAAGACTTCACCATGTTGCCCAGGCTGGTCTTGAACTCCTTGGCTCAAGCTATCTGCCCACTTTGATCTCCCAAAGTGCTGGAATTATAGGCGTGAGCCACCATGCCAAGCTTCCAAATTCTTAATGTTGGTTTATTTCTCATCCCTCTTCTCATTTTACTCCTTAGATTTTCCCTAAAGATTCCCTTTTACACATGCGGCTTTATTCATTCTATAAATGTTCTCACCTCCCGTATGTCTACTTCCAGCCCAGTCCTCTTTCCTGAACCTCAGATAAACACTTACAAATGCCATGAAAACATCCCATACATACCTTTTTCAAATTTATTTATTTTTAAGTTGACATATGAAATTGCACGTATTTATTGTATACCCACACATACTTTCAAATTCAACAAATTTTATTAGTTTGTAGGGCTGCCATAACAAAATATCACAGACTGGTGACTAAACAGCAGAAATGTATTTTTTCACAGTTCTGGAGGCTGGAAGTTCAAGATCAAGGTGTTGGCAGGTTTAGTTTCCTCTGAGGCCTCTCTCCTTGGCTTGCAGATGGCCACCTTCTTATGTGATCTCATATGGTTGTTTCTCAGTCTGTGTATTGATTATGTCCTATCTCCTGTTATCTTTTTAAAATTTATGTATTTATTTTTAGAGGCAGGGTTTTGCTCTGTTGCCCAAGCTACAGTGCAGTGGCACAATCATAGCTCACTGCAGCCTTGAATTTCTGGGCTCAGGTGATCTCTCCTCAGCCTCTCAGGTAGCTGGTACTATAGGTATGCACCACCACACCTGGCTAATTTTTTACCTTTGTAGAGACTGAAGTCTCAATATGCTGACTGGGTTGGTCTTGCACACCTGGCTTCAAGTAATCCTCCAGCCTCAGCCTCCCAAAGTGCTGGGATTACCTCTCAGTCACCACTCTCAGCTCTAGCCTCCTTTTCTTACAAAGACACCAGTCATATTGAATTAGGCCCCATTAATGTGACCTTATTTTACCCTAATCACTTCTTTAAAGACTGTATGTTCAGGCCGGGTGCAGTGGCTCACACCTGTAATCCCGGCACTTTGGGAGGTCGAGGCAGGAGGACCACTTGAGGTCAGGAGTTCAAGACCAGTGTGGCCAACATGGTGAAACCCCATCTCTACCAAAAGTACAAAAATTAGCTGGGCATGATGGTGCATGCCTATAATCCCAGCTACTCAGGAGGCTGAGGCAGGAGAATCACCTGAACCCAGGAGGTGGAGATTGCAGTGAGCCAAGATCACGCCATTTCACTCCAGCCTGGGCAACAGAGTGAGACTCTGTCTCGGAAAAAGAAAAGAAAAAAGACTCTATGTTCATTGCTTGAGCCCAAGAGTTTGAGGTTGCAGTGAGCCAAGATTGTGCCACTGTATTTCAGCCTGGAAGAGTAAGACTCTGTCTTAAAGGAAAAAAAAAAAAAAAAAAAAAAGGAGCCCCTATCTCCAAGTATAGTCACATTCTAGGGCTTCTGGGGAACTGGAGTTAGGATTTCAATATATGAATTTTGAGGGCACACAATTCAGCCCATAACAAAATTATAAGTTGAGGCTGGATGCAGTGGCTCTAATCCCAGCATTTTGGGAGGCCGAGGCGGGCTGATCACGGGTCAGGAGATGGAGACCATCCTGGCCAACACAGTGAAATCCCGTCTCTACTAAAAAAAAAAATACAAAAATCTAGCCAGGCACGGTGGCAGGCGCCTGTGGTCCCAGCTACTCAGGAGGCTGAGGCAGGAGAATGGTGTGAACCCAGGAGGCGGAGCTTGCAGTGAGCCGAGATTGTGCCACTGCACTCCAGCCTGGGTAACAGAATGAGACTCCATCTCCAAAAAAAAAAAAAAATTGTCCTTAAGTTGAACTCATTATCTTCCCCATCCCCACCTGCTCCCTCTCCTTTATTCCTTCTCTTGGTGAATCTCTGAAGGCCCTAACCAGAAACTTAGTGGGGTTTTTTTTTTTTTTTCCCCAAGGGAAGGAAGTATTGCCACCTAGAAGCTGCAGAGGGCATTACCTCTTTCCTGCTTCCCAGATGCCATATTGAAGGAAAGCCATTAAAGACCACCAGGATTGCATCAAAAGGATTCCAGAGCCAACTCAAGATGCTTCCACTGGACAAAGGCACAACAAATTCAGCACCAATAAGAATAACAAGACAAATATTTGAAATATAGAAGTGTTTCAGAAAATGAATGAAGAAGGAATAATTGAGTTGGAATAGCACCATTTCATAGCCCATAATGAATTAATGGATCTAAGCAGTGATTGTCAGTGGCTGTTGACTAAAAGAGATAACTAGGAACTGTGTGCCTGCTGATGGAAGAATACACCACCATCTATGAGGCAGTCTTGCCCCACCCCCCAATATAACCAGAATCTGATCAAGCCTCTATATCCAACTATATATAAATTTACAGGAAATATATGGGACAGAGAAAATCATTAAACCAATAACATAGGGATGATCAGCAAAATTCAGACTATGGGAAACCATAGGACAAACAATCCAGGTTTTTTCAACAAATTGCAAAAAAAAAAAAAAGGAAGAGCTAGAAGATAGAAGAGGAACGTTAAAACTTGAAAAACACAGTTTTTTAAATAGGTAAATACTTCAGTAGCAATGAGCACGTCTAGCACTCAGATTACGGTTCCTAACTACCATCCTCCAATACAAAGAACCAGGCTCCTTAGAGAAATGTCTGATTATAGGACTAGGGCAGAGAAAACACAAGATTAGCCTGGATCATTTTGTAATGCCAAAAAGTAAGGAAATCATCAGGGAAGAAAGGGAGGTGAGGAAGGTGCACTATGTCAGCAGAATACAGGAGCCAACCAGAAACAAGCTCCCAATGGTCAGAGCTGGAACAATTTGAGCCACAAAATAAATTACAATCATATTGGATTATAACCCATGAAATAAAATAAATACTCATGTATCTATAGTGATACCAATAAATGATTGAACAAATAAGGTAAATGAGAGAAAAGAGAAAAATCTGCCTTACAGAATTCTAAGTAATATATGTTGAAACTGCCCCCCCTTACCCCCACCGGCCAAGAGGTGGAGTTTAATTCCCCTTTCCTTGAATGTGGGCTGGACTCAGAGACTCACCTTCAAAGCACAGAGTATGAAAACCAGCAATTTTACAATTTTACAATGGCAAAACCTGGCAGGCCCCACCTTCATCAAGTGGTCCAGATTAACATCACCAGTGATAAGTCCCATGGACTGCATGTACCCCCGATATGCAGCCATGAGAAAGGCATATCAGGCACAGTGGCTCACACCTGTAATCCCAACACTTGGGAGGCCTAGGCAGGCGGATCACTTGAGGTCAGTACCAGCCTGGCCAACATGGCAAAACCCCATCTCTACTAAAAATACAGAAAAATGAGTTGGCCATGGTGGTGGGCGCCTGTAATCCCAGCTACTCAGGAGGTTGAGATAGGAGAATTGCTTGAACCCAGGAGGCGGAGGTTGCACTGAACTGATATCATGCCACTGCACTCCAGCCTGGGTGACAGAGTGAGACTGTCAAAAAAAAAAAAAGCACATCACCTCTGTGCCTTTCCAAAAACCCATAGCTGCTTTCTAATCAAGAGAAAAACATCAGACATATCCAAATTGAAGGACATTCTTCAAGATACCCGATCAGTACCATTCAAAAGTGTCAAGATCATGAGACACAAGGAAAGACCAAGAAACTATCATTAACAAGAGGAAACTAAGAAGATATATCTGCCTTTGAGGAGACCTGGGCTGTGCATGTCATTGTCTAATACATCTCCCAAGTGCAAGCCCTAAACTCTATCTTTTGGTTTTATCTGTATTTAAAAAAAAAAAGACTAAATTACTTTTTATTCTAACTTTACAAAATATTACAAAGTCATTGTTATATAAGACATGATCAAGGGCAGGCACAGTGGCTCACACCTGTAATCCCAGCGCTTTGGGAGGATGAGGCAGTTGGATCACCTGAGGTCAGTAGTTCAAGACCAGCCTGGCCAACGTGGTGAAACCCCATCTCTACTAAAAATACAAAGAATTAGCCAGTGTGGTGGCGGACACCTGTAATCCCAGTTACTTAGGAGGCTAAGGCAGAAGTGAGCCAAGATTGTGCCACTGCATTCCAGCCTGAGCGACAAGAGCAAAACTCCATCTGAAAAAAAAAAAAAAAAAAAGACTTGATTGAATGAAACCCAAAAAAGTAGAGAAAAAGTACTGCAGAAGTAGGTAAGGCAGTTAATTTTTAAATTACATTATTTTCTGGATTTGAGTATGTTTTTGGTATTTGTCAGCTTAAATTATTTTTTATTTTGGAATAATTTTAAATTTACAGAAAGTTACAAAGATAGTACAGAAAGTTCCCATATACTCTTCACTCAGCTTCCCTTCTTTTTTTTTTTTTTTTGAGACGGAGTCCCGCTCTGTCGCCCAGGCTGGAGTGCAGTGGCGCGATCTCGGCTCACTGCAAGCTCCGCCTCCTGGGTTTACGCCATTCTCCTGCCTCAGCCTCCCGAGTAGCTGGGACTACAGGCGCCCGCCACCTCGCCCGGCTAGTTTTTTGTACTTTTTAGTAGAGACGGGGTTTCACCGTGTTAGCCAGGATTGGTCTCGATCTCCTGACCTCGTGATCCGCCCGTCTCGGCCTCCCAAAGTGCTGGGATTACAGGCTTGAGCCACCGCGCCCGGCCGCAGCTTCCCTTCATGTTAACATTTTACTAGTACATAATACTTTTTCCCTACTTCTTTTTTTTTTTTTTTTTTTTTTTTTTTTTTTTTTTTTTTTTTTTGTCCAAACTAAGAAACCAACATTTGGTACAATACAATTAACTAGACGACAGACTTTATTCAGATTTAACCAGTTTTCCCATTAATTTTTTTTCTGTTCCAAGATCCAATCCAGGATCCCATACTGCATTTAGTCATCGTGTCTCCTTAGTTTCCTCCCATCTGTGATGTTTACTTTATAGTAATTCATTAAATGGTACATTTGCTTGATATGATTTTCTAAATTCATGTTATATTTAACAACACAAATAAAAACAAAAGCAAAATAATCGTAATGGTTTTTCACAGCTCTTAGAATCAGGGCAGCCGTCCCCAGCCTGACCTGCCAGGCCACGTGGCCTGGTGCTGGCCCACCTCTGCAGCCTCTCCCGGTCTCACAATGACCCAGGCAGACTGCTTCCTTTCAGTCCCTCACATTTGCCTTGCTCCTTCCTGCCACAAGGGCTTTGCACCTGCTGTTGCGTCCTCCCAGCACACTCTTCCCTCCTCTTTGCCAAGGTAACTCCTACCCCACCACTGACATCACGGCAGCATCCCTCTAACAGTCCAGCCTTCCCTGGACTCCCTGACCAGGCAGTGACAAAGATTCTTTTTTTTTTTTTTTTTTTTTTTTTTTTTTTTTTGAGACGGAGTCTCACGCTGTTGCCCAGGCTGGAGTGCAGTGGCGCGATCTCGGCTCACTGCAAGCTCCGCCTCCCGGGTTCCCGCCATTCTCCTGCCTCAGCCTCCTGAGTAGCTGGGACTACAGGCGCCCGCCACCGCGCCCGGCTAATTTTTTTTTTTGTATTTTTAGTAGAGACGGGGTTTCACTGTGGTCTCGATCTCCTGACCTTGTGATCCGCCCGCCTCGGCCTCCCAAAGTGCTGGGATTACAGGCTTGAGCCACCGCGCCCGGCCTAAGATTCTTTGCTTGACTAAACTTTAGTCAGGCTCCTGAACTTTCTCCTAGGCCTACCTGTGCACTTCCTTGTAAAATCTAGTTTTAGCAACGAATCTTGCTAAGTCAGTTCAGCAAGAACACCTCCCTTGGATAGCTGATCACGATCACCCTTGATATCTGATTGGGTTTCTCATCCTGCCCTATCCCCCAGGTGATAGCTAATCACCTGGACTGACTGTAGCAAGAATCCTTTGAGGTTGGTTTAGCCAGAATGATCCCTTATCCTCAATGTTTGCTCTTAGTCATTTACCATCCACTGACCCCACCCTGCTTCTTGGCGATAAATTCCCACTTGCCCATGCTGTATTCAGAATTGAGCCCAGGCTCTTTCCCCCACTGCAAAATCCCACTAGTGGTCCCTATGCCTATTGTGATGGTCTTGAATAAAGTCTTCCTTGCCATGCTTTAACAAGTATCATTGAATAACTGTGTTTAATAGTAAAATCTCCTTACCACAGGCTCTCATCACTATCCACGGGGGCAATGTTACACTCATTTGCGTGATTATTTGTGTTTGTGTCTCTCTCCCTGATAGACTGTAAGCTCCAGGAGAGCAGGAACCACAGCTGCCTGGTTGACCTCCATATCTTCAGCTTCCACCACTGTGCCCGGCACACAGCAGGGGCTCAAGAAATATTTGTTGACTTAAGAAAGGAACAAAAGCCGGGCGCGGTGGCTCAAGCCTGTAATCCCAGCACGTTGGGAGGCCGAGACGGGCGGATCACGAGGTCAGGAGATCGAGACCATCCTGGCCAGCACGGTGAAACCCCGTCTCTACTAAAAAATATAAAAAAGTAGCCAGGCGAGGTGGCGGGCGCCTGTAGTCCCAGCTACTCGGGAGGCTGAGGCAGGAGAATGGCGTAAACCTGGGGGGCGGAGCTTACAGTGAGCTGAGATCCGGCCACTGCACTCCAGCCCGGGCGACAGCGCCAGACTCCGTCTCAAAAAAAAAAAAAGAAAGAAAGAAAGAAAGGAACAAAAACAACAAAACATGCCCAAAAGGTGGATCAGGGAAGGGAAAGAGCAGGAGGGAATTACCACAGTGTTTTTAGCTGATTTATTTCCTTTTCATGGAAGTGGAAAAGGAAGGTCAATAGATACTGCTTACTAGTGTGTAAGTTACCATTAAAATCTTTTTAGGGCTGGGCGTGGTGGCTCATGCCTACAATCCCAGCAGTTTGGGAGACTGAGGTGGGCAGATCACTTGAGATCGGGAGTTAGTGACCAGCCTGGCCAACATGGCGAAACCCCATCTCTACTAAAAATACAAAAAAAAATTAGCCCAGTGGCGGACGCCTGTAATCTCATCTACTCAGGAGGCAGAGGTGGGAGAATGGCTTGAACCCAGGAGGCAGAGGTTGCAGTGAGCCAAGATCATGCCACTGCTCTGCAGCCTGGATGACAGAGCAAGACTCCGTCTCAAAAAAAATAAATAAATAAAAATAAAAATAAATAAAAGCTTCTTAGGAAGGCGGATCCTGGTAAATCAGAAGATGATCCTTTTGTTTTGCTGGGCACATGGATGGGCTCTCAATGAGGACGGTTGTTTTGGGAGCTGAGTTTGAGAGGAAATGTTGGAGAACTGAATTGCCGTGTAGAGTAAAAATTTCCAGTTTCCCAGAGCCATCCAGCAATCCAGGAGGGAGGAGCAGATAGGAGAGATCAGAAGGGACAGCAGAGCCAGCAAATTATAAGAGTCATGTGCTTTTCAGCCTTATTTTTATTATTCACTTCTAATTTTAGTCTATTTCATATTGATTCTGTGACATTTATTACAGTTCCTTTTAGGCCAATTTAGTGTTCCAGTGCTTAAAAAGCATATGAATTCTCTGTTGGATGTGGAGTTCAATTATATCTAATAGATCAAATTTATTAATTGTATTGTTTAGATCTTCAATATCCCTATTTGTTTTCTCTCTGATTGTTCTCTTGGTCTCTAAAAGTAGTGACTTTTGGAATTGCACAGGCATAAGCATATTTATTTAAAAGTTAAAAAATAGGCCAGCTACTCAGGAAACTGAAGAGGGAGGGTTGCTTGAGCCCAGGAGTTCCAGGCAACAGTGAGCTGTGACTGAGCCACTCTACTCCAGCCCGGGTGATTGACAGAGGTCTTGTCTTTAGCGAGGGGAGAAAGAAAAAAGAAAAGAAACAAAACCAAAAAAGAAGTAAAATAATAGTTTTGAAAAATTATACATTTTTTTCTTTGCAACTTTATTTTATGTTCAGTGGGCACATCTGCAGGTTTGATACATGGGTAAATTGTGTGTTGTGCACAATTACATTTTTCAAATTGTTAGGAGTGGGGAAAAGCAACAAACAAAACACAAGCCAGAAAGCAAATGACAGAAAACAAGAAAAACAATAAGGGAGTATTTAAAAAGCAGTCTGAAACAGCAAAAGATGACCAGACTAAATTTATCTGTAAAGCAATAATTGATTGACAGAAACTCACCAATTAAGTACTTTCAGATGAGATTTAAAAAACACTAAATGCAAATATATGCTATCAATAAAAGATATGCTTAAAATACAATTGCAGCCTGGTGTGGTGGCATGTGTCTATAATCCCACCTATTTGGGAAGTGGAGGCAGGAGGATTACTTGAGCCCAGGAGTTTGAAACCAGTCTGGAAGACACAGCAAGACCCCATCTGTGTGTGGTTTGTGGATCAGTTTTTAAAAATATTGTGACTGAGCACGGTGGCTCACGCCTGTAATCCCAGCACTTTGGGAGGCTGAGGGGGGCAGATCACAGGGTCAGGAGATCAAGACCATCCTGGCTAACACAGTGAAACCCCGTCTCTACTAAAAATACAAAAAATTAGCTGGGCGTGGTGACAGGCACCTATAGTCCCAGCTACTCGGGAGGTTGAGGCAGGAGAATAGTGTGAACCTGGGTGGCAGAGCTTGCAGTGAGTTGAGATTGCACCACTCCACTCCAGCCGGGTGACAGAGCAAGACTTTGTCTAAAAAAAAAAAAAAAAATTGTATAAAGAATTTGAAAGTAAAAGAATTTAAAATCTCAATGGGTTTTTTAATAACTTGACAAATGGATACCAAAGCATATTCAAAAGAGTAGATTCAGAGGGTAACAAATATTTGTTGAGTGCTTAATAGGTACCAAGCATGTATTATTGAGCTGTAATAATTAAAACAATATGAGGTGGAGCCAGAAATCTACAAATAGAGTCAGCGGAAACAGAATAGAAAGTCTGGAAATAGTCTTACATGTGCATAAGATTTGATCTGTTATAAAGATGGTATTTCAAATATGTAGGAAAAAGACAATTTTATTTTTATTTGTAAAAAATAATAGTAATAAATATTAAATGTAAAGGTAAGTCCCAGCTCATAAAAATGACGTCAGATAGAATAAAGATCTAAACATGAAACCCCACTAAAGTAATAGAATAAAATATAGGAGTTTATTTTTTATATTTGGGATTCTATCGCAACTGCTCAAATAATTTGAATAAATAGTTCACAGGTGAAATATAAAGGACAATTAAACACATGAAAAAATGGTTAACCTCACTACTGGTTTAAAATTGCAATTAATACAGCAGTGATGGGGAAGGATACCCTTGATGTGAGCACAAACTGGCACAACCTTTTTGGAAATAAATTCAGTAATTTCTATCAACAATTTTAAATGGTTGGTTCCTGTAATCTGGCAACTCCATTTCTAAGAGTTTATCCTATGGAAATCCTCACACGTGTTCAAAGAACATTGTATTAATATAAGTATGTGGATTTCTGAATGACTTAAAATAGCAATGCTAGGCATGATGGCTCATCCCTGTAATCCCAACACTTTAGGAGGCCAAGGCAGGTGGATCTCTGGAGCCCAGGAGTTCCAGACCAGCCTGGGCAATAAGTGAGACCTCATCTCTACAGAGAAAAAAAAAAAAAAATAGCTGCTAGTGGGGGCACACATCCATAGTCCCAGTTACTCGGGAGGCAGAGGCAGGAGGATTGCTTGAGTCCAGGAGTTTAAGGCTGCAGTGAGCTATGATCATGCCATTGCACTCCAGCCTGGGTGGCAGAGCAAGACCCTGTCTCAAAAAAGAAAGAAAGAGAGAAAGGGCAAAAGAAAGAAAAAGAGAGAGAGAGAAAGAAAGAGGAAGAAGAAAGAGGAGGAGGAGGAGGAGAAGGACAACAACAAGAAGAAGAAGAAAAGGAGGGGCTGGGCACGGTGGCTCACGCCTATAATCCCAGCACTTTGGGAGGGCAAGGTGGGCAGATCACCTGAGGTCAGGAGTTCAAGACCAGCCCGACCAACACGGAGAAACCCCATCTCTACTGAAAATACAAAATTAGCCAGGTGTGGTGGCACATACCTGTAATCCCAGTTACTCAGGAGGCTGCGGCAGGAGAATTGCTTGAACCCAGGGGGTGGAGGTTGCAGTAAGCTGAGATAGCATTGTACTCCAGCCTGGGCAACAAGAATGAAACTCCATCTCAAAAAAAAAAAAAAAAAGGAAGGGAAAGAGGGAAGGAGGGAGGGAGGGAAGGAAGGAAGGAGGGAAGGAAGGAAGGAAGGAAGGAAGGAGGCTAGTGTGGCCTAAGCAGGAGGAAAGGCAGGCACAAACCTTCAGGGCCTCGTGGGCCACATTAAGGATTTGGGATTTCCTCCTAAGGGCAATGCAAAACCATTTAAGGATTAGAAAAATCCTTCTTTTTAAAAACTATGATTCAGACAAGGCAGTCTCTGTAGCTGTGTTTTGGGCAAGGGTGTGGGTATATCCTGGTCGAGGCAGTTACCCAGAGGAAAATGGGAGGAGAGCCAGGAAGGCAGCCAGAAGGACTCCAGGGGAACTCCTCTTCAGCATGAAGACTCCGGAGGGGCCTCGCTGGCAGTGCCAAAGCCCAGGCTGCTGATCCAGATTGCAGATTGGAGGATCATGGTATTTTTTGGTGGGGATGGGGGTGCAGCCAGTGGGTCAGTTTTGGTAAGGTTGTCAGTCTTACCAAAAAGGGCCAGGTCAGAGTGTGGAAAGACCAGCCTCAGAATCCTGACCTGAGACAAGGGCTGTAGGAGACAAGGACTCACGGCGGAGGGAGTTGCTATGGGTATCATTTCTTGAGGGATAGGAAAGAGGGAGTGCCCAGGAGGGAACTTAAGTGGAGAAGCTTGGCCTCTGAGTGCTGGAGCATTCTAATGTATACTTTTAAGATTTCTTTTTTGTGCATTGTAATTCACACCAAGATTTCAGATAAGTCTGTTAACCTTCCACCTGTGCTGAAGCAAATAATTAAACAGGTCTATGTCCCTGTCCCAGACAGAGAACAGCATTCCCACTGCCCCATTCTGCACTGCTGAGGGTGCCAAAATGCTCTCATCTTTCAAGAGAGGTTGGTGGTCCTGGAGCTCCAGGAGGTAAGCATGAGTACCTGACAAACAGAAAATACAAGCGAGGTATGGACAGGAGAGATTCCATCACTCCCCAAATATTCTAGAAAGGTCAGAAGCTTGACAAAAAGAAAAAGTCCCTGCAATAACATGAGCAGAGGATTTTCAGCCGGAAGATGTGTAGGTGACACAGGCTGAAATAATCAGGCAGCTTGAGAAGTAGCCCCTCTTGTCCCCTTTTGAACCTTTCAAAAAAGCAGATAATTATAATTCATGCTAGTTAAAAAAAAAAAAAAAAAAAAAAAAGGAGGCCCCTTCATTCAAAGTGATTGAGTCACATCCTCAGATCCAAATGTGGCTGCAGGAAGCTCTGGTACGAAGTCTAAAGTGGAAGTCACACACTCGTATGTCTGCAGGAGCTGGGCAGGCATCACAGGGAGGCAAGCAGGACCCAGGGTCCTGGGGCATCATTGCACAGCTCCAGGCAGTTAGTACTGCCATGCTGTTGGGGAAGATCTATGCTGTCTAATTTTCCAGTTAAATAACAATAACAGAATTATAAATCCAGATTTTAATGTAAAATTTTAGAATTTTTCTGTGTTTACAACTGATTCAAAAATTATAAAATAGAAATCAAATATGTTTGAGGTTGGATATTATATTAATATTAGCTTCCTGTTGCCACTATTACAATTACCATGAACTTGGTAACAAAACAGCACAGATTTGGCTGGGCACGGTGGCTTACGCCTGTAATCCCAGCACTTTGGGAGGCCAAGGTGGGTGGATCACTTGAGGTCAGGAGTTTGAGACCAGCCTTGCCAATATACTGAAACCCCGTCTCTACCAAAAATACAAAAATTAGCCAGGCATGGTGGCATGCATCTGTAATCCCAGCTATTCAGGAGGCTGAGGCAGGAGAATCACTTGAACTCAGGAGGTGGAGGTTGCAGTGAGCCAAGATTGTGCCACTGCACTCCAGCCTGGGCAACAGAGTGAGACTCTGTCAAAAAAGAAGGAAGGAAGGAAGGAAGGAAGGAAGGAAGGAAGGAAGGAAGGAAGGAAGGAAGGAAGGAAGGAAGGAGGGAGGGAGGGAGGGAGGGAGAGAGAGAAAGAAAGAGAAAGAAAGAGAAGGAAAGAGAGAAAGAAAGAAAGAAAGAAAGAAAGAAAGAAAGAAAGAAAGAAAGAAAGAAAGAAAGAAAGAAAGAAAGAAAGAAAGAAAGAAAGAAAGAAAGAAAGAAAGAAAGGCAGGCTATAGTTGGGTGTCTACAGGGCTGCGTTTCTTCTAGAGGCTCTGGACAGAATCCTTTCCTTGCCTTTCCTAGCTTCTGGACTCTGCCTGCATTCCTTGGCTTGTGACCCCTTCCTTCAGCCTGCTTCCATCTTTATATGTCTTACTTTTTTGTCAAATCTTCCACCACCTCTCTCTTATAAAAGCACTTGTGATTATATTTAGGGCCCACCCACCTGGATAATGCAGAATAAACTCCCCATCTCAAAATCCTTAATGTAGTCACGACTGTGAAGTCCCTTTTGCCGTAGGAGAATACACTTACAGGTTTCAGGGATTCAGATTTGAATATCTTTGGGGGCCATCATTCAGCCTACCACAAGGATAGAGTAGGATGCAACCCTCAGATTTGAAGCTATGTAATGATCCTAGGTAATGATGTGATGACAGGGATCTGCATGGACTCCCTGATACCGGCACAGATAGTCAGAACATCCACGAAAACATCTCTGCTACTAGGACCCCGTTAGAGGCAGACACCAGCATGACAAATTTTCTCCCAAGTGGAATAGTAAAATATCCCCAAAATATCCTAATACTCTGGGCCATGAACCTATGATCTTTTTTTTCAAGAGCTTGATTGAAGTTTAATGTATACACCATAAAACTCATCCATTGTGAGTATACAATTCGATTATTTTTAGTAAGTTTGTAGTTATGCAAATATTACAACAACCCAGATTTAGAATATTTCCATCACCCCAAAAAGTTCCCGCATGGTTATTTGCAGTTGATTCCTACTACCAGATCCAGTCCAGGCAGCCACTGGTCTACTTTCTCTGTATAGATTTGCCTTTTCTGTACCCTTTATATAAATAGATCATACAATATGGCCGGGCATGGTGGCTCATGCCTATAATCCCAGCACTTTGGGAGGCTGAGGTGGGCGGATCACTTGAGGTCAGGAGTTTGAGACCAGCCTGGCCAACATGGCGAAGCCCCATCTCTACAAAAAATACAAAAATTAGCTGGATGTTGTGGCACACACCTGTAATCCCAGCTATTCGGGAAGCTGAGGCAGGAGAATCACTTGAATCTGGAAGGCAGAGGTTGCAGTGAGCCGAGATCACGCCACTGCACTCCAGCCTGGGCAACAGAGCGAGACTCTGTCTCAAAAAAAGAAAAAAAAACAACAAAATAAACTATATATATAATATAATATATATATGTAAATGGGATCAACAATATATAGTCTTTATGTCTGGCCTTCAGTTAGTATAATTTTTTGAGGTTCTTCTATGTCATAGTGTGTATTAGTAGTTCCTTTTTTTCATCTTTTTTTTATTATTATTATTGTAGAGACAGGGTCTCTCTATGTTGCCCAGGTTGGTCTCGAACTCCTGGGTTCAAGGGGATCTTCCCACCCCAGCCTCCCAAAGTGCTGGGATTGTAGGTATGAGCTACCACGCCTGACCTTTTCACTACAAAGTAGTTCCTTTTTGGCCGAGCACGGTGGCTCACGCCTGTAATCCCAGCACTTTGGGAGGCTGAGGCGGGCAGATCACAAGGTCAGGAGATCGAGACCATCCTGGCGAAAAAGGTGAAACCCCGTCTCTACTAAAAATACAAAAAATTAGCCGGGCATGGTGGTGGGCGCCTGTAGTCCCAGCTACTGGGGAGGCTGAGAATGGTGTGAACCCAGGAGGCGGAGCTTGCGGTGAGTCGAGATCAGGCCACTACACTCCAGCCTGGGTGACAGCGAGACTCCGTCTCAAAAAAAAAAAAAAAAAAAAAAAAAAAAATTAGCTGGGCGTGGTGGCATGCACCTGTAATCCCAGCCACTCAGGAGGCTGAGGCAGGAGAATTGCTTGAATCCGGGAGGCAGAGGTTGCAGCAAGCCAAGATCGCGCCACTGTACTCCAGCCTGGCGACAGAGCAAGACTCCATCTCAAAAGAAAAAAAAAAAAAAAAAAAAAGTAGTTCCTTTTCATTGCCATGTTCTGTCATGTGAATATACCACATTAGCACATTTTGTTTATCCATTAACCTGTTGATGGATATTTGGACTGTTTCCTGTTTGGGATTATTATGAATAGTGTTGCTATGAATATTCATGTACAAATCTTTGTGGACATATGTTTTCATTTCTTTTGGATAGATACCTAAGAATGGAATTTCTGGGTCAAATGGTAAGTTTAGTTTTAACTTTTTAAGAAACTGCCAAACTGTTCTTCAAAGTGGCTGTACCATTTTACTTTCTCTCTCTTTTTTTTTTTTTTTTTTTTTTTTTTGAGACAGGGTCTCCCTTTGTCACCTAGGCTGGAGTACAGTGACACAACCTCAGCTCACTGCAACCTCCGCCACCTGGGCTCAACTGATTCTCCTGCCTCAACCTCTCGAATATCTGAGACTATCGTGTGCCCCCACACCCGGCTAATTTTTTCATATTTTTAGTAGAGACATGGTTTCACCATGTTGGCCAGACTGGTCTCAAACTCCTGACCTCAAATGATCCACCCACCTCAGCCTCCCAAAGTGCTGCAATTACAAGCATGAGCCACGGTGCCTAGTCCATTTTACATTCTCATCAGAAATGTATGAGGTATCCGGTTTCTCCACATCCTTACCAACACTGTATTAAATATCTTTTTCCCACTGAATTGCCTTGGCCAAAAATAAATAGACCTTACATGTGAGGTCTGAGCTCTCAATTCTAGTCCATTGGCCTATACATCCATCTTTACCACATTGTTTTGATTACTGTAGCTTTGTAGTAAGTTTTGAAATCAGAAAGTGTGAGTCCTCCAGTTTTGTTCTTTTCCAAGATCATTTTCACTATTCTAGATCCTTTGCCTTTCCATATTAATTTTAGAATAAGCTCGTTAATTTCTGCAAAAATGACAACCAAGATTTTGATAGGGATTTAAAGGGGAAAGCAAACAGGTTTTCTATACTCAAAAACACTTCTAAAACCAAATATCTGGGATTTTTTTCCCCGCACATCAAGCAATTCTTCAGTTCTCTGCAAACTGAAGTTCTCTGCAAACAAAATTCAATGACTCAATTCAATTCTGACAGTAGCTACCTGGAGTTAGTGTGAGACCCCACAGCTTAAGGGCTCAGTCCCACAATACTGCCCCTGATTTCAAATGCCAATCTCAAGTAATGGGTCCCCAGGTTACCCACACTTCTGTGTGACTTAGCTACAAGTGAGGGTTTCCTACAACCACTTATTCAGACTCAATAATCTGCTGTAATGGCTCGCAGAACTCAGGGAAGCACTTACATCTACAGTTTATTATAAAGGATACAACTCAGGAACAGCCAAATGGAAGAGATGCATAAGACAGGGTATGAGGGGGGAGGCACACAGAGCTTCCACGGCCTTTCAGGCCCTGCACCCTGCCAGCACCTTAATGTGTTCACCAACCTGGAAGATCTCCAGACCCTGTCATTTAGGGTTTTTATGGAGGTCTCATTATGTAGGCATGATTTATTATATCATTGACCTTCTGTGATTGACATTAATCTTCAGCCCTTCTCCCCTACCCAGAGGTCAAAGAGATGGGGCTGAAAATTCCAGCCCTCTAATTATAAGGTTGATTCCTCTGTCCACCAGCCCCCATCCTCCAAGAGTCACCTCATTAGCATAAACTCAGGTATGGTTGAAAGGGGCTTATTATGAATAACCAAGGGTGTTCCTCTCACCCCTATCACTCAGGGGAATCACAGGAGTTTTAGTAGCTCTGTGCTATGAACCCGGGGCAGAGATCAAATATGTATTTCTTCTTATGTCACAGAATTGCATTAATTTGCAGATCAATTTGGGCAATATTACAATATTGCTATCTTAACAATAGTAGTTTATCTGTTTTGTTTTGTTTTTAGAGATGGGTCTTGCTATGTTGCCCAGGCTGGCTCGTGCAGTCCTCCCACCTTGGCCTCTCTAAGTGCTGAGATTACAGGTGACAATAGTAGTTTGTTGTGTCTATATACAGGATCATGTCATCTGTGGGGGAAAAAAAGACAGTTTTACTTCTTTTCCACTGTTGATGCCTTTATTCTTATTTTTTGGCCTTATCACACTGACTTGAGCCTCCAGGACAATGTTGATTAAAAGTGGCAAGAGCAGACATTCTTGCCTTGTTCCTGATCTTAAGCAGAAACATTCAGTCTTTCGTCATTATATGTAATGTTGACGGTAGGTTTCAGTTAGATATGCTTTATCAAGTTCAGAAAGCTCCCTTTATTCCAAGTTCGAGGTTTTTTTTTTTTTTCAATCATCAATGGATGTTGGATTTTGTCAAATGTTTTTTCTGCATCTGTTGAGATCATATGATTTTGTCCTTTATTTTATTACTACAGTGATTCATCTTAATTGGTTTTCAGATGTTAAATCAACCTTGCTTTCCTGGGATCAAGCCCGCTTGGTCATGGTATATACTTCTATGTATGTGTCGCTGGGTTTTATTTGCTAATTTTGTGCTAAGGATTTTTGCATCTGTGTTCAAAAAGGGTATTGGTCTGTAGTTTTCTTTTCACATGATATCTTTGGCTTGAATCAGGGTAATATTGGCCTCACAGAATGAGTTGGGAAGTGTACTTTCCTCCCCTACTTTCTGAAATAATTTGTGAAAGATTGGTATTATGTGTTTTTAAATTATTTGATAGAATTCACTAGTAAAGTGTTCTGTGACTGGGTTTTTCTTTGTAGGGAGATTTTAAGTACTAATTCCATTTGCTTACTTGCTATAGGCCTATTCAGACTTTATTTCTTCATAACTCAGTTTTAATAATCTGTATCTTTCTGGAAATTTGTCCATTTCATCCAAATTGTTCCATTTGTAATTCTTCCTTGTAATTATTTTGTTTCTGTGGGGTCAGTAGTGATTTTGTAATTTATGTTTTCTGTTTCTCTTGGTCAATCTAGCTAAAAATCTCTCAATTTTGTTAACCTTTTCAAAAAATCGACCTTTTGTTTTGTTGATTTTTCTCTATTGTTTTTCTGTTTTCTATTTCTTATTTACACTCTAATCTTTATTATTTTCTTCCTGCTGTTTGCTTCAAATTTAATTGCTTCTTCTTTTTCCAGTTGCTTAAAGTAGAAGCTTAGATTGTTGGTATGAGACCATTCTTCTTTTCTAATCTAGGTATTTACAGATATACAGTTCCCTTAAACACTGCATTTGCTGCATCCCATACATTTTGATATGTTGCATTTTCTTTTTTCACTTAATTCAAAAGATATTTAATAATTTTCCTTGGGATTTTTTCTTTGATCCATGGATAATGTAAAAATATGTTAATTTCCAAATATTTGGGGATTTCCCAAATTTCTGCATACTCACAACCCACTATCAATGTAATATTGTCCAGAATTTCAATTTGGGATTCTTATGGGTATGCTTTCCCTTTGTCTCTGGTCTTAAGCCAGCTGCTGTTCTTGCTGTTGGTGTTTAGACAACAGAATATGTTACCATTGTATTTAATCCTTAATTTAAATATTTCTTGCAAAGTCTCCTAGGTTTTTTTTCTTCTTGAGTACTTCCTCCAAAATGTTTTTAACTTTTTTTTATTGTAAAATGTTTCTAGAAAAGCAGGAAAGATAGTACGATGAACATCAATACATCCCTCCACCTAGATACAACAATTGTCAACATTTTTAAAATAATTTGTTTTATATATTAGGTTAAACCATTTGAAATTACTCCATTGACCTTTGAATGCGGCCTTGTTTTCTGGCACTCCAGAGATGGTTTTCAGTGTGGCTCTTTGTAGGGCAAGCATTTTAAGGCCTTGTTGCCTGCAAATTTTTATTTATTTATTTATTTATTTATTTATTTATTTATTTATTTATTTGAGATGAGATCTCACTCGGTAACCCAGGTTGGAGTGCAGTGGCGCAATCACGGCTCACTGCAACCTCCACCTCCCTGGCTCAAGTGATCCTCCCATCTCAGCCTCTCAAGTAGCTGGGACTACAGGTGCACACCACCATACCCTGCTAATTTTTGTATTTTCTGTAGAGATGAGGTTTTGCCATGTTGCCCAGAATGGTCTTGAACGCCTGAGCTCAAAAACTCTACCTGCCTTGGCCTCCCAAAGTGCTGAGATTACAGGCATTAGCCACTGTGCACTCTCTGCCTGAGAATATTTTTATTTTTATCTTTTCACATTTGAATGACAACTTGGCCGAATGTAAAATTGTAGGTTCAAACTTATTTTTCTTTTTTACTTAAGAAATATTACTCCATTATCTTCTTTTTTTTTTTTTTTTTTTGAGACGGAGTCTCGCTCTGTCGCCCAGGCTGGAGTGCAGTGGCCAGATCTCAGCTCACTGCAAGCTCCGCCTCCCGGGTTCACGCCATTCTCCTGCCTCAGCCTCCCAAGTAGCTGGGACTACAGGCGCCCGCCACCTTGCCCGGCTAGTTTTGTGTACTTTTTAGTAGAGACGGGGTTTCACCATATTAACCAGGATGGTCTCGATCTCCTGACCTCGTGATCCGCCCGTCTCGGCCTCCCAAAGTGCTGGGATTACAGGCTTGAGCCACCGCGCCCGGCCCCCATTATCTTCTTACACCCAATGCTGTTGTTGAAAGTTCTGACATCAATCTAATTCTTTTAGAATTTCCTGTTTGGTATTCTTAAATTTCATCATACTATATCTTATGTGGGTTTTCCCTTCTCTCTTATTTTCTACGCAGTAGGCCCTTTCAATCTGAAGTCATTCATTATTTCCAAATCTGAAAAATGTATATCCGTTGTTTCTTCCAATATATTTTTCCATTCATTTTTATTGTTTTATTCTGGATTCCTATTATATGAATGTGGGTATTCTGCTTCTAGTCTCCTTATTTCTTAACTTTTTCTCCTCCTCATTCTTCAATGAGTTCTTCTTGCAGTTTCTCAATATGATATTCTAATTTATTTTTAATCTATTACTTACCTTATTTGTTCTTTCTTTCCATTATCTTTTTCATACTTAACATTTTCATTTGATTCTTTTAACTTTTTTCTTGTTCTTGTTTTACACTGCTTATACCTTATGTCTCATATCTCTTGTGTATTTATAGAGCTGATTTGTTTTGTTTTTTTGTTTTGTTTTGTTTTGTTTTGTTTTGAGATGGAGTCTCACTCTGTCACCCAGGCTGGAGTGCAGTGGCATGATCTCAGCTCACTGCAATCTCCACCTCCCGGGTTCAAGTGATTCTCTTGCCTCAGCCTCCCGAGTAGGTGGGATTACAGGTGCCCGCCATCACGCCCGGCTAATTTTTGTATTTTTAGTGGAGATAGGGTTTCACCATGTTGGCCAGGCTGGTCTTGAACTCCTGAACTCAAGTGATCTGCCCACCTTGGTCTCCCAAAGTGCTGGGATTACAGGCGTGAGCCACTGCGCCCGGCCTATAAAGCTGATTTGAAATTGTTGGTCCATCTGTACTAATACTCCTGCCCAGTCCTGCTGCTTCTAGTGTCATATGTTGTGTATTCCTTTTTTCTTCTGGTTTAGTTTTGCCCTACAAGTGTCTCATTATTGCCCTGTAATGCCGTTCGGGGAAGGCAGAAGGCCACTCCTTAGTATCTACCAGCCTGTTAAGTTCAAGGAGAGGATGAGGACTCGGATCTTGAGTGGAGCACCGCACAACTCTGCACAACCACAGGTTTGTTTTCATCCTGCCCAGGGGCCTTGGTTTCACTTTCCACCCTGTGGCTGGAAGGAAGCTGTCTCCAATGATGGGATGGGCCAGGCTGGCGATTTGGAGGGGAAAGAGTAGAGGTATTCCTCAAAAACGACTGTTCCCTAATTCAACTCCTCACCCTGGCAGGGATCTACGCTGCCCTGAGTTCATCCCCATGGACATCCTCACCAGTGGTCTGAGCCTCTGCAGTTCTGCCGTGTGGACAAGCAATGACTGGCCAATGAAAAGGTGCAGGAGAGGCAAGAGTAGAGAGTCAATCACTATTTTCTTCCTTCATCCTTAGCATCATAGCCACCTCCCACAGGCTGCAATCACCTCCCACCGCCACACGCATGCACACACTCCCCAGTTCTAAACAGCCTGTCAGCTCCCCAGGGGGTTCTTCTCTGTTGTTATTTCCTGGCTTTCATGTTTCCCTCTATAATTTCTCTTATGTTTAACCTGGGTAGGGAGCCAACAGCCCAAGCAAAATCCCATCTTAGCAAAAACTGCAGCAGCCAAGAGATGCCTATTAGTCAACTTAAAGAAGAGAAAGATAAATAAATAAAGATAGAGACTAAGGCTAGAGATACCTTATTTCAGAGTCATAAGGGCACAGGAGATTTTAAAGCCCTGAGCCTAGAGGAGATATTTTGAAGGGGAAGTATGGATACAGGGGGCACCTTTTGGACAATATACTCCTTACTGCGAATAAAAATTTAGATCCAGTTTGCACATGAATCCCTTATCAAGCTGGCCAGTGTGAATCAGTCCTGGTGAGGCTATTCACTTTGGGGACCTCACAAAATTCAAGTGTCTGGTTCAGCAAATCGAATGCACAGACCACAATCCATAGGGTCTCCACGGTCAGGTGCCATCCCCCGCCCCCATCACCAGACTCCCTCTGCTCATATTTCCTGTGTCATTTTAACTCCTTGGGATAATGTAAGGGGTAGATATGGTGCTTATGGAAAAGTTTTGGAAAGTTGACAGAGTCTGAACAATGATAAAATACCTAATCTTTCTACTCTAATGGTCCCTTTCTCTCTGAGTGGGTAAATAGACACTCACATCCTCATAGGATGCTCAGAGCCTAACAGACAAAGCCCTGCATTGGCTGAAGATCTATAAGTCAGTGAAAGCAAATCCTGAGGCAGAAGGGAGTTCTCAGCCAGCGTGTTATAATTGTTCAAGGCATACCTAGGAGCTTGGCCAGGCTTCAACTCATCTAGGAAGTTAACTAAAGGGCCAGTAAAGGCATGGGCAGAGGAGTATGTATAATCAAAGGCAAATGAATAGGGAGGCCAGAGACTGAACACTGGAAAAGCTGAGACAACCTGGAGTCAGGCACTCCCATTTTTAAGTTCTCCAGCACTCTAAAATCCCCACTGTCTTGTGATTGCATCAAAGACCTTATCCTTCACCACCCTCCATCAAGCCACAGCTGAACCAAAACCATCCCTCCCCACTATTGAAATCTTAATCTCTCAATATTCTGCTTTTTTTCATTTTCATTTTCTTTTTTTTTTTTTTTTTTGACAGAGTCTCACTCTGTCACCCAGGCTGGAGTGGCTGGAGTGCAGTGGCACAATCTCAGCTCGCTGCAACCTCCACCTCCTGGGTTCAAGCGATTCTCCTGCCTCAGCCTCCTGGGTAGCTAGGACTACAGGCATGCACCACCATGCCTGGCTAATTTTTGTATTTTTAGTAGACATGGGGTTTCACCATGCTGGCCAGGCTGGTCTTTGGAACTCCTGACCTCAGGTGATCCGCCTGCCTCGGCCTCCCAAAGTGATGGGATTACACGCATGAGCCACCGTGCCTGGCCAGCCTATTACACTATTAGTCTCACAATACTTGCCTTGACAACAGTCAGCAAGTATGTATCAAGCACCTACGATGTGCCAAGTATAATATCAGATGCTTTCCTTCCCAAGTCCCTTTCTTATTCAACTGGACTCATAGGGACATCCTTAAAGCCATCTCCCACAGGACTCTCAACCTAGCCCCTCAAGCTTCTCTTGCACCTGCCCCAAACAAGGGTCCCCTACCCAACTTCAATCCTGCTCTGCAGGTCTCCTTTAATCTGGCACCAACACCTCCAGGCCCCACACCAGACATCACACGCAAACACACACACTCAGAAAAATGAGCCACTAATGTCCTTGAATAATGTTCACAGCCTTTTTCCTGAACAAATCATCCTGACCCATCTGTGCTTCCCAACCTGTTCCTGATCCTTAGACTTCCAACTTCTAGTTTCTTGTTCCTCTGTTTAGAACCACATCTTGCCCCTCAAACGTGGCTCAGGCTGCCCCCTGTGCTCTCAAACGCCATCCAACTGAAACTTCTACTTACCCTGCTTTACACTCCTGTCTAGTGTCTTCCACCCTTCTCCCTCCTTTCACAGGTTACCTTCCCACTTCCATGCCCTCTCTGACTCTCTCCTCACCCCTACAGTCTGGTGTCCACCCAGCACTGGCAGCTCTTCCTGAAGTCACCAATATCCTCCAAGTTGCCAAAGTCAATGGACTCTTGCAGTCCTTTCTTGGCCTCACTGAGGCAATTGACATTGTAGACAACCTCCTTTTTAAAAGGGAATTTACAAAAGTAATATGTAAGTACATTCAGGTGATACCAAAAGAAAAAAGAAATCAAATCATACCAATGTACATAAAGAGTAAAACTCAGCCTTAGCTGAGTGGCTGAAAAGAAGCCACCACTCCCTACTTCCACATCCTCCTGCCCCAGAGAGAACTATTATTAACAGATTGCTGTGGACTCTTCAAAGCCTTTTTCTGTTTATTTACCTCCATATATATTGACTTGATTTTGCCAATAATAAGTCGAGTCATGCCACATAGAGTCTTAGCTTGCTTTTTCACTTGACAATATGTATGATATAGTTTGGATGTCTGTCCTCTCCAAATCTCATGTTGAGATGTGAGCCCTAGTTTGAAGATGGGGCCTGGTGGGAGATGTTTGAGTAACAGGGCTAGATCCCTCATGGCTTGATGCTGTTCTCTAAATAGTGAGTCAGTTCTCATGAGATCTGGTTGGTTAAAGTGTGTGGCACCTCCCCTCACTCTCTCTCTCTTGCTTCTGCTCTCGCCATGTGATGTGCCTGCTCCAGCTTCACCTTCCACCATGAGTAAAAGCTCCCTGAAGCCTCCCTGGAAGCCAAACAGATGCTGCTGTCATGCTTGTACAGCTTGCAGAACTGTGAGCCAATTAAGCCCCTTTTGTTTACAAATTATCCAGCCTCAGGGATTTATAGCAATGCAAGAATGGCTTAACCCAATGTATTAGAGATTTTCCATGTCATCACACATATATCCTTCTCTTCTTGATTTGAATTATTCCATAGTGTTCCATTGTACTGATGCTCTATAATTCATGAAACTCTAGCCCTACTGACTGACCTTTAAGTTGTTTCCATATTTTAATTATGTAAATTTTGCTGTAGGCTCCCATTCTCAGGAGTATGGCCTATTAGGTACTCATCTCAGCACTTTGGGAAACCAAGGCAGGAGGATCACCTGAGCCCAACAGTTCGAGACCAGCCTGGACATTATGCATTAAGCATAACATTTTTACTGGACTCATTGGAAACAAGAAAAATCCTAAAAGAGAAAAGAAAAAAACAAATGCAAACAAGCAAAAGCCTTGAGCTGAAACCAGAACAGTATATGACGGGAACTTACTAGTCAAGGCTGCCCTGAAGAAAATGCCAAGACCCCTTCAATCAATCTGTGAGACTCAGCCCAGGTGGGGACCTGAACCCGAGACTCTTGCATCAAGGTGGGGGCTCTAGAAGGGAGCAAAGGTGGTTCCAGGTCCTTAGTCCCATAGTTTTCCCTAGAAACAAAAGCCGGACACTCTCTGGAGAGTGTCCCTATTCACCTAAACTCAAGCTCTCAAAGAGAACCAAACAAACTCCATCAGGTGAGGGCCAGCAGAAACCCTACACAACAGATGTAGATGCCTGAGAGGGGAATTGTCAGCTACATACTAAGCACTCTTATATCTGAAATGTCTACAGAAATAAGATATGGAATCACAGAAGTAAGCAACAAAGAAGAGGCTATCTGAGAGGACAAAATAGAATTACAGAAGATTAGAATGTCTAGCAAAGAAAAAATAGGATTGCTAAAGTAAGTAAACTTAGTGGACCGAATATTAGGTAGGTATGATGGCATGTACCTGTAGTCCCAGCTACTGGGGAGGCTGAGGTGGGAGGATTGCTTGAGCCCAGGGGGTCGAGGCTACAGTGAGCCATGATTGTGCTACTGCACTCAAGCCTGGGTGACAGAGCAAGATCCTGTCTCAAAAAACAAACAAACAAAAAAACAACTTAGTGGACATGGAAAAAGTGGACACCATGTGTGTCTTGATGTGATGCAGTGTAAACTACACAGCCCAGTGTATAAAGTGGGGTTGCCCAATAAGAACCCACATCTAATTGAGCCTTCACAGCTGAGTTCTGGTTTATAGCAACACAGGAGAGAGAAAAATGGGTTAAAGACACCATGAAGAAGGTGAGAGACAAAACCAGAAATTGGGACATTCCACAGAACAACTGATCCAGTTTCTTCAACATGTCACTGCCACGAGGAAAAAAAAAAGGTAGGGATCGCTCTAGATTAAGAGAAATTTAAGAGACATAATTACTAAATGCAATATGTGGCTCCTGCAGACCAACTATAAAAAGATATCTTTGAGGAGACCGGGTGCGGTGGCTCACGCCTGTAATCCCAGCACTTTGGAGAGGCCAAGGCGGGCGAATCACGAGGTCAGGAGAGCGAGACCATCCTGGCCAACACGGTGAAACCCCATCTCTACTAAAAACACAAAAAAACTAGCCGGGCGAGGTGGCAGGCGCCTGTAGTCCCAGCTACTGGGGGGCTGAGGCAGGAGAATGGCATGAACCCACGAGGCGGAGTTTGCAGTGAGCCGAGATTGTGCCACTGCACTCTAGCCTGGGCGACAGAGGGAGACTCCATCTCAAAAAAAAAAAAAGACGTCTTTGAGACAATTTAGGAAATTTGAATATGGCCTAGCATTATACCATAAAGAGTACCAGGGAATTCCGATCATTTGATATTGTAAGAATACCAAACAATTTAACAGAATTGTTCATTGTTAATTCAGCAACAGCAAATACAACACAGAGGAAAAGATGAAGCAAGTTTGACAACATTTTGATGATTGTTGAGTCTCGGCAATAGGTATATGGGAATTCACTCAACTGTTCTTCCCACGTTTAGAGCATGCTTGATGTCTTCTATAATAAATTATTTTTAAATCTCTAGAGAAAGATATTATACTCTATCTTGTTAACATTTACAAAATCTCCCAAGCCTTACCTTTAGAGAATGCTATATAAATTTGGACTGAACAATTTTATACGTAGTTTTTCCTGTTCATTTCTCATAGTCATAATTAATACTTGTAGTATATTAAGATTCTCAGTGTGATTACTTTGAGATCCCTGCAATAGCCTTGTGAAGTAGATATTACTACCATCTTGCAAAAAAAATGCATATTGTTGCTTTCTTATACATAAAGACTAGGGAAATATTTCACCTAATTTTTTTGTTGTTTTAACATTCCAATACAATGCTCAATCTTTTTGCTGTCAACTTTCCAACCTAGCTAGATTTTTTTCCTGACTGTAAAAATAATACATGCTCACTGTACAAAATTCTTCATGACATAAAAATATAGAAGAGGAAAAAACTCACACTGAATCAACATGTCCAGATGTAACAACAAATGTCACATATACATATTACATATGCATATGTATCACATATGTGTATCACATCACGTTACATATAAATATGTAATATATTTCTGCCCTTTTAAACATTGTATCTTATGAAATACTGAATAAATACCAAAGAATATTCATTACATATGTGTAAAATATAAGGAACAAAAATAAAGCAAACATCAGTGGATCCACCATTCAGTAAAAAAGAACTTTTGAAATCCCTGCCTCCCTGCCCAGATCTCAGCCCCCTTCATCCCGATGACATTAAAGTGTTTTTTTGTTTGAGACAGTCTTGCTCTGTCACCCGGGTTGCAGTGCAGTGGCATGATCTCTACTCACTGCAACCTCCACCTCCCGAGTTCAAGAAATTCTCCTGCCTCGGCCTCCCGAGTAGCTGGGACTACATGTGTGCGCCCCCATGCTCAGCTAATTTTTGTATTTTTAGTAGAGACAGGGTTTCACCATGTTGGCCAGGCTGGTCTCAAACTCCTGGCCTCAAATGATCCCTCCATCTCAGCCTCCCAAAGTGCTGGGATTACAGGTGTGAGCCACCGCGCCTGGCCTAAAGTGTTTTGAATTTTGTCTTTTCACTTCTTTACTTTTCTTTATAGTTTTACCACATATGTAATAGGCAGTTTCATATGATTCAAGTTGGTATTCATTCCTAAACAATATATTGTTTTGTTCCGTCTTTTTTTTTTAAACGGAGTCTCGCTCTGTCACCCAGGCTGGAGTGCAGTGGTGCAATCTTTGCTCACTGCAAGCTCTGCCTCCCAGGTTCAAGTGATTTTTCCGCCTCATCCTCCTGAGTAGCTGGGATTATGGGCACCCGCCATCACGCCTGGCTAATTTTTTTTTTTTTTTTTTTTTTGAGACGGGGTTTCACCATGTTGGCCAGGCTGGTCTTGAACTCCTGACCTCAAGTGATCCACCGGCCTAGGCCTCCCACGCCTGCCTGGGCCTCCCAAAGTGATGGGATTACAGGCGTGAGCCATCGCACCTGGCCCAGTTTTTTTCAAATCTTTTTTTGAGAGGGTCTTGCTCTATCGCCCAGGCTGCAGTGCAATGGTGCAATAATGGCTCACTGCAGCCTCGACCTCCCAGGACTCAAACAATCCTTCCACCTCAGCCTCCTGAGTAGCTGGAACCACAGGCACACACCACCATGCCCTGAGAATTTTTGTATCATTTGTAGAGACAGGGTCTGTAGAGATGAGGTCTGTAGAGATGGGGTCTCGCTATGTTGCCCAGGCTGGTCTCAAATCCTGGGCTCAAGTGATCCTTCTGTCTTGGCCTCCCAAAGTCCTGAGGTTACAGGTTTGAGCTACCACATCCAGCCTTTAATTTTTTAAAAAAATTATTCTAAGGCCGGGCGCGGTGGCTCAAGCCTGTAATCCCAGCACTTTGGGAGGCCGAGACGGGCGGATCACGAGGTCAGGAGATCGAGACCATCCTGGCTGACACCGTGAAACCCCGTTTCTACTTTAAAAATACAAAAAACTAGCTGGGCGCGGTGGCGGGCGCCTGTAGTCCCAGCTACTCGGGAGGCTGAGGCAGGAGAATGGCGTGAACCCGGGAGGTGGAGCTTGCAGTGAGCCGAGATCGCGCCACTGCACTCCAGCCTGGGCGGCAGAGCGAGACTCCGTCTCAAAAAAAAAAAAAAAAAATTATTCTACCAGAGTCTCCTCAGCATGTTTTGTTTAGTTTTGACTTTTCTTTAAATCCTACTGCATACTGTATTTTTCTGCAGTTTGCTTTTTCATAGTCATGAGAGTCATTCACTTTGATTTGTGCAGCCACATCGCATTTATTTTTCACTGATCCATTGTGTCATGTGGGCCACAGTCTTATTTTTTTTTAATCTATTCACTTTCAATGTATCACACTTTTATTTTTGTGTATAATTTATATATAATTGAGATAAAAGTATATATAACTGATATCTTAATTTTTTCCACCTAAAACTATTTTAGGTGATTTGTACATTTTATTTACTTATTTATTTATTTATTTATTTTTTAAGACAGGGTCCCACTCTGTTGCCCAGGCTGGAGTGCAATGGCACAATCACAACTCACTGTGCCCTTGACCTCCCGGGCTGAAGCAATCCTTCCACCTCAACCTCCCAAGTAGCTAGAACCACAGACACCTGCCACCACACCTAGGTAATTTCTTAAACTTTTGCCCAGGCTGGTCTTGAATTCCTGGGCTCAAGTGATCCTCCTGCCTTGGCCTCCCAAAGTGCTGGGATTACAGGCCTGAGCCACCCCACACCCAGCCAATTTTGTACATTTTAAAAACTTTGTGAAATACCATGAAAATGACTTCATATTATTCATCTATGTACATATAATAATTGTTTAAGCATTCACCTAATTATAGAATTTAATTTTCCTCTAGTTTGATATCAACAAATAATACTACAATGCAAAAGCATTTTATTTGGTACATTGGACCATAGACTAGACACAGCTGAAAAGAGAAATAGTGAAGAAATTACTTAAAATGCAGCAAAGACAGACAGGGAGATGAAAAATGTGAAAGAAGATGTAATAGCTATGGACTATAGCATGAAACGACCTGTCATTTGTCTAACTGAAATACCAGAAAGACATTATGGAGGCCGGGCGCGGTGGCTCAAGCCTGTAATCCCAGCACTTTGGGAGGCCGAGACGGGCGGATCACGAGGTCAGGAGATCGAGACCATCCTGGCTAACACAGTGAAACCCTGTCTCTATTAAGAAATACAAAAAAAACTAGCCGGGCGAGGTGGCGGGCGCCTGTAGTCCCAGCTACTCGGGAGGCTGAGGCCGGAGAATGGCGTGAACCCGGGAGGCGGAGCTTGCAGTGAGCTGAGATCCAGCCACTGCACTCCAGCCTGGGTGACAGAGCGAGACTCCGTCTCAAAAAAAAAAAAAAAAAAAAAAAAGACATTATGGAAAGAATGTCAGAAAATCAATAATATATAGAGAGATTAAGGAAGAGTATTCCAGAATTGATAAAATATATGAATCCAGACATACAGGATGCACAGTATAATATCAAAAACAATAAATAAAAAAAATTCCACTCATAGGATTCTTGTAAGGAAATTAAAGAAAGCTAAAGACAAAGTTGTAAAAGCAGCCAGAGATTGAAAATAAAAGAAGTTCAGTCAAAGATCTTATCATCTGGCTGGGAAAAGTGGCTCACGCCTGTAATTCCAGCACTTCTGGGGGCCGAGGTGGGTGGATCACCTGAGGTCAGGAGTTTGAGACTAGTCTGGCCAACATGGAGAAACCCTGTCTCTACTAAAAATACAAAAATTAGCTAGGCATGGTGGCAGGCACCTGTAATCCTAGCTACTCAGGAGGCTGAGGCAGGAGAATTGCTTGAACCCAGGAGATGGAGGTTGCAGTGAGCCAAGATTGCATCATTGCACTCCAGCTTGAGTGACAGAGCGAGAATCTGTCTCAAAAAAAAAAGGAAAAGAAAAGAAAAGAAAATCTTATCATCTTACAACTGAATTAGGAATATCAATATAGACTCATGCCTTATTTTTAATATGTATTTTCCAGCTCTGTCCTCTGAAGAAATGACAATCCAGTAGCAATAAGCACACTTAGTGGCCAATTTTGCTCACTGAAAGGAACAAACGCTCCCTGGAGAAATGGCTGGTGCCAGTTCTAGGGCAAGAAATGGACAAGAGAAACCTGGGAGATCTCATTGAGCCATAAAGGAAGGAAGTTGTCAGCAATTACTAAGGTTGAGGACACAGGAGGTGGAGCACGGTGGCTCACGTCTGTGATCCAAGCACTTTGGGAGACTGAAGTGGGTGCATCACTTGAGGTCAGGAGTTTGAGACCAGCCTGGCCAACATGGCAAAACCCCATCTCTACTAAAAATACACACAAAAAAATTAGCCAGGTGTGGTGGCACACACCTGTAGTCCCGGCCATTTGGGAGGCTGAAATGAGGCAGGGGAATCACTTGAACCTGGGAGGCAGAGGTTGCAGTGAGCTGAGATTGCGCCACTGCTCTCCAGCCTGGGCAACAGAGTGAGACTCCATCTCAAATTAATTAATTAATTAAATAAAAGGACGCAGGAACCAACTTGAAGGAACATTTGCTAAAGACAAGATAATATCAACATCATAATAATAAATAATAACTGCATTTTACTGAAAACTTTCATAATTACACATACACACATGCTGCCACACCTCATCAATCACAGGATGTTAGTTACGTTTTGGTCAAGTCATTAATAAAGGAAAGTTTCCAATGGGTGAATTCCAGTTAATAATTAGAGACAGAATGATAGAATTCGAGGGAAACCACCATTTAGCAACCCCTAATTAAGTAACAGATGAATTTAACATCAAAGCACAACAACCATGCACAATGTACCTCCTAGACTGATATAATAGAAAGTACACAGTGCCGCCTATGACATGTTTTTGCCAAAAAAAAAAAAAAAAAAAAAAGCTAAATTAAGATTCTAGATATAGATATTTATGGGAAATACTGGGGCTGGAGGAACAAGTGAGATGACACCATGAGGAAGCAATCAGCCAAATTCTGATTGTGGGAAATTCTGCAGGACAAATGGCCTGTTTTAAATCAACAAATAAATAGCTTAAAAAAGGGCCAGAGTGGGACTGTTATAGATGAAAGGAGACTTAAAAGACAAAATGCACAGTGTAGACTTTGGATGCTGAGTCAAACAAACCAATGTAAAAAGGGCTTTTTGGAACAATCAGGTTGGCAATGGGGCTACTCATCCACTTTTAAACATGCATAAGGAATTAGGTAACATTAAGAAATTAACATAAAAATAAAGTGAAAGGTCCTTAATCTCTAAGAAATACAACTTCATCCATGAATATATCTGAAATTTGCTTTAAATGCTCCAGTAAAACAAAGAATGCCTGTGAGGGGGGAAGGCAGAATGTAGAAACATTATTGGCAAAATGTTGTTAAACTGTTGAAGCTGGATGTTGGGAATGTAGAAGTTCATTATGCTGTTCTCTCTACTTTGAGGTAAATTTATAAAATTTTCCATAAGATTTTTTTTTTTAAGATAATCAGAAAGAAAAGTTGCATCATCCACAAAGAAACAACTATTGAACTGACTTTCTCAACAGCAAGAGCAGAAACCAGAAGATAATAGAATAGGCCAGGCACGATGGCTCACATCTGTAATCCCAGAACTTTGGGAGGCTGAGGCAGGCAAATCACCTGAGGTTGGGAGCTTGAGACTAACCTGGCCAACACGGCGAAACACTGTCTCTACTAAAAATACAAAAATTAGTCCGGTGTGGTGGTGCATCCCTGTACAATCCCAGCTACTTGGGAGGCTGAGGCACAAGAATTGCTTGAACCCGGGAGGCAGAGGTTGCAATGAGCTGAGATCGCACCATCGTACTCCAGCCTGGGCAAGACAGTGAGACTCTGTCTCAGAAACAAAACAAAAACAAAAAGCAAAACAAAAAACAAAAACAGAAGACAACAGTATAATACAGGACTAAGAAAAAGGGCTAAGTCAAAGGACTAAGAGAAAATAACTGTCATGCTAGAACCATATATTCAGCAAAACCAACTGTGAAGAATAAGGTGAATTAAGGACATATCCAGATAAACAGAAACTGATTTAGCACCAATAAACCTGTCCTAAAGAACTGCCAAGGAATATTCTTCAGAAAGAAGGAAAATGATCCTATAAGGAATGTCAGAGATTCAAGAAGGAATGGTGAGCAAATCAACTGTAAACATGTAGGTAAACAAATGTTGCCTGTATTGAGTAATTATGGTATCTTTTGATCTTTGTGTTTTTTAATCACTTGTTACTGGTATGTAGGAGATCTGTTGATTTGTATATGTTAATCTTGTATGTAGTCACTTAATTATCTTGTTAGTTATAATAGTTTTTCTGTTAACTCTCTTTTCTAGGTATCTAATACAGTAACAGCATCTGCAAAAATGATATTTTTAGTTGCATTTTGGTCAAGTAGTTAATAAAGGAAAGTTTCCAGTGGGTGAATTCCAGTTAATAATTCCAAATGTATACTTTCTTTTCTTTTTCTCTTCTCTTCTCTTCTCTTCTTTTCTTTTCTTTTCTTTTCTTCTTTGAGATGGAGTCTCGCCCTGTCATCCAGACTGGAGTACAGTGGTGCAATCTCTGCTCACTGCAATCTCTGCAACCTGGGTTCAAGTGATTCTCCTGCCTCAGCCTCCCAAGTAGCTGGGATTACAGGTGCCCACCACCATGCCCGGCTAATTTTTGTATTTTTAGTAGAGATGGGTTTTCGCCATGTTACCCAGGCTGGTCTCAAACTCCTGACCTCTGGTGGTCCCCCGCTTTTGCCTCCCAAAGTGCTGGGGGATTACAGGCATGAGCCACCGCGCCTGGCCCAGAATGTATACTTTCTTTTGTCTTCTTGTCTTAGTAGGCCCTTCAGTATAATGTCGAATAATAGCAATGATAGTGGACATTTATGTGTTGGTCTTGGATTTTGTGAGAATGCTTTCACTGTTTCACCATTAAGTATGCAATTGATTTCTGATTGTTTCCCTTTGTCAAGTTAAGGTTTTTTCTAATCCTAGGTTGCTAAAGTTTAATGAATTCTACTGAAAGCTGAGGTCCTATGTGGTTCAACATAGATACAGAGTCCTATTCAAATATGTGTTATTTGGCTTCCAAATAGAAATCAAAAAGAAATTCAACTTATACTCCACTAGAAGAACGCACTTTTCAAGACCCGTTTGATCTCCCTCTTCCAGTTCTCCTTTACCCTAGAGCTCTTCTGGAAACCCTCATACTTAAGCCCCAATTCAGGGACCGCACCCCCCAACCCCACCCCTACATGGACTTCCTTTCTCTAACTACCCCTTCAACACACTTGTTTACATTGTATAGCTAAACTTCCTTTTTCTAGCTGAGGGCCCTACCTTCCCTCTAGGCTCTTAGCTTTGTCTCTTTTCCCACTGGGGACCATACATGATAAAAGATCCTGGGACCAGATTGGCAAAGTTTCTTTAGAGGGCAGTAAGTGGAGCACTCAGCCACTTTTTTTTTTTTTTTTTTTTTTTTTTTTAGATGGTGTCTTGTTCTGTCACCCAGGCTGGAGTGCAATGGTGCCCTCTCGGCTCACTGCAACCTCTGCCTCCCAGGTTCGAGTGATACTCCTGCCTCAGCCTCCTGAGTAGCTGGGACTACAGGTGTCCTCCACCACACCCCGCTAATTTTTATATTTTTATTAGAGATGGGGTTTCACCACGTTTGCCAGTCTGGTCTCTAATTCCTGACCTCAAGTGATCCACCCACCTCGGCCTCCCAAGGTGCTGGGATTAAGCCATCACGCCCGGTTTCATCCACTTTTAGACTCTCCTGCCCCTTGCATTCACCACATGCTCCCTTGGGTTCTCTCCCACCTCTCTGGTATGTACACCCCCAGTCCCTTTGATGCTGACGCTCCCCAGTGCTTCTGCCTTGGGCCTGCCTTTATCCCAAAACCTGGGAACTCTCAGCTACGTCATAGCTTGCACGGTTGCACACAAAATGATGATCCCAAATCTGCATGTTTAACCCCAACCTTTCCCCAGAGCTCCAGAATTATTTATCAATTGCCAGTACACATCTCCTACAGGATGTCCTCCGGATCTCACGTTCCACAAAACCCTACTCACTTTCCCTGACCGCCATCACATGGCCCCTCTCCTGTATTCCTATCCGAGTTCATCCCAGAGACAAAGGTGGAAGTCAGCTCACCAGGCCCTCACACTTGCTCCCCACATACAATGGCTTATCAGAACTTTCCCATCACATCCAAACTCCTATCCCAGCTCCATCCCCACTGTCACGGTCTTTGTACAACACTGATTGCCTCCTACCAGGTCTCCTGCCTGGTCTCCTGACTGGGGCTTGCTGTCTTCTGGCCCTGCCCCTCTGTTCTGCTGCCACTACAATGTGCGCCCCCAAGTCCCCACCCGGCACCGTCCACAGGGTGTAGTGATGAACTGAGGGCTCCCTCTGCTGCTGTCCCAGAACTCCCACTCCAGTGAGCAGCTCGGCTCCCAGAGGCACTGCCAGATCAGGGTTCTGACTTCCATCTCTCCAAGGAATCAGGTCACTTGGCTCCAACCAGGAAGGCCGCCCCTACTGTGGGCTGCGAACAGTGAGAAAGTCGGTCATCATTCCTTTCTTTCCCAGACCTGGGTCATCCTCACTGCCCCCACGGATCCACGAGACGCACGGCCCTCCCTCCCCTGGTTCACATTCTGGGGGGTACCTCCCAAAAGCAGAAGACCCCTGTCAGGCCTCTAAGCCCAAGCAAAACCATCATATCCCCAGTGACCTGCACTGAAGCAACTGAAGATCCACAGAAGTGAAAATAGCCTTAACTGATGACATTCCACCATTGTGATTTGTTTCTGCCCCACCCTAACTGATCAATGTACTTTGCAATCTCCCCCACCCTTATGAAGGTTCTTTATAATTCTCCCCACCCTTGAGAATGTACTTTGTGAGATCCGCCCCCTGCCCCCAAAACATGGCTCTTAACTCCACCACCTACCCCAAAACCTATAAGAACTAATGATAAGCCGCCACCCTTTGCTGACTCCTTTTTCAGACTCAGCCTGCCTGCACCCAGGTGAAATAAACAGCCTTTTTGCCCACACAAAGCCTGTTTGGGAATCTCTTCACATGGACGCGTGAAACATTTGGTGCCGAAACCCAGGACATCCAATTACAGAGTATCAAAGGGGGTTCAACGTTATTGTTTGCTTGGTTGATGAGTTTTTGGGCTCTATCCTTGAGTTTTTTTATGTTGTCATATACCAGGCCAGATTGATTTAGGCCCAGCAGCCACTCCCAGAGCCCCTGGAACTCTGACCCAAGGCTCTCTGACTGACTCCTTCCCAGATCTTCTCGACTTAGTGGCGGCACACTGACGCTGCCCCATCGCCTCGGAAGCCTCCTGGACCATCAGACGCTTTGGGTAACTCTTACAGTGGAGAGTAAGTCCATCTGTCCCCTTCTTAATCAATACAGAGACTACCTACTACACATTACCTTCTTTTCTTTTCTTTTTTTTTTTTTTGAGATGGAGTCTTGCTCTGTCGCTCAGGCTGGAGTGTGGTGGCGAGATCTCTGCTCACTGCAAGCTCCGCCTCCTGGGTTCACGCCATTCTCCTGCCTCAGCCTCCCGGGTAGCTGGGACTATAGGCACCCGCCACCACACCTGGCTAATTTTTTGTATTTTTAGTAGAGACGGGGTTTCACTGTGTTAGCCAGGATGGTCTTGATCTCCTCACCTCGTGATCCACCTGCCTCGGCCTCCCAAAGTGCTGGGATTACAGGCGTGAGCCACTGCGCCCAGCCTACCTTCTTTTCAAAGGCCTTTTTCCTTTGCCACCATAACTGTTGTGGGTATTGACAGCCAGACTTCTAAACCTCTTAAAACTCCCCAACTCTGGTGCCAACTTGGACAATATTCTTTTATACACTCCTTTTTAGTTATCCCCACCTGCCTAGCTCCCTTATTAGGTCAAGACATTTTAACTAAATTATAGGCTTCCCTGACTATTCCCAGGCTACAGCCACACCTCATTGCCGCCTTTTGCCCCAGTTCAAAGCCTCCTTCGCAACCTCTCCTTGTATCTCCCAACCTTAATCCACAAGTATAGGATACCTCTACTCCCTCCTTGGTGACAAATGATGCACCCCTTACCATCCCATTAAAACCTAATCACCCTTACCCCACTCAATGTCAATATGCCATCCCACAGCATGCTTTACAAGGATTAAAGCCTGTTATCACTCTCCTGTTACAGCATGGCCTTTTAAAGCCTATAAACTCTCTTTACGATTCCCCCATTTTACCTGTCCAAAAACCGGACAAGTCTTACAGGTTAGTTCAGGATCTGTGCCTTATCAACCAAATTGTTTTGCCTATCCACTCTGTGGTGCCAAACCCATATACTCTCCTATCCTAAATACCTCCCTCCACAACCCATTATGCTGTTCTGGATTTCAAACATGCTTTCTCTACTATTCCCTTGCACCCTTCATCCCAGCCTCTCTTCACTTTCACTTGGACTGACCCTGACACCCATCAGGCTCAGCAAATTACCTGGGCTGTACTGCCACAAGGCTTTGCAAACAGCCCCTATTACTTCAGTCAAGCCCAAATTTCTTCCTTATCTGTTACCTATCTCGGCATAATTCTCATGAAAACACACGTATTCTCCCTGCTGATCATGTCCGGCTAATCTCCCAAACCCCAATCCCTTCTCCAAGACAACAACTCCTTTCCTTCCTAGGGATACTTTTGCCTTTGGATACCTGGTTTTGCCATCCTAACAAAACCATTATATAAACTCACAAAAGAGAGCCTAGCTGACCCCACAGATCCTAAATCCTTTCCCCACTCTTCTTTCCGTTCATTGAAGACAGCTATAGAGACTGCCCCAACACTAGCTCTCCCTGACTCATCCCAACCCTTTTCATTACACACAGCCAAAATGCAGGGCTGTGCAGTCGGAATTCTTACAAAAGGACTAGGACCATGCCCTGTAGGCTTTTTGTCCAAACAACTTGACCTTACTGTTTCAGGCTGGCCATCATGTCTCTGTGCAGTGGCTGCTGTCCCCCTAATACTTTTAGAGGCCCTCAAAATCACAAACTATGCTCCACTTACTCTCTACAGCTCTCATAATTTCCAAAATCTATTTTCTTCCTCACACCTGATACATACACTTTCTGCTCCCTGGCTCCTTCAGCTATATGCACTCTTTGTTTAGTCTCCCACAATTACCATTGTTCCTGGCCCAGACTTCAGTCCGGCCTCCCACATTATTCCAGATACCACATCTGACCCCCATGACTGTATCCCTCTGATCCACCTGACATTCACTCCATTTCCCCAAATGTCCTTCTTTCCTGTTCCTCACCCTGATCACACTTGGTTTATTGATGGCAGTTCCACCAGGCCTAATCGCCACAGACCAGCAAAGGCAGGCTATGCTATAGTATCTTCCATATCTATCATTGAGGCTACTGCTCTGCACCCCCCCACACACTGCCTCTCAGCCAGCCGAACTCATTGCCTTAACTTGGGCCCTCACTCTTGCAAAGGGACTATGTGTCAATATTTATACTGACCTCATATCCTGCACCACCATGCTGTTTTATGAGCTGAAAGGTTTCCTCACTACACAAGGGTCCTCCATCATTAATGCCTCTTTAATAAAAACTCTTCTCAAGGCCACTTTACTTCCAAAGGAAGCTGAAGTCATTCACTACAAGGGCCATCGAAAGGCATCAGATCCCATCGCTCAGGACAATGCTTATGCTGATAAAGCAGCTAAAAAAGCAGCTAGCCTTCCAACTTCTATCTCTCACGGCAGTTTTTCTCCTTCTCATCTGGTCACTCCCACCTACTCCCCCACTGAAACTTCCACCTATCAATCTCCTCCTACACAAGGCAAATGGTTCTTGGACCAAGGAAAATATCTCCTTCCATTCTATTCTATCGTCATTTCATAACCTCTTCCATGTAGGTTACAAGCCACTAGCCTGCCTCCTAGAACCTCTCATTTCCTTTCCATCATGGAAATCTATCCTTAAGGAAATCACTTCTCAGTGTTCCATCTGCTATTCTACTACTCCTCAGGGATTGTTCAGGCCCCCTCCCTTCCCTACACATCAAGCTCAGGGATTTGCCCCTGCCCAGGACTGGCAAATTGAATTTACTCACATGCCTCGAGTCAGGAAACCAAAATACCTCTTGGTCTAGGTAGACACTTTCACTGGATGGGTAGAGGCCTTTCCTACAGGGTCTGAGAAATCCACTGCAGTCATTTCTTCCCTTCTGTCAGACATAATTCCTCGGTTTGACCTTCCCACCTCTATACAGTCTGATAATGGACTGGCCTTTACTAGTCAAATCACCCAAGCAGTTTCTCGGGTTCTTGGTATTCAGTGGTGCCTGGTTTTACCTTAAACTGCCACCCTTAAGTCTCTCTTTAAGTGGATAGAAGATCTTCAGTGACAAGTACACTCCAATACTTTCACCCTGATGAAGTCCTATTCTCTACTTTTATACTTACTCTTACTGTCATTCCCATTCTTATGCCACGCTCTACCTCTCTCCCCAGCTGTCTCCACCACACTATTAATCTCAGTCACTCTCTCCTAGCAGTTTCTAATCCTTCTTTAACAAACAGTTGCTGGCTTTGCATTTCTCTTTCCTGCAAAATCTCAGAGGCCTCGACTTACTACTAAAAAAATGGCAGCAGGTGGGGGGGAGCTTTGTATATTTTTAAATGAAGAGTGTTGTTTTTACCTAAATCAATCTGGCCTGGTATATAACAACATAAAAAAACTCAAGGATAGAGCCCAAAAACTCGCCAACCAAGCAAACAATAACGTTAAACCCCCTTGGACACTCTCTAATTGGACGTCCTGGGTACTCCCAATTCTTAGTCCTTTAATACCTATTTTTCTCCTTCTTTTATTTGAACCTTGTGTCTTTCGTTTAGTTTCTCAATTCATACAAAACCGCATCCAGGCCATCACCAAATTTCTATACGACAAATGCTCCTTCTAACAACCCCAAAATATCACCCCTTACCCCAAAATCTTTCTTCAGTTGAATCTCTCCCACTGTAGGTTCCCACGCCACCCCTAATCCCGCTCAAAGCAGCCCTGAAAAACATCGCCCATTATCTCTCCATACCACTCCCCAAATTTTTCGCCACCTCAACACTTCACCACCATTTTGTTTTGTTTTTCTTATTAAAATAAGAAGACAGGAATGTCAGGCCTCTGAGCCCAAGCTAAGCCATCATATCCCTTGTGACCTGCAAGTATACCTCCAGATGGCCTGAAGCAACTGAAGATCCACAGAAGTGAAAATAGCCTTAACTGATGACATTCCACCATTGTGATTTGTTTCTGCCCCACCCTAACTGATCAATGTACTTTGTAATCTCCCCCACTCTTAAGAAGGTTCTTTATAATTCTCCCCACCCTTGAGAATGTACTTTGTAAGATCCACCCCCTGCCCCCAAAACATTGCTCTTAACTCTACCACCTATCCCAAAACCTATAAGAACTAATGATAATCCACCACCCTTTGCTGACTCCTTTTTCGGACTCAGCCCACCTGCACCCAGGTGAAATAAACAGCCTTGTTGCTCACACAAAGCCTGTTTGGGGGTCTCTTCACATGGACGCATGAAACAACCCCCACGCCACTGGGCTCAGCCAGACTGAGCCAGTGTGAGGGGGGTGCAGCCTGCCAGACCTGGACTCTGGGAGTGGAGGGCTCTCACCTCACCTTCTGGTGCTTAGAAAGAGTTGCTCCTTCAGATGCAGCCCTGAGGACGTGCAGCACAAAAGGCGCTCTTCCTCCTGGATGGAAGGGGGAACGCCTGGGGGACAGCATGAAGTCCTGCAGCGCAACACCCTGAAAGCAGCCCAGATTTCATTCTCCCATAGTATCTTATTAAGGTGTCCTGGGTTCATGCCTCTGCTGCTTCTAAGATGGATCCCATAGCCGCATGGAGAGGCAAACAAGTAACAAATGCAAAGATGGTGGAAGGAGGCCAACAGACTCCTTTTAGTTTCATTCAGAAGATAAAGTCCTCTGGACATGGTGGTTGATTAAAGTCACTAAATAAATATCAATATTTATTGACTTCTCCTGAGTGCCAGACTCTTCCTCAGAGTCTGAGGAAGAGGGGGGAGTCTCCCCCAAGTTTCTAGCCTGAGAAACTGATGGCAACAGGGAAGAACAGATGAGCAAGGCCAGGGGTGTGCGATGATGGGTCCTGTGTGGGACAAGCTGAGTGTGTGGGGCGTTTCCCAGCGAGGGGCTCATTAGGTGGCTGCTATTCGGGTTAGCACTAGCGGGGACAGCGGGGAGCTAATGGGATCTGTTGGGAGCCCTCAACAGACAGAGGTAACTGAAGCCACGGGGGTGAGCGAGCCCCCAGAGAGGGGGTGTAGAGTGAGGAGAGGACAACAGAGCCAAACCCCAAGGTCACTGGCTCTGAAGCACAGGAGCCCACAGGGGAGCAGTTAGACAGGTAGGGAGAGAGTGTGTGACCTGGAAACCCAGAGAGAGTGCTTCAGGAAGCAGCAATGGCATGGTGTCCTTGAGTAATAAGGGACCTGAGAAGTGTCTGTTACCTTAGCTACAAGGAGATTAGGAGGACACTTCTGCTCAATGGAGGAAGGCAAAAGGTTGACCAGTGTTCAAGAAAGGTGGAACCGGCCGGGCACGGTGGCTCAAGCCTGTAATCCCAGCACTTTGGGAGGCCGAGACGGGCGGATCACGAGGTCAGGAGATTGAGACCATCCTGGCTAACACGGTGAAACCCCGTCTCTACTAAAAATACAAAAAAAATAAGCCGGGCGAGGTGGCGGGCGCCTGTAGTCCCAGCTGCTCGGGAGGCTGAGGCAGGAGAATTGCGCGAACCCGGGAGGCGGAGCTTGCAGTGAGCGGAGATCTGGCCACTGCACTCCAGCCTGGGCGACAGAGCCAGACTCCGTCTCAAAAAAAAAAAAAAAAAAAAGAAAGGTGGAACCAGAGTCCAGAGTTTAGGAGTGAGGGAGGGGCAAAGAGGGGTGTTGTTTGTTTTAATGGAAGAGACCTGAGGGGGTTTAATTGCAGATGGGAAGGAACCAGAACCTGTGAGGGGAGGTTGCAGAAGAAGGACAAAAGAAGGGTGATTGAGTAGCTAGTCTAACATGTGGGCAAAAGTCATGTGGTTTAAGATAATTACTTACATGTCCAATAAGGGATTGATTAGGTTAAATAAATACCTAACAAGATGAGATGTATTATAAAATGATGGTCCAACAATAAGTAACTAACTGGAATAAGCATATCTAATGATATAATTTTAAATATTTTCTTTGTTATGTTTTATCATTTTTTTTTGTATCACAAAGTAATACATATTCATTTCAGGAAAAGTCAGAAAATACCATATATAAAGAACACCCAGAATTCCATGCCGGGGGCAGTGGCTCACGCCTGTATCACCACCACATCCGTTATATTCTATTTGCTAAAATAGAATATTCTATTCTAGAAGTTTCTAGAATAGAATATCTATGTGTGATTATTCTATTAGCAAGTCACTAAGTCCAACCCAAACTCAAGGGGAGTGGAATTAAGTGCCATCTCCTGAAGGGAGGAGTATCAAATAAATGTTAGACATTTAAAAACTACCACAACATGAGGCAGGAGAATTGCTTGAACCTGGGAGGCAGAGGTTGCAGTGACCCGAGATCGCGCCACTGCACTCCAGCCTGGGCGACAAGAGCAAGAATCTGTCTCAGAAAAAAAAAAAAAAAAACTACCACAACAAAATATCTCTGAGAGAAAACATAAGATACTAATAAAATTTGGTTCCTATGAAGAATAAGAACTGGGTGGCTGGGAGATGGGAAGAAGGGAGGATTTTACTTTGTACTCGCTTCATCTTAAGGATTTCTGAGGCTGGGCAGGTGGCTCTTTTGGGAAGCTGATGCGGGTAGACAGCTTGAGCTCATAAGTTCAAGACCAGCTTGGACAACATGGTAAAACCTCATCTCTACAAAAAATACAGAAATTAGCCAGGCATGGTGGTGCACGCCTGTAGTCCCAGTTACTCGGGAGGCTGAGGTGGGAGGATGGTTTGAGCCTGGGAGGCAGAGGTTGCAGTGAGCTGAGATCATGCCACTGCACTCCAGTCTGGGTGACAGAGCCAGACCTTGTCTCAAAAAAATTTTTATTTTTTTTATTTTTTTATTTTTATTTATTTATTTTTTTGAGATGGAGTCTCGCGCTGTCACCCAGGCTGGAGTGCAGTGGCCGGATCTCAGCTCACTGCAAGCACCGCCTCCCGGGTTCACGCCATTCTCCTGCCTCCGCCTCCCGAGTAGCTGGGACTACAGGCGTCCGCCACCTCGGCCGGCTAGTTTTTTGTATTTTTTAGTAGAGACGGGGTTTCACCGTGTTAACCAGGATGGTCTCGATCTCCTGACCTCGTGATCCGCCCGTCTCGGCCTCCCAAAGTGCTGGGATTACAGGCTTGAGCCACCGCGCCCGGCCAAAATTTTTAAAAAGTGAATTTTTAACAGTGTAAATATGTTAACTATCCAGAAATAAGTAAATAAATTTTAAATGACTGTGGAATATTTTCTTTTCAAAAAATAAAATTGGCCAGGTGCAGTGGCTCATTCATGCCTGTAATCCCAGCACTTTGGGAGGCCGAGGTGGGTGTATCACCTGAGATCAGGAGTTCGAGACCAGCCTGGCCAAGATGGTGATACCCCGTCTCTATTAAAAATACAAAAATTAGCCAGGCGTGATGGCAGGCACCTGTAACCCCAGCTACTCAGGAGGCTGAGGCAGGAGAATCGCTTGAACTCAGGAGGCGGAGTTTGCAATCATGGAGATCATACCACTGCACTCCAGCCTGGGACAGAGCGAGACTCTGTCTCTAAATAAATAAATAAACAAACAAATAAATAAATAAATTTGTTAGGCCATTCAGCCTGATTTTGGCCAAACTGGTTTCAGTCCAGCATAGTTGCTAAAATGAGACATCTGCGAGGGTAAGAATGGCTGGGATGGGAGCATAGAGGATGGGATTCATGTTAAGAGAGAGGAAAGAAGTTTTGGGGTACAAATTGACAGTATTTCTTTTTTATGCCAACTACTTGTGAAGTGGGGGCTTTGTGGAGGAAGTGGCATTCATCTGAACCACAAAGGCTGCGTTGGATTTGACCTCGCCGAGATGAGGGGTGCTAAGGGGTGATGGCACTCCTCAGCATGAGCTGAGATGAAGATGTGAGAATGAGAGGGTCACACCAGGGACAGCTGGAGGGTGGGGTGCCCATGGAAGGCAGGATGGGCAGGTTGGACCCCATGCATGGAGGGCCTTGAATGGCAAGTCTGGCATCAGGGCTTTCCCTGGAAGCAGTGAAGGCTTTTGATCAGAGTTGTGTAGTTAGAACAGTGCTCTAGTCCAGCAATCCCCAAACTTTTGGCACCAGGGACCAGTGGAAGACAATTTTTCCATAGATGGAGGGGTAGGAGGGATGGTTTCAGGATGATTCCAGCATGTTAACATTTATTGTGCACTTTATTTCTGTTATTATTACACTGCAATATATAATGAAATAATTATACAACTCACCATAATGTAGAATCAGTGGGAGCCCTGAGCTTGTTTTCCTGCAACTAAACAGTCCCATCTGGGGGTGATGGGAGACAGTGACAGATCATCAGGCATTAGATTCTCATAAGGAACTAGCAACCTAGATCCTTTGCATGCACACTTCACAATAGGGTTCGTGCTCCTGTGAGAATCCAATGCCTCTTAACTGACAGGAGGCAGAGCTTAGGTGGTGGTGCTCACTGGCCAACCACTCACCTTCTGCTGTGTGGCCTCGTTCCTAACAGGCCACCAGACCCGTACCTGTCAGTAGCCTGGGGGTGGAGACTCCTGCTGTAGGAAGATCAATCTGTGAGCTGAGTGAAGGTTGGATTTGGTAAGGTCTAAAGGCCAGACAACCTGTTATAAGACAATCTCAATGAGTAAGAGGGTGCAAGGGCATTGCCGCATGCACAGGCTCTAGACTGCTTGGGACCAAATCCTGAGTCCATCGTTATTAGCTGTGTTACCGAATCTTCACTATAAAGTGCTAATAGTACATTTCTTGTAAGTTTGTGTGAAATTTACAACTGGTTGGCAATTGTTAACAGTGCCTGGCACACAGTAAACGGTCAGTAAAATTTAACCTGTATTGTTAAGAGCAGTCCAGCACTAGAGTGGTTGATTATGGGAAAAACTTTGGGAAGGAGAACTTTTCGTGACGAATTAGTGGTAGAAGAAAGGGACAACGTACATTTATGAATATGGGACGAGGGACACAAAGTCTTCCAGGTTCCTGGCAGCATAGTAGTTCCAAAAACAAAGCTCGGGCAGGCAGGTGAGGAACAGCTCTTGGGGGAAGCAAGATGCTGAGTCAGCTTTGGGATGTTGGTCTCACAGCATGGGCAGGAAGTTGATCAGAACTTTAAAAAGATGATATTCGTTCTTACTCTCACACACACACCACATTCAGACATATACACAGGCACACATACAATATCTTTAGAAAAATGCAAAGAAAAAATAATGGAAAGCTAGAAGACTGGGAAACGAATTTGCTCTTTCTTTATTTTAAAATAACTGGGGCTGGGTGCTGTGGCTCATGCCTGTAATCCTAGCACTTTGGGAGGCCAAGGCAGGTGGATTACCTGAGGTCAGGAGTTCAAGACCAACCTGGCCAACATGATCAAACCCCATCTCTACTAAAAATGCAAAAAAATTAGTTCGGTGTGGTGCTGCATGCCTATAATCCCAGCTACTCAGGAGGCTGAGGCAGGCAAATCGCTTGAACCCAGAAGGCAGAGATTGTAGTGAGCCGAGATTGTGCCACTGTACTCCAGCCTGGGCAACAGAGCAAGACTCTGTCTCAAAAATTAATACAGGCCGGGCGCAGTGGCTCACACATGTAATCCCAGCACTTTGGGAGGCCGAGGCAGGCGGATCACAAGGTCAGGAGATCGAGACCATCCTGGCTAACCCGGTGAAACCCCGTCTCTACTAAAACTGCAAAAAAATTAGCCAGGCGTGGCGGAGGGCGCCTGTAGTCCCAGCTACTTGGGAGGCTGAGGCAGGAGAATGGCGTGAACCCGGGAGGCGGAGCTTGCAGTGAGCCGAGATCGCGCCACTGCACTCCAGCCTGGGCGACTGAGTGAGACTCTGTCTCAAAATAAATAAATTAAATAAATAAATAAATACAATACGATACAATACAATAAATAACTGGGATTTTAAAGTGCCAGGATTACAGGCGTGAGCCACCATGCTCATCCAAAAATGCTATTTTTATGAAAACCTGTACACCAATGTACATCTAGCAGCTTTATTTACAATAGCCCCCAACTGGAAACTACCCAATATTTGTCAACTGGTAATGAGTAAATCGACCATAGTACATACAGACAATGGAATGCTACTCAGCAATAAAAAGGAACAAACTACTGAGAAATGCAATAATATGAATGATTCTCAAATGCATTGAATCAATGCAGACTCAAAAGGCTTCACAATGTAGCATTCCACTTAGATTTAACATTTTTGAAAGAGGTGAAACTATAGGGAAGGAGAGCAGATGAGTGGTTGCCAGGGCTTAGGGGTGGAAGAGCAGTTGACTGAAATGAGACAGTAAAGGAAATTTGGGGGAAGGATGGAACTGTCTCATATCTAGATTTTGGTAGTGGCACAGGACTCTATGCATTTGTCAAAACTCATAACCCTGTATACCAGGAAGAGTGAATATTACTGTGTTTAAATGTTAACGTTGCGGTTACTTCTCCGGTTCTTCTTTGTTTCCCGCCCTTGCATTGTTTGTGTGAAATTAGGCAATTTCAAAAGAAGAAAAGTGGCCCTTTCCAAGGTATACTTTTAATATTCTGGAAGCTGTTTACAGGTTTCTAAATAGATAGTGTCATGCCCTAATATTCAGAAGATGAGGAAGTTGAAGGTGCTGGCCTTGGGGCTCAATGATGGTGGAGAGAGGCCCGGCTCTGGGTGTGCATAACTTCCCCGAGTTAGGGGAAGGTTTTTGTGAAGGGGTGCGTTAAGGATGCTTTTCAGTGGGGCCAGAGAGGGAAGAAGGAAAATGGGAGGCTGCTGGGGAGAGGAAGCTGACCTGGGGATCCAGAGCTCTGCGGAGGAGGCAGCCTTGGCCGTGGGCAGGAGCCATGCACCTGGAGGAGGTGCAGAGGGAAGGAAGGGGAAGTTAGGGTGACATAGAGAGGGTGGAATGAGCTGTCCCTGGGTCTACAGGGCTCAGTTTATCTCCTGCCCTGCCCTATGGGGTCAGGGGAAGGGTAGGCCTGGCTTGCGGGCCAGCGATGGCAGAGATAAGCCTGGTTCCCAAGGGATGAGGGGGTGAGGGGAGTGGAGAGAATAAATCAGGGGGCAGCGGCCAGGCCACAGGTCCCAGGGCTCAGGGCTCAGTCACCAGGGAGTAGGAGTTGGGAGTCGTGGCTTATCAGCTCCATCAGAGCCCGCCACACCCCACCTCCCCTCACCCCCACCACCCCTCACCCCATCGGCTCCAGCCTACTGCTTGCCTAGGGGAGGGGGTAGAAACAGGCTCTCCAGGGTTTCATTCATTTCTGCAGTTAATTGACCCCTAAAGCACTTTCCAACGCCATGCCACCTCCACAGAGGGTGGAATCAGAAGGCAAAGTAGTCTAATGACAGTTGGTTATTACTTACTGCTGGCTCTGAGGCTCTGAGTGTGGGGCTCTGCATGTACTGGCTCACTTTGCCTTCACAACTCCTTGAGGGAAGGAGGTATTATTATCTATGTCCATTTTACAGATGAGGAAATACACACAGAGAGGTTAAGGAACTTGCCCAAGGCCACACAACTAGTAGTGAGGACTTGGGTTTTGGACCTGGGTGAGATTAGCTTCCATTCTTGACTGGGTTACACTGGTAGAGGTCTGGGCCTCTCATCCAAAGTTTTTCAGTTCTTTTTTTCCTACTTGGGAGCCATCCGTAATGCTTTCCAGTTCAGCAGCGCCATGGAGGTGGGGGTAGGAGGTAGGCAGTGGTTCAATTCTGGTTTCTAAGTGGTTTACAAGAAAAGCCTCTGGGCTGGAGCCTGGACTGGTGGGAAATGCAGCCAGCACTGCCATCCAGTGGTCATGTCCTGAAGGACCACTCTCCCCATTCCTTCAGGGACTTGCTGAAAAGACTTGAGAGATCCCCTCCTGACCCGTTGGGTCCCTGAGAGCTTGATGGTCAAACCTTTCCCAAGACGGCCCAGAGCCCCAACAGTTGAGGCAGTTTCTCCAAACTGCTGTCTGGAACCCATTAATGCTCATGAAATCTATTTAGAAGGTCACAACCAATATTTTTAGGCCCGGCGCGGTGGCTCAAACCTGTAATCCCCGCACTTTGGGAGGCCAAGCGGGCAGATCACTTGAGGCCAGGAGTTCGAGATCAGCCTGGCCAGCATGGTGAAACCCCATCTCTACTAAAAATACAAAAATTAGTTGGGCATGGTGGTACGTGCCTGTAATCCCAGCTACTTGGGAGGCTGAGGTGGGAGAATCGCTTGAACCCGGGAAGCAGAGGTTGCAGTGAACTGAGATTGTACCACTGCATTCTAGCCTGGATGGCAGAATGAGACCCTGCCTCAAAAAATAAAATAAAATAAAATAAAGTCACAACCAGTATTTATTTATTTATTTGTTTTTTGAGTCGGAGTCTTGCTCTTGTGGCCCAGGCTGGAGTGCAATGATGGCATGATCTCGGCTCACTGCAACCTCTGTATCCTGGTTCACATGATTCTCCTGCCTCAGCCTCCTGAGTAGCTGGGATTGTAGGTGTCCGCCACCACACCTGGCTAATTTTGTTTTGTATTTTTAGTACAGACATGGTTTCACCATGTTGGCCAGGCTGGTCTCAAATTCCTGACCTCAGGTGATCTGCCCACTTCTGCCTCCCAAAGTGCTGGGATTACAGGCATGAGCCACCACACCTGGCCACAACCAGTATTTTAAAAGGGAAAATTAGAAAAGAATAGAAAATACTAGGGTGCATGATGTATACTAAATGCAAGCATTATTTACTGGAAAGTCTGTTTCAAATACATAAGTACAAGTATACATATGTATACTGGGATCTGATGAAAATCTATTTCTTACTGTGATTTGAGGCCAAAAAGATAGAAAAATATTGATTCAACAATCTAAAATCCCTAGGGTTAAGAATGCATTTTCTTCACTTTGTCCTAACTCGCACATGCCTCCCTGTGCCATTTTTTAAGAGCATAGTTGTTTCTTTTTTTCCTTTCATATTCCTCACTGTATTGGTTTGTTTTTGTTTTTGAGACGGAGTCTAACTCTGTCATCCAGACTGGAGTGCAATGGCACGATCTCGGCTAACTGCAACCTCCGCCTCCCAGGTTCAAGCGATTCTTCCGCCTCAGCCTCCCAAGTAGCTGGGATTTCAGGCACCCACCATCATGCCTGGTTACTTTTTGTATTTTTGTACGGACGGGGTTTCACCATGTTGGCCAGGCAGGTCTTGAACTCCTGATCTCAGGTGATCTGCCTGCCTTGGCCTCACAAAGTGCTGGGATTACAAGTGTGAGCCACCACGCCTGGCCTCTATTGCTGTTTTAATTGTGGCAGTGATATAATAACACATTCTTGTAAGAATCAGGCATTTCAGGGGTGCAGAGAATAAAATGAGAGCACTAGCCTTCTCCCCACTCCATTTTAAGGCACAGAGGTCACCCCTTGGAATAGTTTGGTGTCCCTAGTTCCAGTCCTCCTTCCATAGGTAGACAAGTATATGCATAGATGTGCACATTATTTTTACTTAAGTTAAACTGCATGTACTGGTATCTGCATTTTTTCACTTTATAGTATCTGATAGATCTTTTCCCATCTATACAGGAAAATGTATCTTGTTCTTTTTAAGGGCTGAGTGATATTCCACAGGATGAATGTATTTAGCCTCTCCCCTCGGGGTTCCTTACCTGACTGTCTGGTTAGGAGAGCAGCTCAGCTCTGTAAGTCCTCATAACTCAAGACCACCCATTAGAAAGAAACCTGTGTCCCTTCCTTTCCCCTTCCTTGAAGGAACAAGGACCCTGCTGTGGGGTATGGGAAGAATAGGGGGAGAGGGAAACCTTGAAGGACTAAATATTCAATAGAAAGGCTCCAGAAGGCTCTAATGCCACTTCCTGTGAGTCTCAGCCTCCCCTCAGCCTCCTGTCTAAACACCCCTTCTTCCCTTCCTTCTTAGGTGCATTTATCTCCCTCATCCTGTACAGAAGCATCAGGGGCACTCCGTGCAGAGGCAACAGGGCAGTCTACCCTAGGCTCCTTGTGTCAGCAGCAGCCCCGGCCTGGCATGAGGAAGCCTCCAGGACTGGAAGGCGAGAGGCGAGGATGCTTAGCAACACTTGGAGTTAATTATTTAATTGGGTGAAACATCCATTAGGGAGGATTCTCACTTCCCAGACAGCCTGTGAGTAAACATGTCGAGAAGAGAAGAGTGAGGTGTTGGCGAAAGCTGCCATTCACCCTGGCTCCTCCCCTGCCCCCCTACTCCCCAGCTGGGGAAAGGGACCCCGAAGGATTTTGCCCAGATGTTTCTTCAGGCTGGGCCAGGACAAAATGGCCAGGGAGGCCGCAGGGGAGACAGACTGTGTCCACAAGGAAGGAAGACGTGGCTCAAGGCCCGGAGCTCCACTTGTAGCAGATAGGAGGAACCACACTGTCAGGAAAACCCAGCTCACCAGGTAGCTCACGCGAGAGGTGATTTCATTTGAGAACCCAGTTACAACAGTGTTGGAAAAGCCGAAACCAGGGGAGGGTGAGGCAACTCGAAGATTAGCAATTTCAGGAAAGGGCTACTACCCATAGATCTAGACGGTCAGAGCAGGGAGAGAGTATTTACGTGACTCCAGGAGCTGGGGTGCCAGGGCAGAGCTTTAACTGTGGAGGGGCCAATGGCTGGGAGCTGGGAGGCTGTGGTGCGGGTGTTGCCTGGCAGAAGCTGGCTCCACAAAATAGATGCCACTGGAAGCAGAGAGAGGACAAGAAATACTCTGGCATTCCCCTTATCTCACCCTCCAGTTTATCACCAGTGTATTGCGTTGGTTGAACCCAACAAGAAACCAGTGGACAAGGCACTGTGCTTGTGGACAAGGGAAATGTAATTTGCAGGAGTCAGCTTCCTGCATACAAGACAAAGCAGGGCAAAGGAAGGGAATGAACGATGCACAAAGAGGCAAATGTCCAGCATGTGCTTGGGCAGCTCAGAGGCCAGCCATGGTGCCAGGTCAGCTGGTATGAGGCATGAGGATTTCTTAGGGAGAGGGGGACCTACGCTAGGTACTGTGCTGTGGGGGTGCAGGAGAAAGAGATGGTTTAGTTTATTCCTGTGCCTGTAAGGATTTATGTAGAAAGCCCCTCTGAACATTTTTAACCAAAGAGAGATTTTTTTTTTTGAGACAGGCTAGAGTGCAGTGGCATGATCATAGCTCACTGCAACCTCAATCTCCTGGGCTCAAGCCATCCTCCCACCTCAGCCTCCCAAGAAGCTGGGACTATAGACACACACCACCAGGCCCAGCTGATTTTTTTTTTTTTTTTTCAGACAGGCTAGAGTGCAGTGGCATGATCATAGCTCACTGCAGCCTCAATCTCCTGGACTCAAGCCATTCTCCCACCTCAGCCTCCAAAAAAGCTGAGACTATAGGCCCACACTACCACACCCCGCTAATTTTTTTTTTTTTTTTTTTTTTGAGACAGAGTCTCTCTCTGTCACCAGGCTGGAGTACAATGGCGCGATCTTAGCTCACTGCAACCTCTGCCTCCAGGGTTCAAGCGATTCTCCTGCCTCAGCCTCCTGAGTAGCTGGGACTACAGGCACGTGCCACCATGCCCAGCTAATTTTTGTATTTTTAGTAGAGAAGAGGTTTCACCATGTTGGCCAGGATGGTCTCTATCTCTTGACCTCGCAATCTGCCCGCCTCGGCCTCCCAAAATGCTGGGATTACAGGCGTGAGCCACCGTGCCCGACCCCTGCTAATTTTTTTAACTTATTTTTTGTAGAGATGGGGGGTCTTGCTGTATTGCCCAGACTGGTCTCAAACTTCTGGGCTCAAGTGATCCTCCTACCTCAGCCTCCCAAAATGCGGGATTCCAGGCATGATCCACTGCACCCAGCCACCAAAGAGAGACTTAATAGAGAATTCGATACTTTCGAAATTGTTGGAAAAGCCAGAATGGTGGGTTCTAACCTGAACATCCAGGAAGGAATTCCAAAATTCTGAACTAACTCCCAGTGGCACTACAACCTCTGAGACCACCCCTTGAATTGAGTTTGAAACCACTGTAGCTGCAATACAAAGATCAAGAAACCCAGAATCAGCTGGACACAGTGGCTTATACCTGTAATCTGAAGTTGGAGGCTGAGACCCCATCTCTACAGAAAATGTAAAAATTAGCTGGGCATGGTGGCACCTGTAGTCCCAGCTACTTAGGAAGCTGAGTTGGGAGGATCGCTTGAACCCAGGAGATTGAGGCTGCAGTGAGTCATGATTGCACCACTGCACTCCAGCCTGGGCGACAGAGTGAGACTCTATCTCTCAAGAAAAAAGCAAAGAAAAGAAAAGAAGAAAGGAAAAGGAAAGGGAAGGAAGGAAGGAAAGAAGGCAGGAAGGCAGGAAGGAAGGAAGGAAGGGGAAGGGAGGGGAGGGGAGGGAAGAAAAAGGAAGGAAGGGAAGGGACAGGAAGGGAAGGAAGGAAGGAAGGAGGGAAGGAAGGAAGGAAGGAAGGAAGGAAGGAAGGAAGGAAGGAAGGAAGGAAGGCAGGCAGGCAGGCAGGCAGGCAGGCACGCAGGCCGGCCGGCCAGAATCAAGCCATTACTGAAACCAGAATAACAGCTTTTGCCTCTTGACACCCAGAAGCTAGAAGATGGACAATGGTAATCTGGTGCAGAAAAAGGTAATCGTGTTTCTACTATCTTGCTAGCCATTAGAAACCCAGGGCAGGAAAGAGTCTCATGTCCACCTTCCGAGTTTCAGGAGTCTAACTGATCAGTATTACCCAATTCACTTCCAGAAGCCTAGCTGCAAGGGAATCTGGGAGATGCAGCTCTTAATTTTCCAGCCTCTCCAGACAAAAGGAGGGTGGCATGGGAGGCTGAGGGAGCCTGTCCTAAGTGCCCACCACACCACTCTTGGGAAATTGCTATCAGGTGGAGGAAACAGTGTAAGAATGCAGGCTACACCGTGTGACCAGGACTCCAAAGGCTATGGAAGTTCTAGGAGGGCAGCTGTTCCAACTGACTGTGGCATTCTGAAGCTTCCCGGAGGCTTCCCAGAGCACAAGCTAACAGGTATGCACATTCAGGTGGGCCAGTCCGGGGTCAGGGCTTTACTTGTACCAGCTTGATTGGTCTTCTCACTCACCTCACAAGACAGGCCCCACAGGCCGGGCGCGGTGGCTCAAGCCTGTAATCCCAGCACTTTGGGAGGTCGAGACGGGCGGATCACGAGGTCAGGAGATCGAGACCATCCTGGCTAACACGGTGAAACCCCGTCTCTACTAAAAAAATACAAAAAACTAGCCGGGCGCCTGTAGTCCCAGCTACTCGGGAGGCTGAGGCAAGAGAATGGTCTAAACCCGGGAGGCGGAGCTTGCAGTGAGCTGAGATCCGGCCACTGTACCCCAGCCTGGGCGACAGAGCAAGACTCTGTCTCAAAAAAAAAAAAAAAAAAAAAAAAAAGACAGGCCCCACTACAATCCCATTTACCCACAGGGAAACTAAAGCTCAAGGAGGTTAAATCACCCACCCAACAGCACATCCGACAAAAGGCAGAGCAGTGTTCTTTGGCTGGGTGTGAAGAGATGGGTGGAAAGAGAGGAGATAGGAGGCAGGAGGGAGCTGAAGACCCTCCAGGTGAGGGCCCAGTATGAGCAGAGGCAGCGGGAGGATGAGAGTGGTGAACAGGGCACTCGATGAGCAGGAGGTCTGGTGGGGAATGGGCAAGCTGAGGAACAGGGCAGACAGGTGGGAGGCCATGCTCAGGCGGGGACTTCCCGCTGCACACACCATAAAGGGTGGTAACGGGGCCCCGAGGGAAGGGCAGCTGCAGGGGCTTGACCCAGGCAGGAGCTCATGGGGACAGGGCAGGGACTGGGAGGCCACACTGCTGAGGGAAAAAGTAGGGCCAGGACCCAAGCAGGAGGTTGAGGCCAGGTAAGCACTGTAACAGCGGGGAGCCTCACCCAAGTGGGAGCTGTTTTTTCCACCACCAAGTAAACATCATCTCTAGGCTGAAGGATGGGTACCTCCAAGGGGAAACCACCATGCTGACAGCTGTTCAGGCACTGGGGCTCCTGCCTATGGCACCCACAACCCCAGCGTCTAGCCCTAGTCAGCTGGGACCCTTCCCAGGGTCTCAGAAACCTCTCTCTTCACTTGAGAAAGGCTTCAACCCTCCTTCAGAAGGCCTCATTATGTTACCTCCAACAGGCTTTGAGGCTGCCCCTTAGCTGCTGGAGCCAGGTCAGCTGCATGGGTGTGTGGCCTGTGCAGTTGCCTGAGCCCCGAGCTCAGAAGTTCCCCTGCTTGGTGTCGTAATGTTCTGCCACAACTATCTCGAAATTCTCCATGATTTTTGGGCAAATTTCCCTGCATTTCATTTTGCACTGGGTCCTGCAAATTATGCAGTGAGTCCTGCCTGGGACAAAGGATAATTTAAGAAAGTTTTCCATGACTCCTAGGGACAGGGGGCGCTCCACATGGACCTTTCATGGAGGGTGGATTGAAGGACATGAAAGGCATTTCTTGTCCTTCCATCCCCGCTTCTCCGAGCCCCACATACACCGGGCATGTTCCTTTATAAACCTGCCATTCTCCAGCTCCTGCACCCAGGCCTGTTCTAAGCCCTGAGAAGCAGCGTGTGTGTCATCTGTTTAGTGCACGTTGACCATGCACACAGTAGGGGCTCCATGGGGCATGCTGACCCCAACCCGAAGGCCAGGCTGGGTGGAAAGACTGATGGCCTCCGCAAGGGTCCCCTTCTGCAGCCTGGGCAGGAATGGAGGAGAGGAGAGAAGGGAGGGAGACTGTGCCTGTGGGGGTGTGTGTGTGGGGGGGTGTGTGTGTGTGTGTGTGTGTGTGTGTGTGTGACCGAGGAAGGGAGGGGGCGCATAAAACAGAAACAAATAAAGAGTTCAAATGTGAAACGATTAAAAAAATAAATCGAAGGGAGTGAGATAAGGCAGTGGAGCCTCTGCTCCCTAGTTAACATTCATTGGATTGAATAATCAGGCTTCATTATCTCAAATTGTCTGCATATTTGCCCTCAAAATGCTAATTTACAGTTGGCTGGGAGCAGTCTCGGCCTATTTTGACTAAAATATTATTTCACTTTATTGAGCATTGTTTTTAGCTGTCGGGCATCTTGGTTTGCGAGGGGAAGGAGGGGAAGAAATAGAGGGAGAGAGGAAAACATTTTCTATCAAAGATCTGCCCCGCTCAAGTCTGATTATGGGCTCCCTGTTTTGCGTAGAAATGGCATTTCTAAGCCTCCAAGTAAAATTAGAGTCTTTATCATTTTCTTTTAGGGGATAGACAGTTTATCATTAATCTCGGAGAAGGAAATAGGAGAAATAATTTTTTTTGTTTTACCGAAAGGGTGAAAAATCTTGCTCATCACTTCCCCCTCCCTTCTGGGTGTGGAGGCATCAGCTACCTCCTCCTCCTCCACTTTCTCTGTGACCTGTAAAGGCTGGAATTCTCTGCCTTTTGCCCTTGTCTGTCCTCCAGGCCCTAGTGACCAAAAAAAAAAGGTCCTTTGCTACTTGCATCAGCTCTGGAGTTTTGGCTGAGTTCCCCAGAATCTCAGCCCTGGGAATCTAAAGATGCGGGCTCCTATTTTTTTTTTTAAGAGATGGGGGTCTCACTATGTTGCCTAGGCTGATCTTGAACTCCTGATCTCAAGCTATCCTCTTGTATCAGCCTCCCAAAGTGCTGGGATTACAGGTGTGAGTCACCATGCCCAGCCAGGCTCTTAATTTGATTAGTTAAGAAAGACATTGAGTTAAGAAAGACACAGCCCTCCTTGGAGCTAAAAGTCCACAGTAACCAAGCATCTTTGTTCACACCTGAGCATGGTGTTTCAGAGAGTAATGTGTCGGCCCCGAGCTGGGTTTTTGGTCTGAGGATGGACCACACTGAGTCATCCACACCCTCTACCCCCCCACCCAGCTTCCCTTGGGAATGGGGACAGGAGCTGGTGAAAGGCCAGCCTGGGTCAGTCCTAGTCAAAGGTAAAAGAGACTTAAATTCATTTTATTCCAACCCTCTTAGTCAGGTGACAAAACTGAAGCCAGAAAGTAGTAGTTGGAGGTTACGAATCTAGCTGGTACGTTGCTGCTGCTACTCGGGAGCTTCTCTCCTCTCCTCTTTCAAGCTTCTTTCTGAACACTCTTTCTGGTCTACCCGCCCTCTTCTGTTTTGTCTTATCTTCTTGGTCATCATTATAGTCCTGCTGTAACTGATGAGTGGCCATTCTAGCACTCTGTGGAGCAGGAAGGTTGTGGCTTGCTGGTGCCATCTGCCCTGACTTTGCTGTCAAGACCAGTCCAGGACCCAGGAGACAGGATGCCCAGCCAACAGGCCTCCAGCTATCCTGCTGCACAGCCAGTCCCTTCTGGTCAAGCCTTCTCTCTCCTCCAAGTCGTGGGACCATGTCTCCTTCTCAGCCCCCCAGTCCTCTGCCAGCCCCAGATATAGTAGAAGATCACAGGTTCCCAGGCCAATATCCAGGGTCACCATGTACAGTTGGGCCCCTGTAAGAGGGCACCCAGCCAGGGGGGCAACAGGACTGAGGTCCAGCTCCTGTTCCCCTCACCAAGTCCTGTGCCCTGGCATGGAGCTGCCTCTGTCCAGCAGGGTGCCATATGGAGTAGCCTGACCAGCTCACTTCTTTTCCCCACCTACCCCAACCATCTGAGTTCAGCCTTCCCCCAGGGCTCCTCTCCTTCTGAACTGTCCTGAGCCTGAATATGTTGTCAGGATTGAGACCCAGACTTGACATGTCCATCCTTATCCCCTGCCTGGGATCTGTGTTGTGCATGCAGCCTTGCCATCTGTATTCAACAGGATTGGAGGCTTCCAGGCACTGGCCTTTGTCTACCTATTGTAGCCAGCACCTGTCCCTGCCTGGGTCTCCATGCCCCCGGGCATAGCAATTACTGTGGTCCCTCAGCTTCCTGACGTCCTGAGACAGTGGACTTCCCAGACCTTCCCTACTTGCCTCTAAGGGGCAGCCTCTGCCAGCACAGAGTCACTGGTAGGGGGATTTCACCAGGCATTTTATGGCATTATGATGCAGCCTGCAGGCACCCTAGCCCCATACATGCACACAGAGCAGACGTTGCATGCATACATCGCAGCCACCACCACAAACACTCTGCAGACATGCCCCACAGATACCACTTACCCTCACCCTTAGCAAACACTACAAAAATGCAGACACAGCCCAGGAGAAAATACATACACACCAACACTCAGCAGACACACACACCCGCCAACACCTCCATAAACCTACACTCATATCCAACAGAATTCACACACACCACTCACATGCACACAATTCCCCAGGCACACACATATTCGAATATAGCAGATACCACACACACACACACACCCCAACAGATATCATGCACACTCCCACCCACTCACATGTGCACTGTCACATTCATTGGAGTTGGGGCCATGAGAAGGGCTGAGAAACCTCTGCCAGCCCATACCTATAAAATAGTGAGTCAGAGAGTATTGCGTCTTCATAATTTTTTTTTTTTTTTTTTGAGATGGGAGTCTCGCTCCGTCGCCCACGCTGGAGTGCAGTGGCACGATCTCGGCTCACTGCAAGCTCCGCCTCCCGGGTTCACGCCATTCTCCTGCCTCAGCCTCCCGAGTAACTGGGACTACAGGCGCCCGCCACCACGCCCAGCTAATTTTTTGTATTTTTTTTTTTTTAGTAGAGACGGGGTTTCACCGTGTTAGCCAGGATGGTCTCGATCTCCTGACCTCATGATCCTCCTGCCTCGACCTCCCAAAGTGCTGGGATTATAGGCATGAGCCAATTTTTTTTTTTTTTTTTTTTTTTGACAGACTCTTGCTGTCTCCCAGGCTGGAGTACAGTGGTATGATCTCAGCTCACTGCAACCTCCGCTTCCCAGGTTCAAGTGATTATCCTGCCTCAGCCTCCCAAGTAGCTGGGATTACAGGCACTCGCCACCACAACCAGCCAGTTGTGGTATTTTTAGTAGAGATGGGGTTTCGCCATGTTGGCCAGGCTGGTCTCAAATGCCTGACCTCAGGTGATCCGCCGGCCTCGGCCTCCCAAAGTGCTGAGATTACAAGCATGAGCCACCGCACCTGGCCTAATTCTTGTATTTTGTGTGGAGTCGGGGTTTCACCATATTGGCCAGGCTGGTCACGAACTCCTGACCTCAAGTGATCTGCCCGCCTCAGCCTCCCAAAGTGCTGGGATTACAGGTGTGAGCTACTGCGCCCGGCCGAATCTTCATAATTTGCCTGATGCGATTACCCAGTATGAGGAGATCTCATAGTCCATGTACAAAGAGAGGCTTCTAGGACCGAGAACCTTGACTTCCACCCAGCTCTGTCACTGTAGAGACACATGACCTGGATCACCCTCTCCTCAACAAGAAATAGGCGTCAGGAGGACTTGTCTGACCAGTCTTCAGAGGTGGGTGAGAGGGCCTTGGGGTTCATAATACAGGGCAGATAAGGAGTTCCAGGACAGGCTTGGTCCCTGCCCTCAGAGAGCTCAGCATTTGGCTGGAAAGAGAAATAGGACTTAGAACTAGAAGACGTGAGAGCAAGCACACACCAATTGTGCAAACTCACGCTCAGGCCAGGGGCCTGAGTAAAAGGGCTTGAGGTAAAGCAAGCAACCCAGAAGTGCCCACTGGAGCCAGCCGTGTCTAGGGGAAAGAATTCAGGCAGGCCCCAGGAAGAAGATTTTGGGAGACACAGGTATTTACTCACTCCTCAGGTATTATTCAGCACTCCATGTCTGAATAGAACCTAGCTTTGTGTCTGAATAACACAAGTACTGCTCTTGGCAAAAGGCGTGAGGTCCCTGCCTCCTGCTGTTCCACCTAAGATATAGTCAGTACCGACCAAGTGAGTAGTGAGGATGACGGTGAGGTGATGGGGGGACTCTGAGGCAAATCAACAGGTTATGGGAGTGACTGGAGCTATCTGAGGCCGGGGACAGCTCTCAGGCAAGATGAGGGCAGGCCAAGGATAAGAGTGAGGGGAGGAGGCACTCCCTTAGGTGCTAGCCCTGCATTTACAGGGCCTGAAGAGGGAGTGCCTCCTTAAGACATGTGCCTCAGTGGAACATGTGCCTTAAGACACTTGCCTCACCCTAGTCCAGCCCTGTTCAAGGGTACACAAGGGGGGGTCACTGAGGCATGAAGGTCTCATTTGCTATGGTTTCCTTTCAGCCAGAAGCCTGATTTCTCTCCTGCATCTCTGCTGTTGTGTTCTACATTGGCCCAGCTTCTGCCCCCAACCCCAGTGTTTGTTCCCGGGTCTCAGGATGTCAGAGGAGGCTCCTGCTCACCGGACCCCAGAGGGCCACAGCAGCAAGCCTTGCCCCTGCACAGGGAAGTCAGGCTTTGAACTGTGGGCCTAGACTCAGGGAGGTCGACTCAGTAGGCAAACGCTCAGTTTTCCTGGCCTGGGGTGGCTATTCGGGGAGGGGGAAAGGATGTAAGCTAAAGCCCAGATGGGAAAGTGAAAGGTGGGAGGGAAGAAACAAAACTCACCCCAGATGGCAACTGAGTCTTGTCCCTGTGAAGCTATCACCCAGTCATCAGTGGGTTTGCCCCGAAAGGCTCCATAGAACCCTATTTCTCTCCTCATCTGCACTGACCTCTATCTTGTAGAATGAACCATGTCTATTTCCCAGCTTGAAGCACTTGGCATTCCACCCTTGTGAGGCCCAGGTTCCTCTGGGCAGACCACAGGAAGCAGGCTCAGGCCACTGCATAAGTACGGGATCTTGAGGGTGATTTGGGTTTGGGTGGTTGGGGATCTCCTAACCCTGGCTCCACAGGGAGCTCTCAGTGGTGTCAAGCCCAGCCGCGCTCACGGGCCCTCTGCACTGTCTCCTTCACGGGCACAGCGGGGTCTGGGGTCCCGCCTTCTCTGCCTGGGGCATGCATGGCCTGGGCTCCATTGCAAATTTTTGGACGTCCCCTTTTTCCCCCACGCCATCTTTTCCCGGGCGATCTCGCTGCCCTTTCCAGGAGCACGCTCATGCTCTGAGCCCGGAAGGACCCCGCGGGGGTCCTGACAGCCTTCGGGGCCCGGGATGGGGATTGTGGCGGTCCCTCGGGAGCTGGGTTGAGCCGGCAGCTCCCGCGCTCATCAATGGGCCGCAGCCGGCGGGAGGGGCCCGGCGAGGGGATTAGGAGCCGAGAAGGGCAATTACCCGGGTGGGCCGCGCCCCCGCTTGCCTTCGCCGCGCCGCTCAAATGCCGCATTTCGGATGCAGCGCCGCGCTCAGCCTGTTTGCTTGCAGAGCCGGGGCTCCGGGGCAGGAAGCCAACTCGCAAGTGTATCGGAGATTAGGGCCCGCGGCGGCGGGGGCGGGCGCTGGGCAAACACGCGGCGGCCGCCTCAATCCCCAGTGTTCGATTCTGCCCGCGGCGGCGCCTGCCCCGCCGTGACTCGGTGGTGGGGGAAGGGGGCGGCCCCGGCCCCCAGCGCCCGGGAGCCCTCGGCGCCCGCCCGGGGGGAGACTCGGGGAGGCAGGTACCGGATGGGGAGCCACGGGTTTTTCCTTCGGGAGAGGCCACCCGGGCACGGTCTCCTTTTGCTCCATCCTCAGGCACACCTCGCCGCGCCGTCCTTAGGCCTGGCTCTACCCTCCCGTCTCCCGCACCCTTAGTTCCCCATCTGCCTAGTGGGGCGAGGGGAAAGGGGAACTGGTTGGGGAAGGTAAGGAAAAAGACCCAAAGGCGGAGGTATGAAGACTGGAGAGTGGCGGGGCCCCGCCCGGTGCGCACTTGGGGGTCAGTGCCCGCGACCGCAGGGCTGAGTCCTCAGCTGGTCCGGGAAGCGAGCCTTCGGCAGGCGTCCAACAGCCCCAGAGTACGAGTCCAAGTCTTAAACCAGATGTCAGGGCCCCCAGAGGTCGGAAGGACAGCCTAGAACTCCAGAAACCAGCTCCTCTCCTGGCCGCACCCCCAGCTAGAGTTCCTCTGGCCCTGCCCCTGCCCCTGCCCCTGCCCTCCCGCCCCCCAAATCCCAGCTCCTTCCCGTTTCCCAGGCAGACTGCTCTTTCCTACAAAGGAGAAGGCTTTGCCCGGGCTTCTCCAAATTCTGCCCACCTATCAAGGCACAGTTAGCTCCCAGTTTCTTCCTCCAGGAAGCTCTGCAGTTCTCCAGCTCAGAGGGCTGTGAGCAAATTTAGCATCTGATTCCATCTCAGGGTCCCTCTGTGAAGGTCTTTAGCCTCCCCCCTTTTCCTTCAAAGAAAGGCGGTATGTTCAGTTTGGGCTGGCAGGTTTGGTCTAGGATAGGATCCCCCATCCCTTAGAAAGGCGTAGGGGCTTGAAAGGGCAGTAGGCTGGTCCCTGGGGCTCCTGTGCCCAAGCGGGCCCCCTTCTCTCTGGAGTGACGCGGGGACTTCCCACTCATGCCTCACTCTGGCTCCTGGGACACCCCCAACCCAGCCCCTGGGAGGCGAAGACGCTTTGTAACCAGCCTTCTTCTTGGAAGGTTATGAAGCCCTATATGCTATCGGTGCTTCCGAACTGACCAAGCCACTTCCCTGCGCTATGCCTTCTCTTCTTCACCCTCCCCTAAATTCCGTAGTGAGCTGCTGGGACTTCCAGAAGTGACCGGCTCTTCCTCCTGGGAGGAGGGGCGGGGAATGCTTATTTCTTCCCCACAGTTAGGAAGCAGTGACTCCACCAGCCTGAGCGCAGCGGTCGTCAGCGCTCGACACAGTGTCCCTGTTCCCCCTCCCCACCCATTCTTTACCGCCCTCGGGGCACAGCGCGCCCCCCTCCTCCCCCGCTCCAGCTTCATTTCCCGTAGCTTCGAAGCTCCTGTGTAAGGCGTTAGGATCATCTTGGCGTACAGATCCTTTCGAAGCAGAGATGCCTCCTCTCCTTCCCGGCACAGCCCTTTCCCGCCGGCTCTCCCACTCTGGAGACCCGCGGGCTGCGTCCCAGCCCGCTGCCGGGAGGTCGCGAGCCAGCATCGTACAGTCTGCGTGCGCCCCCTGCTGCCCGCTGCGAGAAATGACGGCCTCCGTCCGCCAGGCCCTTCAGCCTCTCGGTTCTGGGCGCCCCCAGCCGCTCACATCCCGGCGCGTTCTCGCATCCTGGCTGGGACAGCGCCCAGGAGGCGCAGGCACTTACAAAACAAAATGCTGTCTCCATCAGTGGGCTCAGTACCACCTGACACTATCACCCCACTTTTCAGGGGACCTCAGTGACGTTCCTGCATCAAGCGGCAGGACTGGAGCCCAGGTTTCCCGACAGCAAGCCCAGCTTTTACAAACCATTAATGAAGGGCTTAAATTCTCCAGGGCACTGTATGCCTCGTACAGCTCTGTGGAGACTGAGAAAATGGGGTTCTGGCATCCAGGAACCTGGACCCCCAAAACAGGCACAGGCCTAGCTCTGTGCTGGGCAGCGCTGTGAGTCACCCGTCCCTGGGTGGAGTATACACAGGCAGTAGGCACTGACAGGTTCCATCCCAGCACCAAGCCCAGGAATGTCCCTGGTCAACTGCAGAGCACCAACCCGAGAAGTTCCAGAAGCATCCCTTCCTCCAGGGCTGCGGCTGTAAAAGGGGAGCTGAGGCAGTGCGTTCGCTGGGGAAGGAGGGACAATGCAAGGTCAGGGCCAGAGGAGCCTGGAGGGATGAGAGGGTGCCCCCCTTCTGCCACTTACTAGCTGCGTGACCTGGACTAGTTGTGTTACCCCTCTTTCTGAGCCTTGTGTTTCTTTCTTTTTTTTTTTTTTTGAGACAGAGTCTTGCTCTGTCACCCAGGCTGGAGCGCAGTGGCCGGATCTCAGCTCACTGCAAGCTCCGCCTCCCGGGTTTACGCCATTCTCCTGCCTCAGCCTCCCGAGTAGCTGGGACTACAGGCGCCCGCCACCTCGCCCGGCTAGTTTTTTGTATTTTTTAGTAGAGACGGGGTTTCACCGTGTTAGCCAGGATGGTCTCGATCTCCTGACCTTGTGATCCGCCCGTCTCCGCCTCCCAAAGTGCTGGGATTACAGGCTTGAGCCACCGCGCCCGGCGCGTGTTTCTTATATTTACAAAGATTGGTGATTTTTCGGCGGGGTCGGTGGCTCCTGCCAGTAATCCTAGCACGTTGGAAGGCCGAGGAGGGCTGACTGCTTGAGCCCAGGAGTTTGAGATCAGCCTGGGCAACATGGCGAAACCCTGTCTCTCCAAAAAAAAAAAAAAAAAAAAAAAAAAAGCCTGGCATCGTGATGCGTCTTGTAGTCCCAGGTACTCGGGAGGCTGAGGTGGGAGAATCGCTAGAGTATGGCTTGACCAGGAGGTCAAGGCTGCAGTGAGCCACGTGATCACACTACAGAACTCCAGCCTGGGTTGACAGTGAGATCCCGTCTCAAAAAAAAAAAAAAAAAGGGGGATTTTCATAGGTTGTGGCGAGGATTAAGGGCTACAATTTTGCAATATCTAGCATATAGCAGATGCTCCATAAGTGGTCTCTGAAGCAGCCCTTAGCTCCTTCAGGGATCTCCAATCAACTCCCAGAACTACCTGTGCGTGGCGGTCAGCCCAAAGCAGCAGGTGCTATCCTTCGTAGCACTGTTAACCAAAAACTGGACGCAACCAAATATCCACTAACCGTATAACTGAATAAACAAATTGTAATGTATTCATTTTTGGAATACTGTATAGCAATGAAAATTAATAAACTAGAGTTATATACATAAAATTTGCAAACAGTCTGAGTGAAAGAAGCAAGCTGAAGCATTAGTACAGTATGATACTACATGTATGAAGTTTTTTTTCTTTTTTAAATTTATGTTTTTAATTTTAATAAAAACATTTTTTGAGACAGGGTCTCACTATGTTCCCCAAGCTGGTGTCAAACTCCTGGGCTCAAGCAATCCTCCTGCTTTGGCCTCCCAAAGTGCTGGCATTACAGGCATAAGACACCGTGCCTGGCCCCATTTATGAAGTTTAAGAGCATACAAAACACTTCTATATGCTACTTATGGGTCAACAAATATGGAGAAATTGTATGAGTCCATGAGTGGAAATAATACCAAATGAGATATGGAGGTGATTCCAGCAAATAGGACTGGAGAGGGGTACAAAAGGCCCCATATGTGTCTGCAATGTGCTTTTACTTAAAAAAACAAAAACAAAAACAAAACTCATGTAAAAGTGGCAAAACCTACAGTTGAGAAAGATGAATGATGTGTTCTTGAGTACTTATATTTTTATCTATAACTTTCTTGGTGTTTGAAATATTTTATTATGGTTTTAAAAAAAGAAGAAAGGGGAGGAAAACCATTGGTCACTGATAGTAATAGACCCTCTGCTTTTGGCAACTCAGCCCACTCATCTCCCTGCTTGGTCAATTCTCCTCCATTTCTGAGCTCATCCATTCATTTTTCTTTTCAAACTAGAACCCACATGCAGATGACTCCCAAATCTATATCCAGTCCAGACAACTTCTCTTATCCAACTTCTGGTTAGGTATCTCCACTAGGATGTTTCTCAGACACCCCAGACTCAACACAAGCAAAACTCGATTGGTAATTACCCCCTCCAACTGCCTGTTGCCTGCAGCTGGAAAGGCACGTGGAGAGAAGATACACACCCAGTCATCTTCCTGAAACTTTTGAATACTGATGATGAAGAAACCTTCCAAGCTTTTTAACAACAGAAAGATTTTCTGCAAATAGTCAACCTGACAGCCAACTTTTCATCTGCAACATGAAATCTTAGAAAACAGCTACTAGAAGCAATGAAACTTCCATGCATACAGCACCAAAGAGAGACTTTAAAAAATAGGTTTTTCTTTTAAAAAAGAGATTTATACACAATACGGTTTATGTAAATTAAAAACAGAAATACAGAACAGCCCTACACATTTTACATGGATCCATAAATAATCAACAGCAAATGCACAAGAGAAGGGCTTACTAGGAGAGGAGGAGGAAATGGGGGGAAAGAGAAAAAGCCAGAATGAAGAGTGGGGTCTGGTGCGGACCTCTGATGGCAATGCCCACAAAAGAGCAGGAGAGAATATTTCAGCCCTCTGCTTCTGAGATCCAAAATTAAAAAAAAAAAAAATCATTTAAAAATAGGGGATGGGCGCAGTGGTTCATGCCTGTAATCCCAGCACTTTGGGAGGCTGAGGTGGGTGGATCACTTGAGACCAGCCTGGCCAACATGGTGAAACTCTGTCTCTAATAAAAATACAAAAATTAGCTGGGTGTGGTGGTTGTAATCCCAGCTACTTGGGAGACTGAGACAGGAGAATTGCTTGAACCCGGGAGGTGGAGGTTGCAGTGAACCAAGATCTTGCCACTGCACTCCAGCCTTTGTGACAGAGCAAGAATCTGTCTCCAAAAAAAAAAAAAAAAAAAGTGTTCCTAAATGCAGAAAAAGGTCGAACATCACTGAAGTAAATGATAGACTAAATATAAGATTTGCAGGTAGGTAGGTAGGTAGAGGAGGTTGCCAGTGTTCAGGTATTTATGTTTGCTTAGAAAAGCTACAAGTTTTGGCCAGGTGCGGTGGCTTAAGGTCATGCCTGTAGCCTCAGAACACTGGAAGGCCAAGATGGGCAGATCACTTAAGCCCAAGAGTTTGAGACCAGCCTGGGCAACATGGCAAAATCCCATCTCTACTAAAAATACAAGAATTAGCCGAGTGTGGCGGCACCTGCCTGTAATCCCAACTACTTGGGAGGCTGAGGCAGAAGAATTGATTGAACCTGGGAGGTGGAAGTTGCAGTGAGTAGAGATCGCACTACTGCACTCCAGCCTGGATGACAAAGTGAGACGCTATTTCAGAAACAAACAAGCAAACAAACAAACAAACAAAAACCAAAAATTAGCTGGGCATGGTGGAACGCACCTGTCCCAACTACTCAAGAGGCTAAGGCAGGAGAATCACTTGAACCTGGGAGGCAGAGGATGCAGTGAGCTGAGATTGTGCTGCTGCACTCTAGCCTGGGTGACAGAGTGCAGAGTGAGACCCCGTCAAAAAAAGAAAAAAAGAAAGAAAGAAGGAAGGAAGGAGAAAGAAGAAAAAGAAATACATTTGACTGGGAGTGGTGGCTCACGCCTGTAATCCCAGCACTTTGGAAGGCCAAGGTGGGTGGATCACCTGAGGTCAGGAGTTTGAGACCAGCCTGGCCAACATGGCGAAACCCTGTCTCTAATAAAAATACAAAAATTAGCCGGGTGTGGTGGCACATGCCTGTAATCCCAGCTACTTGGGAGGCTGAGGCAGGAGAATCACTTGAACCTGGGAGGCGAGGTTGCAGTGAGCCAAAATCATGCCATTGCACTCCAGCCTGGGCAGCAGGAGCAAAAGTCTGTCTTGAAAAAGAAAGAAAAGAAAAGAAAAGAAAGAAGGAGAAAGAAAGAGAGAGAAAGAAAAAGAAAGGAAAGAAAAGGAAAGGGAGGGAAGGAGGAGGAAGGAAAGAAGGAAGGAAGGAAAGAAGGAAAGAAGGAAGGAAGGAAAAAGAAAAGAAAAAGAAAGGCTACAAGTTTCATGTGATATGGCAATATATTTGGGCCAAATCAATCCCCACCCAGAATCCCCTAGATGAAGGCTGAAGCCCTGTTAATCCTAGACTGGAATCCCAGGCTGGTGATGGCTAACCTGGCTCCTTGAAAGGAACATCTGGCCAAAGATGCAGACATTAAACTGATGAGCTGCTTGCTGCCCAGCTCATGTCCCCTCCCTGATTCCCACATGTATGTGTACATGAGCCCTTGCTCCACAACTGTGTCTTTACTACCTCCTTTAGACTCCACTCAATCCAATGAAGTGGGCTGTATCAGGTGAAGCTAATATCAGCTAGGTTCATTCATTGGTTTATTCATTTAACAAATATCTGTGGGGTTCCTAGGCTCAATTCTAGGCACCAAAGGGAAAAAAAGCAGTAAAGAAAGCAGAGCAAAATCTCTGTCCTGGGCATGATGGTGCACACCTGTAGTTCCCGCTTCTCTGGAGGCTGAGGCAGGAGGATCCCCTGAGCCCAGGAGTTCAAGTACAGCCTGGACAACATGGACACCCTGTCTCTATTAGAAACATAACAAAACAAATTCTGCCCTTAGGCAGCACACATTCTTGTTGAAAAAAGGTAATAAAAATAAATAAGATATCTGTTTGTTGGATGATGATACAGAGAAAAATTAAGCAATAGAGGAAAATAAGGAATGTAGGCCAAAATCTCCATTTTGGTCAGGTCAAGAGACACCTCATTTATTTATTTGTTTGTTTGTTTGTTTTTATTTTTGAGACAGAATATCGCTCTTGTTGCCCAGACTGGAGTGCAATGGCGTGATCTCAGCTCACTGCAACCTCTGCCTCCCAGGTTCAAGTGATTCTCCTGTCTCAGCCTCCCGAATAGCTGGGATTACAGGCACATGCCACCACACCCGGCTAATTTTTTGTATTTTTAGTAGAGACGGGGGAGTAGAGATGGGTTTCACCGTGTTGGCCAGGCTGGTCTCGAACTCCTGACCTCAGGTGATTCAGCCACCTCAGCCTCCCAAAGTGCTGAGATCATAGGCGTGAGCCACTGCATCCAGCCAGACCTCATTTAAAAGGTGACATTTCATCAAAGACTCAAAGAAGATAAGGGAATAAGCCGAGCAGATATCTGGAGGACAAACACTCCAGGCATCGGGACAGCAAATGCGAGGGTCCTGAGGCAGGAGCATGCATAGTCAGGGGAAAGCCAGAGAGCCATTGTCGGGGGGAACAGAGCAAGAGAATGGGATCACAGTGGGTGAGGTTAGAGAGAAAGAGGTTAGGACCTTGTCAGCCCTCATGTGGGCTGACTTAGGGAGTCACTGAAGGGTCTTAAGCCTCCGCTCAGAGTGACATGATCTGACTCTCTTTACCAGAGCCACTCTGGCTGCTGGTGTGCTGAAGGCTGCTGAGGGAGAAGGGGAAGACAAGGGAGCAGATAGCTACTGCACTGATCCCAGCTAGAGACAGGAGACTTGGGCCACAGGAGTGTCAGTGGAAGATGATGGAGGAAGTCAGATTCTGAATGTATTTTGTTTTTGTTTTTCTTTCTTTTGAGACAAAGTCTTGCTCTGTCACCCAGGCTGCTGTGAAGTGGTGCGATCTTGGCTCACTGCAACCTCTGCCTCTTCAGCTTAAGCTAATTTCTGTATTTTTTTGTAGAGATGCGATTTTCGCCATGTTGCCCATGCTGGTCTCAAACTCCTGGGCCCAAGAGGTCTGCCTGCCTTGACCTCTCAAAGCGTTGGGATTACAGGTGTGAGTCACTGCGCCTGGCTTCATCCATGGATGACTCTGAGTTTTCTGCCCTGAGCAGCTGGCAGGATGAAGTTGCCATTTTCTGGGGTGGGAAAGGCTGCTGGAGGAGCAGGATGGGGACAGATGAGGAGGATGTCACTCTCACAGGGTGAATGCACACAAGCCTGATGTAATCCTATGTCTGCCTGACTCAAGACCTTCCTTCCTTGGCTTCTTCAAGTTGCCTGCTCCAAGGAAAAGGCAGAGCAAGAGTGGTAGTCCTATCCCTGCATTTCTCTTCAATGAGGTCAGCATATTTTGGGAAATTTACACATTCAAACACTGAATTATAGTTATTCTTTTTTTTTTTTTTTTTTGAGGCAGAGTTTTGCTCTGTTGCCCAGGCTGGAATGCAGTGGCGCAATCTCTGCTCACTGCAGCCTCTGCCCCCCCAGGTTCAATCGATTCTCCTGCCTCAGCTTCCCAAGTAGCTGGGATTACAGGCATGCGCTACCACACCTGGCTAATTTTTGCATTTTTAGTAGAGATGGGGTTTCACCATGTCGGCCAGGCTGGTCTCGAACTCCTGACCACAGGTGATCTGCCCACCTCGGCCTCCCAAAGTGATGGGAATATAGGCGTGAGCCACCATGCCCAGCCAAATTATAGTTAGTTCTTTTTTTTTTTTTTTTTTTTTTGAGATGGAGTCTCGCTCTGTTGCCCAGGCTGGAGCGCAGTGGCGCTCCAAGGAGGGCTGTGTTTTTCTTAACTCAATGTATTTCTTAACTAATCAAATTAAGAGCCTGGCTGGGCATGGTGACTCACACCTGTAATCCCAGCACTTTGGGAGGCTGAGACAAGAGGATCGCTTGAGATCAGGAGTTCAAGATCAGTCTAGACCAAAAAAAAGGTCCTTTGCTACTTGCATCAGCTCTGGAGTTTTGGCTGAGTTTCCCAGAATCTCAGCCGTGGGAATCTAAAGATGTGGGCTCCTATTTTTTTTTTTAAGAGATGGGGGTCTCACTGCAAGCTCTGCCTCCCGGGTTCACACCATTCTCCTGCCTCAGCCTCCCAAGTAGTTGGGACTACAGGCATCCATCACCACACCTGGCTAATTTTTTGTATTTTTAGTAGAGATGGGGTTTCACCATGTTAGCCAGGATGGTCTTGATCTCCTGACCTCATGATGCGCCCGCCTTGGCCTCCAAAGTGCTGGGATTACAGGCGTGAGCACTCATGTCCAGCCAGTTAGTTCTTGACTCTACTGCACTTTGTGGACTGTCTTCGTCTTCACAGATCTGGAGATTTAGTGAACAAGTATTATCGTTTACTAAGAGACTGGAATTTGGCCTGTAGTTTGAGATTCCCAAGTCATTGACCTGCCAGGGCCTCCTCTCAGGGATCTCCCATTCTATAAAAGTCATACCATGCAATTTGTTTTGGTTATCTACTGTTCTGTAAAAACCACTCCAAAGCTTTGTGGTTGAAAACAACAACTATTTTATTCACAATTCTGGGGGTCAGGAATTTGGGCGGGGCTCAGTGGGATGTTCTTCTGCTTCATGTGGTATCAGCTGGGATATCTTATAAGGTTGCAGTCAGGGCCAGCTTCACAGGCATGCAACCTGTGTAGCTGCAGAGGCCCCCAAACTCAGAGGGATCCTGCAGTTAGTTTAATGCTCTGCTGTTGCCATCTTAAATTTCTAAATAATTTTTGAACAATGGATCTTGCATTTCCACTGTGCATTGGGCTCTGCAAATTATGTAGCTGATGTTGGTTAGAATCAGATGGTGGCTGAGGCTGGAATATACAGGATAGCTTCATTCACAAATCTAGGGTCTTGGTAGAGTTGGGTGGGAGGCTGGGACCTCTCTGTCTCTCTCTCTCTCTGCATGACTAGCTTGGGCTTCTTCACATGGCAGCTGGATCTCAAGAGTGAAAATCCCAAGCAGTGAAGGAAAGCTTCAGGTCATAAGGGCCAGCCTCAGAAGTTACACCGCATCAATCTCTCCACATTCTATTAACCAAAACAAGCCATAGGTCTGGCCCAGATCCAAGAAAAGGGGTTGGGGAAATGGCAAGGTCACTTTGTGACAGAGCATGTGGAAAGGAAGATTTTATTGTAGCCATCTTTGGTAACACACCCTACCACACAATGTTTGTCCTACCTGCCCTGCAGGCCTAAGTTCCCAAAAGGACTAGGGAAAGATGTGCCTGCTACTTTTTATTATTATTATTTTATTTTTTAGAGTCAAGCTCTTGATATGTTGCCCAGGCTGGAGTGCAGTTGCTATTCACAGGTACGATTGTAGCACACTGTGGCCTCGAACTCCTAGGCTCAAAAGATCTTCCCACCTCAGTCTCTCAAGTAGCTGGGACTATAGGCAGGTGCCACCATACCCTGCCAAGGACCTACTACCTTTTTTTTTTTTTTTTTTTTGAGACAGAGTCTTGCTCTGTCGCCCAGGCTGGGGTGCAGTGGCCGGATCTCAGCTCACTGCAAGCTCCGCCTCCCGGGTTTAGACCATTCTCCTGCCTCAGCCTCCCGAGTAGCTGGGACTACAGGCGCCCGCCACCTCGCCCGGCTAGTTTTTTGTATTTTTTAGTAGAGACGGGGTTTCACCGTGTTAGCCAGGATGGTCTCGATCTCCTGACCTCGTGATCCGCCCGTCTCGGCCTCCCAAAGTGCTGGGATTACAGGCTTGAGCCACCGCGCCCGGCCGTACCTACTACTTTTGCTCCCACCCTTTGCCCCATTCTGCCACACTCCCCAACTGGAGTTAGTTGAATTGGTTTGTTTCAAGGCAGGGTCAGGGATCTGTTTTGTGCACTTAGACCTGGAGAAGGCCTAGAAGACTAGCCTTGGCCCAAGAGGCTATGAGGTCTGTTGATCACTTTATCAAATAGGGTGGAGGGAAATGGTGGGCTAGGTGAACAGGTGCAGGAAACTTGGAGAGATGGCTCCATCCCTTCCCCTCTCTGCAGTGAGGACAAATGGAATGAGGAGTCCAAAGCAGGACAGAGTCTTGCTACTTGACAAGTGATCCCTGGACCAGGAGCACGAGCATCCCCTGGGAATGTTAGAATCCAGAACCTAAAGCCCTACCCCAGACCTCCCAAGTCAGCAGCTGCAACTGAACTAGACCCTCTGGGGATCTGTGCTCACATTAAGGTTTGAGGAGCTGGCAGCCTCTGGAGCAGTGGTTCTCAGCCTTGGCTGTACAGTGGAATCACCTAGGAAGCTTTTCCAGCTCCCAACACCCAGCCACACCCCAGACTAATAAGTCAAAATCTCAGAGGTGGATGCCAGCATTAGGATAATTTGTTCCTCACTAAGGAATTCCCTTGGTGAGTGGGGAAGCCAAACTCAAACCTTTCCTGACTCAGGACTCCTCATGGGACTAGCCCCCACATGATTCCTCTCCAGAAAAGACGAAGTCAGGTCTGAGCCCCTCACCATCTTATGCAGCTTCCAGTGGGGTCCAACCCTTTACTCTCCTCTTCAGGAGCTTATATTCACAGGTTCTAAAGATGGGGTGGAGAGGGAAAAAAAGGAGCTTATAGATGTTGACTTTTCCTGGATTCTGGGGACTCTGAGTTCAGCCCATAATCCCCCTTCCCACACTAATGCCTATGTTTGAAGCCAGGACTCCAAGGGGCAGCTCTCCCTGCAAGTGTGAACAGCAAACAAATCTGTCTGGACACAAACTTCCTAACAGGAACCTCAGTTCGGTGCTGAACAAACAGCCAGCCAGAGCCCCCATCCCACTCTTAGACCCCCAGTGGTGGCAAGGTCCAGCCTCTGTGCTTGGCCGGGATAATGAGGTTTCCCAGGACTTCCAGTGCCCTCCCCCACCTATATTCTCCCAACCTGCCCTCCTCCTGGACTCAACCTCTCTCGCCTTAGTAGTGAGTGGCAAAGGCTCAGTGACAACCCTAGAAACCCACCTGTGGAGGAGCTCTAAAAAGCTCACCAGGGGAGGACGGAAGGTCTGAGCTGAGCTTATGGCAAGACTGTCCTCTTCCCCCTACCCAACACTATATCTATCTGCAAGACACACACACACACCACTGCCACCACCACCACCACGACCATCACCGCCTGTTTTTCCTGAGCACAGAAACTTATTTCTAGGTGGTTCTTGCATCCTCTCCCCTCTCTGACTCCATCTATTTATGGCACTTGGAGAGGTTGCATACATCACAACCCAACTCTCTTTGTGTCTGTCCATTTCAACAATGCCCCTCAGATCAGGTTCAAATGGTGAAAATGCTGAAAAAGGAGCTAAGGTCTAAGATAGGTGGTGATTTTTAAAGAGGAACTCATGCCTTTGTGTGCCTCTCCTACGGGTATTGGAAGTTCGGTCAGTTATTACTAGTTAAAACTAATTGGCCCCCACTGAGTGCAGTGGCTCATGCCTGTAATCTCAGCACTTTGGGAGGCTGAAGACAGCAGATCATTTGAGGTCATAGGTTCAAGACCAGCCTGTCCAACATAGCGAAACCCCGTTTCTACTAAAAATACAAAAATTAGCTGGGCTTGGTGGCAGGCAGCTGTGATTCCAGCTACTTAGGAGGCTGAGGCAGGAGAATCGCTTGAACCTGGGAGGTGGAGGTTACAGTGAGCCAGGATGGTGCCATTGCACTCCAGCCTGGGTGACAAAGCAAGACTTTGTTTAAAAAAAAAAAAAAAAGGCCCTTAAAGGGATTCTGTCTCTCTCACTCACTCACTCACTCACTCTCCTTCTGTAACTCCATCTCCTGTTTACCCCTCCCGCAAAAAAAAAAAAAAATCCTCCTCCTCTCCTCTCTAAGGGCTATGAGCACAGAAGAAAAATCAATTCAATTCAATTCCATTTCAACCATTAAATAAACACTCTCATTGTAGGATTAGAGTCAACAGAACTATTAGATTGGTGCAAAAGTAATTGTGGTTAGGCCGGATGTGGTGGCTCATGTCTGTAATCCCAGGACTTTGGGAGGCCAAAGTGTGTGGATCACCTGAGGTCAGGAGTTCAAGACCAGCCTGGCAAACATGGTGAAACGCTGTTTCTACTAAAAATACAAAAAAGCCGGGTGTGGTGGCATGCACCTGTAATCCCGGCTACTCAGGAGGTTGAGGCAGGAGAATTGCTTGAACTCAGGAAGCAGAGGTTGCAGTGAGCTGAGACTGGGCCACTGTACTCCAGCCTGAGTGACAGAGACTTGGTCTCAAAAAAAAAAAAAAAAAAAGTAATTGTGGTTTTTACCATTAGTTTCAATAACAAAAACTGCAATTACTTTTGCACCAACCTAATAGGTTTGAATTCTGGCAGGTCACTAGTTGTAAAACAAATCACATTACTGTCCAAGATCCAGTTTCCTCATCTGTAAAATGGGGATAACAGTATGATTGTGGGGATTAAAAAGAATGCACAGGTGTGCCCCTTGCAATGTGCTTGTGGTATAATAGGAGTTCACTGGAGGACCATCCCTCTTTCTTGTCCCTTTTTTCACAAACTAGAGTGATAGGGGAAGAGAGAGAATTCAACTCAACCAATATGTGCTAAGCACCGTGGAAGGTATGATTAGTGGATAAAAAGATGAATAAGGCACTGAAGTGGGTCCTGGGTTGTCACAGAGGTATGCAGAGTAAGTTGGAAGTTCACAGTCCTGAACTGAGTTTTTTCTTGGGCAAATCACTCCACACTTAGTGGGTCTTCAATGTCTTCCCTTTTCAGTACAAGAAAGGGCTGTCAGGGCAGGCACACAGTGGCGCATACCAAAATCCCAACACTTTGGGAGGCTGGATAAGAAGATTGCTTGAGGCCAGGAATTCATGACCAGCCTGGGCAACATAGCAAAAGCCCATCTCTGCAAAAACAAAAACAAAAAACAAAACAAACAAACAAAAAACATAAAATAGGAGCCAGGGCTACACACGGTGGCTCACATCTGTAATTCCAGCACTTTGGGAGGCTGAGGTGAGCGGATTACCTGAGGTCAGTAGTTCGAGACCAGCTTGGCCAACATGGTGAAATCCCATCTCTACTAAAAATGCAAAAACTAGCCAGGCATGGTGGTGGGTGCCTGTAGTCCTAGCTACTTGGGAGGCCAAGGCAGGAGAGTTGCTTCAACCTGGGAGGCAGAGGTTGCAGTGAGCCAAGATCGCCAGACCACTGCACTCCAACCTGGGCGATGGAGTGAGACTCCATCTCACAAAAAAAAAAAAAAAAAAAAAAAAAAAAAAAAAAAATGGCTGGACGCAGTGGCTCACGCTTGTAATCCCAGCACTTTGGGAGCCCCAGGCGGGCGGATCACAATGTCTGGAGTTCCAGACCATACTGGCCAACATGGTGAAATCCCGTCTCTACTAAAAATACAAAAAAAGAGCTGGGTGTGGTGGCACACGCCTGTAATCAGAAGGCTGAGGCAGGAGTATCGCTTGAACCCAGGAGGCAGAGGTTGCAGTGAGCTCAGATTGCACCTCTGCACTCCAGCCTGGCAACAGAGTGAGACTCTGAGAAAGAAAGAGAGAAAGAGAGAAAGAGATAGAGAGAGAGAGAGAGGGAGGGTGGGAGGCAGGGAGGAAAGGAAGGAAGGGAGGAAAGAAAGGAAGGGAGGAAGGGAGGAAGGAAGGGAAGGAAGGAGGGAGGGAGGGAGGGGGAGAGAGAGAGAAAAGAAAAGAAAGGAAAGGAAAGGAAAAGAACAGAACAGAAAAGAAAAGAAAAGAAAAGAAAAGAAAAGAAAAGAAAAGAAAAGAAAAGGGCTTTGACTAGTTTGCTGCTAAAGTCCCAACCAGCTATAAAATGCTCCAGGTGAATAGAAAACATACTCATCTCACTGCACAAGGATTATTTGCCCTAGCTGTCAACCTTCCTCTCTGACTAATCCTTCTTCCTCTGTCCTTGCTGTCCCTAAACACAGCAGTCCCCAAGGGATCCATACAAACCGCTTTCTCTTTCACTACAGCATTTTCTCTCTGTGTGATCTCACCCACTCTCATCCCTTGATAGGCCTCCCTCTCTTCGGATGCCTCTGCAGAGGAAAGTGTCCTCCACGTAGCCCTCCTGGACCTATAAAGTTATTACTTTATCTATTTATTTATTTATTTTTGAGATGGACTCTCACCTGTTGCCCAGGCTGGAGTGCAATGGCATGATCTCGGCTCACTGCAACCTCTGCCTTCTGGGTTCAAGCAATTCTCCTGCCTCAGCCTCCCAAGTAGCTGGGGTTACAGGCATACACCACCATGCCTGGCTAATTTTGTATTTTTAGTAGAGACAGGGTTTCACTATGTTGGCCAGGCTGGTCTTGAACTCCAGACCTCAGGTGATCTGCCTGTCTCAGCCTCCCAAAGTGCTGGGATTACAGGCATGAATCACTGCGCCTGGCCTATGAAGTTATTACTAATCTCTCCATCTTTGTACTCCCATAGAATCTGTCCCTTTAATTTGGTAGTTGCATTAGCTAGTTGTGGATGAGTCTCTCTGTCTCCTCCCTCCACCCTCACCATAAGACTCTGAGCTCCCATTGGGCAGGAATTATATATTTCATTGCTCTTTGTACCCTTCATAAAACCCAACACAGAATAGGCCTCAAACAAGTAAATGTTTGTCGACTTCAGTCTAATTGAAGGGCATAGGATTTCAGAGAAAGTCTTAAAAGCAGCATACATAAGAAAAAGTTAGGAAACACTAGGTAACTGCAAAGTGCAATGTGTTAGCTGTGCATTCCGGGGAGGGAGGAACAAACAACCAACCATGTTTGCTCTTGGCCTGTCAGGTGCAGGGGAAGCAGGAGGGGCAGGGGAGGGGAGAGCAGGTGTGAGCTGGAGCTGAGACAGCCCGGGCAGGGGGTAGGGGGAGGAGTTATGGGACTTCCCCAAGGCAGCTCTGGGGCCCTCTGACCCTGCAGGCTGGGCTTGACTTAAGGCACGTTGCATGGCAGCCCTCCATCCAGCTCCAACAAGCTGCATCATCACCATCTAGCACCTTTCTTCTGCATGAAAAAGCTTCCCTTTGGAAAGACAAGAGAAGAAAAGAGAGAGAAAGAGAAAGGAAGGGATAGAGGGAAGAACAAAGGGAGGGGGGAAGAGAGAGAGAAAGAGAGAGAAAGAAAGAGAGAGACGAAGAAAGACCTTGCAAAAGGAGAGTGAAAAAGGAGAAAAGGGACAAGGATTCACCAGGGTGTTAGGAGAAAGAGCAGCAAAGGGGCTTCCTAACACATCTTCCCCAGTGGCTCTGAGACCTCGACTAGTGCTCAAAATGTTCTTCTTCCTTCAATCCAGAGAAGGAAACTCATTCTCTCCTTAAGTGAGATAATCCAACTGCAAAGCTTAAGTGATCTGTAAATATTACCCATTATTATTATTGCTACCATTTTTCCCTCCTTCTCCTTGCTACCCAGCTCACTTGCATATTAATGGGTCTAGACAAAAAAAGGAAGGAGAATCCTTTAGTAGGGAAAGAGGATTGGGAAGTGGGGAGGAATTTAGTTGCAGGACAGCTTGAGAGCTCCTGGACAAATTTATTTGTTCTTTTTAAATATTTTTATTTTAGTTTGGCCAACTGAGTCCCTGGCACGGACTAGGCCCTGAGGATACAGCAGGTCACAAGGGCCATGTGAATTTTTACAATGTCTTAGAAATCAATATGGTAATATCAATTACAATTTAAAAATATAAACTTATACAGGTTTCTGTCCATTAATACTCTTCAGGGATCTTTTTGTACAGAAATAAAAGAGCCAGTACACAATATATATTTAAAATAATGTTTATTACCAGTTCTGTTTGTAGGGCAGAAGTGGAAAACAACCTGAATGCCTTTCAACAGAAGAAAGGTTGAATAAATTGTGGCCCACCCATACTGCGGAACACTATGCAGACACTAAAAAGATGAGTTAGATCTAAACTGGGTAGCTTGGAGGAATTTCCACAATTAAGTGAGAAAAAGAAAACTGATTGTTCAAGGTTGAGCGCCAAAACTAACTTCATCAGAAAATCCTGGGTTGCTTCTAGGCACTGGAGATCTAGGAACTGCTTAAGTTGCCTCCAGGCTTTTGCTACTATAAAAGGTGCTACAATGTACATCCTTATACAGGAATCTTTGAAAAGGAATCTTCTGACATTTTAGTAGCTATTGCAAATTATTCTCCAGGCTGAGCTTAGTGGCTCACTCCTGTGATCCCAGCACTTTGGGAGGCTGAGGCAGGCAAATCGTTTGAGCCCAGGAGTTCAAGACCACCCTGGGTAACATAGTGAGGCCCCATCGCTACTTAAAAAAAAAAAAAAAAAAAAAAAAAAGGCCAGGTGCAGTGGCTGATACCTAAAATCCCAGCACTTTGGGAAGCCAAGGCAGGCGAATCACTTGAGCTCAGGAGTTTGAGACCAGCCTGGGCAACATGGCAAGACCCCGTGTCTACTAAAACTACAAAAAAATAGCAGGGCATGGTGGCATGTGCCTGTGGTCCCAACTACTCAGGAGGCAGAGGTAGGAGGATGGCTTGAGCCTGGAGGGCAGAGGTTGCAGTGAGCTGAGATCACCCCACTGCACTCCAGCCTGGGTGTCAGGGCAAGACTCCAGAAAAAAAAAAAAAAGAAAGAAAGAAAAGAAAAGAAAAAGGTTTTTTTTTTTTTTTTTTTTTTTTGAGACGGAGTCTCGCTTTGTCGCCCAGGCTGGAGTGCAGTGGCCGGATCTCAGCTCACTGCAAGCTCCGCCTCCCGGGCTTACGCCATTCTCCTGCCTCAGCCTCCCGAGTAGCTGGGACTACAGGCGCCCACCACCTCGCCCGGCTAGTTTTTTGTATTTTTAGTAGAGACGGAGTTTCACCATATTAGCCAGGATGGTCTCGATCTCCTGACCTCGTGATCCGCCCGTCTCGGCCTCCCAAAGTGCTGGGATTACAGGCTTGAGCCACCGCGCCCGGCCAGAAAAAGGTTTTAAATTTTAAAAAATTCTCCAAAAAAACTGAACTAATTTACATGCTTGCCTATAATATATGAGAGGGCCCATTTCTCTACATTTTCACCAACACTGGATATTGCTAATCTTTTTATTCTTGGGACTCAAATAGTCAAAAATATCATTTATCATATTTATATAAATTTAAGCATCTTAATGTGCTTATAATCTTTTAACACATTGAGCATCTTTTAATGTGCTTACAATCTATTTGTATGTCTTCTGTGACTTATGTTGCTCATTTTTCTTTGGGGCTATCTGCCTTTTCCTTATTTATTTATTTATTTATTTATTTATTTATTTTTAGTAGAGACGGGGTTTCACCGTGTTAGCCAGGCTGGTCTCGATCTCCTGACCTCGTGATCCACCCGTCTCGGCCTCCCAAAGTGCTGGGATTACAGGCTTGAGCCACCGTGCCCGGCCTCCTTTATTTGTAAGAATTTTTTTTTTTTTTTTTTTTTGAGACAGAGTCTCACTCTTGTTCCCCAGGCTGGAGTGCAGTGGCACCATCTCGGTTCACTACAACCTCCACCTCCTGGGTTCAAGCAATTCTCCTGTCTCAGCCTCCCGAGTAACTGGGATTACAGGCACCCACCACAATGCCTGACTAATTTGTATATTTTTAGTAGATATGGGGTTTCGCCATGTTGGTCGGGCTGGTCTTGAACTCCTGACCTCAGGTGATCTGCCCACCTCAGCCTCCCAAAGTGCTGGTACTACAGGTGTGAGCCACCGTGCTCGGCTGTTAATAATTTTTTTATGCTAGGGAAATTTGTCTATCAACTAGCTCTTCTTTTGTGACATTTTCTCAAGTTGTATTTTGTCTTTTAAAAAACACAGTGGCAATGGGGCAAGGGGGAGGGGGCAGCTGGGCTAGGTGGCTCACGCCTATAATCCCAGCCCTTTGAGGCTGAGGCAAGAGGACTGCGTGAGGCCAGGAGTTTGAGACCAGCCTGGGCAACATGGCAATGCCCCATCACTACGAAGAAACTTTTTAAAATTATTTATTATTTATTTATTTATTTATTTATTTTGAGAAGAGTGCAGTGGTGCAATCTCGGCTCACTGCAACCTCCGTCTCCTGGGTTCAAGCAATTCTCCTGCCTCAGCCTCCCAAACAGCTGAGATTTTATGCACCCACCACCACACCCAGCTAATTTTTGCATTTTTAGTAGAGACGGGGTTTCACCATGTTGGCCAGGCTAGTCTGGAACTCCTGACTTCAAGTGATCTGTCTACCTCAGCCTCCCAAAGTGCTGGGATTACAGGCGTGAGCCACTGGGCCTGGCCAAAAACTTTTTTTTAAATACAGAGTGGTAGGAAAAAAAAAAAATGAAACATTTCAAGCCTTTAGACAAGTATAGAGAGTAATAAAAAGAATATCCATATACACACCACTACTCAGTTTTATCAAACATTTTTACTATGGTTGTTTTGTGTTAAGAAATAAAACAGGCCGGGCGCGGTGGCTCAAGCCTGTAATCCCAGCACTTTGGGAGGCCGAGGCGGGTGGATCACGAGGTCAGGAGATCGAGACTACCCTGGCTAACATGGTGAAACCCCGTCTCTACTAAAAATACAAAAAACTAGCCGGGCGTGGTGGCGGGCGCCTGTAGTCTCAGCTACTTGGGAGGCTGAGGCGGGAGAATGGCGTGAACCCGGGAGGCGGAGCTTGCAGTGAGCCGAGATCACGCCACTGCACTCCAGCCTGGGAGACACAGCGAGACTCCGTCTCAAAAAAAAAAAAAAAAAAAAAAAAAAAAAAAAACTAAAAGAAATAAAACAATACAGAAAGTTGACAGCCCAAGTGACCCTCCCTAATCCTATTCCCTTCTCCCTCCCCGAGCTCATCTTTATTTTGATTGTCATGTTTATCATGCCTAAGAATGCCTTTAGACTTTTACCAAGATATTTATGTTTTATGTTATACATGGTTAAACCTTTTTTTTTTTTTTTTTTTTTTGAGACGGAGTCTCGCTCTGTCACCCAGGCTGGAGTGCAGTGGCCTGATCTTGGCTCACTGCAACCTCCACCTCCTGGGTTCAAGCAATTATTCTGCCTTAGCCTCCCAAGTAGCTGGGACTACAGGTGCACACCACCACACCTGGCTAATTTTTGTATTTTTAGTAGAGACGGGGTTTCACCATATTGGCCAGGCTGGTCTTGAACTCCTGACCTCATGATTTGCCCACCTCAGCTTCCAAAGTGTGGGGATAACCACGCCTGGCCAGTTAAACCTTTTTATAAATGACTTTGCATTGTGCCAACTTAGCTAAGCTGGAACTACATTTCCCAGAATTTCCTTCCCTGCATGGTTTTGGGCATGATGCTTAGGACGCAGAAATGAAGCAGCAGCCATGTTTAGCAGTACAGAGCAGGTGCTATGGTGACTCACACGCATTATGGCAGATCTACTGGCTCATTTTGCTGATGGAGGCAACAGCTGGGCATGTAGGTCCTTCAGCTCCCACCAGACCCTCTTCAGTTTTCCCAGCTCCTGAGCCAAGTATGTGCTTAGTTTCAGAATGAAGGACACCAGACTTCCTTGCATGTCACCTGCATTAACAAAATGAGAGGCTTGGAGGTGGTATGAGACTGAGGCAGGTTTTAGCTTATTCTTGCCCTTCTTCCTACATTCCAGTTTGTCCTCGTTTTCCCACTTCACATCCATCTTTCCCTCCCCAGTGCCTGCCTGTGGACTTTAGTCCCAGACCCAGACAAAGAAGTAACATCCTCACGGAGACCGATTACCAGTTCCCACAGTTGTATAAGGTCAAATTCCCATAATAAAATCCTTTATTCTTTGGGGTTGAATATGATGAAAAAAATAAAAATAAATCCTTTATTCTGTCAGGCACAGTGGTGTGCACCTGTAATCTCAGCTACTCAGGAGTCTGAGGCAAATGAATCATTGAGTTCAGGAGTTCAAGATGTGCCTGGGCAACAGAGCAAGATCCTCATCTCAAAAAAAAAAATCCTTTATTTTTTGTCACTCCTAGGGTCCTGCTTCTCTGATTGGATCATGACTAATAGAGAATCTGCTACTGGACATGGTTCCAAGAATAACACAACCTTAGTGGGTGATGGGTTCAGTCTGGGTCATCTAGAATTGATTCTGTGACCTAAATAGATTTAAAGGCATAAATAACCTTTACCAGAGGTTGTCAGGGGTAAAGAGATCACTGGTTCTTCATGGTATGCCATAGGAAAAAAAAAAGTTATTTATTTATCTTAAATTTTATTTATTTATTTATTTATTTATTTATTTATTTATTTATTTATTTATTTTTGAGACAGAGTCTCACTCTTTCTGCCTAGGCTGGAGTGCAATGGCAAGATCTCGGCTCACTGCAACCTTTGCCTCCTGGGTTCAAGTGATTCTCCTGCCTCACCCTCTCAAGTAGCTGAGAATACAGGCACCCAGCCCCACGATCAGCTAATTTTTGTATTTTTAGTAGAGATGGGGTTTCGCCATGTTGGCCAGGCTGGTCTCGAACTGACCTCAAGTGATCTGCCTGCCTCGGCCTCCCAAAGTGCTGGGATCACAGGTGTGAGCCACTGCACCCAGCCAAAAAAGTTATTTAAATGATCACTTGCAGACACCATAATCAGGTGTCTATAGAAGTCAAATCTTTGATTGACCAAATATTTGCTTGGATATAACAATTATGATAACATTGGTGAGTTGTTCCTAAGTGCCCTGAAGAATCTGGGGAAAGAATATGAGGAGTTAGGATTTTGAATTCCCATCTCAAGGTCCATGGAAAGGACCTGAAAGTTTTGTGGCTGTCCTGTGATGTAAATTATGTTCCCAACCTCTCAGGTCTCCTCTGCTAGAAATTGTGTCATTGATTGGGAAGAAGAGAGACTGAAAATTGTGATGAAGATATATATGGCCAGGTTCCAACAAATCTGAGCCCCTAAATTCTGCTGAACCTCTTTTCACAGTAGAAGTAACTTTCCACTCTTATCTGAAGAAGTGAATCTCAGCTAGGCGCAGTGGCTCATGCCTGTAATCGCAGCATTTTGGGAGGCTGAGGCAGGAGGATTGCTTAAGCCCACAAGCTCAAGACCTGCCTGTGCAACTCTGTCTCTACAAAAAATTTAAAAAATTAGCCGATGGCTATTTTGGTTTCAAAAAGAACTAAAAATAACAAAACCAAAAAAAAAAAAAAAAAAAAAGGAAAGAAAAAAGAAAAATTAGCTGGGCATGAGGCAGGAGGATCCATTTAGCCCAGGAGTTCAAAGTTATAATGAGATATGATCACGTCACTTCACTCCAGCTTGGGTGACAGAGCAAGACCCTGTCTCAGAAAAAGAAGTGAATCTTGGCCGGGCGCGGTGGCTCAAGCCTGTAATCCCAGCACTTTGGGAGGCCGAGACGGGCGGATCACGAGGTCAGGAGATCGAGACCATCCTGGCTAATACGGTGAAACCTCGTCTCTACTAAAAATACAAAAAACTAGCCGGGCGAGGTGGCGGGCGCCTGTGGTCCCAGCTACTCGGGAGACTGAGGCAGGAGAATGGCGGGAACCCGGGAGGCGGAGCTTGCAGTGAGCTGAGGTCCGGCCACTGCACTCCAGCCTGGCGACAGAGCGAGACTCCGTCTCAAAAAAAAAAAAAAGAAGTGAATCTCCCCTTGCCTCAAGGACTTGTAATGACCTTCCCTGAAGTGGTGGCCCTCTGGATTTACCTCCACTGCCTCTCATTGCTGGTAGACTCAAGTTCAAACAGGCCACAGAGAATTAAGTACAAAACCTTTCCCATGAGAAGGTGGTATGATACACACCAAAATAATTTCATGATGTTGCCAATTTACATATCCAGAAACCTGGGGAAATGTATGGACATGGATCCCAAAGGTGTGAGATGAGGATGGAAGAAGTATAAAGTCCTATTAAGCTGAATCTATTTACAAGGGCCAACTAAGCAGAGATTCCTGATTCAATGTGTTAGCTTGAGTGAGTCTAACAATTTGTTCAGTTGGTTGATACGAACTTTTAAATGAAGTTGGCACACTGTAGAAGAGGTATCAAATGGCTAAGGAAGGCTGGAATGCTAGGGTAGACTTGCCATGGAAGACCTGTTTACCTGCCCCTGTAATATGTGCCCCAGTTAGTTCTAGAAGACACTTCCGTCATCAAGCCTATGAGAAATGCATTCAAGAGGAAAGCCCTGATATCCTTGAAGAACTCTATGGTGGCTATTCTCTGTAGGCCAGAAATGATGGACAGAACTTATGCTATTGAGCTGGGCTCCCAAAATTCAATGGGGATGATGTGACAAAGTATGTGTGGTTACCATAATGGCTCATGAAAAATGTGAACATGGAGGGAAGGATGGGATTTAGTAACATGGATTTCCATTCCCTAAAACCAATCTGACTACAGCCACTGCTGAGTGCCCAACCTGCCAACAGCAGAGACCAACACTGAGCCCCCAATATGAAAACCAACCAGCCACCTAATGCCAGGTTAATTACATGGGGCATTACTTTGTTCTTACTGGAATATCCATTTACTGTGATATAGATTTGCTTTCTCTGCCTACAATGCTTCTGCCAAAATCAACATCTGTGAACTTATAGAATGCCAAAGCATTCTATAAGTTCACAGATGTTTCCACATAGCATTGCTTCTGACAAAAGAAGCATTTCACAGCAAGTGAAGAACAGCAATAGGCTCAGGCTCATGGAATTCACTGGTCCTACCATTACCCTGAAGCAGCTGGCTTGAAAGAACAGTAGGATGACCTTTTGAAGACTTCATTATGCACTAGCTGGATGGTAACATGTTGCAGGGCATGGGTAATGTCCTTCAGGATGCAAGATGTGCTCTAAACTGGCAACCAACATATGGTACTGGGAGAAATCCCAAACCAGGACTTGTGGATCAGAGGGTAGAAATGAGAACAGATCTCCTCAATATAACACATAGTGTTTCTCTAGCAAAATTTTTGCTTCCTATCTCGGTAACTTTGTGCTCTGCTGATCTAGAGATATTAGAGTTCCCGAGAGTAAATTATTTCCACAGGAGACACAGCAGTGGCTTCACTGAACTGGCAATTAAGACTGTCCCTGGCTACTTGGGCTTCTCTCACCAGTGAATCAATACGTACTGAAGAGTATTATCAGACTCCCTGGGTGACCGATCCTGACTATTAAGGGGATAATGGGAACAACATGATATTTCCATATCCTGTGATTAAAATCAATAGCAAAACTACGACTAAATAAAGGAAGGACTGCTAATGGTCCAGACCAGGAACAATTGGTCACTGAATTTTCACAAAGTTTAAAGATCTGTGTAACCGGCTGGATGCAATGGCTCACATCTGTAATCCCAGCACTTTGGGAGGCCTAGGCGGGCAGATCACGAGGTCAGGAGATCAAGACCATCCTAGCTAACACAGTGAAACCCCGTCTCTATTTAAAAATACAAAAAATTAGCCCGGCGTGGTGGCGGGCGCCTGTAGTCCCAGCTACTCAGGAGGCTGAGGCAGGAGAATGGTGTGAACCCGGGAGGTGGAGCTTTTGCAGTGAGCCGCGATGGTGCCACTGCACTCCAGCCTGGGCAATAGAGCGAGACTCCGTCTCAAAAAAAAAAAGATCTGTGTAACCAGCATCCAGATTAAGAAGTAGAACACTGGCCAGGCATGGTGGTTCACATCTGTAATCCCAGCACTTTGGGAGGCCGAGGCGGGTGGATCACCCGAGGTCACGAGTTCAAGATCAGCCAGCCTGACCAACATGGTGAAAGCCTGTCTCTACTAAAAATACAAAATTGGCCGGGCGCGGTGGCTCACGCCTGTAATCCCAGCACTTTGGGAGGCCGAGGCGGGCGGATCACAAAGTCAGGAGATCGAGACCACGGTGAAACCCCGTCTCTACTAAAAATACAAAAAAAAATTAGCCGGGCGCGGTTGTGGGCGCCTGTAGTCCCAGCTACTCGGGAGGCTGAGGCAGGAGAATGGCGTGAACCCGGGAGGCGGAGCTTGCAGTGAGCCGAGATCGCGCCACTGCACTCCAGCCTGGGCGACAGAGCGAGACTCCGTCTCAAAAAAAAAAAAAAAAAAAAAAAAAAATTAGCTGGGTATAGTGGCACATGCCTGTAATCCCAGCTACTTGGGAGGCTGAGGCAGGAGAATCATTTGAACCTGGGAGGCAGAGGTTGCAATAAGCTGAGATCACGCCACTGTACTCCAGCCTGGACAATAATAGTGAAATTCCATCTCAAAAAACAAAAAAAGAAAAAGAAAATAAATAGAACACTGCTACCACCCCAGAAGTTCCTGTCATGCCCTCTGCCACTCATTAATCACCCTAAACCATTCTCCTGACTTCTAGCAGCATAGATAAGTTTGCCTTATTTTTTAGAGACAGAGTCTCACTCTGTCACTCAGGCTGGAGTGCAGTGGCACAACTTTATTCTACTGTTGGTAGACATTCTGGTAGTTTCTGATTTGGGGCTATTGCAAATAATGCTGCTGTGAACATTCTCAAACATGTCTCTTGTTAACCATATATGCATATTTGTGTTGGGTATACACTGTACCTAGAATAGGAACTGCTGAGTCAGAGGGTTAAGCTTAAGTAAATACTGCTCATCCATTTTTCGAAAGCGTTTGTACCAATTTATATGCCCACACTCAGGGGATAAGAGTTCCAGATGCTTCATATTATCATCAACCCTTGGTATTCTCTTTCTTTTCTTTTCTTTTTCTTTCTTTTTTTTTTTTTTGAGACAGAGTTTTGCTCTTGTTGCCCAGGCTGGAGTGCGATGGCTCACTACAACCTCCGCCTCCCAGGTTCAAGCGATTCTCCTGCCTCAGCCTTCCAAGTAGCTTCCAAGATTACAGACGTGCGCCACCACACCTGGCTAATTTTGGATTTTTAGTAGAGATGGGGTTTCACCATGTTGGTCAGGCTGGTCTCGAACTCCTGACCTCAAGTGATCCACCCGCCTCGCCCTCACACCTGCCTTGGCCTCCTAAAGTGCTAGGATTTACAGGTGTGAGCCACCGCGCCCAGCCAACCCTTGGTATTTTCCATCTTCTGGTGCGTGTATAGTGGATCACGATGTGATTTGAATTTGAATTTCCCTGATGATTCATAGAGTTCAGTACATTTCCTTTTTTTTTTTTTTTTTTTTTTTTTTTTTGAGACAGAGTCTTGCTCTTTTGCCCAGGCTGGAGTGCCATGGTGCAATCTCGGCTCACCACAGGTTCAAGCGATTTTCCTGCCTTAGCCTCCAAGTAGGTGAGATTACAGGCACCCACAACAATGCCCAGCTAGTTTTTGTATTTTTAGTAGAGACGGGGTTTCACCATGTTGGCCAGGCTGGTCTTGAATTCCTGACCTCAAGTGATCTGCCTGCCTCGGCCTCCCAAAGTGCTGGGATTACAGGCGTGGGCCACCACACCCAGCCATATATGGTTTTAAGCTATTCAGATATTTCCTTTTATAAAGTGCCTAGTTCATGTACTACCGCATCTCAGTGGTCTTTTTAAAGTCTGTTATAGGGCTGGGTGTGGTGGCTTATGCCTGTAATCCCAGCACTTTGGGAGGCCGAGGCGGGTGGATCACCTGAGGTCAGGAGTTCAAGACCAGCCTGGCCAACATGGTGAAACCCCATCTCTACTAAAAATACAAAAAATTAGCGGGCGTGGTGGCAGGCGCCTGTAATCCCAGCTACTCAGCAGTCTGGGGCAGAAGAATCGCTTGAACTTGGGAGGCAGAGGTTGCAGTGAGCCGAGATCTCGCCATTGCACTCCAACCCGGGCAACAAGAGCGAAACTCCATCTCTAAATAACTAAATAAATACAAATAAAGTCTGTTAATCATTTGGCTTTATTTTTGGTATGCTTAACAAAAATTAGCAGGGCATGGTGGCACATGCCTGTAATCCTAGCTACTGAGGCAAGAAAATCGCTGGAACCTGGGAGGCAAAGGTTGCAGTGAGCCAAGATTGTGCCACTGCACTCGAGCCTGGGCAACTCCATCTCAAAAACAAAAAACAAAAAACAAAAAAAACAAAAAAAAAGCCACTACTAAAAGAATGAAAAGGTAGGCCACAGTGACAGAAGTTATCTGCTTCTATATATATTACAACAAAGGACTTGATTCCAAATTATCTATACATGAAACTCTTACAATAAGAAAAAGATAGTGACCCAATACAAAAATAAGCAAACCAGTTGAACAGGCACTTCACACAAAAGAGGATATCCAAGTGGCTGATAAGTATATAAAAAGACGCTCACAAAGAACGTCTTCAGGGAAATAAATGCAAATTTAAACCACATACCTAGGTGATTTGAATCAAGGCAGTTCTGTTAACTTCTCCTGCTGTATTTACTAATATGTAAATTGGAAATATTAATGCTTATGCTCAGGAATTTACAGTCTGAAGAAGGAATAAATGACACAACTGAAAACTGATAATTATGTATGGAAACACAGAGAATTACATACTAAAAGTCCAGGGCTAGAGACATAGTGGCCATATCTTTTACCCCTAAATCAAATCAAATCAAATCAAATCAAATCAAATCAAATCAAATCCTGGGCTCAAGCGACCATCCCGCCTCGGCCTCCCAAAGTACTGGGATGCCAGGCATGAACCACTGCACCTGGCCAAAAAAAATGCTAAAGAAAGAACGAAATTGGTAACCACAGCGGCATCTCAAGGCAGGGAAACTAAAAGGCTGAGGCCAGGTGGAAAATTTACTTATCACTGTGCTTATAAATAAAATATTTACATTTAAAAACGAACAAAGTCTGCGCGGTCCTAGTGAACCTGGCCGAGGCTTCTGCGTCGAGGATGGCGCGGGTCAGCTGAGGCCAGGAACGCAGGCACTGCCCTACGGCTCTCCAGATCACAGCTCCGCCTCTGCGAGGCCCCGGGGAAACGGGCATCCCTGCTCCAGTGACAGAAGGACAAAGACGGAGCCCGGTGGCTGGGTGTTTCGCCCAGGATCACCAGCGAGCTCAGAGTCCTCCCCGTGACCGCCCCAGGGTGGGCATTTTTAAAAGCAGAGGAAGGGAGGGAACACACTTTTTGGTGCTGTGGCCACCTTGCCTCGCCCAGGGCGGGCGCTCACAGGCTTTGGGGACCCCGCCCGGGCCGCAGAGGGGAGAGGCCGCCCCATGCCCCGCCCCGCCAAATTTAAGAGCCTTCGCCGAACGCCGGGAGGTTCCCAGACAACCGGTCTTGCTCCCGACCTTTTGTAGAATCTTCTCACTCCTCCCGAGCTCCCTTCCTTGCGCCCGTCCCGGCAAGGGACGCGTCATGCCCAGCCCCAGGCCGCGAGGCAGCCCGCCGCCCGCTCCCTCGGGCGCTCGGGTCCGGTCTCCGCGCTCGGGCCGCCCTCCGGCGCCTAGGTTCCCCACCGGCCCGAACACGCCCCGCGCTCCCAGACGCTTCGAGTCCCCCTTCTCTGTCGAGGCCATCCTGGCGAGGCCCGACCCCCGCACGCCGGCGGCCTCCCAGCCGTCGGGCTCCGCCTGCGCCCACCCGGCCTTCTGGACCGCTCCTTTCCTGTGCGCCGCCCCGGGCCTGCCCTGGGCGTGCCCGGCATCGTGGTTGCCCGCCTACCTGAGCGTGGGTCTCTACCCTGTGCCAGGGCCGCGCATGGCTCCCGTCTGCGGCCTGCGGGGCTTCGGCGTCACAGGTACTGCGCGCCCCGCGCCCGCATGCAGGGGACTGGGAGGGGGCTGGAGAGCCTAGGCCGCCACCTCCGGCGGAGGTGCAGGAGAGGGCACTGAGTCTGAGAATCACACACGGCTGGAGTGAGAAGGGGCTTTGCCACCGCTGACCTTGCAGTTGAAGCCGAGGACCGCGACAGTCTGCCGAGAAAGCCTCCGGCGCGAGGCTTGCCCAGCAAGCTGCTGAGGTGGGAGAGGGTGGGTGTGAGGGCGGCGCAGCGCCTGAATGCGGTGGGCAGGAGGCAAGCGCTGGGGCTGCAAGGGGACCCAGCCCTGCTCCCGGTCTCCGCGTCCCTTGACTCCCTCTCACACCCCAGGGTAGCGCTTGGTGGCAGAGACGCTTCCCAAAGCTGCTCTCGACCCGAACCGATGGCCCTGTTTTGTGGGGAGAGAAGTGGACTCTCCGGGCGGTGCTGTTGAGTGAGGAGCTGTTAGGAGCTGGTCAAGGCTCACGCACCGCTACTGCCTCCACTGCTCACGTCTGTGAACTTGGGCTCCACATTTCTCCGCTCTGAGCCTGCGTGCCTGCAATGCTCTTAAGTGGTGCTTAAGGGCCAGGCACTTAAATCTCATGAGAAAGTAACTGTAAGGCTGGGCGCGGTGGCTCACGCCTGTAATTTCAGCACTTTGGGAGACCAAGGCGGGTGGATCACCTGAAGTCAGGAGTTCAAGACCAGCCTGGCCAACATGGTGAAACCCCGTCTCAACTAAAAACACAAAAAAATTAGCAGGGCGTGGTGGCGCACGCATGTAATCCCAGCTACTTAGGAGGCTGAGGCAGGAGAATCACTTGAACCCAGGAGGCAGAGGTTGCATTGAGCCGAGATTGCCCCACTGCACTCCAGCCTGGGCCACAGAGTGAGACTCCGTCTCAAACAAACAAACAAAAGTAACTATAGAGGGAACTTTGCCCTCTAGCATTAAACATCCACCTACACGTGCTTTTGCATTTTTGGTTGCCAGGTTCATGTTTCCCCATGTCCCCACGAAGAAAACAGGAGCAAAGTTAGTCCAACACTTGTCAATCCATACTAAGATAGTTGTAACACAATATTGCCGGGTTCCTACTCCAGGGCACTCGCCCCAGTCCAGCATTTCCTCAACCCATTTCAGCAGTGCATTAACCCCTGGACTCCCAGCCCCATCCAAATTCAACATCACTGGATCTGGCAGCTGTGCCCATCACTCCAAGTCACCTTTCTCTGAGCTCTTCACACACTTGAGGTCTGAATTACAGTTTATTACTTCATGTTACAGTTGTCTCATTTTCAAGTTATTTTTTTGTGTGTGTTTTTTGTTTTATTTTGAGAAGGAGTCTCGCTGTGTCTCCCAGGCTGGAGTGCAGTGGTGCTATCTCTGCTCACTACAGCCTCCTCCTGGGCTCAAGTGATTCTCCTGCCTTAGCTCCAGAGTGGCTGGAATTACAAGCGCCTACCACCACGACCGGCTAATTTTTGTATTTTTAGTAGATATGGGGTTTCCCCACGTTGGGCAGGCTGGTTTTGACTCCTGACCACAAATGATCTGCCTGCCTTAGCCTCCCAAAGTGCTGGGATTACAGGCGTGAGCCACTGCACCCTGCCTCAAGTTAGTTTTTGCATGGGTATCACACCTACACAGTCCAAATGTCAAAATTTGTACTAAGATATATGGAGAGGACTTTCCTCTTTTGCCTGTCACCTAGCCACCTACTTCTTGAGATATTTTATGCATATTTATTACCTGAATACAGATATCCACACACGTCTATTCTTTCCTTCATTTCCCCAGACTCACCATACACTCTGCTCTGTACCTTACTCTAGTCACTCGACCATGTATCTTGGAGATTTTTCCAATCCATAAAGAGCTTCTTTTACAACCACTGAGTAGCCCATTGAAGGAATATATCATAATTTATTCAATCAGGTCCCATTGATGTTTTCTGTCACTGCTGTTATATACAGCACAGCAATGAATAACCTTGCACATAGGCTATTCTAGTATAGTTGGGTTTGTTGGGCTTGCTGTAGTTTTGCCAGATTGCCCTCCACAGAGCTTGCACCCACTTTGCATTCCCGGAGTTCAAAACCAACTGTGTGTGAGAGTGCTCCCTTTTCCTTCACTCTCACCTACATGATGTGTTATCCATCTTAGTTTATCCAACCTGATAGAAGGAAAACAGTATCGCTGTGTTAGTTCAATTTGCATTTCTGTAATAAGTGAGATGGAGAATATTTTCATGTTTAAGGGCTATTGTATTTCTTTTTCTTTTTCTTTTTTTTTGAGACGGAGCCTCACTTTGTTGCCCAGGCTGGAGTGCAGTGGCCCGATTTCGGCTCACTGCAAGCTCCACCTCCCAGGCTCATGCCATTCTGCCTCAGCCTCCCAAGTAACTGGGAGTACAGGCGCCCGCCACCACACCCGGCTAATTTTTTGTATTTTTAGTAGAGATGGGTTTTCACCACGTTAGCCAGGATAGTCTCCATCTCCTGACCTCATGATCCACCCGCCTCGGCCTCCCAAAGTGCTGGGATTACAGACGTAAGCCACCGCGCCCAGCCTTTTTTTTTTTTTTTTTTTGAGACGGAGTCTCGCTGTGTCACCCAGGCTAGAATGCAGTGGCGCAATCTCGGCTCACTGCAACCTCCGCCTCCCACGTTCAAGTGATTCTCCTGCCTCCGCCTCCCAAGTAGCTGGGACTACAGGCACATGTCACCACACCTGGCCAATTTTTTGTATTTTTAGTAGAGACAAGGTTTCACCATGTTAGCCAGGATGGTTTTGATCTCCTGACCTTGTGATGTATTTCTTTTTCTGTGAACTATCTGTTCTTGTATTTTGTCCATACGTATAGTTGGTTATTTAAAACAATCTATTTGTAGGTGCTCTTTTCTATTGAGGAAATTAGCCCTGGCCGGGTGCAGTGGCTCACCCCTATAACCCCAGCACTTTGGGAGGCTGAGGCGGGTGGATCACTTGAACTCAGGAGTTGAGACCAGCCTGGGCAACATGGCAAAACCCCGTCTCTACTAAAAACACAAAAATTAGCTGGGCATGGTGGTGTGCACCTTGGCGGGGGCTGAAGTGGGAGGATTGCTTGTGCCTGGGAGGCAGAGGTTGCAGTGAGCCCAGGTCAAGCCACTGCACTCCAGCCCGGGCGACAGAACAAGACCCTATCTCAAAAAATTAAAAAAGAAATTAGCCCTTTAACTGTAATGAACTACACACTTTTTTCTATTTATTGGCCTTTGACTTTGATTATGGTGGTATTCTTTTGTTACATAGAAAAAATTTTAATTTTTATATGTTCGATGTATTTTTATAAATCAGTTGTTTTTTTTTTCTTTTTTGAGACAGGTTCTCTGTCACTCAGGCTGGAGTGCAGTGGTGCAATCATGGCTTACCACAGCCTCAACCTTCCAGGTGTAAGCACTCCTCCTTAGCCTCCTGAGTAGCAGGGACCACAGGCATACTCAACTAATTTAAAACATTTTTTTTGTAGAGGTGGAATCTCACAATGTTACCCAGGTTGATCTTGAACTCCTGGGCTCAAGCGATCCTCCCACCTCAGCCTCCCAAACTGCTGGGATTACAGGCACGAGCCACTGTGCCTGGCGCCAGGTCTTATATGATACTTGGAAAGAACTTCTTCACTGTGAAGTCATAAAATAACTTCCCCGTTTTTTTCTAAATTTTTGTGGGTTTACCTTTTTACATTTGAAGATTTCCTCCGTTTGGATTTTTTTTTTAGTGCAAGATATTGGCTATGGATCCAGCTTAATTTTTCCCAGATCTGGAAATAATCCCTCTCCTCCCCACTGGATTATCACTTCTGTTTTAATTTTTATAATAACCATTGACTTTCTTCTTGCTCTGTGCCTGGCACACTGCTAAGCACCCTGTAAGCAAACAGCGCATATGTTTTTGTTGTTGTTGTTGTGGTAGTTGTTGTTGTTGAGACAGGGTCTTGCTCTATTGGCAAGGAGTGATCTCGGCTTGGCTCACTACAACCTCTGCCTCCCGGGCTCAAGTGATCCTCCTGCTTCAGTCTCCCAAGTAGCTGGTCTGCAGTTGTGCACTACCACACCCGACTAATTTTTATATGTTTGTAGAGATAGGGTTTGGCCATGTTGTCCAGGGTGGTCTCCAACTCCTGGGCTCAAGTGATGGGCCCATCTCAGCCTCTCAAAGTGCTGGTATTACAGGCATGAGCCACTGTGCCCAGACAGCACCATGTTAAAATCTGGACATCTCTGGAAGTAGGGATTAATTATCATCATTTTACATATGAGGAAATCAAGGCTCACAGAAGTACATTGACTTGCCCAAGGTCCTCTGGCTGGTAATTGGTGGTAGAGCTGGGATTCCAACTAGAGGCTTTTTTTTTTTTCCCCAGACAGAGTCTGACTCTATTGCCCAGGCTGAAGTACAGTGGCACAATCTTGGCTCACTGCAACCTCCACCTTCCAGGTTCAAGCCATTCTCCTCCCTCAGCCTCCTGAGTAGCTGGGATTACAGGTGCCCACCACCACACGTGGCTAATTTTTGTATTTTTAGTAGAGACAGGGTTTTGCCAAGCTGACCAGGCTGGTCTTGAACTCCTGACCTCAGGCTATCCGCCCACCTCAGCCTCCCAAAGTACTGGGATTACAGGTATGAGTCACCATGCCTGGCCTCAACTAGAGCTCTTAAGGAATACACAATACAGCCTACTCTCTTCCTCAAAGGTCAACTTCTGATTCTGAAACAAGGCTGACTAGGTACACCAGGCTGTATGTCTGATGGGCTTTTCCTGATCTTTTGGTCTACCTTGGCAGGCACAGAGTAAGCCTAGTGGGCCCAGTGGTTGGAGTCCTAAGCAGCCAGGGCTCCAGACACACTCCCTTTGTTGGGGCAGTCTGTCTGCCAGCCCTGACTCCCCAAGGCTAGTGGGGGCTGAATGGCCTTAGCATTATGCTTGCCATTCTTCTGCCTGGAATACTGTCCTCCCAGATAACCCAATGACTCACTCCCTCATTCCCATCAAGATTTGACTTAGGAACTGCTCCTGGTTGATGCATCTCCACTGGCCCACAGCTTGGTCTCATCCATTCCCATGGCTTAAAATACCATCTATATAAGCTGATGACTCCCAATTTTTTTTTTTTTTAATTGAGACAGAGTCTTGCACTGTCGCCCAGGCTGGAGTGGAGTGGGCTCTATCTTGGCTCACTGCAACCTCTGCTTCCTGGACTCAAGCAATTCTCCTGCCTCAGCCTCCTGAGTAGCTGGGATTACAGGCATGTGCCACCATGCCCAGCTAATTTTTGTATTTTTAGTAGAGACGGGGTTTCACCATGTTGGCCAGGCTGGTCTCGATCTCCTGATCTCAAGCGATCCGCCCACTTCAGCCTCCCAAAGTGCTGGAATTACAGGCATGAGCCACTGTGCTCAGCGATGACTCCCAAATTTGTATCCTCAGCTCAACCCTCTCTTCTGACTTGTATCTCTTCTGACCTCACTTCTAAGACGTAAGCTCCATAACGACAGAGATTTTCTGTTTTGTCCTGAAACCATGCATGACACACAGCAGACGTTCAAAAAGTATATTTGTTCAATGAATTAAAAGGGTGAAACCCTGGGGGACTCTTCTCTGCCCATTCCATGGTGTTGCCAGAAGCAGTCAAGGAAAGGAGAGGAAGGCAAAGAGAAGGGAGGTTTGGCAACTCCTATTAGGGGCCAGAAGTGAAGCCACTTGGCTAGACAGTAGTGGTGACAGACAGAGTCTCATTGCATTGTCCCTTCTTTCCCATTTGTTTGTTTCCTGTTATTTCTGCACAGTCTCTTTCCACTGTCTTCTTGCACTGTTACCTGGCCAAGGGGAAGGCAAGGTAGTAGAGCTGTGTGTGCCTTCTCATTTTGCCAAGATGGGAGTGCCGGGGGCTTCTGGCTAACCTCCCCTGCTGCTGGCTAACCTCCCCTGCTGCTGGTTGCTCTTTAGGGTTGGAGCTGGCTCATTGCTCAGGACTCTGGGCCTTCCCAGACTGGGCCCCAACGGAGGACCTAAGGGACACTGAGAGACAGCAAAAGAGAGTCCGAACTATGTTTAACTTGGAGCAGCTGGAAGAGTTGGAGAAAGTGTTTGCAAAACAGCACAATCTGGTGGGGAAGAAGAGAGCCCAGCTGGCAGCTCGGCTCAAACTTACAGAGAACCAGGTGGGAGTAGGGACTCCTGTTGGGCCTGGGCTGCACCTGGGGACAAACACTACCTCAGCAAGGCCCTAAACGGAGGGTGGGAGGAAGACGTGGACCCTCTTCCCTGTGCCAGGCTGTTGAGGGGACAGGCCCTGACTTTTTGCACGCTCTATATAATGAAAAAAAAGTCCCATTTGAAGTCACATTATGTGAACAGCTTGGAATGTTAACTTAGATTATTAGTCTAAAAACTGATAATAAAGGATATCCATGCTAAATAAGGACCTGCTAGTAAAATTAAGTAGATGTGGCCAGGTGTGGTGGCTCACACCTGTAATCCCAGCACTTTGGGAGGCCGAGGTGGGCAGATCACAAGGTCAAGAGTTCAAGACCAGCCCAGCCAACATAGTGAAACCCCGTCTCTACTAAAAATACAAAAATTAGCTGGGTGCCTATAATCCCAGCTACTTAGGAGGCCGAGGCAGGAGAATCGCTTGAGCCCGGGAGGCAGAGGTTGCAGTCAGCAGAGATCATGCCACTGCACTCCAGCCTGGGCAACAGTGCGAGACTCCGTCTCAAAAAGCAACAACAACAAAAAAAAAGAAAAAAGAAAAAAGAAAAAAATTAAGTGGATATTGAAGAGAGTCAATATAGTCAATGTTTCTTTCACCCCTATATTCCTCTCCAGCTATTATGTCAATTCTCTGCTCCTTTCACAGGCAAACTTCTCAAGAACTTGCCATGGTCACTTTGTCAGTGTCCTCACTTCCCACTCCTTCACACATTCCAACATGACTTTTCCCTACCACGCCATCAAAACTTCTCAGCAAGGTCTCTAATAACTCCATGTTGCCAGAACCAACAATATAACACTTTACTTTCTTCAACTCAGTCCACCACTCAGCAGCTCTTAGTACTGGACAGTCAGCCACCCCATCCCTTATTGAAACATGTTCCTCATAGCCTCCAGACACCATGCTGTCTGGTTTTCTTCCCAGCTCTGTCTCCTTGGCAGGCTACCCTTCCCTTGGGGACCTCGAAATCTCTTCCCAGCTGGTCTCATCTATTCCCATGGCTTAAAATGCCATCTATAAGCCAATGACTCCCAAATTTGTATCCTCAGCACAACCATCTTGTCTGACTTATATCTCTAACTACCTTCTTGGTGATTCCACTTAGATGTCTCATGGGCACGTATCTGAAACCCAAGTCTAAACCTCAATTCCTGACTTTTTTCTTGCCCAAATCTGTTCCTTTCCCATACATGCCTCCACCATCCACCTGGTTACTCAAAAACCCCATCATCCTAGATTCCTCCTCCTCCCCTGCTTCCAACCATCATTGAGCCTTGTCATCTCTACCTCCAAAATACAGCTGGAGTTGCTTCACTTCTCTCCGTCACCCCTAATGTACGCCCCAGCTCTCCCGGGGCTGCTGCAGTGGCCTCTCTCCTGTCTCCCTGCTTCTGCTGCCATCCATGCTTCACACAGCAGCCAGGTGCACAGTGCACTTCGGATGTAAATAGGATTATGTGGGCCCACGTAAAAGCCTCATGGGTGACACTCCTTATCTATATGGCCTTCCAGGTCCTGGGTGATCTGGCAGCCGCTGACCTCTCCCATTTCCCTCCCTTGACTTTCTCCTCTCACTCTCATCCGTGCTCTTCTCCTTCCTGGTTCTCAAACACTCCAAGCTTGGTTCCATTTCAGATCCTTCCTACAGGTTGTTCCCTGCCCTGTGGGCCTGCTCTTCTCTGTCCCCATCAGGTGGGCCTCTCTCTCTTTGAGCCTCAGCTTTAGTGCTGGTTCCTCAGGGAGGCCTCCTCTACCCAAAGCCTTGTTTGTACCCCGTTTTGTGTTTACATAGCTCTTTGTTTGTTTACGTGTTTCTTGCCAGTGTTTCTTCACTAGCTCCTGAGCTCCACGAGGGTAGGCAGCTTGCCTCTGTTGCTCGCCACTGTATCAGCATCACCTAGGATGGTGCTTAGCACATCCTGGAAGCTCAGTAAATACTCGGATGAATGAATGGTGTCTGGAATTATAGAAAGGGGTGTTTTGGAGGAAGTGCCTCCCTGAGAAGGAAGAGCAAATATTGGCCAGGCAGAGAGGGGTGTTCACTCCAGGAATTGGGAAGCAGTGGGACCTGCTGGTCACATTCTGATCTCTGCCCACTGTCTCCAATTATAGGTGAGAGTCTGGTTCCAGAACCGCAGGGTCAAGTATCAGAAGCAGCAAAAGCTGAGGGCAGCGGTTACATCTGCCGAGGCTGCCTCCCTGGATGAGCCTTCCAGCAGCTCCAACGCCAGTATCCAGAGTGATGATGCCGAGTCAGGAGTAGACGGCTGAGGACTGGGACAGAGGCCCTAGCCAGGCTGCCTGGGCTAGTTCCTCCTGGGGGTACCCACTGGAGCTCCCTGCCTCACACTTCAACAAAAAGCCTCCTCAACCAGAGGAATCTGAGCTGTCAAGCAGGGACCCCCTTTTCTATACTGATTTCTGGAAACTGGAATAATGTAATAATTGGAGGCACAGATTCTTGCCTTCAACTATGTCCTTGGCCAACCTATGGAACTTCCGAGCCTTTTTTCTTTATATGTATAATGGGTACATTCATAACTTAGACCACCCAGGGGTGAGAAGATGTCTGTAAAGCAATAATGTGCCAGGCACAGTGCGAAGTGTGTGGTTACTGTTAAGGCTTGTAAGCCCCTGAGTAGAAAAGACCAAATAGAAAAAAAAAAAAAAACGTTTTTCTTTTGCTTTCACCCCACAACAATCAACACAGAACACTTCTGTGACCAAACGTATAGGTGTGTACCCCACATTCCAACCTCTAATTCAGTAAATTCTGACATGATCTACCTGCAGGTAGTGTCTGACCCCACAGATTGAGGGCTCATTCCACAAGGCAGCCCCTCCATTTTTTTTTTTTTTTTTTGAGACAGAGTGCAGTGGTGCGATCTTGGCTCACCACAACCTCTGCCTCCCGGGTTCAAGTGATTCTCCTGCCTCAGCCTCCCCAAGTAGCTGGGACTATAGGTGCACACCACCACGCTTGGCTACTTTTTATATTTTTAGTAGAGACGGGGTTTTACCATATGGTCAGGCTGGTCTTGAACTCCTGACCTTGTGATCCACCCACCTCAGCCTCCCAAAGTGCTGGGATTACATGCGCGAGCCACCACCCAGCCCAACCCTGCCCTTTTTGTTTTATATGGAGTCTTAAGGTCTATCAGTCATCAGTCAACTCATTAGCATATGAAAAAACATCACTTCAGAGATTCCAGGGATTTTAGGAGTCTATGCCAGGAAATCGAGATGAAGACCAAATATATATTTCATAATATCACAGCTCCTCTCACCTGGGGGAGTGATACCTGTACCAGCAATTAATATTTTCCTGGCCTGGCTGTGGAGAAGGAACCTCTTTGAATAAGCATCTGGGCATAGAAGACTCTTTCCCCATCAGGAGTTGAGAGCAAAGAGGAGAAGGTAAAACTGTTTAGCCCACTTCACAAAGTTTCCCAACGTTTTCTTGTTTTGTCTGAACTGTTACCATTCTCAGCAGCAGCTCAGGCCCAGCAGCCAAGACAAGGTCTCGCTCTGTCACCCAGACTGGAGTGCAGTGGTGCAATCATAGCTCACGGCAGCCTCAACCTCCTGGGCTCAAGTGATCCTCCCACCTTAGCCTCCTGAGCAGCTGAGTCTACAGGCACGTGATACCACGTCTGGCTAATTTTTAAACATTTTTGTAGAGACAACGTCCCTTTGTTGCCCAGGCTGGTCTTGAACTCCAGGCTTCAATTGGTTCTCCTGCCTTGGCCTCTCAAAGCCCCATCTTTTTATAGAAGTATTTGTGTATGCCAAGGCTGGCATTTTGTCATAAACTCTGCTGTGTGTTCACAGGACAGTTATAATTTCCCCCTTTCATGACTCTGACTCATGGCTCCTTTTTTTTTTTTTCAAGAATGTGCTCGATTTCTCTGAAAGAAACCTGCTGCCAGGATTTTCAGAGCTGATTTCTGTAGCACAGACCATTCAGATTCTAGAATGGCTGTTGGGGACTGAGCTGAGGGGTGGAAGGAAGCCTGCCCTGCCACCTGGTGGTGAGTGAGGGCACGGCCCCCAGCTGCTCTCGGGGTAGGTCTGCCCCCAAGTCCGTGGACTATTCGCTCCCTGACACCGGGCTGCAGGCTTGAGAGGACCCAGGGTCGGTTTCAAGAACCTTTTCTCTGGCCCTGCCAACTATCTATCTTTCCCAAGTCCGTGGACTATTCACTCCTTGACACCAGACTGCAGGCTTGAGGGGAGGCAGGGTCAGTTTCAAGAACCTTTCTCTGTCCCTGTCAACTATCTATCTATCTATAATTATTTGATAGATAATTGTGGCTTGATCACGGCTCATTGCAGTCTCGACCTCCCCAGGTTCAGATGATCCTCCCACGCACCACCATGCCCGGCAAATTTTTCTATTTTTTGGAGAGACGAGGTCTCACTACGTTGCCCAGTCTGTTCTTGAGCCCGAGAGCTGGAGGCTGCAGTGAGCCGAGATCGCCCCATGCCAGTATGGGTGACAAAGCGAGACCCTGTCTCAAACAAAACACACAAAATCAGGGGACAAGGAAACAAAACAAGGCTTGATAGTCAGGCCTAGCTGTGGGGACAAATGCCATAGGTCTGTGGTTTGCAGCTTTTTGGGGTCCTGAATGTGAGAACAGGCCCCTCCCCCTTTTCACGACAGTGTGTGCATATGCACACTCACTTCTGTATCCAGTTTCAGAGGTTCTCAGACCTGAGGTCCACTATGGACTCCTCTACTACCCCCGGGTTGCAAGGTCCCTAAGCCACTGAAGAATCTGAGAGAGGCACAAGTCCACCCTGACCTTTGGCAGGACTGTCTCCCCTGCTGCCAGAGGGATTACCGAGAAAGGAAATCTTGTCCTGGACTCTTCAGGTGCGGTGAGTGAGCTCCAGGGTATAAGCTAGTCCTTCCCTTCAGGCTGAGAGCTAGGGAGGATAGGAGTAAGTTGGCCTTCTGCTGTCCCACTCTAGGGCTGGGTCCAGAGAGCGCTTTACTCAGTGAAGACAGGCCACTGTGTGGACAGAGACAACATACACAGAAACATGCATCATAGGCCGGGCGAGGTGGCTCACGCCTGTAATCCCAACACTTTGGGAGATCGAAGCGGGCGGATCACTTGAGGTCAGAAGTTCGAGACCAGCCTGGCCAACATGGTAAAACCCGCTAAAAATACGAACATTAACTGGACTTAGTGGCGCACACCTGTACGCCCAGCTCCTCGGGAGACTGAGGCAGGAGAATCACTTGAACCTGGGAGGCAGAGGTTGCAGCGAGCCGAGATCGCGCCACTGCACACCAGCCTGGGCGACAGAGTGAGACTGTCTCAAAAAAAAAAAAAAAAAAAACATGCCACGGACTCAAAGACACACACATCAAAACTATGTACGCGTACACAGACTCTGATACAGAGGTACAGACACAAAAAGGTACCGATGTAAAAGCACAAAGGCAGGCCCAACTACACCCCCGTCAACAAACCACGGCACTTAAATTCAGACTTGGTGGAGCGCAAAACCTCGCAACCTCCGAGGCACTCTCGCCGGGGGCGGGCCAGAAGGGGGTGGGGCCTCGCAGGTCGAGGTGGGGTTAAGGGTCATAAGGCGGAGGCGCGCCAAGATGGCGGCCTCCACGTGCGACGTGTTCTCCTTCTGCGTGGGCGTGGCGGGCCGCGCCCGGGTCTCCGTGGAAGTCCGTTTCGTGAGCAGCGCCAAGGTGAGGTCGGGGCGGGTCCTGCTGGGAGCCTCAGCCCAGTCCGGCCACGGAGACAGCCGTGCAGGACTCCATGCCCGCAGCCTAGAGGCTTCCGTGCCGCTCGGACGCTACGGCCCGGCCCCTGCTCGCGGCCCGGGGGCTCCCAGTCTGTCCCCGCGCGCAGGCTCGTGGCGCGGTCACGCGATAGACCCGGGCCTCCGGAGTCTCCGTGCGCATTTCCTCCCAGCGGAATCCGGCCAGCCTGCCGGAGGCCCTGCTGTGACTGCTCGGGGCGGGGCTAGGGGGCTTTGCTGCTGGGTCCCTGGAACTGTGGGCGGGGACGTGCTGGGCAGAGAGAACTGAGGTGTAAAAGAGTGTGGGTCCTCACGAACTTAATGTATGAAATTTGGTGGGGGGATGAGGAGACAGGCCAAGACCCTTCACGAAGGTCCTTGGAGTGCTGAGGAATTTGGACCAGAGTCCAAAGGCCGTGGGGGCGTTGGGAGAATTTTTAGCCGGAAGGTGACATGATTTTGTCGTTTTTATTGTGTTCCAAAAGTTCATTGTGGAAAAAAATAGAAATGCGTGTAAGGAGAGAAAATATAAAAATCACTCATACTTCTATACTTGTGCAAAGATGTGTACGTTAAAATTACATTTTTAGAAATTGCTTTTTGATGCAGCAGTGAGTCTTTCAATATCAAGCCTATTTCTACATATTAATTTTTAAGAGGTGAGTAGTAGCTTTTTCCGTGAGAGGGCCGCAACCCTCTCAACCAACCCCTTATTAATGGACCCTTTATTGTTGTGTTTTTGAAACCTGGAGTCAAAAATCTTAGAGCTCATTTTCTATGTAAACATCCTTTTGTTTTGTCCAGCACTATTTTTTTCCTAGTTATCTTTGCCTATTGATATGTGCAAAATGATATTTGTTTTCATTTATGTTTCTTTGGTTACTAGTGAGGTTGAATAATTTATCCTGTGTAGTGGCTGTGTGTATCGTTGTTTATTGCCCAAGATGTAAGATCTCTAGTTGTCTGTCATCTGCTCTCAGCATTATCGTATTGATTTAGTTTCCCAGCCCAACCTTCCCTTGCCCCCCTTCTGCTCCAAAGGTATCTGGAGCACTCTGCTCCTTCCCTGGTAAATCAGCTTCCCTACATCCTTGGTCTCCTTACCTGTTCATATCTCCATCTCTATAGTCTCTAGTGTTCCTGGGTGGCCACAGTTTGAAGATGTCTCAGTTCCATCATTCTTGGTTTGCAGTAATTTTCCTCACCTTTTTCTTCATTAGCCCCCAGTCTCTCAGCCTCTTCCTCTCTTCATTTCTTCCCTCTCACTTCATCACTTCAGCCACTCTCCTTGCACAGATTTCCTGGCCCAGGCATCTGTCAAGGCTCCAGCCAATCGCCCTTTCCTTGCCTATATCTGATCTGCAGCTGGAGAAAATAACATACCTTCCTGGACTTGGTAACAGCGTGGATTATCCTGGGCTTTTTGCTTCTCTATTCAAATAAGATTGGTTTGTGATTTTTTTTCTCTGTGTTATTTTCCTCAAGTTACCACATGAGGGTTATGTGTGTGTGTGTGTGTGGTTTTTTTTTTTTTTTTTTTGGTAAAATAAAAAAGCTTTGCATGTTTTCTGTCATTACATTGTTTAAATAGCGGTTTGAGAGAATTGGGTCATGAAACTTTATAGACCAGGGCCTCAAGTGGGAGTAGTTTTTGACTACTTTTTATTGCTTCTGTGGATAGGAATGACTTTTCAAAAATTTATCAACTATTATGCCAGAGACATGACCAATCAGAACAGAAACTTCACCAGGTCCAGTGGAAGCCAGCTGGACTACCATACTGGTGCACTAGCCAGATAGCAGCATGGCTTATTGTGGGCTTTCTTCTTTTAATCAAGATTTTAAAATCTACTACATAGTCTGCCCGGGCATGGTGGCTCATTCCTATAATTCCAGCACTTTTGGAGGCTGAGGTGGGCTGATCACTTGAGGTCAGGAGTTCAAGACCAGCCTGGCCAACATGGTGAAACCCTGTCTCTACTAAAAATACAAAAATTAGGCCGGGTACGGTGGCTCACACCTGTAATCCCAGCACTTTGGAAGGCCGAGGCGGGCGGATCACTTGAACTTGATGTCAGGAGTTCGAGACCAGCCTGATCAACATGGTAAAACCCCATCTCTACTGAAAATACAAAAATTAGCCGGGTGTAGTGGTGCATGCCTGTAATCCCAGCTACCTGAGGCCAAGGCATGAGAATTGCTTGAACCCGGGAGGCAGAGGTTGCAGTGAGCTGAGGTTGTGCTACTGCACTTCAGCCTGGGCAACAGAGGGAGACTCTGTCTAAAAAAAAAAAAAAAAAAAAAAAAAAATCTACTACATAGTCTTAGAGTTTTGCACAATTTTTTTTTTTTTAATAGAGATGGGGTCTTGCTATGTTGCCCAGAATAGTCTCAAACTCTTGGGCTCAAGCGATCCTTCATCCTCACTTCCCAAAGTGCTAGATTTACAGGCATGAGCCACCACATCCAGCCTGCATGATTTTTTTTTAATACTTTTTTTTTCAAATTGGAAGGATGTATGGTTTGTCCCTTTTCATTCAGGTTCAGTGCTCTCCAACCTTCTTTTTTTTTTTGAGATGGAGTCTTACTCTGTCACCCAGGCTGTAGTGCAGTAACGCAATCTTGGCTCACTGCAACCTCCGCCTCCTGGGTTCAGGTGATTCTCCTGCCTCAGCCTCCCAAATAGCTGGGACTATAGGCGAACACCACCATGTCCAGCTAATTTTTGTATTTTTAGTAGAGACAGGGTTTCACCATATCATTCAGGCTGGTCTTGAACTCCTGACCTCGTGATCCGTCCGCCTCAGCCTCCCAAAGTGCTAGGATTACAAGCGTGAGCCCCTGCGCCCAGCCCAACCTTAATATGAGTTAGAGCTCTGTTTTCCTTGAAGTATGCTCATCAGTTTTGGGAATGAGTGACTTTATAAAGGAACAACTCTGATTCTTTTCTCTTTATTTTGATTACTAAATATTTTCTGCATTTAGTCCTTCACAAAGAGAGGGAGATCTATATTTGTCCAATATTGAAATTTGAGATTGTCAGAAATAATGTGAGTCCCCTGTTCATATTGTCTTGTCCCATAGAGGAAGGCCAAGTTTTCAATTTGCTAGATTGGGACGGGATACAAGGCATAGGGGGAAGGGCTTCCAGGAAGCCAGGCAAGGGTGTGCCCAGGGCTTTGCCTTCTGGTTTTGTTTCACCTGTCCCATTCTACTGTGAGATAGAGCTTCCAGAGTTGTTCACAGGGTTGAGATTATTCGCTCTGCGTTTGAGAGCAACCCTATCTGGCCTTCTAAGGAGTCAGGGAGCTACCTGGGAGGCAACACTGACATGTCATTTTGCTTTGATGTCAAGCATTTTTTTTCCTCTCCTTTTGTTGCGGCAGCTCAGTGTTGGCAGGGCTCCACACATCTTCTTTGAGTAGTGGGAGTATATGCCCAATAAGGCCAGTAACTGCCTGGGTTCTGAAGCCATCTGCTGAGTCCTTTTGCACGTTTGAGAGATGGCAGTTCAGGGGTTGTTTTCTCATCTTTCATCCTTTACATGATGTATATAGTGTTTTAGACCAGTGCTTCTCAAACTAACATGCATGTGAATCACCTGGGCATCTTGTTACGCTGCAGATTCTGATTCAGCAGGTCTGGGGCGGGGCCTAAGATTCTGCATTTCTAACAGAGTCCTAGGTGATGCCCATGTTGCCAGTTCCTGTACCTCTCATTGAGTAGGAAGAAGCTAAAGCTCATAAGGTACATTCATCTGTGCTATATCGTTGCACCCTGGAAACTACCTTGTAGGTATTATTATAATGCTCACTTTTCAAATGGGGAACAGATATAAAGTGAAGCAGTTGGCTCAAAGGTTCACAGCAAGTTAATGTTAGGACTGGTACTAGTATTAGCTCCCTTCTTTCAGTGCAACCCCCAAGGACTTGTTGGATGCCAGGCACTGTGCTAGGTGCTGTGGGTATTCAGCTGACCAAGGAAGAGGGCACATTCTCCCCCAAACAAGGCTTCCCTATCCCATGGTGTAGGATTTCTCTGCAGGCCTGTGTAGCAACACCACTGCCAGGATCCTGGAGTGGCATGTGGCTGACTGAGAGATGAGTGCCCTGCTGTTACCAGCTCCTGGTACTGGAGGCCCCAGCCTGCTATAAGCCTTGGCCCTGCTCTGGCCATACTCAGAAAATTTCTCTGAGTAATCTGAGATGACTGCCATTGTGGCTTCCTCCCTGTTCCAGGCCTTCTGCTCTGAATGGGCTGAAAGGAGTGCAACTGAAAATAGGTCAGAGCTGCATTTCCAGAGGAGAAAGTTATGGAGGGTACTGACCAGTCTCCATGAACTCACAGAGGCAGAGGCCTCTCCTAAGAGTCAGGCATGTGGGAGTGAGGCTGGACAGCCTCCTGGAAGCGCTTGGAGCTATGTCTTCTGTTCCTTCTTACAGCCATCCTATCCCTCTGCCCTCTTAGGGAAAGGGCCTGTTTGCCACACAGCTGATCCGGAAGGGGGAGACCATCTTCGTAGAACGGCCCCTGGTGGCTGCACAGTTTCTCTGGAATGCACTTTATCGCTACCGAGGTGAGTACAGCTCTCCTACTCCTTATGGCTGCTGGGCCCAGTCGCCTTTGTGCATGGAAGTGAGCTGCATACATCCCTACTGGCTGATGTCTCTGGAACTCTGGGTGTTGGGAGGAAATGCTGTCTTCCATTGAAGGACTATGCCTGAGAACCACGCCTCTGTCCAGTCTCAGGTGTTTGAGGCTAATTCCTGTGGTGGGAGTCTCTTCAGATGTGCTCCTTAAGGGAGCACAGCAGGACTCAGGCAAGTTTGACTCCATGGTCATGCTGAAGGCCCAGTGCCAAAGTGGAGTCCTCCACCAAGAGGAGGCTACATGGTCCTTGTTCAAAGAAGGCTGAGTTAGGGGTGAGCACAAGTAGGATGCCCTTGGCTTTGCTGACCACATGCTTTTTCACACTTTTCTTCTTTTGGAGTTGTGGGGAGGGGGACGGAGTTTCACTCTTGTTGCCCAGGCTAGAGTTCAGTTGTGCGCTCTCGGCTCTCTGCAATCTCTGCCTCCCAAGTTCAAGCAATTCTCCTGCCTCAGCATCCTGACTAGCTGGGATTACAGGCACGCACAACCATGTCCACCTAATTTTTGTATTTTTAGTAGAAACGGGGTTTCACCATGTTGGCCAGGTTGGTCTTGAACTCTTAACCTCAGCTGCTCCACTTGCCTTGGCCTCCCAAAGTGCTGGAATTACAGGCATGAGCCACCGTGCCCGGCCCACACATTTCTTAAGCTGGAGACACGCAATGAAAGGAGGGTCAGTTGGCCCCAGAGTATGGGAAAAGCCCAGTGTTGGGGTGGTAGGGGAGCCCCACAGAGTGAGTCTGATTAAGAAGCAAGGAAAGTTAGACAATAAGGGCCAGGAGGTCCTTGAGAGGGAGGAGGGGATCATCTACCTTTGGCTGCATGTGAAATTCATTCATTCATTCATTCATGCATGCATGTAATTATTCATTTACTCACTTCCCAAACTTTTATGAAAACACCAGAATGGTGCCTGACACATAGCAGGTGCTCCATAGGGCTGTGAAAGGGATAGATATGGCCTCTGTTCTCAAGACATTGTCGTGTCTGGCTCTCACCCTCAGCCTGTGACCACTGCCTTCGGGCACTGGAGAAGGCAGAGGAGAATGCCCAGAGGCTGACCGGGAAACCAGGCCAGGTTCTGCCTCACCCAGAGCTGTGCACTGTGCGCAAGGACCTCCACCAGAACTGTCCTCATTGCCAAGTGAGTATTCTTGGGGAGTATACCTGGAAGGGGGTGGGTGAGGGAGGCCTTAGCTGGAGTCCTCAGTGGGGACACAGGAGCAATGACAGACCTGGTCATGGCCCTTGAAACCTATAATGTAGGATAAGATGTTGAAAAGGCTTGGTTATTGTTCCAGTTTCATCCTCCCTGGCACAGTTACATTGTCTGGAAAATGGGCTTGGTGGGAGCTCGCTTTCTTCCTGGGGACCTGGCAAGTGCTCTCCCCTCTACCTGAAAAGTTCTCTTCCCTTTCTGTGGTTTTGTAAGCCTAGGTGTGCCTTTCACATGTCCCCAGAGCACCCTATGTTTTCTCTTCTCATAATACATCTAAGCTACAGCTCAGGGGCTATTTGTGGAAGGAATGCAGTTAGAGGAGGTGATACTAGGGCCAGATCCTAGGGTACTGACTTCTATCCCACCTAACAGGTGATGTACTGCAGTGCAGAATGTCGGCTGGCAGCCACTGAGCAATACCACCAGGTCCTGTGCCCAGGCCCTTCCCAGGATGACCCCTTGCATCCTCTCAATAAGCTTCAGGAGGCATGGAGGTGGGTCACTTTTCCTCTCTTCTTTCCTTTATCCTTTCCTCTCAGGTTGCCTGCCTGGGGTCATCAGGTGTTGCCATCTTTCTTAAGTTACAATCCCTTGGATTTTTCCTCCTTTCTTAGGGTTAAACAGAAGTCACATCACCCTATCCGCTGCTTTTAATCTGGGCTGTCAGTCCTTCTGTCCTTAGCATTTAACACTCTCCCAGAAAGAGCCCCATTAAGCCAATTGGGATTCAAAGTCTTGCCTAAGTCCTTGCCTATGAACTTTCTCTCTTGGTAATTGATGGAATTGGTAGGAAGTTTTCTCTGTACCAGTCAGACTCGGCTTCCCTGAGCTCAGCTACTAGGGAGAGAATTTCTAGGCCAATCTTTTTTCTCTTTCCCCAGGAGCGTTCACTACCCACCTGAGACTGCAAGCATCATGTTGATGGCCAGGATGGTGGCCACAGTGAAGCAGGTGAGCCCACCCAACCCTCTCGGGGAAGCTGACTTTGGCCCCATTCAACCCTTGGTCTTGGTCTTTTCCTGACCTCAAAGCCCTAGCTTGGATGCAGAGTTCTTCCTGGCCTTCCCAAAGGAGAGCTCCTTGCTATATAAAACCTTAGGAATGCGCTAAACATAAATCAGGCATAGGGAGTGGAGGGCTCATTTTGCCTGTAGTCTTTTTTTTTTTTTTTTTTAACTTAAAGACCAGTGTGATAGTATGCCTATAGTTTCTGATACAGAAGATGCCTTGTGCAGTAGCAATTCATGCATTTGATTTATAAGCACCACTTTTTCAGGATTGCGTCTTACATAAAGCGAGAGAAGCCACTCTAACCGCCCTTCTATTAATGTTGTTCCTCAGCCTCTTTCTCGTGTTTTCCAAGTGTTGTTGAATTGGCTATCTGGGCTCCAGCTGGGGAGATGGTTTGGGGTGGGCACCATTGGGAGGAAGCCTCAGGCAGAGGAAGGGCCCCTATAAGCTCCTATGTGGTGGTATTTCCTAAGTGGGTGGGAGTGCCAGTAAGAAGGTGGGTGTCTGTGACCCTTAAGTATATTTGTTCACTGCAGGCGAAGGACAAGGACCGTTGGATCAGGCTCTTCTCCCAGTTCTGTAACAAAACAGCCAACGAAGAGGAAGAAATTGTCCATAAACTTCTGGGAGACAAATTCAAGGTTATTCTTCTCCCATGGCCTGTCTCATTCCCTCCCCAAATACCCTAGGATGTCTCTGGCCATCTGTGGGAAGCACCACATTTGATCACTTCTCAGCTACAGGAAGGAGTTAGCACTTGGGTCCAGAAATAGATTCAGAGGACTTACGTTCCTGCCACTGTTTACTTCATGACCTCATGTGGACCCACAGTTGGGAAGTGGGGTGACAACAGAGGAAGGGCGTGTTGGATGCCCTGCCCTGAAAGTGCTCCCTAACTGGTGTTAGAAGGCAGGACTTGTCATAGGAGAGCAGTGGGAAAATCAGGTAGAATGGAGACTAGAGGGTTGTGGGGCCACAGAATCAGAGAGCAGCTTGAAACTGCCCATGTCTTGAGTGACCATTCCCAATCAAAGAGTATGGGTCCTCACTGAGGACAGCAGACTTCCCTGCAGGAGCTGCCTGAGGGTGGAGGCAGGTGTGTAAAAGGTTTGCATCTGGGGTGGGCCCTGTTGCACTGAACTTACAGGAAGGGAGTGGGAGAGCCCAGCTGGTCTGGAGGCCAGGTCAAGGGAGATTTGACGGTGGTGGTGTGGATAGACATTTCAGGCTGTCTCAGCCTTGCTGGTACAAGTGCTGGAAAATGGAGAGAAATTTGGGTTTGCCACCCCAGGTTGGAACAGGCCGGCAGACTGCCAAAGCTCTTTGGAGGTGGATTTTGTGGCCTTCCTTTGGCCCTACGGAAAGCTCAGTCTACAGAGCTGGCCCTTTTTCCTTCCCTCCCTAGTCGCCTGGGCCCTGCCTGGGTGCTAATGGGAAATCCCCAGGGATACAAATCTCTCTCTGCTTCCCCTAAACCAGGGCCAACTGGAACTTCTGCGGAGACTCTTCACAGAGGCCCTCTATGAGGAAGCAGTCAGTCAGGTGAGTGAGGAGAGGGTGGGACCAGTGGCCTCCTTGTTACTCCAGCTTTCCAGGAGCAACAAGGTCAGCATCTCCTACTGGGACAGCTGAGCCAAAGCCGACTTGGTCTTCTGGAGTTGGAATGAGCCTGACTCACAGAAGGCTTCCCGAACAGAGTCCAATTGGAAGAAAAGCAAGTGGCTGTTAACATGAGCGCTTATCTCTTTATCTCTTTTTTGCCCCCACAGTGGTTCACTCCAGATGGATTCCGGTCTCTCTTTGCTCTTGTTGGGACCAATGGCCAAGGAATCGGGACCAGGTTAGAATGTTCCAGAGCTACTGAACTTACTCTCGGGGTGGGAAACTGATTGAGGAAGGTAGCCACAGTTCCTTTCAAGACTGGGATGGGGTAGGGTAGGACTCTGGGCAGATCACTGAACTGGACACAGTGGCAGGAGTCAGAATCAGGCATTGGCATCTGTTTTGGGGAGCCTCTGTTGGGGAAGATGGGCCTCCACCCTGGAGAATGAAATGGGGTAGGGTGAGAGACCCTTCTTCTTGGGCTTAACTTACCTGGAGGTGGAGAGCCCTGTGACCTGGGCTTCCGCCTCCCCAACCATGGGCTGCCTGGGACCCCCAGCTCCCTAAGCCAGTGGGTCCATGCCTGTGACGCTCTGGAGTTGAAGCCTCAGGACCGTGAGCAACTTGACATCTTCATTGACCAGCTGTACAAGGACATCGAGGCAGGTTGGTGAGATAGGGCCTTGGCCTCACCCAACCATGGTGACCCCCTAGTCAGATGGTGGACACAAAATCTTTGCCCAGGATGCTCTGTATTAATGGTGGGGGAAGGTAATCCCTTTGTGCCTATGGGGAGCTTCAGCTCTATCCACAGGGTACACAGGTGAGAAACAGCCCCAAGATTTATCCAGAGGCTTGATGCTGGGAGGAGAGGGGGTGCTGGATAAATAGGGTGTCTTATAGACAGAAAAGCAAGGCTTCTGTCTGAGAGAGGCGAGTTTAGGTAATATGGTAGGGACTGATGCCTTAGTGTGGTGGGGTGGCAGGACAGTGGGGACAGTGCCTGTCCTTGTAAGCCTCGTTTCCTTTTCCTACCTATAAAAATGGGTAGAATAATGTCTGTATATTACTGTCTTACAGCAACTGGAGAGTTTCTTAACTGTGAAGGATCTGGCCTCTTTGTGCTTCAGAGCTGCTGTGAGTCATGGCGTTGAGGAGGGATGGTCCTAGGCGCGCCTTTGTCAGGTGGCCTCGCAGCCACAGTTTATCTTTCTCAGTTGGCCCTTTCTAGGCTGGTAGGGTTGAGTCTGGGAGCCCCATTAGGTCTGAGCTCCCACAGGAATTCCCCAGGGCCTTTTTGTTCTATCATTTTTTTCATTTGTTCACCCAACTGTTTGTGCTATAATACCTGCTTATTATGTATAAAACCTTACAATAGGCCAGGCCCTGTACTAAGGCAGGCATAGAGCTCTGATTCTTGCAAAGGGATGCATGGGCTTTGCACCATCACTGCCCTGTGAGATTTGGGAGTACTGGGAGCCCAGGCTAGAGGGCGAGTCTCATCAGCACCTGATGAGGAGGGGCAGATTCAGCTCAGACAGCTGCCTTTTCCAGACTTCAGCCTCCCATCCCCTGGTTTCCTGACTACAAACTCCTCCTCCCAGGCTCCTGGGCCACTCTGCTCTCCCAAACTGGATTCTCAGAGGGCCTGTGTCAGCTGTTACTAGATGTCCAATAGCAGGCAGAACTAAGTGGTCTTGGGTGGGCATTCCTTCAGAGCCCTGTCCCTCCCTTTGTGAGACAGTGGGAACACGACTGAGAATGAAGTTGGCCAGTCACAGCGGGTTGGAGTGGAAGTGCTGTGGAGTTCATTTGTGTTGTGCTGTATGGTGTTCAGGAAAGAACACTGGAAGCAGAGTCTGGAAACTTGGGTTCCAAAACGTGCTCAGCCTTGGCAGGGGTGAAAGAGCAAGAAAGGATCCAGTGCTCTGCAGAATTGAGGTTATTATTTTTTTTAGGCAGTAATCCTCATTACCTGCCTCTTGTGATCCAGGCAACCACAGTTGTGTGCCCAATGCAGAGACCTCCTTTCCAGAAAACAACTTCCTTTTGCATGTCACTGCTCTGGAGGATATTAAGCCAGGAGAGGTGAGAGGGGCCAGGAACCATGGGGATGGGTGGGTAGTGGGCCTTGGAAGTTCTCTGCAGGGATCAGGAGCAGCAGTGGCTAGAGCACTTGAAGTTCAGGCTGTTGGGTGGAATCCCCACATACCTTAGGGTCTGAGTCTTTCAGCTCATGGTTCTGTTCTAACCCTACCTCACTTTTTCAAAATATGACTCCAGAAAGCCTCAGGACAGTGTTTGAGGGACACATATGTGCTCAGATTCTTGTCCCCAGCTATCTTTTGGTCAAATGCAGATATGTAGTTTCTAAGAAAGCAGGGGATAGCTCTTTGTGGGTTTACGGTCTTGTCTGTTAGTGCAGGCACAGTGCCTCGTTGAATCTTCTTCAGGGCAAGTAGCATCGATACCAAGACCTGTGATCCCAGCTGCAGACCTTGGCCATTGACTGGCTTTCACCACGGCTTGAGGCTAACCAGTCTCCTCTGTCTCAGGCACAGGCTGTTGGAGGCTTATAATGGCCTGCCTACTGAAGGCACTGGGAACTGGATGAGGGCAGCCCGCCCCTTCACTGAAGGGCAGCGCAAGCCTGGCTCCTAGAGATGGGGCAGTGGTTGGAGATAGGGTAGGTGTTGGGGAGACCCTTATGCCATTTAAGAGAGCACAGACCATCAGACTGCACCTCTCTACCCTACAGGAAATTTGTATCAGCTACTTGGACTGCTGTCAGCGGGAGCGCAGCCGCCACAGCCGCCACAAGATCCTCAGGTGCCAGCTGGGGACATGGTTGGGCGGCTGGGCTCTGGGGTCCTCTGTCCCGTAGCTCCCTGACTTTTCCCCCTCATCATCCCTCACCGCTGCAGGGAGAACTATCTGTTTGTCTGTTCCTGTCCCAAATGCCTGGCAGAGGCTGATGAACCCAATGTGACCTCAGAAGAGGAAGAGGAGGAAGAGGAGGAGGAGGAAGGAGAGCCAGAAGATGCAGAGCTGGGGGATGAGATGACTGATGTGTGATGTTGCCCTGCCCAGAAAGGGCCCTGCCCTAGACCCTGCCAGAAAAGGGGGTTCTTCCCCCAGAGAAATGGCTCGGAGGGAACTTCCCACTCCCATTGCCTGCTTTCCCCATTCGAGCCCTCTCTGCCAGAGGGTAGGACAGAGCCTGGATCCCTGGCCCCAACCCCCACCAGACCTCATGCCCTGGACACTGCTGCTGAGTTGGCTCAGACTCTGCACTGGCACTGAGCTTTTCACAACTGGCCTCCCCTTGAGGTTCTTCCACTCTAGGGTTTGAGGGGCTGGAATCAGGGCCAGGGCCTAACAGCTTTTCTTCTCCTTGGCCCCACGGCCCATACTCACCCATTCACCGGAGGCTTCTCCCTTTTCAACTTGCTATTGATTTCTTTTGAGGGGGTAAATCTGAGACCGAGTTCATTGAAGCAGAGAGGGGAGGTGGTGAGGCGCCCTCACCTCCCCCCACCACAGCTGTGGCTGGTAAGGCAACTGCTTGACCACTGGCACAGCGAGGAGAGGCGGGCAGGAGGATCTGGGCCTCCTGAGCTCCTTCCCTGAGGCTGTCTCCTGGGAATGCTGGACAGGGGGATTACTCACACCCCCATTTGGACATCTGGGGAAGTGGAGATTAACCCCTTCTCCAGACTCCAGAATCTTTGTAACTCGTGCCTTGCCTCTCAGGACCTGGCATAGTGGCTGGCCCTATAGAGTATGGAAAAGGCCTCTGCCTTCCTCAGGAGGGACACGTCGGGGGTCATCACCCTTTCTCACACCTGCTTCCTAATGAGCACTCAGCAGCATGGCTGAGACCTGGGGCTTGACAGGCCTCTGCTCCTTAGATTAGGATGCTCTGGTATTCCTGGGGCCAGTTAAAATGGGTCAGTGAGGGGCTCTCCTGGCCTCAATCTCCATCTTTAGGGTCTCCACAGAGGAACATTGAAGTCTTCCAGAAACCTTGAGGAGCTGGGCTAGATACTTGGAGAGTAGCCCTGTCTTGTCCCCTCCTATCCCCAGATTAGCACCACCCCTCTCACTCTTGGGTTGGATGTTATGGGAATTACAACCTATCATTCCCAATGCCTCCCTTTCCTGGAGGAGCCTGCCACATTCCCCTGCTGAGGGATCCCAGAGAGGACAGGTGCCCACCCCACAGGCCCTTTTCTGCACCATGGAGCCAGGTGGAACCTGTCTGGCCCCTTACCCACTGGGTTCTTACTCCTTCACAACAGTCAGCACTCCCCCTCTGCCCCCCACTGTTCTCAATAAAATGTAAGTGGTGATAGGCCTCTGCAGGAATGCTTTGTGGCTAGTGGCTGGGCAGGCTGCCCCAGGCGTGCAGCAGTCACAGGTGGGTGCAAAGGGGTACTGATTAGACCAGGTAATGGTAGGAGATGGGGGCTCCAGGCTCAACAGCTTGGGCTCACCTCTGCTCTTATTTACACTCTGCTATGCAAATGTTCTAATGCTCAAGAGCAAGGGTCTTGAGGTCCAGTTTGGGTGGCTTTTTAATTTTGAGATAGGGTCTCACCTTGTCACCCAGGCTGGTGTGCAGAAATGCAATCATAGCTCATTACAGCCTTGAACTCCTGGACCCAAGTGATCTTCCCACCTCCGCCTCCTGAGTAGCTGGGACTATAGGGTCACGCTACCACACCCAGCTAATTTTTGATTTTTCTGTACATATGGGGTCTTGCTATGTTGTTGCCGAGGCTGGTCTTGAATTCTTGGGCTCAAGTGATCCTCCCACCTTGGCCTCCTGAAGTGCTGGGATTACAGGCATGGGCCACCATGCCTGGCCCTGAGGTCCAGTTTGGATCCCCATGCTCTAACATGAGTCTTCTCCTGAGGGGATGAACTCTGGCTTCCCAGAGCGTCCTTGGCTCTCAACAGGAAGCTGTGCTGGGATCTAAGACTAGCAGTCTGAGCACTGGTCCCAAATGACCTGGGCCAGTTTCTGTCCTCTGTGGGCGTTTCCTTTCCTCAGAACGACAGTATAGGATGAGATGAGTGAGTCTGAAGGTCCTGCCCACCCCTGTGTGCTCTTATTCTAGGACACAGTTGCAACCCTGATGAGAAGCTTTATTGCTAAAAAGTCAGTGAGGGTTTATTGAGTCGCCAAACACTAGCTCTTTAAACCACTCCAACAACTGCTGTGAAGGTCACTGTGCAGAGACCCTGGGTAGGGGAGGCTGGAGCCAGGTGAGTGTGACAGGTCACAGATGGCTCTCAGGCTGCCTACCTGCAGCTCCTTTTGTTTCAGGTTTTAGCCAGAAGCCCTGGGGCCTGTCTTTTGCCCCTTCTTGCAGCATGAGACACCCTTTGGGGCCCTGGGGAAGGTAAGGCCAGTGGTGTGGCTTCCCTTTCAGCCTAGCAATGCCCAAACTCTTTTCCTCTACCTGGCTCCACTTGTCCCCAGATGCTCTCCCCAAATTCCAAATAGCAAAATTCCTGGGTTTCCCCTTCCCAGCTCAGAGTCATTTATGGCTGGAATGTGGGACAAACTCTTCTACCAGAAGGTCCAGGGTGGTTGCAGCAGCTCAAAGGTGGGGATGCTGGTGACATTGACTGGGATGGAAATGATGGCCCATGGCAGCCCATGCTGTTCCAGAGAGCGGCGGATCATGTAGCTGGGAGGGCATGAAGAGAAGTGGTGATGGTCACTTTCTTGGTACCCCATCATGCCCCACTGTCCCCATCAATCTGGGAGTTTCAAAGCCCAAGAACTTTTTTTACCCTCTAACTGAAGTACCCCAAGTTGAGGCCTGCAAGAAGGGACTGGTGATTACCCCTGACCTCCCCAAGTCATGGCGCCCAGCCTCATGCTGATAAAGCCAGAGGCAAGGAGCCCTCACCCATCTCGGCCGAGCAGGAAGAGGGCGGGGATGTCAGCTGTGCGCTGGGTACTGTCCTGGATCATCTCCACGTAGAAGCTGTCATTGTCAACTGCGTTGTCAGAGATGATCACTGCCCGCCCGCCATGCTCCTGGACCACCCGAGTCTTGGAGAGGAAGGAGCAGCCCCTGGAAGAGGTGGTGATGAGACCAAAGGAAAGACAGGTCCTAGCTCCCCCTTCACCAGACCATCACCCTGGGAGTATAGAAGGCAGACTCTGAAGAATTTGTTATAAAGGCTCATAGGTAAATAGCTAAAAGCATGGATAATTTTAGAATTTTTTTTTTTTTTTTTGAGACAAGGTTTTGCTCTGTTGCCCAGGCTGGAGTGCAGTGACATGATCTCGGCTCACTGCAGCCTTAACGTGGCCTCAAGCAATCCTCTCACCTCAGCCTCCTGAGTAGCTGGGACCACAGGTGTGCAACACCGTGCCCAGCTGAGTTTTGTATTTTTTGTACAGACAGGGTTTCTCCATGTTGGCCCAGGCTAGACATTTTTCAAAGACCCTTAAAAAGATGAAATTTTCAAAAACAGCTCTTTCAAAGCACTACCACCAGTAATCTCAGAATCTGCCCTATGCCTGCTCAACCCTCATGTCCTGCCTGCCCACTCCTTACCCCCTCTCCACCAGAGCAATCTGGTCCTGGATGAAGAAACCGTTGCTGAGTTCCCCGCAGGCCTCTGGAGGTTCAGCGGGGACAAGGTGAATCTGCTCATACCTTGTGTGCTGAAAAACATTTAGAGAGGTGAGAGTATAATGAGACATACCAGCTTTAGGACTGGGCTGACAATCCCATCTTATTGGCACCTTGTAAAGTGTGAAGGAAACATGGAGTGGTTTCTGTATCGCCAGACACTTAAACATTTTTACTTAATTATCGCAAAGGCCTATCTGGTTGTCCTACACCACCCTACCCTTCCATGAGATAGGCAGGGGAGTTGGTTGTAGATCCAGAGAGAGGAAGTGACTTGCCTTAAGTCACATAGTTCAGAGGTGGAGCTGGCAGAGGAAGCTGGTGCTCTTGGCTTTTCCCTTCATGTCCCCTAAAAAGACAACTTGTCCCTCCATGGTGCCTAGGTCTATATTATACTCGGGAGTAGCTGGAAGAGCTTCCTTTCTGTGCTGCAGCTCATGGAAGGCAGAGCTGATTCTGCTCCGTTCCCTGTCCCGCACTCAGGTGGGATGAGAGGGTCACTGCAGCTCAGTGAGGGGAGGAGGGAGGTTGAGGATCAGAGATCAGGTGTCTCCCTTAACTTACAAAGATACCACCAAAGTCCTTGGCAGGTGTGGCTGTGAAGATGTATCGAATGTCCCCAGGACTCAGCACTTGAAAGTACAAATAATCATGGATACGGAAGCCTGAAGGATAAAGAGTACAGGTAAGAAGCCTCCCAGGAACAAACTGGTTTAGGTTCAGATCCCAGACCCCGTGTCTTCAGCTGGGCTGGCTATAGTCTGGACGCAGGGGCCTGGCTTCAGCCAACGGGGTCCTCTAGTGGCGGGGTTGGGGGCTAGATGGTTTCTGTCCTGGGGAGGATAGAGTTGATGCAAAGTTAGTAACCCCAGAGGTTTATATCAGCTGCTGCTGCTTACACAGTAAGCCAGGAAAACTGAGAGCTCCAGGGTTAATATTTTTGCTCTGAAGACCTGGGAATTTCAGGGTAGAGATGTAGTGACCTGCATACAAAGCAATTCTCACTAAAATTTAAAAGTTGACTTTCTGGTCCCACTGCCACCCCCTTAGTCTAGTCACTATCATTTCTTGTCCTGACAGCTCAGCTTCTTACCTGGCCTCCCTGCCTCCATTCTTGCTCCCCAGACAACCACCAGAAGTCGAAAACATCTTAGCAATTATGAGCACATCACCATGCCTAGGGTTTCAATACCTTTCAATAACTGCCCTTTGCATTTAAAATTTAAACTCTTTTTAAACTGTGGCCTACAAGACCCTGTTTGCTGTGGCCCCTGACCACTCTTCCAACCTCATCTTCTCCATCCTGTGTTCAAGCTACACAGACCTTTCAGTTTCTTCACTTCTCTGGGTCTTTCTGCAAGCTGTTCCCTGAGCCTGGAAAGCCCCCTACTCCCACCCCACCCTACTTCCACCCCTTTACCTGACTCTTTCCTAGTCATCCTTCAGGTCATACCTTAAATGTCACTTCCTCAGAGAAAGGTTCTGCCTCATGATTGCCCTCCCATACCCATTCAAATGTACTCTTCAATAAATGGGGACTTTCAACATAATTTGTAATTATACAGCTTTCATAATTTTTCTTTTTCTTTTTTTGAGACAGGGTCTCACTTTATCACCCAGGCTGGAGTGCAGTGGCACGATCTCGCCTCACAGCAACCTCCACCTCGCAGGCTCAAGCGATTCTCATGCCTCAGCCTCCCAAATAGCTGGGACTACAGGCATGCGCCACCATGCCTGGCTAATTTTTTTTTTTTTTTTTTGTATTTTTTAGTAGAGACAAGGTTTCGCCATGTTGCCCAGGCTGATTTTTTTTTTTTTTTTCATTTTTTAAATAGGAATAGGGTCTCGCCTTGTTGTCCGGGCTTGTGATCCTCCCACCTTGGCTTACCAAAGTCCTGGGATTACAGGTGAGAGCCATCGCACCTGCCCTGGATTCATAATTTTTAAATATCTGTCTCTTCCACTTAATAACTTCATAAGTAAATATAGGGGTAGCCCTATAAATTTTGCTGAATGAATGAACAACAACTATATCCAGCTCCATAGCACCGAGGAAGAGAATTTCCAGACAACTAGATTTTTCTGGGGCATGGGATCTTCTCCCCAGCACCAAAGTTTAATGTTGTACCTGGACTTGAGTCCCTGGTTTCCTTAACCCAGAGAGACTGCGGAATGTTGAAGGATGAAAACTGCTGTCATGGCCGGGCGTGGTGGCTCACGCCTGTAATCCCAGCACTTTGGGAGGCCGAGGCGGGCGGATCACGAGGTCAGGAGATCGAGACCATCCTGGCTAACACGGTGAAAACCCGTCTCTACTAAAAATACAAAAAAATTAACCGGGCGTGCTGGTGGGCGCCTGTAGTCCCAGCTACTCGGGAGGCTGAGGCAGGAGAATGGCGTGAACCCGGGAGGCGAAGCTTGCAGTGAGCCGAGATGGTGCCACTGCACTCCAGCCTGGGCAACAAAGCAAGACTCCGTCTCAAGAAAAAAAAAAAAAAAAAAGAAAACTGCTGTCACAAGTCCATTGATCTATCAACAAACTACTAAGTCACTACTGTGTACCAAGGCTGGGATTGATTAAGGCTTTAGCTGTCTTTGTTTACTGCCCAAATCAAAGCCATCAGTTAGAGCTCCCATGGCTTGGCACTGGGCTATACAGTCCTGGGAGTGGGGACTCCCCGTCAGATACAAATACACCCCCAGAAAGCCTTCCTGGACTAGCGTCAAACAGTCCCTCCCCAACCCTTGCTTGCCTTTGCGTGTGCTTATTTGTGTAAGTTGTGGGTATACGTATGTGCTCATGTGTGTGCACAGATGTATACATTTATGTGCTTGTGTAGGTGTAAACGGTTTGTGCGTGTGTGCCCACGTGTAGGAATGTGTGCTCCTGTACATGTGAGTGCTCACATACATATCTATATCTCCAGCCTGTAGTATCTTTCCTTAGCTGTCCCTGCCGGTCGCACCCTAAGTCACCTGGGTCGGCGCTAGTGGGCGGGGAGGGGCGAGTGGGGATATCTGCTTTGTCGTGGGAAGCTGAGGACTCACAGCTTCAGCCTCAGGCTGCGCCCACCTTATGTCCCTGGACCACCACCCACTTATTCCGGCCGCCCGCTCCCAGACCTGTCCTGCTCTGAACTCGCGGGGTCCCCAAGGTGACCTGTGGCCCCCAACCCGAGACGCGGCGCAAGCTGGACGGCCAGCCCCGCCCTGCAACGCAGTCCCACCCGTTGCCGCTCACCGTGGGCCGCGACGCACGCGGGGAGCCAGAGCACGAGACAACACCAGCCCGCGGCGCCGGGGACCATCTCCAGGGCCCGGCCCGGCGCCGCGTTTCCTACCGCCGCCCCGCCGCGCGTCGCTCTCCCGACTTTAGCCTGACAGCTGCCCCGGCCTCCCGCCCACATACCCGCTCTCGCCGCGGGCTGGACGACGGGAACGAGGCTCACGGCTGATTGGCTCCGACGCCTGCTCATGTAGCCACACTTTCCGCCTCTGCGCCTTAGCCTACTTTCTATTGGTAGAGAGAAGTGGAGCCGGGGGCTGATTGGCTTAAACTCTTAACAGCTACAGCCAGCCCTCGCCTCAGCCCCGCCCCAGCATTTCTCAGTTTGGACTCCGCTCTCCTGGTCCTCGAGGGCGGTGGGCGGGCCGCGAAGGACAAGCACTGGAGGTGTGCCGGTACCGGACTTGCTTCAGCTGCCGATAGTCATGGCCGTTAGTCCTTGCGGTCTCGGTCCTGTCCACTCTAAGGCCGCCTCGCTTGACTACGATTAGCCTTCTCCCAGCTGCGCTTCCCTCTTCCCCACGCCTTCACGGGAAGGCACTCGTCTTGCGCCACGGGGTTCTCCGCCCAGTGCCACCAACGCTTGCGCGCTCACCGTGGATACGCGCTGGGGACGCGGCCTGGCGCACGCCATCCACGAGGAGCCTCTGGCCAGTGCAAAGCCAGAAAACGGGCTTTGGGGCCAGCTTCCCACGCTCGCCCCGTTGACACTGTGTAACTATGACACTGGACACCGTAACCTGTCAGCCTCCGTTCTCTCATCAGTAAAATGGCCTTAATAATAGGACCAACGCAATAGGGTTATGAGGATTAAATGAGATCGCTCACGTAAAGTGCTTTGGCACCAGCCTATCCCACACTTTGCGTCCCACACTTTTGCCTTTATTGCATTCCTTGGTCTGGTGCCCGGGGATGGAGGAAGGTGGAATTAAGTTAGTAGGTGATGCGGGCCGAGCAAAGACCCTCCGTGCTCAAAGTAGCACGACCGAAATGTGGTGATACCCTCTTTAATGACCACCCCTCACTAGCGAGCCCCGGAAGCCCAGCCTCAGGTCCTTCTAGCCGACTCGGTGGTAGCGAACCATAGAGTAGCGGAAGTGGTCCGTTCTTTTCCTCTCCCGGCCCAATCTTCTGGGTATTTCTATTGCGCGAAGCATTGTGGGTTGCTGGGCGGCCGGGTCTCGGAGAAGAGGGGAGAGTGGCGGGCTGCTGAATCAGCTTCCAAAATGATGGTGAGTGGCGTCTCGCGCATCCGTCGCCATCAGCTGCTATCTGGCCGGTGGCCGGCCCCACTCGGCCGGGGCTTGCTCTGTAGGATCCTTTTTTACTTGACGCCTCTGTTCTCGCCCAGATCCCCAGCTTATGGGCCACCCCGGGCAGTCGCGGCCTGGCTCGGCCTGAGCACGGCGCTGGAGCCGTTGGCGAGGGCTGCGTGGGGCTTTAGGGGAGTCTCTGGGCGGGCCGGTTGGGGACTACAAGTCCCAGGGTGCTTCGGGCCCGCAAACCCACGTCGAGGACCTCTTTTTGAGCCCCGCATGACCGGGACTTGCGTGAAACAGTGCAGGTCGGCCGTGGTTACGCGGTCGGCGCTAGACTTGGAAGCCCGGGCTGCCCTGAGATTTGCAGTCTATAAAGACGTGTGCTTCCTAGAACTGGCCGAGGCACATTGGGGACCTCATATTATGCCCGCCCAGGGACTCACTATGGTCACTCGCTGACCCTCACCGCAGTGTGCAGAGAAGCAGACGCCTTCCCTAGTACTTTTAATTCATTCACTCACTCGCTCAGTCATTAAATAAATGTCTCTAGTGCCTACTGAATGTACCAAGCCCTGGTGGTTGCCGGGGGGTGCAGCCTCTCAGCCAGGAGAACGGGAAAGGCAGATGGAGACACTGTTTCGGAGGTGGGAAGACCCAGGCTCGGACTCCGGTGACATTAGAAAGACTTTTCTAGTTGGCTACCTAACTCTGGGTCTCGTTTTCTTAAAATATGGGGCGAGGGAGTTGCTGTGAGTCCTGGAGCCACCTAAAGTGCTCCTTGTAGCCCTACTCCCCACACCTCTTTTCTCCCTCTCGTAGCTTCAGATGCTTCCCGTGGGTCCCAAGCCTCGATGGTATCTCCTGGGTTGTTGTTGAGTAGGGCCAGCTTCCGAGGTGGTGTTTGACCCTGACTGAGATACTGCTTTCTGTGCACTTTGCAGTTCACTTATTCATTTTGGCCTGTCCGACTCAATCTTCTGTTGTTTTCCTGCTTCCTGCAGCTTTTCCCTGTCCTGTTAGGGAGGCAGACTCCTTTTAGGTGTTCTACCAGATGCCCTATGAATCCCGCTTGTACCCAACGTAGAAGGAAATTCGCATTTAACTGTACTTCTCTTCCCTTTATGTCTCCAGCATTGCTCATTCTTGAAGTCTTCATCTTCTATGCAGAGGCAGCATAGTATAGCAGTTTAGAGTAAGGCCTCTGGAGCTACACTGAATGCCTAGGTTTGTAACTTAGCTCTGGCACTTACTAGCTGTGTGACTTTGAGCATGTTATTTAATTTCTGGTTCTCAGTTTGTCAGTGTGCCTTGCAGATAGTAAGCACTCAGCAACGTTAGCTCTTACTTGGCGAGGTGGTTGTTTGGTTCCTTTCATCTCTGTAATCAGTCCACCCCGCTGCCAAGTCTTCCATAAGAGCTTTAGTTCACATTCACACAGCTGGGGATCAGAACCGCCATTCTCTGCCGTGATAAAACTTCACCAGTGGGCTCTATCTCGGTCACCACACTTGGGTTTTCCCTGAACTGACCCCTATTCTGTCAGATTGACTATTTCCCTGCTGTATTGGCTCTTAATATCTCCTTCCCATTTTTGGAACGTAAAACTTCTATCTCCAAGAGTCTTCCTGTCTTCAAATTGGCCCCTGGTATTCTAGAATCCTTCTGTAATCGAAAGAGAAGTGAAAAGGTCCCCTGAAACCTCAGTCCTGTGATGTTGGTACAGCTAGTATAAAATGTATGTCCTTGCCTTTGTGGTGTTGAGCGCTGTGTGCCTTGGCATATACACACTTGTTCTTGTTTTGTAAACCATTAAGCTTAATGATGCTTAGTGAAAGTTTTAAAGTAGGATGAAGAGGAAGATCAGTAAGCTGAAATTCCAAAACCTTCCATGATACCTGTGACAGGATTACTGGAGTCTGCTTTTGTTTCTTTCTTTCTTTTTTTTTTTTTCCCCCCCGAGATGGAGTCTTGCTGTTGCCCAGGCTGGAGTGCAGTGGCGTGATCTTGGCTCACTGCAACCTCCACTCCCAGGTTCAAGCAATTCTCCTGCCTCAGCCTCCCAAGTAGCTGGGATTACAGGCGTGTGCCACCACGCCTGGCTAATTTTTGTGTTTTTAGGAGAGACTGGGTTTCACCATGTTGACTAAGCTGGTGTCAAACACCTGACCTTGTGACTCACCCACCTTGGCCTCCCAAAGTGCTGGGATTACAGGCATGAGCCACCACACCCGACCTTGTTTCTTATTTATTAGAGTATTAAATAAAAAAAAGGAGCGAGGTTGAAAGTAACTAAGGGACGGAAGCTGGACTTTCCATACAGTGCCTGCTGCTGGGAAACTGTTAGAAGAGAACCTATATCATGCTTGGCTTGGTTTGACTCAACCCAGCTCTGCCACCTTTTCCTCCCCATAGACGCTCTCTACCCAGCCTGCCATTTCTTCTGGGCCTACAAAGCATAGAGAACCTGGGGAATCTGTGGTTAGCTGCTTCCAAGCTCTGCTTGCATTGTACTTAAGAACTCTAAGTAAATTTAGTGTTACTATACTGACAGTGCTTTTCTCCCCAAAAGTCAAGAAGCCAGTACTGTTAAACACTTACAAGTAGCAGTTGGATTTTCAGCCCCAGAAGCTGCTGAATATTGCTTCATGCGTGACCAAATCTTGGCACTCTTCAAATTAAGGTTATTCTGGTCCTTGTTTTTGGAAAGCTTATACTTAAGATAGATAGTAATACAAAAGTTGTGAGCAAGTGCAAGTGAAGAGAAAGTTACGGGATCCCCTGTTCAGATGCCCCTGTTATTACTGTAGAGAAAACTTCTTGGAAGAATTGGAGCCCTGAGGAATTGGTGAACTGGTGGTAAGAAAGTGGTTTTGGTAGAAGATGGCAGTGACTATTTTAGATGGGGGTACACTTTGCAGGTTGAGGTGAGAAAAAGTGTACATAAGCATTGGATAAGTTAAGCTGTTAAGGAGGTGAAAGAACCTGTTGAAGGTGGTAGAAAAGTGATTGAGACTCAATGTTAGTTTTTGATTTAAAGTGTAATACTCCACCTGTGGCAGGGGTGGACCAGAGAAGACTTGGGGCTGCCATAAGGAATGATTCAGCAAGACTGACAGATGGTGGGGCCTTTCAGGACACACATCTTTCCCTTACAGAAGGTGCCACGGACTGGGCCAGGAAGAATGCTGGCAGTATAGAGAAGCCATTTCTTGCCACCAGACCTGGGACACTCCAGCAAAAGGAAGGAATTTTCCCTTCAGTTGATGCCTGACCCCAAATGTAGGGGTTTACATGACAAGCATTCTTTTTAAAATAAAAAATAAAATGAGTAATGTTTGATTATTTGACAAACATTTAAAAAAAATTAATGAGGGCCTGGCATGGTGCCTCATGCCTGTAATCCTAGTGCTTTAGAAGGCTGAGGCGGGAGGGTTGTTTGAGGCCAGGAGTTGGAGACCAGCTTGGGTGACGTTTTTTAAATACAAATTTAAAAAATTAGCCAGGTGTGGTACCACATGCGTTGAGGCCCAGCTCAGGAGGCTTGATCTTATAGTAAGCTATGATCTCACCACTGCACTCCAGCGTGGATGGTGGAGCAAGACCCTGTCTCTTAGAAATATTTAAAAAAAAAAAAGAATAATATATTAAATTACTCCCACTCTCTTATTCCGTGGAGTTTATTGGGTATCTTTCATTTTCTTTTTGTAGAGACAGGGTCTTGCCCAGTTCCCCAGGCTGATCTTGAACTCCATGAGCTCAAGTGATCCTCTTTTTTCTACAGTGGTTTTTGTTTTTATGTAAATCACAGTATGCCTTTCCTCTGCTGAAAGCTTCCCAGGGCTTTCCTTTTTAGGAATGAAATCTGAACTCCTCACCATAGTATGTCTACAAGTGGGTATGTGATCTGGTTCCTGCCTGCCTCTTCAGCTTTATTCCAGTCTTCCTCTTGATTACTACCCTCCAGCTGTGCTGGCCAAAAGAGTTGAGCTTTTTAAGAAATTGACCAGTTAATAAGGAATCAGCCTCCTGGGTGGCTAGACTCTGTCTTTGGCAGGAATTCCTCACTCCTCGTTGTTAGGCTGGGAAAACCCTGTGCTTTCCTGTGCCTTCCTTGCTCAGACATCTCATGTGCCTGTAAGGACTAGGCGATGGCTTTCAAACTTTTTATTGCATGCCACAGTAAGAAATACTCTTTTTTTTTTTTTTTTTTTTTTTTGAGACGGAGTCTCGCTCTGTCACCCAGGCTGGAGTGCAGTGGCCGGATCTCAGCTCACTGCAAGCTCTGCCTCCCGGGTTCACGCCATTCTCCTGCCTCAGCCTCCCGAGTAGCTGGGACTACAGGCGCCTGCCACCTCGCCCGGCTAAGTTTTTGTATTTTTAGTAGAGACAGGGTTTCACTGCGTTAGCCAGGATGGTCTCGATCTCCTGACCTGGTGATCCGCCCGTCTCGGCCTCCCAAAGTGCTGGGATTACAGGCTTGAGCCACCGCGCCCGGCCTTTTTTTTTTTTTTTTGAGAGGGAGTCTCACTCTGTCGCCCAGGCTGGAGTGCAGTGGCGCCATCTCGGCTCACTGCAAGCTCTGCCTCCCAGGTTCACACCATTCTTCTGCCTCAGCCTCCCGAGTAGCTGGGACTACAGGTGCCCACCACCACGCCTGGCTAATTTTTTGTATTTTTAGTAGAGGCGGGGTTTCACCGTGTTAGCCAGGATGGTCTCGACCTCCTGACCTCGTGATCCACCCGCCTTGGCCTCCCAGAATGCTAGGTTTACAGGCGTGAGCCACCACGCCTGGCCAAGAAGTACATTTTTAATCATAGCCTAGTAACAAATTTAAACACAATAAAAGTTTTGAAATAGTATTTATCCTACTGCATTCTGTGTCACACACAAAATTAGCCAGAAACACTTGAGAAGACTGGATCTAGTTTGTGGGCTCATCTCTGAAGGCTCACATTTGAATGCAGAGGGAAAGTACTCTGGTTTGCTAAGCTGAGAAATTACCCTCTGTGCTAATAAAGGTGGTCACTGGAGCAAATATATCTGAGCAGGCCCTTTAAAACAAGCAAGTATTCCTGTTTCTCAGAGTTTCTAAAGCAGGTCTGCAAATGAAGCCCTTACAGGGATAGGGAATGTTCTGGAGACCAATGCAATGTAGAAAGAGAGAAACTTCTTTGGGGTATCTGATTGGAAATTAGTCACACAGAAACTTTATTGAGCCAGCATGAGAGGTGGAAACATTGCTATATGAATTAGATTTGCCATCATTTTTCAAAACAGGGCAAAGGTACTATTTGTTTCTCTGCCTGTTTTCCTACACTGCAGCTGAACATCACTGTTATATAAAGCTGACTGCCTGGGCATCTCCAGGACAACACCTCAAGCTCTTGGCATCTTGCATTTTGCATCAGTGCCCCATCTGCTTCCCTAAGATTGAGCTGTAACACAGACAAGTGGATGTTTTGCTGCGGGATGAACATTTAGCAGGGTCTGCCTCTTCCTCCTGTGTTGTGACCTAATTCCTCCGCACAGGGAGTAAGGTCAGAAGTTGAAAAGGCCATGGTCATTCAGCTGGGCACTGGAGAACTCATGATTTGTTCTTTTTAGACGAGGTCAGTGCTTCTCAAACCATTTTCCTGTCTAGTATACCTGCAGGGTAGGCTAAATTTAATAGTGTCTCTGGAGGTAGAGGCTGGTTGGGGAATGGATGTGGTAGACAGTTGGGGGAATGTGGTTTAAGAAGACCTCTAGATAATTCTGTTAAGGGAGAGATGGGAGCATTTTCCCCTTTCCCCTGCCAGTCTCATTATGATAGATGATTATTAAAAGCAGTTAATTTTTCTTTCTTTTCTAGCCCACACCAGTTATCCTATTGAAAGAGGGGACTGATAGCTCCCAAGGCATACCCCAGCTTGTGAGTAACATCAGTGCCTGCCAGGTGATTGCTGAAGCTGTAAGAACCACCCTGGGTCCCCGTGGCATGGACAAGCTTATTGTGGATGGCAGAGGTAAGTCTACAGAGTTCCTCAGGCCTATGTGCAGAGAGGAGGCTCCTGGGGGGTGTTTGGGACTAGCATACGTTGGTCTCAGAAATCCCACTGTTTTTAAGATCGTTGAAAGATGACTCACTCTGAAGCAGTTGCAATTCTTATATCGTCCTGACTGCTGAGCCCATGTGGGAATATATGAGAGAACCTAGGCTCAAAAGCCTGTTGCCTCACAGGGAGACATGGCCTAGAAACATGAAATAGAACCATCTGGAGTTTCCTGTGGTCACTTCCATTGTTATCAAGACAAGAAAATTCCTGTTTATATCTTGGTATATTGATGTGTGAGGGTATCAACTGTGGTAAGAATATCTGAGTGGTTACTTCTATTTAAAAAATCTTCTTTGTATCCAGTTGATATGTATTAATTACTCTTCAAGGAAAATTGGGAGTCTGTGGTCTTCAAAAGCTTGTGATTTTAGACCCTTTGTGTACAGAGCGAATTCTGTATAGAAAGATCAGATAGGTATCCTTTCCCTTCAGCCCTGTCGTGATCCCTTCTGCCCCATCCCAGTAAAGTGTACCTGGTCTCTAGGTCCAACTTGAAGACAGCATTTAAGAAAGGGGCTTTAAATTTTTGTTTGTTTCTTTTAAGGCAAAGCAACAATTTCTAATGATGGGGCCACAATTCTGAAACTTCTTGATGTTGTCCATCCTGCAGCAAAGACTTTGGTAGACATTGCCAAATCCCAAGATGCTGAGGTAGGAAAATAGTTGTGTGTTTAAATGGAGGTTGAAACACATGCTTGCTCGCTCCTTAGTTCTCCTCTATTAAATTTTTTAAAGATTTTATATAATTATAATTGTACAAGTAATACATGCTTATAAAAGTATTTAGAATTATTAGCCTTTTAAAATTCATACTATTTCATTACATGTAGTTTTTCATATCCGTTAATACATTGGTGAATGGCAACAGTCTTTAGATATCAGTCTACTGCCTGAGACCTTAACAGGTTGTGTGCTGTCATTTGTTTGAGTTGCTAGGTTAAATAATTCCACCTCTCATCGCTTATAAAATGGGGCTGTAAACTAAGGATTCCAATCTGCCCTTTTTTTTTTTTTTTTAAGGAGATGGAGTCTTACTATGTTGCCTGGGTTGGCCTTCAACTGCTGGGCTGAAGCCTCCTCTCACTTCAGCTTCCTTAGGCGTTGGAACTACTGGCATTTCCCAGTACACCAGGCTTATTTTTTTGAACTGATGATAAAATAGACATAAAATTTATTCTTGTAACCATTTTTAAGTGTATAATTCATGGCATTAGCCATTCTGTCTTTTAAAAATAAATTCTAACCCTGGAGTATTAATAAATGTGTTGACAGGTTTTGTATTTTAGAGCACTGTAAAATAAGTATACTACAGATATGTCCTAAAGTTATATTAAAAGATTTATTAGGACCCACTAGCCTATAAAATAGGTATAGCATATTTAAAATTAAAGTGAGAAGAGTCTGGATTTGATTTGTTTTTGTCTTCAATGAGGGAATAATACCTTTTGGTCCAGAAATCTGGCCACTTAAACCTTCTCTGTAGTAACCTTTTTTTTTTTTTTTTTGCCCCATGAGAATTTCTTACCTTACACAGTGAAGATACATGAAGTTAAAAATAAATTTCTGGGCTGAGCATGGTGGCTCATGCTTGTATCTTATCACTTTAGGAGGCCACGGTGGGAGGATTGCTTCAATCCAGGAGTTTGAGATCAGCCTGGGCAATATAGCACGACCCCGTCGCTACCGAAATTAATCTCTTCTGGTTTTAAGTTTATCCAATTTTCTTGAAAGCTCTTTTTTTCACCCTCATTAAGTAGGGTTTAGATCCCATCACAGAAAAGTACCATCTAAAAAAGATTAGCAGACTAGTAATCTGCTTATTCCCAGTTTTGTTGTGTTTTTTTTCTTTTGAGAGGGGGTTTCATTCTTGTTGCCCAGGCTGGATTGCAGTGGTGTGATCTCGGCTCACGGCAGCTTCTGCCTCCTGGATTCAAGCAATTGTCCTGCCTCAGCCTCCCGAGTAGCTGAGATTACAGGCGCCCACCACCACGCCCAGGTAATTTTTGTATTTTTAGTAGAGACGGGGTTTCACCATGTTGGCCAGGCTGGTCTTGAATTCCTGACCTCAGGTGATCCGCCTGCCTCGGCCTCCCAAAGTGCTGGGATTACAGGTGTGAGCCACTGTGCCCAACCACCTTTTGGTTCTTAAACAATGTTTGTCTCATGCTTCTTGGTACCATGATTTTTGTAAGTACTGTATTATAATACGCATGACAATGATTGTCTTATCACAATGCCTTGTACGTAACATAAGCTCTCACTTAATTCATGTGTGTAATTTTATACCCTGAGAACATGTGATTGTCCACATCAGCCCTCTTTAGAGAATGGGGCTGTCTGGGGAATTAATTTTGTAGCCCAGGACTATTTGACATGATGGATATCTAACTACCATTACCTTCTTTCTACTTATTGCAAAAACCTGTGCTTCCAGAAAAAAGCTTGACATCCATTTAAAGAATACTCAGTTTAAATGGGTAGTGTGCCTAAAAATGGAGTTTCAGGGCTTTATTCCCTGAACATCAGAAAACGTGTATTTCCTGTCATCTTCCAGGTGGGTGATGGCACCACCTCAGTGACCTTGCTGGCTGCAGAGTTTCTGAAGCAAGTGAAACCCTATGTGGAGGAAGGTTTACACCCCCAGATCATCATTCGAGCTTTCCGCACAGCCACCCAGCTGGTATGGGCAGTACTGATTAACCTTGCCTTGTGTCTGGGCACCTTCACATTTCTCTTAGGAAGGGGAATTTCTTTCCAGGAGTGTGGAGGGACTGGGGAACAGGGTACTTTGGGCATTTTCTGACATCTCCCTAGTAATCTCAGTTCTACTATTCTGTAGCCATTTGATGAGGTGTATTACTTAATCTTTTTAAGCCTCAGGTTAGAGTCAGCCTGGTAGACTATGATGTAGACATAGTCTTTTAGTAAGGACTAGTTTTTATCAAGTACCTCATGGTGTATATTGAGACCTAACTATTTGCCCTCTAACCTTCATTTGTGATCTGGGACAAGTCATTTAATCTTTCTAGGCCTTACTTTCTCTCTTTGCTATCTCTAATTTGAGTAGTGACATTAAAATGAAATAATATGGCCGGGCACGGTGGCTCAAGCCTGTAATCCCAGCACTTTGGGAGGCCGAGACGGGCGGATCACGAGGTCAGGAGATCGAGACCATCTGGCTAACACGGTGAAACCCCGTCTCTATTAAGAAATACAAAAAACTAGCCGGGCGAGGTGGCGGGCGCCTGTAGTCCCAGCTACTTGGGAGGCTGAGGCCGGAGAATGGCGTGAACCCGAGAGGCGGAGCTTGCAGTGAGCTGAGATCCGGCCACTGCACTCCAGCCTGGGCGACAGAGCGAGACTCCGTCTCAAAAAAAAAAAAAAAAAAAAATGAAATAATATATGAGGAGTACTTTGGAAAAGATAAATAGTTTATATATTTGTAGCATGTTTTATATATAACTAATATATAAAGTGGTAGAAGTTGTCATAGGTGTTTTTAGTAAGCCAGGAGATTTGGCTTAATCTCCTGTCACAGCTGTTTCCACTCATTTGTTGTAGTGTGTTACCTGCAGACCCAGAACAAAATCTTGGAAGCACCCTGATTCTTCAGAACTGTATACCCACTCTGCATTTCTGACTTTTGGAATTTTCTGAACTATAGAGTTTTACATTTTTCTGAGCAGTTACAATACCTAGAAGTGTTGTTTCAGCTGTAAAGTATAAATGCTTAGGATTTGGGAGTAAACAGACTCGGGACTATCGAGAGATTGGGGTCCATTTCAGCAGTTCATCTTTAGCATGAGAAACTCATTCAACTTCTGTTCTTGGCAGGCGGTTAACAAGATCAAAGAGATTGCTGTGACTGTGAAGAAGGCAGATAAAGTGTAAGTCTGTAGTGGGCCCTTTTTTTTTTTTTTTTTTTTTTTTTTTTTTTTAAAGAGACGTAGCCTTGCTATATTGCCCAGGCTGGTCTGGAACTGTTGGGCTCAAGTAATCTCCCAACTCCACCTCCCAAAGTGCTGGGATTACAGGTGCGAGTTACCACGTCAGGCCCTTGTCAGAACCTTGACTGACTTCCTGTGGCCAAATTGGATGCAGAAGCATGCTGCAGTTCTTCTATGTGCCTGGAGCTGTTTGGCTCATGCCGGACCCTTGGCTGTGTCCCAGGCCACAGAGCACAAAAGAAGCTGTCGACTGTAGTTTAAAAGCTGCCACATATGAGATCTTTGACTGCAGTCACCATCTGTCACTGATAATCTGCCCTAAAGATACAGAAGGTGAAGTTAGAGAGGGCTGAGTTTAGAGACTGGAAGGGAACTACCTCCACATGGTAATAGAATCAGATAAGAGGGATTTGGTTTTCAAGACCTGATGCAGATTCTACCCTTGTGTCCCAGGGAGCAGAGGAAGCTGCTGGAAAAGTGTGCCATGACTGCTCTGAGCTCCAAGCTGATCTCCCAGCAGAAAGCTTTCTTTGCTAAGATGGTGGTGGATGCAGTGATGATGCTCGATGATTTGCTGCAGCTTAAAATGATTGGAATCAAGAAGGTACAGGGTGGAGCCCTCGAGGTAAGCCTGCTGTGACCTTCCTAGACAGCTCTTGCTTTCATATTGACTCTTCAGACAGCTTCATATGGCAGAAGGGTACTCATTACAGGAGTAAAGAGAATGCATGTTAGGCAGGAAGTCAGACTTATATTGTACTTCCCGTACTGCCATTAGAGGCTGTGACTAGATAAACTTGGTAACCTCTGTGGATATTATTTGTTAGCAGAATAGAAAAATTGGACTGGATGATTTTCAGAATCTCAGGTTCTCTGTGTCAGTGGGTAGTTGGGGGGTAGTAGAACTAGCTCAAATAAATTATCAGTGACCTCCCAATTAATGCATCTGAGAGGGATTTTTCAGTTCACTGGTTTACTCCTAAGTGATACTGTTAAGCTCACCCTTCTTTCATTCATTTATCTTGAATAGGTGATACATATTTCAAACTGTGAAGGGGCCTAAAGTGTTTCATGCGCTACCCCTGCCCCATATACCGCCACTATTAGTTTGTGTGTATCCTTGCAGAATTACTTTGTGCATATATGAGCTTGTATGTAAATACTGTTTTTTAAAGACAAAAGATTGCTTATATAGTGTTCTGTAGCTTGCTTTTGTCCATTTAACAGCATACTCTAGAAACTGATCCATATTAACATGTGTAGCTCTTAACTCAGCACCCTCCAGTAGAGCTTTCTGTAGGGTGGTGGGACTGTTACATATCTGCACTGTCCAATATGATAGCCCTATCCACACTTGGCTACTGAGCACCTGAAATGCAACTAATGTAACTGAGGAACTGAATCTTAATTTTATTTCAATTTAAATGGCAACACGTAGCTAGTGGCTACTGTCTTGGACAGCAGAACTCCTCCTTTTTAACACAGCAGTGTCTGTCTGGAAAAGTCCTTGGTATCTCCACGCTACTTTTGGCCTTTGCAGTCTCTGGCCTCCTGTACTTATTTCTCGTCGTCAGTGACCTCAACTGAAGCGATTTGGGTAGAGGAGGACCAGCTTGAAAGATAGCCTGGCCCTTCTCTTTAAATTTTACCCTCCCAAATTGCATTCCCACTTTGCCATTTCCCCTCCTATTGTGGCACATGTCAGACCAGTGGGCTGAGATTCTCTGTATATCATAAAACCGTGAGGAACCTGGAGGTCATCTGAGCCATTTCCCTGTCTTCATCATGGCTTGCTGACTTTGTCTTTACTCACTGCTTTAGTAGCAATTTTTCATCTTCTCTTGGGCCTTCCTACTTCCATAAATGCTTGAGATTAGATTGGCATCCACTAAACTAGAAATTAGGACTAATAATCTTACCTGGCAAGAAAGCCAGGGACTCTAAGCCACACTTGTGTTTTTCCCAGACTGTCCTACATTCGTTAAATACATACAAACCTGACCCAGAATTCAATAAATAGTGGTAGTGATTATTGTTACCAGGGTTAACTGAGAATTTCCTGATCCATATCTTTAGTCCTCACCTCTCCTCTGAGTCTCATGCTCTTGTATCTAACTGCTATTAAACACTTTATCTTGTCCTCCAGTCCTGTGATAGCATTTTCTGTATTTCCTGTCATAGTTGGTGTCACCACCGTTTATTCAAACTAGGAATCTGGGATCATCCTTGAAAACCCTTCTGACTCCAACCTGTCAATTACCATTTTTCCATTTTCCTCGTGATTTCCGAATTATTTCTTGAGTCTGTCTCTTTACTCTTTCCTGGGACCATTGCCACCCCTCTTCCAGTTTTGGATCCCCTAAATCCATTGTACTTATTTACTGTTTGCAAGGTGAAGTCTCCTACTTTATTCCTCTGCGTAAAGCCTTCTGACGTCTGCACTCCCTATACAAAGCCAGGCATTAACAGAGCCTGTAAGACCCTTCTAAACTGGCCCCTGCCTGCTTCTCCTCTCTCTCCCTTACTGGCTGGTTCTTTAAATTCTAGCAACTTCAAATGGCTTTTCATACCCTGATTCCACAGCACTGCCTCCCACCTCTTAAGAGCACTCGTTTTTTCCTTTTTTCTGTTTAACTAATTTCTGCTTATCCATCATTCAGTTCAGGCATCACTCCCTTTAGGAAGCTGTGGATTTGAATGATGCAGGAATTGGGGACAGATACTCTTCACCCATTGGTTACAGGATTATAGATTAGAATTGCAGATGAGCACTGGCAGAGAACCTAAAGGTTATTGAACTGAATACCCTTTTTTATGGTGTGGGAAGTGACTCGGTCATTTAATAAGGAAAGGATCTGACATTGGAACCTAAGTCTCATGGTAGTGCTGAGTGCAGTGTGCTTTCTATTATGCCCTGCTGTTAAATCCAACCCACAGAGAAGCTCTGTTGTGGAACAAGTGGTAGAAGATCCTAACTTGAGGGATTGAGGTCTGAGGAGCTGCAGTGATAGCTTAGAAATTACACGGGGTATTTCTGATTCTTATGACCTTTTGGCTTCATCTTCTGGAGGGAGGAAGCGTCAGGGCTCTAGTATCCATGCTATTGGGGGTATGGGAGTGGAGGGTGCAGTGCAAGTTACGGGTACATGGAGGTGTGCAGGAGGAGACTTGAGATTTGGGAGTTGGGGCATAGAAGGGGGTAGCATTGCACGACTTTCGCCTTCTTTGTAAACACCTGGCTTCTCTTCTGGCGTGCTTTATGGAAGTTTGTAGAGCATTCTCCATTGGCCAGTGCTGCAGAAGTCAGTCTTAGAGGACAGCCCAGTAGGCCTTTACCATGCTTTGCCTCTGCTAACCAGATGATTTTCCTTAATGCTAAAGGGATAACTGAAATAATATGTTGTGGTGTTTAAAAAAAAAAAAAAAAGATTTGTCTCCGATTTTTTTTTTTTTTTTTTTTTTTTTTTGAGACGGAGTCTCGCTCTGCTGCCCAGGCTGGAGTGCAATGGCCGGATCTCAGCTCACTGCAAGCTCCGCCTCCTGGGTTCACGCCATTCTCCTGCCTCAGCCTCCCGAGTAGTTGGGACTACAGGCGCCCGCCACCTCGCCTGGCTAATTTTTTGTATTTTTAGTAGAGACGGGGTTTCACCGTGTTAGCCAGGATGGTCTCGATCTCCTGACCTCGTGATCCGCCCGTCTCGGCCTCCCAAAGTGCTGGGATTACAGGCTTGAGCCACCGCGCCCGGCCTTGTCTCCGATTTTATGATAACAGAAAGGCTGTGTTACAACAGTGAAATAAAGACATCATTAGCTCAGGTTCACAGGAATGGATAAGCACTAACCAGCAAAAAAGTAGCTTGATTTTATTTCATACTAGTACCAAACTGTTAAATTGTTTGTTTTCTTAAAACAGGATTCTCAGCTGGTAGCTGGTGTTGCATTCAAGAAGACTTTCTCTTACGCTGGGTTTGAAATGCAACCCAAAAAGTACCACAATCCTAAGATCGCCCTTTTGAATGTCGAGCTCGAGTTGAAAGCTGAGAAGGACAATGCTGAGATAAGAGTCCACACAGTTGAGGTAGGTGGGTTCACCAGTTGGTGGGGGCATGGAAATGGACAGCTTTCTGAGCCAGAGCCCTGGGTCTTCATGGCTGTTGTGGGCCCCTTTCTCTTCCTGCCCCCCTGAATATTGATATCTAAGTACTAGGCCCCCTTCTTTCCATACTCTATATTCTCCCTGAGTGACCTTGACCTGAGGAAATTTGGATAGGGCAGACCTGTTGAAATATGCTCTGGTTCTGGGGAAGGGGTTGGCAGGGCCTCTATAGCTACATAGCCTGCCTGGTATTTTGGTTCCTCTTGTTGGTGCAGGTGTGAGTTCCTCCACTTCTAGACTAGACCTGGTGCTGCAGAGACAGGTGTGCTCTCATTGTTGATGTTACCCAGGCTACCTCTGGAGGTAGCCGTGTCACCCATCTTTGAGCAGTTCTTGGGGAAGGGGTCTTTTTTTTTTCCTTCAAGATGGAGTCTCACTCTGTCGCCCAGGCTGGAGTGCAGTGGTGCAATCTCGGCTCATTGCAACTTCTGCCTGCTGGGTTCAAGCAATTCCCCTGCCTCAGCCTCCTGAGTAGCTGGGATTACAGGTATGTGCCACCACGCCCAGCTAATTTTTTTTGTATTTTTAGTAGAGACAGGGTTTCACCATGTTGGCCAGGCTGGTCTTGAACTCCTGACCTCAGGTGATCCACCCGCCTCGGCCTCCCAAAGTGCTCTGATTACAGGCATGAGCCACTGTGCCCAGCCAAAGGGGTCTTATTGGGAACTCCATGAATCCAGCACCTCAGAAGAGGCTAGACCTCAGCCAGGTTAAATTATTTCTCACATCTTGACAGCACTAGCTCTGGTTCTCAGCCTTGGGGTTACTTTCTGTTTTTGTGTTGGGGAGTTTCAGGTGATTCGTAAGTCATCTTATGGGGTCCTTGTTTGCTTGGACTGAGAAGTGGCTATTCTGTTTATCTCTGTTAATTCCCAGATAAATCAGCATGTTTTATTTGGTGGGGGCGGGTGGGTGTATTTTACCTTACCATATATGTCAACCTTCACCCCAAAGCATTCTCATCCTTTTCTGGGTCTCTCCAGGATTATCAGGCAATTGTTGATGCTGAGTGGAACATTCTCTATGACAAGTTAGAGAAGATCCATCATTCTGGAGCCAAAGTTGTCTTGTCCAAACTCCCCATTGGGGATGTGGCCACCCAGTACTTTGCTGACAGGGACATGTTTTGTGCTGGCCGAGTACCTGAGGAGGATCTGAAGAGGACAATGATGGTAACCAGATTTTCACAGGCTGCTTCTTGGCCTTTGTGGCCCTGAAGGGTTTTCACTGACCCCTGGTATAACAGATAGTGTACTGTCAGGTTGGCATGTGAATTGAGCCCTGTTTTTTTCTTTTTTATAACTCTTTTTTTCCAGGAAGCACTCCATTTCCATGTGTGTGTGCCCAGTGGCACAAACTACTTCAGTCTAACCAAAACAAGTCCAGAAATCTGGTTTGTGAGAGAACCTAGCAGTAATGCTATGATTAGCTGGACAAACTCAAATATGGATTCTTCTAGCCAGATTTCTTCCCTTTCATGAGCATCCCACAAACGATACTTTTAGGTTTAAAGTACTCCTGAGTTCAGGTGCTGGACCCAGTGCCACCCTAGTTAGGGGAGGGAGTATAAGCTGAATCGAATGGGTCCTTATCTCCTTTTTAACTTCTCCTGTTTGCCCTTGATGTGTTTTAGTTCTGTTTTGGTTTTTTGCTCTTTCAGAGGTGGGGAAGGGTCGCCTGGAAGTCAAGGGAAAGGGTGGGTAATGCAGAGGCATGGGAATTGGCCTTGAGACGAGGTGGCAGGAAGCTACCTGGCCTCGGGAACCTTCACTGCTAGATCTTGCCTTCCTTGCTCCCTAGGCGTGTGGAGGCTCAATCCAGACCAGTGTGAATGCTCTGTCAGCAGATGTGCTGGGTCGATGTCAGGTGTTTGAAGAGACCCAGATTGGAGGCGAGAGGTGAGCCGTGGGCCCAGGCCGAGCTCACAACCCGCCTGGATCTGGTCTTCTGCCATCTTTCGGCTGTGGTATACAGGTTTTACAGAGTCTCACCTTTGAGCCATAAAGAGCTCAGATAATGTACAGCATTACAGGAAGATCTAAAGCCTTGACTCCACAATCTTCTGTGCCCTGGTGGTACAGTTGTAGACCTTTCCAAGAAAGCGTCTGTAAGGTTGGGATTGGGTAACCTGAGTGAAGAATGTAAGAGCAGCTGCTGAGTGTTGGGAGGGCTGGCAGTGAGAGCAATACAGTAGGACGGTGGCAGACAAGAGTTCATGTGTGTACTATTTAATCCTGGGCATAGGTACAATTTTTTTACTGGCTGCCCCAAGGCCAAGACATGTACCTTCATCCTCCGTGGCGGTGCCGAGCAGTTTATGGAGGAGACAGAGCGGTCCCTGCATGATGCCATCATGATCGTCAGGAGGGCCATCAAGGTACGGGGCTGATGGCCTCCTGCCTGCACAGCCTACTCTCATCTCCCTAGCTGATCAGACCTTGGATTTGTGTGGTTATTCCTTCTCTATATAACCTGCCCTTTCCTGGGTGGTGTGGTGAGCCCTGATTTGCCCCACAAATGGTAGAGAAACTGAGCCTCAGTTTCTCAAAAATAGGTCATCCTGCCTTGAAAGCTAAGACTTGTTCTTTTAGCCAGGTGTGGTAGCTCACACCTGTAATCCCAACACTTCGGAAGGCCGAGGTGGGAGGGTTGCTTGAGGCCAAGAGTTTGGCACCAGCCTGGGCAACATAGCGAGACCCTGTCTCTACAAAAAAAAAAAATTAGCCAGGAATGGTGGTATGTGCCTGCAGTCAGTCCCTGCTACTTGGGAGGCTAAGGTGGAAAGATCCCTTGAGCCCAGGAGTTGGTGGCTACAATGAGCTATGATCACACCACAGCACTCCAGCCTGGGCAACAGAGCAAGCAGAAGAAACACTTGATTTTGTTAGCAAACTGTGGATCTAATGTAGTCAGGTATTCCAGTAATTGTGCCAATGTCTTTGAGCTGCAGGTGACCTTGAAAATAGAAACCATAAGGTTCAGCAGGTTGAAGTTGGGATGTTCTAGATAGGGACTGTGTCTGGGTTTTTGGGGCTTGGGATGGAGGAAGGAATGAAGAACCACTCTTTCTGGGCTGAAGGGACCTACTGAGTGGCCCCGCATGGAAGTTTGGACCAGGGGCCTTCTTCCATTGAGAGGTCTGATCTCTGCAGAATGATTCAGTGGTGGCTGGTGGCGGGGCCATTGAGATGGAGCTCTCCAAGTACCTGCGGGATTACTCAAGGACTATTCCAGGAAAACAGCAGCTGTTGATTGGGGCGTATGCCAAGGCCTTGGAGATTATCCCACGCCAGCTGTGTGACAATGCTGGCTTTGATGCCACAAACATTCTCAACAAACTGCGGGCTCGGCATGCCCAGGTGGGTCCTTTCTCTCCCCAGGGTTCCGGGTTTGGGCAGGTGGGCTGGGTTCTGAATGTGAGCTGTGCTTACTCAAGCTGTTCATGCTTAGCCCAGGAGATAGGCTGCAACTCCACCCAGCCTGTCTACCTGACCACCTGCCTCCTCTGAGGGCAGAAGGAAAGCCATGGTGCTAGCACTGGAGATCCAGGGTTTCTTCATTGCTTCTACCAAGAATATGATTGTGGCTGGGCGCGGTGGCTCACGCCTGTAATCCCAGCACTTTGGGAGGCTGAGGTGGGTGGATCATGAGGTCAGAAGTTCGAGACCAGCCTGGCCAACATAGTGAAACCCTGTCTCTACTAAAAATACAAAAATTAGCCAGGTGTGGTGGTGGGCACCTGTAATCCCAGCTACTTGGGAGGCTGAGGCAGGAGAATCGTTTGAACCCAGCAGGCAGAGGTTGCAGTGAGCATAGATCGTGCCATTGCACTCCAGCCCGGGTGATAGTGCGAGACTCTGTCTCAAAAAAAAAAAAGAGTATGATGCTCCTCATGGTACCACAGGAGGAACCTTGCATCCACCTTCCTGGAAGCATACGCTGACTGCATGGAGTGGGCTTATCAGTGTGGTGAAGCCCTCCAGAGCCCTCCAAGTGTGACCCTCGGTTAGTTACTTCAACCTCTCTGAGAGTTTAATTTCTCCGTTTGTTAAATAGATGTAGGTTTGTTAAGTGCTCAGCACCCAGTGAATGACCCTGCTTCTGGCTTGTATTAGGACTTTTGCTTAAAGTGACTTTATCTCTGTGTCTCACTTGCCTCATCTATAAAATTGGGCTATTTGAAGCAATGAGATGAGAGATTGAATAGTATTTTTGTCATTCTTGTTTATCTTGGGAACTCATTGTTTGATAGATATATAGTCCTCAGGTGACCTGAGGATGGGGCTACCCCGAAACACAACAGCTTGCCTGGGAGAAGATCCCAGAGGTCTTGTGTGGTATGTCCAGGGTTAAAGGGAGGAGTTGGCGGGAGTAGGGGTGTTTCCAGGTTCCTGACATGCTGCCATAGGAAGATGCAGTATTCAGCAAAATGCCACCAAGTTGAGAGAGTCTGTGGGTTCCTAGCAGTGTCTTTTGGAGTACCAGTTTACAAGAGGAAAGTTGAAAGCAGTTTCATATTACCTCCTTTCTTTTCCTACTCTTTCAGGGGGGCACGTGGTATGGGGTGGACATCAACAACGAGGACATTGCTGACAACTTTGAGGCCTTCGTGTGGGAGCCAGCTATGGTGCGGATCAATGCGTTGACAGCAGCCTCTGAGGCTGCGTGCCTGATCGTGTCTGTAGATGAAACCATCAAGAACCCCCGCTCAACTGTGGATGCTCCCCCAGCAGCAGGCCGGGGCCGTGGTCGTGGCCGCCCGCACTGAGAGGCACCCCACCTGTCACATGACTGGCTGGCTGCTGGGTGCACCTACTCTCCTTGGCTTGGTTACTTCATTTTACAAGGAAGGGGTAGTAATTGGCCCACTCTCTTCTCATTGGAGGCTATTTAAATAAAATGTAAGACTTCGGATAACTTTGTAAATTATTTTGGCACAGTACTCATAAATGTCTGGCTGTAGCTCCGAATTTTAGCTTTACATGCACTTGTCCAACAGGGAGACAAGAGCATTATGGAGTCAGCTCCACTAGAGTGGCCCCTGTCTGGAAGTTTCACTATGGTTGCATTCTTCGTTCCAGAAGTGGCTGGACAACATGCAGTTGCTTTCTTCTAGCATCATCGTATTAGCCCTGGCCTAGCCAGGCACTGCTCCCAGGGTTTCTCTGGTTTGAGTAAATGGGTTATATTACCTTGTCTGCCCCTTCTATCTCCATATTCTTTTGGTTTAGTCTTTTGTTCCCTCTTACTCAAGACTGTGAGAAGGGTGTTTTAGGGAGGGTCTCATGCTCTCTAAACTCTAGTGATCCCTTGGAAATCGTCTAAGGAGATGACTGAAAGCATCCCCCTGGTCTTTTTAGCCCCCAGTGATCTTGGTGGTTTTGCTTTCTTGTGACCAATGGGAGTTTGGAATGGCTGGCACAGATGAGCTGGAAATCCAGCAGTGTCTAACATCCTCCTCATTTACACTGGTCCTGATAGCTGGCCTGCACCCTTCTGTAGTTGGTTGTTGTTAAAGCTGGAGGTAAATATGATGTCATTGTCAGCCATTGAGACTTGCTAGCTAAAACTGGAAAGGGATATTTAAAAAAAAATTCTCTGAACCCAGTCACTCCTGGTTAGATGGACTCAAAAGCACAGAGGGTGGTGGGCAGGTCCAGGCTTTGGAATCTGGCATTCCTCCTAACTTGATGGTCTTTGGGTAGACTAATTTTTCTGAGCCTCTGCTATTCTACCTGTATGACAGGGTAAGAGTAGCTGTCTCAAAGAGTAGTGAGACTTAAATGTTCATTTTACTTGATGTTAGGGACACAATTTAAGCCTAAAACACTTACTCTTTTTTCTGATTTTAAATATTTCGAGACCCTAGGAATCAAGTCAGGGGCACAAGGGCATTTTGGATGAGGAAGTCAAGGCCAGACCATGATGGCAACCTGATCTCCCACAGTCAAAGCCTGATTGGCCAGAGCCTCCTGAGGAGGCAGCCAATCCAGGGAGGGGATGGGCAGTGCCTGCTGCCCTGTTGTACTGGTGCTGAATTTGCCCTTGAAGGTACTCTCCCAGCTGAGAGTCAGAAGTGATGTATCTCAAGGCATTTCCTCTGGATGCACACACTGAAAGCAGGGTTGAGCGGTGGCAGGACAGTAACCCTAGGTGGCTTTTCTGCAGTCCTGAGGCAAGTTTTTGTTGTTTCTGAGACGGCCTCACTCGGTTACCTAAGCTGAAGTGTACAGTGGCGTGATCTCAGCTCACTGTAACCTCCACCTCCCTGGCTCAATATCCTCCCACCTCAGCCTCCCAAGTAGCTAGCACTGCAGGCACATGCCCAGCTAATTTTTCAATTAGGTTTCACTATGTTGCCCAGAGTAGTCTTGAATTCCTGGGCTCAAGCAATTCTCCCACCTCAGTCTCCCAAAGTGCTAGGATTACAGGTGTGAGCAACTGTGCCCGCTGGCAAGTCTTGCTAATACTTCATTCCACTGGGTCACCTGCCTTTGTACACTTGAGCTGCAGAAAGACCATGATAACACAGATGACCAAGTGTGGCCACAATACCATTTACTTCTCTGGGGCAGATATACCAGTTTCACCATCTTTTTTATTGGATACAGAGCCATAAATTCTCTGATGCCCATGTGAGTCCTTTTAAATACATACACTCAGGTACATTCAGCAAAGGGCATCTTATGGGTGACATGGAGCAAAGTGCTGGGATGGCGATGCCTGGGTGGGGCAGAGAAGTGTGGCCAGGAAAGGCCCCCTGGGGGCTGGAGGTACAGGCACCACTTCAGAAACAAAAATAAAACCAAAAATTGCTTTCCACCCCTCTGCCTGTGCTTGGGGCTGGGGAAGCTACCCTCTCACGCTCAGGCCCATTATAGCCTAGCTGTGCAGGAAGGCAGGGCCTAAGGGCCAGTTATGGAGGTCACCCACCAGTGGTGCCCACTAGAACCAAGCCTGCTGGCATCAGCCACAATGCAAGCCTGGGTCACCTCAGGCCTCTGCCCTGGATACAAGACCCTTGCCAGGGCAGAGCTGAGGCTGGCAAGCCCAAGGCCAAGCCTCCCTTGGCCCATGCTGGCAGTGGCAGAGGAGGCTTAGTCTCATGGTGGGGAGCCTGCCTGATTGTCAGGGCAGCCTTGGGACTGGCTGAGGTCCCAAGGGGTTGGGGAGGGAATCGTTGCCTTAGCTGGCCCTGGTATTCTGATCTTTACCCAATCCTAAACCTTATCCTCAGGCAAGGGCTGCAGATGAACACACTTGTCCAGGAATACATACATACACACAATACACAGCAATATATACAGAAATGCAGGCCGGGCACAAGGCTGGGTGAGAAAGCATGGCCACTGGGGTAGAGAGGAGGACCAGGCCCCCCGGGGAAGGAAGTTACACTCATCAGGGACTGACAGGCTGGGACATGTCCCATGGGTTCGAGTTAACTTCTCTGGGCACTTGGGCCATATACCCACTCACTCTCTCTCCTGTTTTTACCCCAAGTCCAACAGGAACTGGGACTTTGGCACCAATAGTCACTCTGGGAAGGCCTCCTTCAACTTAGCGCCTTAGAGGGATTGGGGCCCAGGTGACTCCCCACCTGTGGCCCCAAAGATTAGAGACCAGGACCAGGGTAATAGGCAGGACCCAAAGGCAAGGGATGGAGCCAAACCTTGGAGTAGGAGGCCTTGGGAAGGAGGCCCTTTTTTTTTTTTTTTTTTTTTTTTTCCCCCTTTCGAGGCAATTCCTGAGGGGCTGGCTCAGACTCGAGTGTCACAGGACCAAGAAAACAGGAGCTGCCTTGATCCTTAGGTGGTCTCTCCTGGCTGGGGAAAGGCCGTGGTGCTGGGCAGCCCACCCACTCTTTATTCCCGCAGGGATGCATGTAAGTGCATCTTCATTTCCTGTCGGTGCTGTGGGGAAGCAGCCTAAATAAAGCATGAAGTACTTAAGCCAAGTACACCAACCTCCCAGGTAGGCACTGGAGCCAGACTGGATGGCAGGGGGTGGTAGAAACACCAAGTGGCCACCCCCACTGGGCCTCTACACATACCTGGGTCCCCTGGAGCAGGGCTGCTTGCTCTCAGATATTCCTTTCTTGCATCTTACTGGGTATGAGATGTGGAGGGATCCCTTTGGGTGGGTAAAGATGGATGAAATGCTTCTGGGGATAGCCAGGCCCTCTGTCCTTGTTCCCATCCTCAGCCCTAGCTGTATGGTTGCCAAAGAAATCAATGCATAGAGCCTCCCAGCAAGCAAAAGCTCCCTACTCAGCAGCAGGGCTCATCCCCAAGGGGAGAACAAAAGAAGAGCGTCAAGGGGCTAGTGGGGCAGGGGCTGCAAAGCTGCCAGTGCTCAGGCATGCATGAAGGCTGGGGGGCACAAGTCTGTCAGCCCGGGGGTGCGTGTGCAGTGGGATACTCTGACCTCTCATTCCTGCTGCAAAGGATTGGGCCTGCTCACACACATCCTTCACACACAGCCAGAACAAGGTGGAGGACTGAGGGGCTTTCCTGGAAATAGCCAAATCCGTGGGAAGTGGACGTCCCCCAGGCAGAAGGGTATCTTGTTCATCCCTCTGCCTCCAGTGCTGGTGGTGCTCGGTACTGTTGCACGAATGAATGAATGAGTGAAACTGCAACTAGCGTCTGGCCTTTCAGCACCACCTTTCTCCCCCCTAGCTCGCTGCCCATATGCCCCAACCTCCTTTCCCAGGGCTAATGCCAGGCATTCTATTGTGTACCACCCGGAGAGAAGTTGCCCAGAGCCTTGTATTCAGGGATGGAAGGTCCCTGGGACAGAGAAAATCCCTCAGTTGGGCAGGCTGAAGCCAAGCAGGGCATCCCTTTGTGCTTTGTCCAGGAGACAGGGAAGGCAGCACCTCTGGTTCTGGGGTCACAGGGAGCAGGAGCTGCAGGGTGCAGTTGGCGAGGCAGGACCAACAAATCCAAGGTATCCAGGCCCTTAGTGGGCCTCCACCTCCCTTCCAGGCCTCTGGAGGAGAGGAAAGAAAGCCGTGCTGCTTTTTCCTGACCCCTGAGGACAGGGCTGGTGCAGGGAGAAGCCAATGGAGCCAGCTGCTCTGGGGTAGGGGCAGGGAGTGCCACACACAGCCAAGGCTTCGTGCAGGACTGGGCAGGGAGTTGCCAGCATGACACCCTTGGTATTTTAGATTTTCAAAGGGCAGGGACAGAACAAGCCACAGGAGGAAAAGTCAACAATGATAGCAAGATCTGGGACAGAGCTAGGGAGTGACGCCATGGGAGCTGGGTGTGCTGCTGCGTCCGTGGGATCCCAGCTCTGGAGGACTCTTTACAAGGTAACCGAGGGCTGGGTCTTCATGTCCAAGCCAGGTTGCGTTAGGGAGTTGGGTTCCTGGGAAGGACTGGGTAACGAGGGGACCCCATCCCCAGCCAGGACCAGCAGCCTAATGGCTAGGGCTGGGAGCTGATCCTATCTAGGAGAGAAAGAAACCCTAAGATAGATCTAGTTTAGATGTTTGAAAGAACTTTCCAAATGAAAGTTGGTAGGACCCCCGGCCTCTGAGCCACTATGGGAGTTCTGAGAGGAGGAACTGGGGAGACCTCAAGCCTTTGGAGCCTTGGTTCTGAGACCTGATCCTTTGGGGACTGCAAAGGCCAGTGAAAAGCCCCACTGGAATCCTGTGGCTTCTAAGCCAAGTGGCTCCAGCCCAGGTCCAGCACTTCCCCTAGGCAGAAGACCCCAATGCAGCCCTCAGCCCATGGGGCCCGTGGAGACCGAGGAAGAGGGAGTGAGTCTGTTGAGGATGCTCTTCCTCTTCCTTGGCCCCATGGGTCTGGCTCCCTGCCAAGGCTACATCTTCAAGCAAGCTAATTAGACAAGGAAGCAAAGCAAGCCACCCTCCTCCTGGCTTCCTCCACAGCCTCAGCACAGAGGGCGGCCCGTGCCTCCCTCCCAGACAGCCTTGGTGACCCGAAGGCCATCAGGTTCCTGCCCAAGCACCTGGATTAGAAGGAAATTCTTTGAGGACAGGAAGTACTTCTCACTGTGACAGGGCTGCCTGGGGCTGGGACCTTGACCCTCTGGAGGGTCCCTCAGGAATGAATGTAGGTATAAAAACGTGTGCCTTTCAGCTTTGAATTTAGCTCTGGTATGCGGTGGGGTGTGGGGTTGGGAGGAGGGGTCTTGTCTTACAGCAATAAATAAGTTTCCTCCCCCTGGCAATCCCCTACCGTGGAAGGGTGGTCTCATCCTGGAGAGAAGTTCTGGGTGACTGTTTCCTTTCCAAACCCACCCCCACTACCCCACTGTACTGCTGCCCCCAGCTTTTGGCTGACCACGTGCCCAGGTTCCTAGGTCTGCCTGTGGTATCCCCAGAAAATGTGGATCCAGAGCCTAGGCAGGCTGTCTGAAGGGGTGCCCCCAGAAGGCTGGGGCAGGGTTGGGGAGAAGAGTCCTCCTTGCCAAGTCTGAGCTGCCCTGTGGAGCCCCCGCTGGCCTGGGGCCCCAGAGACTCCTGACCAGGAGGCTGGGCCTCAGGAAGGAGAGGCCGGCCAGAACAGCTGAGGAGCCACTGGGTGGTTATTGCAGATCCTCCAGGTGATGATGACACCAGGCGCTGGTGGTGACAGCTCCTCAATGGCTGTGCCAGAGGCTGCTCCAGCCGGGGTAGGGTCGGGGTCGGAGGGCAGCTTCTGTCCAAGCCCCTGTACTAGGGAAGCAGTGCCCTGGGTCAGGCCTGTTGCTCCGCTGCTCCAGGAGGAGGACAGGAGATTTGTCAGTCCCCCTCCAGAAGCCAAGGATAACACTTGGCCTCCAAAGGTCTAGTCCAAACCAGGGTCCCTCTGAGGTCCAAAGAGAGTGCCCTGATATGGGGCTGGCAGGGGCCCTGCCGCCCCCTACCCGGGTTAGCAGCCGCCTTCCACCTTGATGTGCAGAATCTTAGAGAAGCCGGGCCTCCGTCGCAGGGCCTGCGGACCGAACCCTGGGTTAGTTCTCCCTCCTGCCACACTCACCCAGGTCACCAGCCCCAGTTCAGGGATGCCACTTGGGGTCTTGGACAGCCTCAGAGCCGACCCCTCACCTGGAGTTTTGTCACCATGTCCTCAAACAGCTTTTGGGCCTCAGGGCTGCTGGGCTCTTTGAAATAATCCGCAATCCCAATCTGGACCACAATCGACTTGAGGTTCCGGCAGATGCCTGAGAAAAGGTGGGCAAGGCAGGGGCGTGTTTGGCCTGGGCTGTGGAGCTGCCTCCTCTCCTCTCACTAATTAATGAAATCAGACAATCAGGTGCCAGCCACCGGGAACACGACACAGGACCCATGCCACCTGGGGGCTTGCGACAAGATGCGGGGAGAGGTAGGTGGGGCTGAGGGACAGGAGAGGCTGCAGTGGCCTCTGGGAGGGTGAGTGGGCAGCCGCCAGTTGTCCAAGGCCTCTAGGAACTTCCCTGACACAGGGAGCAGCTATACCATGGTCTGGGCATTTGGGGATGAATGACAAGGAACAGAGTGGCTGAGGTGAGGCTCGCGGATCCAGGCTCAAGCACAAAGGAGGGGGAGGTGGGACAAACACTTGAGAACAGACGGCTTAAGGAACTGGATATGGCGTGAAGTCGGGGGAGGTGGAGGAAGATCAGATGGCTGAGAAGGGCCTAGAGGTCATGATTCTGGAGGCTGAGCAGTTAGTTCTGGTGATAAAGTCCAGGGCGTGCCATGTGGCTGAAGGGGGAAGAAGGTCTTGGAAAGAGGGTCCTCAGTGCAGGTGGAGTAGTGACTGAGAGTGGGGTGGGTGGTTTGAGAAAGGTGTGGAAGCCAAGGAGGTATGATCTGGAGTCCAGGGAGAGAGGAGTCTTCACCCTGAGAACTGTCCTGGGGCGGGGGGTGGGGGGAGCTTTCACATATCCCATTTAATCCTCTCACCCATCCTAGAAAGTCAACTTAGAAGATGGGAATACAGGACTCAGAGAGGTATAGTAACGTGCCCAACATCACTCAGCTAATAAGTAGCAGAGCCAGACCTGGGACCTAGGTCAGTCAAGCTCCAGAACCAGTGCTCTTAACCTGTCCCCCTGCCTTTGCCCTTGGCTGGAGGCCCTGATCCATCTGCCCCAGTGATAGTTAGGCTACCTGCTGACAGAGCCCCGTGGCAGGTGATAGTCATACCCTGCCCCGCATTCCCCATTGCTCACTGTTGAAATGCAGCAGGGCCTTAGGGGTGACGGGAGTCGCTGTGAGCACCAGCATCTCCAATCCCTTCAGGCCTTCCCGGCAGACCTCTGCCGCCACCTCCTGGGTGATCTCTGACACATGGTCAAGCTCCAGGACCTGCAGCCGCATGCAGTTTCTCGCTAGGAAGAGGAAGAAGGGGGATCCTGCTGACAAACCCCCCAGGTCACCCCTGCAGCCAGCACCCTGGCCACCACTCTTCCACCTGCCACCACCCAGGCTGCAGCCCCAGGCCCCTGTGGGATTTCACTGGGCAGCACTGCACCCATGCCTGCTTCTTACTACCCGCCACCCCAGTCCAAGGAAAGACTCACCAAGTGATGCCAGGCCCTGCACCCCACAGCCGGCACCCCCGACCCCCAGGGCCCGCAGGTGGGGCCAACAGCGACCAATCATCTGCAGGCAGCGGTTACTGAAGCGCGTGGGCTGCTGGCTGGAGAACGGGAAGGGGGAGCTGTCAGGGAGGTCTTTGGATGCCTGACACCCCAGCATGCTCCTCCTGTGGGACCCCTCCCTGATTCAGGCAAGCGTTCCTCCAACAACCCAGCTGGTCAAGTCAGAAAACCGGGATCATCCCTGACTCCTCTGCCCTCATCTCATCCACCAAGTCCTGCAGATTCTGATTCCCAAGCACTCTTTTTTCTTTTTTCTTTTAAGACAGGGACTCATTCTACCACCCAGGCAGGAGTGCAGGGGTGCAATTTCGGCTCACTGCAACCTCTGCCTCCTGAGTTCAAGCGATTCTCCTGCCTCAGCCTCCCAAGTAGCTGGGACTACAGGCATGCGCCACCATGCCTGGCTCATTTTCTTGTACTTTTAGTAGAGAGGGGGTTTCACCATGTTGGCCAGGCTGGTCTCAAATTCCTGGCCTCAAGTGATCCACCGCCTCGGCCTCCCAAAGTGCTGGGATTACAGGTGTAAGCCACTGTGCCCGGCCTTAACTACTCTTGAACCCACAGTTCAGACCACCATTGGCATTCTCTGGGTTAACACTAGTCTCCCTGCCATCTCATCCTCCACACTGTAGACAGGGAGCCCTTCATTCCTACAGCCACTCACTCCGCCATTCAGCAAGTGGTTATCAAGTCAACAATAACTGAGCTAGGCCCTGGGGTGCAGTGCTGACAACATAGACATGGTCCCTGCCCTCAAAGAGTGGACAGTCTCTTTGGTGGCAGGAAAGTGGTGAGGGGCATAGAACATTACCAGTCTGATCTTAATCCCTTTCTTAAAATCTAAAATCCCCCCAAATGGCTTCCAATACTTTCTAGATAAAATGCAAAAAACCTAAATTCCTTAGCAAGGCCCTTCCTGATTGCCCCAACTTTCCTTTCCATTCACACCAAACGCCATTTCCCTGAACACTTCATCCCTCATCATTTGCCCAGGCAACAGACATCTCTCTGGCTGGCATCTATTATGTACTTGATACCAGGGATACAGAAATGGACATTCCTAGATTCTGCCTTGAGAACCACCTGCCTAGTGTAGGAGATCGAAATATCAAGAAATTATTGCAAAGTAGGGCTGGGTGTGGTGGCTCATGTCTGTAATCCCAGCACTTTGGGAGGCCGAGGCGGGCAGATCACCTGGGGCCAGGAGTTTGAGATCAGCCTGGCCGACATGGTGAAAGCCCGTCTTTACTACAAATAAAAAAATTAGCCAGGCGTGGTGGCCCATGCCTGTAGTCCCAGCTACTTGGGAGGCTGAGGCAGGAGAATGGCGTAAACCCGGGAGGCGGAGCTTGCAGTGAGCTGAGATCTGGCCACTGCACTCCAGCCTGGGTGACAGAGCGAGACTCCATCTCACAAAAGAAAAAAAAAAAAAAAGAAATTATTGCAAAGTAGATGACAGAGGGATCAGGGCAAAATGCAGTGGGGATTGAGGCAGGGGACCAGTGACACGCTCTACCCAGGGTGTTACAGAAGGCACACTGGATGGCTGGGAGGAGCTGTCGCGTGGAGAGGAGCAAAGGAGCCTGGTGTGTTAGAGGAACTCCAAGCAGAGTGAGAAATGATTTCATAACCTGGATTCTCCAACGACCAGCTCTTTCATACACTGACCTCCCTGAACCACCTTTCATATGTCAAACAAAGCTGGTGGTTTTTAGCTGGTGTTTACTGAACAATTACTGTAGACCCTGCAGGCTTTGTGTACCTGATCTCATTTGGGCCAGCAACAGCCCTAATAAGGTCCATAGTTCCTAGTACCACCTTTACTTTGCAGTTTGAGAAACTAAGACACAATTGGGATTCCCAAGGTGGCACTGCCAGTAAGCCAGGACATGACCCCAGGTCTGATTTCATTTACTTATTTATTTATTTATTTAATTATTTATTTTTGAGACAGAGTTTCGCTCTTGTTGCTCAGGCTGGAGTGCAATGGCACAATCTCGGCTCACCGCAACCTCCGCCTCCCAGATTCAAGTGAGTCTCCTGCCTCAGCCTTTTGAGTAGCTGGGATTACAGGCATGCACCACCACGCTCGCCTAATTTTGTATTTTTAGTAGAGACAGGGTTTCTCCATGTTGGTCAGGCTGGTCTCGAACTCCAGACCTCAGGTGATCCGCCCAAACTGGCCTCTCAAAGTACTGGGATTACAGGTGTAAGTCACTGTAATCAACCAGGTCTGATTTTAAAGCCCTGCTCCTAATGCCTCAATGGACAGATTAATGTGTGTTAATCTGTCCTGATAGCTTGTGGAATGGGCTCAGATCCGCTCAGTCCTCAGCCCCAGACCAGGCCCAACTGTGTTCCCCTCCCATCCCCCAAACCTGCCAGGGCTCACCAGGGGTGAAGTGGTGCCACTTGGAGGGAGACGATCTCTCTGCAGCCTGCGCCCAGGGCCCAAATGACCTCATGGCCCACAGGGTCTGTGGCACTCCTGTGAAAAGACAAAGCTGCTGGTAATCCCAAGACTTTGGGAGGTCAAGGCTGGGGTTGGGGATCACCTGAGCCCAGGAGTTCTAGACCAGCTTGGGCAATACGGTGAGCCCCCGTTTCTATTAAAAAAAGAGAGAGAGAGAAAATGAAAAGATACAAGACAAAGCTGGAGTTGCCCACTCTTGGTGGCCTCTGCTCTTGCCAAAGCTTCCTTCCCTTCAGCCATAGAGTTCTTGGAACCCTTTGCTTGAGAACCCTGGGGGAAGCTATGCAGCACCTAGGGATCCCGTGGGACCCTCGGCCTAGAGGGAACAGGCTATGCTTCTAGTCGGTTGACCCACCTGTAGGTGACAGCCTGCAGGGCACGGCAGTAGCAACTGGCCAGCCAGAGCGAGCGGTCGGTGAGGATGTTTGGACAGTGGGAGATGCGCAGGATCAGCAGGTTCCCCCCAGCTGCCTTCAGCAGGGACTCCAGCCCAGCTTCCAAGCAGCCCCTGGAGATGACCAAGAGGTCAGAGAGCTGGCCACCTCCTCCTCTGGGAAACATCCTTACTTAATTCCAGGTCTGTGGCCCAACAGCACCCAGCACCCACCCACTGCAGGCCTCACCGGGTGCTACGGGCATACTCCTCCTTGCTCTCCTTCTTTCCCCGCTGCCGGGGCTTCAAGTTCTGCAGCGTCAGAGAGTGGGCCTGGGTGCACCACTGAGCCAGCATTGCCAGGAACTGTGGGGGAGGGGAAGAGTATTTGGAGATGAAGGGGTCTGCACTTGGTTGGCTGGAGGTGGGCCAGCCCCGGATAGGAGGCTGCATGAGAGCATTTCAGGGAAGCCAGGTTGGCGCTACAGTGTTGTAAGGGTTGCAAGGACCAGACCTTCAGGGGCCAGATTCTACCCACGGGGAAAGGTGGGTTCACAGCAGGGCATAGAAGGCAGGCAGGGGCAGGCACCTTGGAGCAGACACGGGCATTCTCAAGCAGCACCCTTGTCCAGACTGCAGGGTGGCGGGCCACGAAGCACCAGTCCCGGCAAACCTCAGCGGCGTGCAGCAGTGTGCGCGTGTCCAGGTAGGTGAAGATGCAGAAGAGGGCGGCTCGCATCTTCAGGATCTCTGGGCTGATGACCTCATTGGAGCGTGAGGGGCTGCCCCTCTCTGCTCGCCGACCCCGTCCACTGCCTCCCTCAGGGCGGGCTGCAGAATACAAGGGTTTCAAAAGTGAGCGTGGAGGGTCAAGGCTGGTGTGGGGATGTGTGTGGGGAGCTGGGGCAGGGTAGGAGCTGCAGAGCAATGGGCATGCTGTGGTACCAGGGCCTAGGGAGGAAGGAAAAGGGGCCTCTGCATCCCTGTCCTTTGCGGTACCCCATCTCCAGTTTTACAATTTACAAAAAGGCATCCCTTGTGTAAACTTTCTTTTTAAGGTTATATATCATTCAAACTCACCCCCTACATGAGGCAACATATCAGATTTGGAGAGGGAAAGGGGTTGGGGGGTGCTGCAGTATAAACTGGGCCTCTGGAAACAGAAGGTGGGCATGGGGCTACCCAGAACATGGGGTACAGCTACAAGCCTGACCCTAGCCTAGCCCTCTCACCTCCCAACCCACCCACATATGTGTGGGGCCTTCTGTGAATATGGTGGGAGGCCTCTCCCCCACTGCACCAGGGGCTTCAGAGTTGGGAGGCAACAATCAACTGCTGTCCTATAAATGTTGATGAGCCCACCACGTGAATGGACCCCCCCGTCCCCCGGATGTGGCATCCTTGTGCATCAGACAATCTGAGCATACTTGTGCCGCTGCAGCCCTGCCCTGTCACAAGAGTTCCTGCCCTAGGCTTAAAGGGTGCTATGTAGGAGGGGTGGGCAAGTCTGGGGAAAGGGAAGGGGGGTGCAGGAGCCCAGGAGATTCACTGCCTCAGACCTGTGTCCCCCTGCCAACCCTTCCGGGACCTACCTGAGAGCCGGCAGCTGCTCAATGGCCCAGCCATAGCAGGCCCGGGGCGGGGCGCATCCAACGGGCCCTCAGCCTCTGACTCAGTGGTTCGGGAGCCAACGTCAGAGACGTCACCCTCTTCCCCCTCAGTGCTGTGTCGGCGGGGTCTGCGCTGCCAGTTCTGGATGGCCTGGCGCCGCAGGCCTGAGCTGCGAGGGGGCTGGGACCGCTCTGAGCCCCCGTTGGTAGCCTGGGCCCGTGTGCCCAAGCCCCCAGGGCCACTGTCCTCAGGGGCCCCCTCCTCCGGCCTGGGCAGCTCCAGACTGTCACTGTCATAGCAGCCTGAGCTCTGGGATGCGGCTGGCACACGGCTGGAGGCCCTGGGGCAGGGTGGATCACACAGTAAGGGGTGAGAGGCACCAGGCCTGCCCAAACTCCCCACCCTGCCCCTACCGTCGGCTGAGGGCAACCCACCCACACTGCTTTCCAAAAGCCCCCTCTGGGTGTGGAAAGGCAGACACACGTGACCCGGGGGGTTAGGGACAGGAGGATGACACAAGCCCCAGACAAGTCAGCGGATCTTTCCAGGGCGAGGGTGGGCTGTATGGGGTGGGCTGGGCCCAAGGCTTACCCTGTGCTGGGAGAGGAGCCATGCCGTGACACTGCATATGTGCTAGGCACGGCCGGGCCCGCGTGGTGTTCTCGCTGTGGGCCCCCAGAGCAGGAGGTAAAGGAGAGGGGCGGAGGAGGCAAGAGGATGAGCAGGAATAGCAGGGGAAACAGGGAAAAAGATGGAGAGGAAATGGGGGAGAGGAGAGAGAAGGGAAAACAGTTGGGAAAGATGGACAAATGGACAGACAGACAGCCCAGAGAGGCAGGTTCACCAGCCCCTCCCCACAGCCACCCAACACCCCGGACCCCAGCTTGTGGCTCCTGGAATCTCATTTGCAGGGATGGGCAGAGATAGCCCCTGAGGACTGGGGTCACTGAATCATATCTCACTACAGCCTCGGGGGCTGGCACTGGCACTCCTGCCCAATCAGAGGGTCTCCCCATTCCTGGCATCTGCTCGTGGGGGAAAAGCCAAAGAAGGGGCGAATGGGGCATCATGGAGAGATATCCAGCCACGTGAAAGGTGAGGTTGTGGGGGACCAGGTGTGCAGGTAGAGGAGAGAAAGCAGGTGGGCACTCACCATTCTGCCTGGGCCCCGGGCATTGGGGCCAGCACCACCGCCCCCACCTCCACGGCCCAGGCTGGCACTGGGCGTGCTGCCACAGCTGCTGCTGATGACCTGCAGCTGTCGCTCGGCACGGTCAGCCCGCTCAAGGAGTTCCTCAATGAACTGCTGCAGCCGCAGCTTGGCGCTGGCCTCCCGCGCCGCTGTCTCCTTCAGGAACTGGTCGATCTGCACCACCTCCCTGGGCCCAGAGCAGTCTCTTACCCCAGAGCCTCAGCCTGCCTGCCCACCCACCCTCTGGAGGAGAGCCTGGCCAGTGCGGGGAGACACCGGCACAGCTGCCTGCGGTGTCTGCTAACGGTCACATGGGTTCCTGCAGAACAGGCCTAGCCCCGCACGATGATACATACAGAAATGCATGCATGCACTCCGAGCCACACACTCACACCCCACCCACCCGGCCCCAGACCCTGCTCTCCACAGAAATACTACACACCCCACTCTCCACAGAAATACTCAGGCATACTCAGTCCCACACAACCACTCGAGGCACACACACATCCCCACACATGTACCCCATGTACATTCATATGCCATAACCAGACACATCTCTCTCATACAGAAACACAGACATGTTCAGTCACATGTGCATGGCCTTCAATACCCAGCATCCCAACACAGAACACTCCTAGGCACATACTTAGAGCCACCAGCCATGTCACATATCCCCACACAGAGGCCCATTACACAGCCCCAGGCACAGCCCCACACATTCATGTTCGTGTACTCACATCATTTTCCAGCTCGGGCATGTGCTCACGTGTGAGACACGCAAAGAACCATGGAGGCATAGTACCACCGACACAGTCAAACATACTTTCAAGAACCTTCAAAAATACACGCTAAGTCACATCACCCCACAGAGGAATACACTCAAATGTGGAAGCATACTGATAGTTTGCACCAACTTCTAGGAGCTGCATGAACACATGGCACACTTAGAATCACGTGTGTACTTACTCCCAAATGCATTCCCGGTTGTTTGTGCATCCATTCAACATTTATTGAGCACCCTCTAGGTGCCAGGCACTGTTCTAGGTATTGGGGAAATAGCAGTGAACAACTCCTGCCTTTATGGAGTTTACATCACAATGGGGACACATAAATAACATCTATATACAAATGGTCCTTGGCTTACAATGGGGATACATCCCCGTCAGCCCATTGTAAGTTGAAAATATCATCAGTCAAAAATGCATTTAATGCACTTACCCTACTGAACACCAGTGCTTAGCCTGGCTTGCCTTAAATGTGCTCAGAGCACTTCTATTAGCCTACAGTTGGACAAAATCACTGAACACAAAGTCTATTTTATAAAAAAAAGTGTTGATCTCATGTAATTTATTGAATACTGTACTAAAGAAACAGTATGGTTGTACATACTGTTTTTCATTTTCACACAGTACAGTTTCTACGGACTGCGTGATGCTTTTGTAGCATCGGAAAATCTAAAAATTGTGTCAAACCATCGTAAGTCAGGGGTCATCTGTAGTTCATAATCCTACATTTAAAGACCAGAGAAATGAAGAAGACTGACACAGATAGAAGGAAATCCCAAGAGTGTCCTGGAAGCCAAGGGAAGAAGGCATGTCAGGGATCAGCTATGTCAAATGCCACCAATGGGGCAAGTAAGACCATGGCTAGGCCTTAGCAACAGAAAGGTCACTGGTGACATGGGGACCCTGGTAGAGGTGGAAACCCGATCAGCCTGGGTTCAAGAGAGAAAGTGAGGAAAGAAATTGGAGACAAGAAGTATAAACAAATACAAGGAGTTTTCTGTAAGGAGAGAAAAGGAGCAGTAGCTTAAAGGGAAGAGGGTTGTGGTAGATGAAAGAAATAACATTCTGTATGCTTTTAGAAATATGCAGAAACAGGCTGGGCGCGGTGGCTCACGCCTGTAATCCCAGCACTTTGGGAGGCCGAGGAGGGCTGATGACGAGGTCAGGAGATGGAGACCATCCTGACTAAAATGGTGAAACCCCGTCTCTACTAAAAAAAAAATATATATATATATGTATATACAAAAAATTAGCCGGGGGTGGTGGCGGGCGCCTGTAGTCCCAGCTACTCGGGAGGCTGAGGCAGAATGGCGTGAACCCAGGAGGCGGAGGCTGCAGTGAGGCGAGATCACGCCACTGCACTCCAGCCTGGGCAACAGAGCAAGACTCTGTCACAAAAAAAAAAAAAAGAAAAAGAAAAAGAAAAGAAATATGCAGAAACAGAAAATCTGATGATGGGAGAGGGGAGAGTTGAGCTATGTCTTTGGGTAGACAAAAGAGAAGAGGATCTGGTGCCAAAATGCAGGAGTTGGCTTGTCTAGGACAGAGAAGAAAGGCAGTCTTCACAAAGAGGCACAGGGTCACACTGCCATGTCCTCACAGTACCAAACACACATCATCATGACACTCTTGGCCCCACATGCATGCTACTGGCCACAGATCCTCTATTACAAAGCCATGGCCACATACAGACACACTCAGGCACGCCCACGGTGGTAGTGGCGGCGGCACAGTGACCCGCACAGGCACAACCACCCACAGGGCCCCGAGGGTCTACTCACTGCTGCTTGCGGCTCAGCTCCTGTTCCTTGTGCACCAGGTCCTGCTTGAGTGAGGCCAGAAGCTCTACGCTCACGTCCACCTGGCGGGAGAGCTCAGACGCGCGCTCCTCCAGCTCCTCCTTCTCGCGCCCAAGCCTCGCACTCTCCTGCCGCGCAGTCTCCAGCTCCGCCGCCTTGCGCTCCAGCTCGGCCTGCAGCCGGCCCACCTGGCCCGCGATCTTCTGCTCCACCTCCTCGCTCAGGCGCTCCAGCCGCCGGTCCACCTCCAGCTTCTCCAGCGCGCGGATCTTGAGGCGCGCCAGGCCCTCTTCGTAGGCCACATCGGCAGGTGAGGGGGACGCGGGCGAAGCGGAGGCAGGCCCGGGGCAAGGGCCGGGGCCAGGCCCAGGCGGCGGCGTCGAGCACGCTGAGGACGCCACGGACTTGCGGGCGAACAGCTCCCCCAGCGGGATCTCGATCTCGCGCAGCGCATAGCGAGCGGCAGCGGCGGGCACGAGGCCCGGCTCGGCCAACTCCTCGCAGGGCAGGCTGGCGGGCACCAGGTCGCCGGGGAAGTGTGCGAGGGGCGCGTGGTGGTGGTGGTGGTGCAGCAGGTGCGGCGCCGCGGGCGACGGCCCGGCCGCCTGCTCCTTGCCCTGGAAGGACGTGCTCTCGAAGACCTCGCGCCGGGCGCCGGGCACGGCCAGCAGGGCGGCGGGCTCGGGCGCCAGCGGGAAGCCCGAGGCGGCCGCCGCGGCGGCCGCTGCAGCGGCGGCGCCGTCGCAAATGCTGTTGGTCTTGGAGAGGATGTAGAGCGTCTCGTAGGTGTGGCTGTACTCCAGGTGCGCGCGCAGCGACGACAGGCTGCGGAAGCGCTTGTGCTCCCCGCAGCGGGGGCAGCGGTACGGCAGGTCCAGCGAGGCCATGGCCCCGCCGCCCCCGCGGCACGCGGGCTCCACCGCGGCCGCCCCGCCGGTCAGCCGGGCGCGCTCATGGGGGACCGCGGGCCAGGCCCCCTGCGGGGTCAGGAAGGCTCAGGGCGCCCGCGGCCCGGGGCGAGGAGGCTGGAAGAGACGCGATGAGTCTTAGGAAGAGGGTATCACTGCGCCCACCCCGGCTCCCAGTCCCGAGCCCTCATCCCCCAGCCATGAGGAAACAGCATCGAGGGGCAAGGGGCGACCTCCCAGAGGAGGCTGGCCTGCTCTGGCACCTGTGCGAGGGCCTGTATATGTGCAAGAGAGAGAGAGAGCGAGAGAATGAGATAATCTGTTTTTAAAGGGGCTGGCTCGTAATTACTTTTATTTATAATGGTTCCAACCTGGAAACGACCCAAGTGCCCATCAATGGTAGAATGGTTAAACTGTAGCATATTAATGATGGAATCTACCCAGCAATAAGAAAAGAAACTATTGGTACACACAGTGACGTGGATGAGTCCATCCAATATTATGTTGCATGAAAGAAGCCAGACCAAAGAGTGCATGCTGTAGAATGCCAGAGAGATGGAGTTCAAGAACAGACACAATTGATGATGAAGTCAGCATAGAGGTCCCCAGCTGGGGGCTACATGGACTGGGAAGGGGCAGGAGGCAGCTTTATGTGATGCGGAGAATGTTCTATATCTGCTCTGGGTGGTGGTTATAGAGTTGTGTACATATGTAAATAATCATCAAGCTGTATACTTAAGATGAGTGTAAAAATCCTTGGAAAGAAGATGCTTATTTTCAGTTTTTGCAGACTGCACCCTCACACAGGCTGGAACTATTGGTACCATGTTTCAGTAACCAAAACATCACTCTACCTAATGACATCACTTGTGTCACTGTTTGTTTTGTCCCGACTTCTGCACCACATCCTCCTATCCCTATCACTCCAAGCCCTTAGGTCTTTTTCTCAGACCTAGAAAAGGTGAGGTAGGCTTCCAGTAAGTGTCCCTGCCCCACCTTTACCCCAAGGGCTTTATTATCCGTCCTCCCCACACCCCTTTTGGCACAAGGTCCCTCCATCCCCCCACCAATTCTGGCATTCCAACCCTCCTCACCGTCAACTCCTGCTGCCCCTCCAGATCTGGCTTCCTGTCACCCTTCTCCTACCTCGTGGGGTCTCCATCCCATTCCTCACTGCCATCCTCTTTCTAACTGTCTGCAATCAGGCTTCCACTGCCCTGTGATCAAGGTCACAGACCACCTGCTGATCAGTTAAGCCAGTTGTCATCAACCCGACTTAGTCCCATGGCTGATACTGTTGACCCCTCCATCTTCACAGGCTGCCATGAGCTTTCCGGTCTGGATTTTCCCATGGGTTCTGCAACTTCCTGTTCTTGCTGCCTTCCTAAACGTCCTCATTCCCTGAGGTCTGCCTCTGGAGCCCTCCATCTCTATCCTCCCCCCAGGAAGGCAGTCGGCTTCCCTCCCACAGGTTTACTCGCACCTGTAAGCTCTACTTCTCCATCCTGACCTGCCGCAGAGTTCTGTTGCCTTCTGGCATTTCCACAGGATGTATGGGTGGATGTCTGTTCCCTTTGCCAGCCCAGCATCCAGTCCTCCTCCTGGTAACAGCACCCTGCTTTGACCATAGGGAACCATCCTTCCCCACTTTCTCAGTCCACATGGTCTTGGGGATGTGACATAGACCTGGCAAATCCCCAGTCCTGGGGTAAACATGGAGCACCAAAGTTGAGCCAGTGAGCCCCAGGACTGTTCTAGAATGACTGAGGGAAAGCATTGTCTTTGGGATCAGGTTTCTAAGCTGATGGAGAAGGCCGGTGCTGCTGGGGCCATCCTTTCTCCTTTTGGGAGGAGACACCTGGGAATGAAGCCAACCCAAAGAAGCAAAACTTAGATGGAGAAAGACATTCCTCACAGACACTGTTTGAGAGCCTGGCCTGTTCAGTTACACAAACTAATCAATTCTGCACCGCCACCCCCTTTTTTATGAGATGGAGTCTCACTCTTTCACCCGGGCTAGAATGCAGTCGTGCAGTCTCAGCTCACTACAACCTCCCCCTCTGAAGTTCAAGCGATTCTCCTGCCTCAGGAGTCCCAAGTAGCTGGGACTACAGGCATGTGCCACCACGCCCAGCTAACTGTTGTATTTTTAGTAGAGACAGGATTTCACCATGGTGGCCAGGCTAGTCTCGAACTCCTGGCCTCAAGTGATCCACCTGCCTCAGCCTTTGAAAGTGTTGGGATTACAGGTGTGAGCTACTGCACCCAGCCCCTATTTCCCTTTTTTGCTTAAGCTAGTTACAGCTGGTTCTGTGTTACTTGCACCCAGAAAACATCCTAACCAAGAAATTAGAATCAGAGATGGAAAGTTTTCATAGACCCACAAAAGAAATTAGCTGAACTAAGCAGGGGGGCATAAGCTGGCACTACTTCCCCCATTCCCCACTCACAGGTTGGTGAATAGAGCAGCAGCAAAGCAGATGATGAAACTGTCTCCCACCATCCCTGGAGCTCAGGCCATGTACCTACCATGGCTGGAACATTAGGGGATTTGGAGAAAAATGTCAGGATGTTGGGAGTGTCTTTCCAATGGCCTCAGTAAGGTCCAACAAGCAAGAGACACACTCTGGCTGAAAGGAGCCCATCTGAAAGCAGAAAGGAAGAAAATCTGGGCTTGCCCAGAGAGGCCCTTTCTGCTCGCGGCCAGTAATTCAACATGGCTGAGAGTCAGATAATTAAGAGCTAGTTCTGGCCGGGCGCGGTGGCTCAAGCCTGTAATCCCAGCACTTTGGGAGGCCGAGACGGGCGGATCACAAGGTCAGGAGATCGAGACCATCCTGGTTAACACGGTGAAACCCCGTCTCTACTAAAAAATACAAAAAACTAGCCGGCCGAGGTGGCGGACGCCTGTAGTCCCAGCTACTCGGGAGGCGGAGGCAGGAGAATGGCGTGAACCCGGGAGGCGGAGCTTGCAGTGAGCTGAGATCCGGCCACTGCACTCCAGCCTGGGTGACAGCGCGAGACTCCGTCTCAAAAAAAAAAAAAAAAAAAAAAAAAAAAGAGCTAGCTAAAGGCAGCTCAAGCGAAGACAAAGAGGCTGGGAACTAAGAGGGAGACAAGCCTGGGGCCTGACAGGTACTCAACTCCTCGGGCCCTGCTGAACCTCTCCTGCTGTGCCCCCTCCAGCTGGACAGAAGCTTCCATTATAAACAGCCTTCCATTGGGATGAAGCTTGAGTGAGAAGAGGCAGATAACCTCCCGCCTCCCACCCCAGACTAGGAGTTTGCATTGCCCTGTGGTAGAGGCCCAGCTAGAGGCTGCAGAACCAAGGGCTCCTGGGATGGGCAGAACACTGGGGCCTGTTGCTAAGGGATAACCCTTACCCTCCTTCTATACCACCACCAGGGACTTCATTCAAGATTCATAACTTTCTTTAACTTTCTTTTTTTTTTGAGATGGAGTCTCACTCTGTCACCCAGGCTGGAGTGCAGTGGCATGATCTCGGCTCACTGCAACCTCCACCTCCCGGGTTCATGCCATTCTCCTGCCTCAGCCTACTGAGTAGCTGGGACTACAGGTGCCCAAAACCATGCCCAGCTAATTTTTTTGTATTTTTAGTAGAGATGGGGTTTCATTGTGTTAGCCAGGATGGCCTTGATCTCCTGACCTCGTGATCTGCCCGCCTCAGCCTCCCAAAGTGCTGGGATTACAGGCGTGAGCCACTGCGCCCGGCTAAGAATCATAACTTTCATAGAGGTCTCTAGCTTTGGTTAATAGCTCTGGGGATAACCAAATGCAAACTGACTGAAAAGCCTCCCGGAGATTAAGGGAATTGTATTGCCAGAAAGCCTCCACAAACCAAAGGATTGCTCAGCCCCTATGGTTGCCCTGAACCTCCCCAAACCTGCATCCCTCAGTGCTCCTCTCACAGAGACAGCGAAATCAGAGCAGTGAGGTTGGTGCACCAGGGAACCTCTTCCTCACCATTCAGTCAAGCATGTGGACCACAGACCAGGTTTTTTCCTCACCCCCCTCTTCAACTAGGAGGGTTTTTCCTCCTTTCAGCTATACAATTTTCTCTCCATCATTGTAGTTGGGCCTCAAATGGAAAGACCATGAGCTTAGTACCTAACCAAACAGCCCCTTGCCATTGCCAAGATGTTGAATTGGGGATAGATATGGTAACTGAGTGAAAACTTGGAATGTCTCCTCCCAGAAGTGGGATAACTATGCTTTAAGATTGATGAGGGATAGTTGCATTATGATAAACATGAAAATATTTTTTGAAATTACACAGTAAAGGGGGTCTATGTTGATCTTGGACATCTAAGAAGTGAAATACAGTGCACTTTTATTGTTTTTTTTTTTTTTTTTTTTTTTTTTTTTTAGACGGAGTCTGGCTCTGCCGCCCAGGCTGGAGTGCAGTGACTGGATCTCAGCTCACTGCAAGCTCCGCCTCCCGGGTTCACGCCATTCTCCTGCCTCAGCCTCCCGAGTAGCTGGGACTACAGGCGCCCACCACCTCGCCCGGCTAATTTTTTGTATTTTTTAGTAGAGACGGGGTTTCACCGTGTCAGCCAGGATGGTCTCGATCTCCTGACCTCGTGATCCACCCGTCTCGGCCTCCCAAAGTGCTGGGATTACAGGCTTGAGCCACCGCGCCCGGCCACTTTTATTGTTTTTACTGCCTGGCTCTGATCCCTCTTTATTGTGAATTGATCCCCAATTTTTCCTTTGAGAACCATTCCCTGCACTTTGAATAGATTTGGGTAGGGCTGACCACATCCATTGGCTCCCAGGGAACACACATGACCTCAGTCTGTTCCATTAGAATCACAGTGGTCCGGTCAGTAATGGACTCATTTCTCAATCTGGGCCGATACAGGCACTTCAAGAGCTGTGCTCAGTTGGTAGGATGTGAGCCTGGAGCATCTTGTGGCCATTTTTGTCCTCTCTTTGAGACAAAAGAAGTAAAGGACCCCTGATGATATTTGAACATCCACATCCAGACGTGCCTGAAGCTCTAACCCACGACTTGACCATTGAGAAGGGCTGCAAATGTTTTTGTAGCTTTAATCATTTGCGTCAGTTGCCAGTCTCTAGTAATGAGACTCCAGACTAATACAATGGCCCACAGTTTCAAAAGCAAATCCCAGACTTCTCCTCACTTACTACCAGCACCCCTGTTTCCTTTGGTGTCACTGTCCTCCCAGCCATGCCACTGACCATCTTGATTTTTCTCTCTGCTAACCATCAAGACCTACTGGTTTTTCCTTCCAAGTGCTTTCAACCCAACTGTTCTTTTCTCATGCTTTGTACTCTTCTAGGCCACAACCTCATCACATCTAGACTGCTGGCTCAGCCTTCAGTCCTGCAGCTCTATTCCATCTGTAAATGCATCGGATTCCTCTGCTCAGACTCCTTCAAGGGGACCCCCATCCACTACCAACTGCAGCCAAACTCTCCAGCTTCACGATCTGGCCTCTGTGCTCTTACCAATTTGAAACTGAAAAGTGGCCTGGCTGTTTCACTTCCATGTCCTTAACTGTGATGGCTGGACATTTTTTCACACATATACTGGCCATTTCTATCTCTTTGGTAACTTGCCTGTGCACTACTTCACTCATTTTCATACTTAACATTCATATTTTCTTATCGATTTACAAAAGCTTTTAATATTATTGATCCTTTGTCATTTATATACTGCAAATATTTTTCTCAAGTATGTTGATTGGCTTTTACTTTTGTTTATGGTCTTTATTGATATACTAAAGTTTTGAATTATGCCGCAGTAAAATCGGATTTTGTTTTTATGCTTAGGAAATCTCTCCCTACCCAAAGATTATAAACAGTTACATATGTTTTATTTCGATACTTGTGATTTCCTTTTTTAAAATTCCAGAATATTTTTTAGAATTAAGGACTTTAAACAAATAACCATAATACCATAAACTAACAATGACTTGGGAGTATATAAATACTTTAGGCTGTATGTTTCCTTTTGGATTTTTTTTTTTTTTTTAAGAGACAGGGTTGGGAGTGGGGAGGGATAGCATTAGGAGATATACCTAATGTAAATGACGAGTTAATGGGTGCAGCACACCAACATGTCACATGTATACATATGTAACAAGCCTGCATGTTGTGCACATGTACCCTAGAACTTAAAGTATAATTAAAAAAAAAAAAAAAGAGAGAGACAGCGTCTCACTTTGTTGTCCAGGCTGGTCAGAAAGTGCTAGGCTCAAATGATCCACTCACCTCAACCTCCCAAACTGCTGGGATTATAGGCCTGAACCACTGCATCTGGCCTACATTTGGATTGCTTTTCTTTTTTTTTCAGACAGAGTTTTGCTCTGTTGCCCAGGTTGGAGTGCAGTGGTGTGGTGATCTTGGGTCACTGCAACCTCCACCTCCTGGGTTCAAGTGATTCTTGTGCCTCAGCCTCCCGCATAGCTGGGATTACAAGCACCCACCACCATACCCGGCTAATTTTTGTATTTTCAGTAGAGACGGCATTTCACCATGTTGGCCAGGCTGGTCTTGAACTCTTGACCTCAGGTGATCTGCCCACCTCGACCTGCCAAAGTGCTGGGATTACAAGTGTGAGCCACCACACCTGGTCCATTTGCATTTTATAACCCAGCTAGAAATTTTTGGTGTGCATGGTGTGACAGGAATTTTTAAAAACCAACTTTCCATTATAGACGTTTTCATACATGTTCAAAAATAGAGTATTATGATGAACTCCTAGGTACCCATCATCCAGCTTCAAGAATTCTCAACTCATGGCCAATTATTTTTCATCTGCACACTACTTCCCTGCTTCACACTTGCCCTGCCCCCACTATTGGATAATTTTGAGCAAATCCTAAATATCATATTATTTCATCCATAAATACCTTAGTATATATGAGACAAGACTTAACTTCCTTTTTTTCTTTTTGGACAGAGTTTCACTCTGTCTCCCAGGTTAGAGTGAAGTGGTGTGATCTCAGCTCACTACAACCTCTGCCCCCTGGGTTCAAGTGAATTCTCCTGCCTCAGCCTCTCGAGTAGCTGGGATTACAGGTGTGTGCCACCAGGCCCAGCTAATTTTTGTGTTTTTAGTAGAGAGGGGGTTTTACCATGTTGACCAGGCTGGTCTCGAACTCCTGATCCACCTGCCTCAGCCTCCCAAAGTGCTAGGATTACAGGCGTGAGCCACCACACCTGGCCAAGACTTAACTTTCTTTTTTTAAAAAAATGATATGTAGTAGGCTGGGTGCAGTGGCTCATGTCTGTAATCTCAGCCCTTTGGGAGGCCAAGGCGGGTGGATCACCTGAGGTCAGGAGTTTGAGACCAGCCTGGCCAACAGGGTGAAACCCCGTCTCTACTAAAAATACAAAAATTAGACAGTCGTCGCGGCAGGTGACTGTAATCCCAGCTACTCAGGATGCTGAGGCAGGATAATCGCTTGAACCCAGGAGGTGGAGGCTGCCGTAAGCCATTGCGTCATTGCACACCAGCCTGGGCAACAACAGCAAAACTCCGTCTCAAAAGAAGAAAAAAAAATGGTGTGTAGTAATTGTTCCAACAACACCATCCTTTAGGTATATTAAAACCCAAAATGTAGCCTTGAGAAGTAAATCCAAAAGATGGTTCTTTGAAAAGACCAGCAAAATAATTAGGTCTCTGGCAAATCTATTCTGAGAGAGAGAGAGGGAGGGAGGGAGGGAGAGAGAGAGAGAGAGAGAGAGAGAGAGAGAGAGAGAAATAGAGAGAGAGAGAGAGAGAAATAGAGAGAGAGAGAGAGAATGCATTTATATATAACACATGGGGAAAAAAAAGAGAGATAACTGCTGGCACAGAGAAGATTTTCTTAAATTACTACCAGGTACAACTCTTGGCCCAAATCTTTGAAAATCTGGGTGAACTGAATGCTTTTCTAGGAAAATATATATTATCAAAATTGACTCAAGAAGCAGTAGAAAACTTGAATAGACTAATAACTATAGACAAAACTGAAAAAGTTGGCAAAGTGACCAGAGATATTCTAGAGTTCACATACATACAGAACTGTTCAAGAACAAGGATATTCTATAATGTATGGTGAGCCTGGTGTCAGGGCATCTGTGTGTATCTGTTCATCCTAACTAAGTGCTGGTCCTTCCTGTGGGGGGCATCTTTCAGGGCCCCAGAAGTAGCCAGCCTTCTCCCCACCCTGCTCTCTCTCACCATATACTTTTGAAGTGCCCCTTTTTGCCTCACAGCATCCTGCTAGCCAGGCTGCCAGAGAGTAGGGGAAGGCGAAAGTCTGGGGGTGTCAGCCTGTGGATGGATGTGTAAGGTGGAGGAGGAGAGGGACTTCTGGGGTACAAGTGCCTCTTCACCCCAGACCAGCCCTCCTCACAGTTGCCCTCCATCTGCTGGAGCTGAGAAATGACTACAAATCTTAGGAAAATTTTTGTCTAGATTTATGCACCTCCTAAGCATGCACCTGAAGCTTTGCTTGAATACAGGCGAGAGGGCAATAAAGTCAGGGGGAGGCAGGACAGAGGAAAAAGGAAAACAGAAGTGTTCAAATTTTATCACAAGTCTGTACGATGAGCACCAGGACAGAACAGCTGGAGATTTTCCTTTGCATTCTAGTCTTCCCAAATCAGCAACCTCTGCAGTCCTAAGACTTGCTTCCTTTTTTGGCCTGACCATGCCTCCAGACCTGTGATGCTCCTCGTATCTGAAATGCCTATCTCAAGCCTACTTTCCTTCAAGTCCCCGGCAAGGTTTTCTTTGGATAGAAGGATTCTACAGGCTGAACTAATCAGAGGTACTTTTTTTTTTCTTTTTTTTTTTTAAGGCTTACAGGTATGTGAGTCTTATCTCTTCAAACAAGACCAACCATCTTAAGATGTGTGTCTTCTCTAGCTCGTGCTTCCTGTCACATTCTCACACGTTGACTTTGCCAGCAACACAGATCATCTTGCATTTCTATGGCTTCCACCATCATGTGGTCACTGATAGTCCCTGCAGTGGGCATTATGATTTTCATCTGCTCCGCAAGTCTTCTTCACCTTCTGGTAATAGCAACATCTCATCCTTTCTTTAGTGAGCTGCCCCTCTGTACTTTATGTGGTTCTGGCCGGGGTGTCAATCCTAGTAGGTGGGCACATGACCCAGGCCTGGCCAATCACAGTATTTCTATCTTCTTGGCCACAGTGATTGACCCAGGGTTGAGCATATTCCTCAAGCTGAGCCAACAGAGTCCTCTACTGGGAGTTTATATGAAAGATCAAATAGTCCTCTTGTCCCTCTGGGATCCCATGCTAGGATGGTGAAGCTGTCTATGGCCTTGTGCAACCTCCACCCATCACATGGAGAAAACCCATGCATGGTGGGGAATACTCAGAGGAAAGCTGAGCCAAGAGCTGGAGAGTCCTCACCACATCTGTGAGGACCTGGGTGTCCAAGACTCATTCATTTCCCTTCTTTCCAGTTATAGGAATTGGTAAATTTGCTTAAAGTAGTTCAGGTTGAATTTCTGTCCCTTGCAATCAAGCGTCCTAACTAATCATCTCCCAAATCTGCATTTCTAGCCAAGAGTTCTCTCCTAAGCTCTATTCAAACACAAATTTATTCTATGTGTATTTACTGAGTACCTACCCTGTGCCATGAGCTATACCAGGTGCTGTGCTAGGTTTGTTGAGGGCAAAGACAAACAAGATCCAGTCTTGGCCTACACACAGTTTGTTGTCTCCCGGGGCCGACTGAGGTGTTAGAAGATACAATTATGAAATAAACATTATGCAAGAGGCAGGCACGGGATCTACACTTAACCTAACTTGAAGAATTGGAGGACTGGGGAACCCCCAGAGGCGGTAGCATCTAAGCTGACTCTTGAAGAGGAAAATATGATTGCCAGGTGAAGAAGAGCAACTATGAGGTTGGGGTAGGAGAAGAAAGACATTCAGAGCACATGAAACAGCATGTATAAGGGCAAGGAAGTGAGAAAGAGTATTCCTCCTTCAGGGAACTTAAATGTAAGCTCCTCAAGGATAGAGACATTGTGTATCTCAATCACTGCTATTTCCCCAACACTTCTAACAGTGCCTGGCATGGGGCAGGTGCTCATGGGGTAGTGTTTGTGGAATGAACAAATGGCAAGGGCTTGATCAGATTTAGTTTAGAGAATAAAATACAGAGAGCCAAGGTCAGGAAGAAGGTTGTTGGAACACTGGAAGTGGAAACTATTAACCAAGGTAGCAGGAGTGCAAATGGGCAGAAGGATGGATATGGGAGCAATTAAGGAAGGAGAATCAAGAAGGCCTGGTGACAGAATGACTGTGGCAGGTAAGAAAGGGAGGAATCAAGAATGAGGCTCAGGTTTGGGTCTTAAACAACTGGGGAGATGAGGATGTGACTCAGCAAGGAGGAAAAGTGGAGGATGGCAAGTTTTGAAGGGAGATAATTTTGGCTGTGGATTCCATGAGTTTGAGGTTCCACTGGGCCGTGGAAGTAGAGATATTCAGTACATGGATTGCAACACGGAGCCAAAAAATACAGTTTTGGCAACTTAAGGGTAAAAAGGAAAGTATTTAATCAATGAGCAAGTCCAGGGAGAGGGTTCAGAGAGAGGGGAGCTGGGGGAAAAGATGGACCCTCAGAGAGGCAGAAGAACCAAGAGGTTCCTAAGAACCAGCAGCAGAAATGGGAGTTCTGGCAAGGAATCTTAGGGAGGAGAGGACGTTCAGGAGAGGAGTGAGCAACAGTAGAAATAATGTTGACAACTCAAGTAAGAGCAGAAGAGGGAAAGGCCCACTCGGCACTTTCAAGAGGGCTGCTTTGATGGGCCTGGTTGATGTGGGCTGAGGAGTGAGTGAGGTAAGGACGTGAGGAGACAATGAGTGAATACAAGAAGCTCAACTGTGAAGAGGAGGAGGCAGCATGGGAGAATCCAGAAGCAGTTTCTAAGATGGGAGTGACCTGAACATATTTAATTCTTCTTAAAGCTAACCTAATTCTACTCTATATCTTCACTTCCGCAGGCCCGAGGCACGAATGATTCAATGCCTTAGACCTGAAATGTATAGCAATTCTTTAAAAAAAAAAAAATAAATGCTTCTTAGAAGCAGCCAGTAGACAGGGAGAGAATGAAAAGAGTGGTATTTCAATATTGACGGCTCAAAGCTTAATGTGACTAATACTGAACTCACAATACCCCAACGCCCACCTCCAAACATTCTTTCTCATGGCTCCCATCTCAACCAATGCCCTGGTTATCTATTCAGCACCCTGGATAGCGCCCCATCCCCCGCCGCCCCAAAGCCATCTCTGAATTTTCAGTCCCCCTCAGATCTCATCAATCACTGATTTTTGTCAACACTAACTTCTAAATATTTGATTCTGTCTACTTTTCCTAAAGCCACTTCCCCAGTTCAGACCTATATCCCCTTCTATATGGACCACTGATATTGTCTAAATGGAGTCTATAAATCTCCCAGCTTTGAATTCTCACAGCTTCCAAAGTTTTCTGCATATATTGATCCAGTCACATCACTTTTATTCTAAAAACATTTCAGAAGGCTGGCCATCTTCTGAGAGGTGATATCCACCTGGCCTCGCCCATCCTCAAGATTGGCTGGAATCTAACCATCCCTGAGCTCCGCCAGCTCTAGCTTTTGTCTTTGCTTCTCTCCCATATGCGTTCTTAGGGTGCCCTACAAGATTTTGCTCCATGGGGAAATGCCATGCGCTGTCACATCCCCAAGTCTAGGTTCATGCTGGTCCCTCTTCCTGGGACTCCTGGGCCTGAATTCTGCAGGCCCAGCTCAAATGCCATCTTTTCCTTCAAGCCTTCCTTGACCTCTCCCTCTACAGCTCAAATCACATCACTGCATGAATCACTCCTTACTGTACCTCTTCAAGGATGTGGTAGCAGGCATCACATACTGATAATCATGGACATGTTTGCACATCAGATACCTCCTAACACATACACTGGAAGCAGAGACAATACAACAGATTCATCCTCACACACAGTAGATATCAGTATGTTGTTAGAGGAATCACACTGAATAATGGAGAAATTGATTTCATGTAACCAAAGCAATTTCCACCACTCATCATCATGGAACTGGTTACAATTAAGTAAATCCAAGAATCACCTTGAATAACAGGTGGCTTCCTGGTTCTGCTGGTCACCTACTGGGAGGTAAGAGCTTGCTGTCTTCTCATTGCTGCAGCTTTGCTCTAGCTGAGTTCTTAGGCTTAGGGCTTGTCTGCGTCAGTCCATTTTATCCACCCAGCAAATGATGTCCAGCACAAGGCCCATGCTAGGCACTGGGTACACATAAATGAATAAGAGTTGTGCCATTAGGGTGCTGCAGTTTAACAATCAAAACAGTGAATACTTATCTACTAATGATTCTGGTCAGACATCATGTTATTCACTCGGTCCTCACAAAAATGCTGCCAAGTAGGTGGTACTGCTTCCATACTAGGATGAGGAAACTGAGGCTCAGAGAGTCCAAATCACTTGCCCAAGGAAAGCCTGTAATGGACTGTTGCTTTGGTGGTCCCCAATGAGACATGCCTCCCAGTATTCCTGTCCTTATGTGCTCTCCTCCCACACTGACTCAGGGATTGGCCATGTGACTTGCTTTGGCCAACTGGACATTTGCAAGCCTGACGCAGGCAGAGGCTTGATCAGCAGTTGTAACTTAGGACTTGTCCTCTTGGAATGCTCCCTCTTGGGATCCAGTTGCCACATAAGAAACTTGGGCTAGACTAGCAAGTGATTAGATGCCACATGTATTGAGACCCTGGAGAATGAGAGGCTATTTTGTTGTCCCTCTCCTATTAGTTTCTCAACATAATACAGCTGTGTGACAGTCCATGTGAGAACAGCAGGGCCCACAGCCACAGTCACAGTCACAGCTGACCCACAGGCCATGAAGGAATAATAAATCACTGTTGTTTTAAATCCAGAAATTCTGGGGTGGTCTGTTACAACCTAATGAATAACTAAAACCATGATAAAGTAGGATATGAACCCAGTACTAAGTGACGACCAAAGCTCATGCCCTTGGTCTCCACATTGTGCTCCTTCTGATTGGGAACATCATGCTAACACTGTAATATACACAGGTTGGCCCATGGTAACATGCAATAATTATTTTTATGTTTTTGAGACAGAGTTTCACTCTTGTTGTCCAGGCTGGAGTGCAATGGCATCTCGGCTTACCCCAACCTCTGCCTCCCAAGTTCAAGCAATTCTCCTGTCTCAGTCTCCTGAGTAGCTGGGATTATAGGCATGCACAACCGCACCAGCTAGTTTTTGTATTTTTAGTAGAGATGGAGTTTCTCCATGTTGGTCAGGCTGGTCTCGAACTCCTGACCTCAGGTGATTAGCCCGCCTTGGCATCCCAAAGTGCTGGGATTACAGGTGTGAGCCACTGCGCCTGGCCTCATATTTGTTAAATGAATGGATAAAGGGTGTGATAGGTCACCAGAGAGGTAAAGAGATCTAGGGAATTCAAAGGCAGGATGGTAATTACTTTTCAACAACCATCACTCCCTTCCCATTACAAATATTCCAAAACAAAGCTGGGCACAGTGGCCATAATCCCACCACTTCAGGAGGCTGAGGCAGGAGGACTTGAGCCCAGGAGTTTGAGACCAGACTGGGCAACATAGGGAGACCCTGTCTCTACCAAAAGAAAAAAAAAAGTAGGCAGGTATGGTGGCATATGCCTGTGGTCCCAGCTACTTGGGAGACTGAGGTGGGAGGATCGGTTGGGCCCGGGAGGTCAAGGCTGCAGTGAGCTATGATCACTCCACTGCACTCCAGCCTTGGTGACAGAGCAAGAGCCTGTCTAAAACAAACAAATATTCCAAAACAAAAACAAAAATGAAGCCATATAGGCATTCCTAAATCTAGAAACAACTGTGTGGATATCACCAAACTCCCTCTCTGTGTCTGTCTCTTTCTCTGTGAAATTCAGATTAGGCAAAATTGAGAAGGTAATAGAGTTTGTTTTCTGGTGGCCCTGCCTCTCTGCCCCCAACTCCCCATCACATTCATGGCATCTTCTCTCCGTCCCACTTGGCCTTCAGGGCCCAACAGTTCTTTCCCTCTCTTCCCATGTAAAATCCACATGCAGAAAAGGGGCTGAGAAGGTGGAAATTACAGAAATGGGGAAGGAAGATTTGGATGTTAACAGATGGATTTACAAGCCAAAGAAATGAAGCTCTAAGCTGGGTACTTTTAGGAGGCATCTGCCAGCAGGTGGAGGTATCCTAAGGATGGGGGAGGCAGCTGGAGTTGTCCCTATTATACCCCTATTAGGCCCCTGTGGGTGGGGAGTAAAGGAATGCCCACTGCCTCTATAATCCCTCTGAATCCCCCAAGAAGGCTGGGGCTCTGACTCTCCACACCTGTGGCTGTGGCCCCAACATGTATACCTCCCAGAGTAGTCACTCCAGCCTGGCAAAGACCCTCAGGGGTCAATGCATCCAGTCCTCTGCCTTCTGGAAGCCCTGGCACTGCTTTTTCTGTTCTAAGCCCTCCCTTACTCTCCTGCTCCTGCAAACAGGCACACACCTCCCAAGGTCACACACAGGTTCCAGAACCTGGATCCCACACCCAGAAAACCATCTGGGTCCCTCGCTGCAGAGAGACCTAAGGAGAGAGCAGGCCCACACAGTACTCGCCGGCAGACTGTGGGCAGTGCACACAGGCCCCGTGTCACACACACTCACATGCAAAGCAATGCAGAGGGGTGCACACATTCAGAGACACTGTGAGCACTGTCACCAGTACAGGCACTGGATGTAAAGAGTCAGAAACATGCGTGCACACACATGCACACCTCCAGACTATCACACGTGCACACCAGCACGCACTGACACCCGCACAGGTGCCCAGCCAGGCCTCAACACCAGGCCCCTCCCCCAGCCCCTCAGAAGCCGGCAGGGAGGGCTGGGGTTTCAGGGCGCTTCCCCTCCTCCCTCCCTCTGGCCCCTGTTCTCCAAGGTCCAGAGTCCCAGTGGGGTTCTGGAGCCCGCCCCCGCCCCAAAACCTGGCTCAGGGAGCGACAGGCGAGAGGGGGGAGGGGAAGCCTGATCTCAAAACGTTCTGATTTTAATTTCTTAAATTAACCCCTTCCCTTCCTCTGGTCTGGCCTGCCCAGAATCCCTCCCGGTTGGGCGGCCTCGCGGGCCTCCGGAGGGCTGTAGGGGAGAAGGAAGGGGAAGAAGGCACAGTGGCTGGGGTCCTCCCTCCTTCCCTCTCCAGGAGCAGTCCCGCAGCGTGCCCGCAACTCGCCCTTACCTCCTCCACCCCGCGGCGAGGCCAGGCCCAGCGGCCCAGGGCTGGGGGGCGCAGAAGAGCCCCCGCGCGCCCGGTCCAGACGCAGGGCCGCCTCGGGGCCTCGGATCTCGTTCCCCTCCGCAGCCTCGGGTGGCGGCCGCGGCTAGCGCCCCCGCCTCCCTGTCGGGGCGGGGGCGGCCGAGCCTCCCAGCCAGTCGCAGCGGGAGGGGCGCACGAACCCGGCGGGAGGAAGGATGGAGGAGGAGGAGGAGGAGGAGGAGGAGGGGGAGGAGGGGGCGCGCGGCCCGAGGAAAGCAAGGGAAGGGGGAGGGAGGCAGCACGGAGGTGGGGCGGAGCCAGCCCCTCCTCCGGGGCGGGCTCTCCAGCGAGCTGGGGAGAGGCAGATGCGGCCAGAAGCGGCTGCGCCGGGACCCCACGTTTTCCGCTCAAGGTGGTTTCGATGGGGGAGGGGTCTTCGGCGCCGCCCTGGGGGTGCAGGGACAGCTCGCGCCGCGCTTCTCCCGGATCCCAGTCTTCCCGGCTCCCGGCACCGCCCAGTGCACTCCCCGCGCTGGGCACCTCCAGCTGTGGCTTCTGTTGCCCACCTTGAATCAGGGCCTCTCCACCCTAACCCTACCACTCTGGCTTGGGCCTGCTTCCACGCGGGGGCAAATCCGGGGGTGGGCTGTTCTGTGAATCCGGAAGGGGGCGGGCGCGGGCGCTACTCCTGAGACTTGCGCCACGATCCCTAAGCGGCCTCATGGGCAGCGCGCCTGGGTCGTGCACTCGGCGACCTCGGGTCAGACGCTTGGTCTCCGCGGAGACCGCCTGGGATGATGCCCTCTGGGCATTCCTAAGGAACCAGCGGAGCTGGGGCCGGACCCCATCCGGGGACCCAATTCTGCTCTTAAAGAGCCGCCTAGGAACACGTGTACCCATCACAAATCCCATCCCGGACCTAGAGGAGGAGGAAAAGGCCTCCAGGTCCCTGATTCCCTCCTACCCACTCCCACCACTTGGCTAGGAGAGCAGCCAGGCTTCTTGGGACTGGAGCACCCAGAGGGCCCCACCTTTGGCCTAAGGCCTACCCAGCTGGTGAGGCAGGAACAATCTGGCTGTCGTGGGCTTGGAGGAAGTCCACAGGGCTGTAGTGGGGCTGAGAAACAGGTTTGGAGGCTACTAAGGCCAGAGCAGAGCTGAGGCTTGGATGAGAAAAGGGGAAAGTGTTATTTCAGCCTGAGGGTGGTGCTTGGGCAGGGCTGTGCACATTGCCTTGAGGGGCAGTCTGGTTGCAGGAGAGCAGAAACCCAACTTAGTCCCAGGATTCCAGTAACTCTGGGGCTCATGGGAACTCTCTTTGATCCCCATCCCATTCCTGTGAAGGCAGAGGCATTGGGACATTCAGTATCAGGAAGGATAATTTGTAAACTTGTCAGTGGCTTTGGGGGAATGGCAAATTTAATAAGGACAGAGGCTGTACAGTGGCCAATCAGGTCGAATTCCCCCTCTCTTGATCTTCTCTTCCTCTCTATAGCTCTTGAATTTCTTTCTTCCTCGAGGAAGTCTTCCAAGATTGGGCAAATGAGAAATCACTTTTCCTAATACCTAAACGATAACAGCTCCTATTAACCAGGTGCCAAGCATCATGCTAATAATTTTTATGCATATCATTTACTCTTCCTAATATTATTATCCCCACTTTGCAGATGAAGCTGCTAAAGTTCAGAGCTCAAAAAATGGCATAGTCAGGATTTTAACTCAAGTCATCAAACTCCAAAGTCTATGCTCAACCACAGTGCTCTCCTGCCTTCTCTCTATAATAAAGTCCACTGGACCTTCACCTGTTAAAATGCAGATTCCCCAAATCCATCTGCTCTTGCAGATGGCCAAAAATGTCCGTATATTTTCTTGGTTTAACCTTTGTTGTTGTGATGTTTCTCCTCACTCTGTGAATCCTGTGAATGTGTCAAAACAATTTGGGACATGCACGGCTATGTATGTGTGTGCTTTTGTGCATGTGTGCATGAGTATGTGTGGATGTGTGTGTATGCAGTTGTACACAGGTGCATGTGTGTATCTGTGAGCACATGCATGCGTGCATGTGTGTATGTGTGGGTATGAGTTCATGCTTGTGTATTTGCACGTGTGCATGTGTGTGTGCATATGTCTATGAATGTATGCATATGTATTTGTGCGCATGTGTGCCCATGCTACATTTCACAGATAACAGTTCCTGCTTGGTTGTTATGGGAACCACAGTTCTAAAAATGTTAAACTGAATCCCACTCCATGTGAACCAGCGAAACCAAAAGAGAGAGAGAGCTCAGTGACGGAGACACCTCTGGGGTCCCAGAGCTGAGGCAGAGAATTGTGGGCTCAGGAAGTGCTGGAAAGACCCAGACTAGCCAGAGGTGTAGACCCACTCATGAGACCTATGGTGCCCATCAGAGCCCCTCGCTGCAGACTCGGTCCTCAGTCCTGCTTTTTCCCATCTCTCCCTCCTGATCCTTTCTCCTCCCTCTCTCTTTGCCAGCTTCATGCTCTCCAACCACCTTCCTTCTCTTCCTCCTCTTTCTGTTTCCCTTCTTCTCCTTTTGGGTTTTTTTTTTTTTTGGTTGTTGTTCGACTAATTGACATAATAATTAAGCACTTTCATATTAGGCTTGGTGATATGGGGACCACAAATGTGGATCAAATAAGGTTTCTGCCCTTGAAGGTGCTCAAGAGTGGGAGCATTTGGATAACTGGTGGGGGAAGAGAGGTGGCAGAGCAAAGCACAAAGGGAGAGATGACAGAGGAGGTTGGAAGGTGAATTTGGATCACATAAAGAGGGCTTTGACAGCAAGGGTGAAAAATAGGTATTTTTTTTATAGGAGAGTGGAAACCTTGGTCAGTTTGGGATAAACACTTGTTGTGAATGGCATATTAGGAAATTTTCATCATTAGTGCTGGGCAATGTGGAATGAAAAGAGGGATAAGGGAGGCAGAGGGACCACAGGAAGCAGTTTGGCATAATGTAGCCTTCTCTCAAATAGGGTACAGGAGTTGGGGTGAAGAGAGAGAAAATAGCAAACATTCTGGGTTGCTTTCTCAAACTCTCCCCCATATCCCACCTCATCAAGATTTGTATTACTTTTTCCCACCTTTCCAGTGTGAGAATCAGGACTTCTCTGTTCCTCTATTACTTATGTGTGTGTTGAATTTCTCAGGTGCACCAGAAAGTAAAATAGTTGGGAACCACTGGCCCAGCATGTAGTAGCACTCAGTATCTGTGGAGTGAGTGAATATTTAGATATGCACTGGTCTTGGAACTGGAAGGTCCAGGTTCAAGGCCCATTTCATTCTCTTATTATCTGTGTGCCCTTCAGAAAATCCCCAAATATCTTGGGCTTCAGTTTTCTCTTCTATAGAGCGTGGGTTTGGACACGATGTTCTTTTTAAGAAAATATTTTTAAAAATAGAGACAGGGTTTTGCCATGTTGCCCAGGCTGGTCTTGAACTCCTGGACTCAAGCCAGCCACCCACCTTGGCCTTCCAAAGTACTGGGATTACAGGCATAAGCCACCATTCCTGGCCTGGACAGGATATTCTTACAAACTCCTTCCAACTGCAACGTTGTTATGTGATTATATGAAATTGACATAGCCAAGGTATGTGTGTATATGGAGGGAGTGGCATGGACTAAGGTGCTGGCAATCAGCACAGAGAGGATAAATGTGGGAAATATTTTAATAGAAGAATTCATATCATCTGGCTTCAGTTTTCAACAACATTGTTGACTAGATAGCCCAAATACTCTCTTGCTACAAAATATGTGGACTGCTTCATAAAATTGACAGACATTTCCTGAAATGTTTAGCTGAGCTTGCAAGAAAGGGGAAAAAGTCTACATGGACCAAAATAAGGGGACTGAGACCAAGAAATATAAGCATCAGATATGCCGTGACTAACCCCAGAAGGTATGGGAAGGGAGGCATATTGCTTGTTTGTCCTGACCTGGGTCCTGGTTAGAGAAGGGAGAACTGCCTCTGAGAATTTATAACTACTTGAGCTGGAGTTTGAACTCAAAACATCTGCATGTTACAAGAACTTCAAGCCAAGAAATTAACAAAAGATTGATCTCCATCAGGTGATACTCTTGGAGTGCCTGGTAGAAGCAAACAGGAAACTGCTCAGGAGAAACATACCGTCACCCAAGGCCACAGAGTATTGCTGCCCAAGTAAATCCCCACTGACGTTGAGCTCGCAAGCTAAAGATTATAATACGTAACAGGAAACAATGTGCCATGAATGAGAGGAGAGAAGACCCTGAAGAATTACAGTAAGATTCAACAAGTCTAAGTGACAGCCTGGATGTGTGGGGAGGGAAGAAGCAACAGTGAATCCCACAGAGCTGTAGTTGCTTAGATGAGTTCAGCGAATCAAATAACATTGCTATTACTAGAAATGTGGAAGGGTGATTTGATTTTAGACAGACTGTATTTGGAATGGTGGTGGGACATCCATATTGGGGTATTCATTAGAACCATGGGGCTGCCTGACTTAGAAGCCATTTACGTAGGAATAATAGCTGAAGGCTTGGCAATGAATGTACTCTCTAAGGAAAGTGTTGAAATAGGAAAGAAGAGAGCTAAGAACTGCTCCAGGAAAACACGTTTTGAGGACCAGTTGAAAAAGAGGAGCAAATAAGGAAAATGAGCTCTTTGGTCTCCAATTCTGGTTGGGTCCTGGGTTTGGATTGATTTTCAGATTGTTTGGTTTTAACTCTTTCCATCTCTAGCCTAACATTCTCGTCCCTCACAATCCCTAGGGGACGCTCCAATAAATGGGAGCAGTGTCCCTTGGGACATAGCAGGAACTTCTCAGCTAGGAATTATAGAGCCAGACTGGGCTCTGATACCAGGACTACTACTAAGTCACTTCTTTGGGGTTCAATTTTCTCATCAGTGATGTTAAGCCTAGGTGAGTGTGAGGACAAGGGGAATAATAGAGCTGATAGCACTTGCTGGAATGCTGCTGGAGAGGACAAGATAGGGGTGATCAGAGGCCAGCCACCCACTGTCTGCATTTCCTCCTTTGTTCAGGTTGTGTGGTTTGGGAGCAGTTGCTTGAAATATGGGCCATTATGCTTTTCTTGCCCTACTCTTCATGAAAAGTGAAGTCAGGTGGCCCATGCCTAATAAGTGAAAGGTGTGGTGACTTAAATAGTAAGACAATGAGGGTCATCATTATCTTGCGTCTCCATGAATATACCACTTACTTATCACAGTGCCTGACAGTTCTCCATTTGGGCCTCTTCATAGGGTTAAACATTGCCCTCTGCAGGCTACTCTTCTAAAATGTTAATTCTCCTAGAAGAGGTAATATTAAATCCTTTATCACAAATTAGTTTCTTAGATACAAGATACTTGGCCACATGAAAGCACTTAACACCTGGGGAGAGAAACGGATGGGATTCTCTGAGTTGATCATTTTGTCTCTGGTCAGTTGGACTGTGCGGTGGAGGGTGAGCATATCTGAGAGTGAAGGGGTGAAGAAACAAGCAAGAGGATCAGAAGCTGGTTTGATCTGGCATCATAGGGCTGTAAGCTCTCTTAATTCAAGAACAGCTCAGCTCAGAAGAGAAAAGAATGAAGTCCCCAGACACAGGCCTTCTTTCTTCCTTATCAGAGAGGGGTCATTGGAGCAGAGAGATGGAGAGCACAGCAGCCTTTTTATGCTCCAAGGTCTGCCCAAGATGGCCAGAAAAAGTGGAAAAGCTTTGGGTAGGGAGTTCAAAGAGTAAAAAGGGCCACCTTCACCATTACAAAGTCATGCTTTCCTCATCACCCTCCTAGCCTTCCTCTGATCCCAAAGCCATAAAGGGTTCACTTGGAAGGACAGCTGGAGAAAAGTGGCTGTGGCAGGTGCATGGCTGAATGGTAAGTAGGCTGATGCCTCCTGGAGAAGATCCTTTTTGTGGGAAGAGCAACTAGGGTGACCATGAGTCTCTGGCAAGTGCCTGCTCCTTGCTATATTCAGGTGTGCTCTAGCTAAATGCTGATACCCTTTGGGCCCTGACACCATGTGACTCTTGAACAGATGCATAGATACTGTCTGGAGCCTCTGTGACAGTGAACACTCTGGGCTTTCTCAAACAGCACCAAAATACTGCAGCCTTTTGCTGCTGTCGCTACTGCCTGGAGCTCCCTCTAGCTGCCAAACCTGTTTCTCACCTTCTGGTAGGAAGCGTTTCCAATCAGTGCTGTTAAGCTTAGGTGCCTCCATTCTGGGGTTGGAAAATGAGGGTTGGCTTTGAAGTTAGATAGATGTGTTTGACCTGTCTGTTCCTAGCCTGGGTTAACTACATTGTTCCAGCAAGCTATCTACATTGCTTCCACACCTTTGAAGTGAGGTGTATGCCTGCTTTATTTGGGATTGTGAGGATTAAGGAGAATAATATATATATATATATAATGTTGAACACCTACACCTTTTAACCACTTTGAAGTTCCAGAAACACCTCCAGCCCTTAGGTGAGCTGTGATTAAATTCGTTCATTAACTCAGCACACATTTATTGAATGCCTACTCTGTGCCGCAGTTCCTGGCAGGTGTACCTGGCAGTGGGTGTGTAATATGTTCAGGGCCTGTACCCCATGAGTGTGGGGATGTCCTTTATCTTCTGGCACTTATGGTCCTGGGGGAGAAGCTGAGGGGAAGGGTCAGGAGCTTACATGGCAGATTCGGTAAGCTTTTAGCACAATAATTTTAATTGCAAAAATAAACAGTTTTGTCAACTGCTTGAGAGTAGCATCTGCTTTACAAAAATTAACAACAAAAGAAAAAAACCCCAAAGCAAAACGTTACATCCAATGGCTGCTGGATAAGACACTGCTGTACAAAGTCCCGCGCGAGACCGGCTTGGCGCTGCCCCAGCCTGTCTCTGGGGGTTATAGAGGAAGGCGTGGGGCGTGCGCCAGTTACAAAAGACTGTCTTGAATCCCAGGGTAGTGCCTATTCACTGGGTGGTCTCAGAAGACTTCCCCCAAAGCGCGGCTGACAAGGGACAGCGCCTGGACCGCGGGAACTGTCCGCGGAACTGGTGCTGAATAGGGCGTGTGCGGCGGGCGCTTCAAGGAAACTGGAAGCGGGACCGGAGGCCGGCCCTCGGGCGTGCGAGGAGGAGTTGGAAGAAGAGCGGGGAGGGGAACGGCACGGATCTCGTGTGCGCCGAATGGCGGCGCTCCAACCCATAAACCCATCTCTTGCTCAGAGGGAGGCGAAGGAGAGGCCCAGCGAGTAAAAGCCGAGGCCCTTGAGCCGCTCCTCGGCGCGCGCCTTCTGCTTGAGGTGCACCTTGCTGTGCCGTTTCTTCTCATCACTGCGCGCGAAGCGGCGGCCGCACACGTCGCAAGCAAAGGGCTTCTCGCCGGTGTGGGTGCGCACGTGCGTGGTGAGGTGGTCGCTGCGGCTGAAGTTGCGGAGGCAGATGCGGCACTGGAAGGGTTTGTGGCCCGTGTGGATGCGCAGGTGGCGATTGAGCTCGTCGGAGCGCGCAAAGCTCCGCACACAACTCTCCACCGGGCAAGCGAAGGCCTTGGCGTGCGGCCGCGGGCAGAAGCAGCGTGTGCTGCATTTGCCGCCACGGCGCCCCTTGCGTCGCACCTTGGCCGGGGGGAAAGGGGTGGGCGGCGGTGGCGGCACGGGTGGTGCAGCCACGCCGCTGCTTCCAGGGATGTCCGCCACCAGAGGTTTGGGGAAGTCAGCCGCTGCGGCGCTGCGAAGGCCCAGCGGGGAAAGCTGAGGCTGCGTACTGACTAGAAACTCTCCGCCGTCGCCGCTACTCCCTCCCTCCCCACTAGGAGGGGTGAGGAGCCCAGGGAGGCCCTCAGCCCCCTCCCCTAAGTCACCCGGGGCCAGCGGGAAAGCGTCATAGGCCCCGCTAGGGTAGAGTCTGTTGGCTGGGACGGCCGGCAGTTCCGCAGGGCAGCTAATGGACAGCAAGTCCTCAATCTTGGTCCCTATTGCAGGAAAACGAGCCTCGGGGGCGGTCTGGTAGCCTCCCTGTGACCCACAGTTCCCCGGGGCCCCCACAGAAAGCAGCTCCCAGGGCGCGTAGGGACCCTTAAAGGCAGAGGCAGCGTCCAGCGCTGGCGAGGCAGGAGGCGCCCGGAGGCCGGGCTTGACGTCGGGCGGGGAGAGCTGAGGCTCATACAGGCACTGCGAGGGGGCGCCCGCGCAAGGCGAGGCCTCCCAGAACGCCTCTGGGAAGGGGACAGCTCCCAGATCTGGGGAGTAAAGGTCCGGCGGACCCGGCAGCAAGGCATCGGGCCCCGCGGGAAAAGAGGCATCCAGCGGGGATCTGGACGCTGCTGCCTCTGGACCGGGGAACGGTGCCAGGCCTAAGATGCCCGACATGAGGTTGAAGAGTGCCTCCGGGTCGTGCGGGTGTTCGGGCACTGCCTGAATGAAGAAGCTACCGCTGTAGCTGAGGCCGGGAGGGGGTGTGGGCGCAGGCCCCTCCAGGAAGCAGGAGTCGGCTAAGTCCCCACTTGCGCTGCAGCTGTTCAAAGCCCAGCTCAAGAAGTCGCCTGCTGAGGAGGGAGCAGGAATCAGCTCTGGGCACATCAAAGGGTGCACCTGAGTCCACAGCCCCTACCCACGAAACTCTTGGTGCCCACAGATATACACAAAGTGCCTTTTGCACGTTCTGATTCAGCAGGGGCCCGCATACGTCCCAAGGAGCACACAGAAACATGCACACGCAAAACACACGTGCACAGGCAAAAGGGCGCTCCGATAACCGCACAGGTTCCTGCGGAGGCGCTGGCGGCCCAGTGTGGGTGGGAATGGGGGTGCGCACCCCAGGACTCCTAAGCTTCCCATCGCCCCTATTCTCACAGCTCCAGTGTCCCAGTCCCTCCCGGTTCTCAGGTGTGGTGCGCCCCTGCGCTGCGCTGTAGTCGTCTGAGCACCCCTGCTCGCCCTCCTTACCTCCAGGGTAGCCGGTGGCCGCGGGAGCGTCCCTGGCGGGCAGCCGGGGCAATTCAGCGCTGGGTTCGGCGCAACAGCCTTCAGTGGACTTGACCAGGAGCGCGTCGGGTTCGGAAAACTCGCTAAGGTGGAGCATGGCGCGGCGCCGGCTGTGGGGCGCCTGGGGCCTCTCCCGCTGTGCTTGGGGGCGCGCGGGTGGCGGGGAGGCTGGCGGTAGGGGTTCCCCGCAGCGCGCAGACCTAGGCGCCCGGGCTCCTGGCTTCGGGCACTCACCTCTGTGAAAGGAGTCGGGGAGCCGCGGCGCCCTCGCTCGCCCGCACCGGCCTCGGGCGGCGGCTCCTCGCCTTTCCAAAGCGCAGCCGGGCTCCCCCAACCCACAGCCCCCCCACTTATATAGCTGCGGCGGCGCTGGCTCCGGGCTTCCGACTCCCCGGGCCACTGCCATTTTGGGAGGCCCCGGCCCTGCCGCCGTGACGTAAATGCCCAAACATGGACACAGGATGTGTGCCGGGGACTCCCGAAAAGGAAAGCTCGAGCTGTGACGTTGTTGTTGTCGCCGCCGCCAGGCTAGCGCCGCTGCGTGCGCGCGCGCTCCCCAAGCATGGAGCCTGTGTGCGCCGGGGCCGCGGATGCGCCGGTCTGGGGCGCTGCGCCTCACCCCGCCGACAGTTCAGTAGATGTGCTTCCCGCCTAGAGGCAGAGACCGAGGGGCAGCAGGGGAGGACCTTGGACTTGGGGTTCCACAGTGTTGGGTTTGAATCTGCCCTGTGCCACTTACTAGCTTGACATTGAATCCCCTTTAACGTCAGTTTCTCACCTGTGCATTTCCTATGGAGAAAAACTGAGAGCACTTCAACGTCCAGGCGCACTCAGTAAAGCATGGAGATTATTGCCATTCATTTATTTTGCTCACGCCTGTGTTTTTCCATTTTAATTTTTTTTTAATTTGTGCTAGGAAAAATAACTTATTTCAATTAAAAAGGACTGTAATACTTGTCAATAGTAGGAGGAAAGTCAACTAGCACAACAGGGTATATTCTAAATTGAAAAGTAAAAGTCCCTCTTTTTTCCACCCACGTTTATTACTAACTCCTGGGGTAGCCACATTTAAGTTTCTTGTGTATTCTTTCAGAATAATTTTATGTATATCCAAGCATACACATTGTTCTGCAATATTATTATTTTTTTCACTTGAAATAACTTAAGAGATTGTGCCATGTCCTAACATAAAGATCTTGTCATTCTTTTTCAAGGCTGTATAGTACTCCATTGTAAGGGAGGACTTTGAGTTAGTCGATTTGTCTCCTATCTGTGAGCATGTAGGCAGTTTCCAACCTTTTACTTATACCAATGTTGTTGAAGTCAACATCTTTGACTATAGAAATGTGAATGTGTCTGTGAGATAAATTCTAACGGGTGTAATTATATGCCAAAGTATATATAAAATTTTGATAGACAACTGGCAAATTATCTTCCAGAAAAGTAGGGCCAATTCCTGCTCACTCCTCCCTCACCCACAGGGTATGAGATGCTTCTGCAGACCATTTTTTCTGCCTTCATACAAATGACTTTCACTCTAAGGATGTTGTTCCCAGCAACACATAGGGAATCCACGGGAAATATCTCCCTGGAATCAGTACTTGAAATAGTTGGGCTTCTTTTGAGAAAAAAAATCCCAGCCTTAAGGAGGCTGTGAATCTTGGCTGCAGAAGCATCAGAGCCAACTCCAGCAAAGAAGCTTGCCTACTCTTCTAGTCTCATTTCTCTTCTGCTGTGGTTTTCCCTCTGTCTCATTCTTTCATTCTTTTTACAATGTTTATTTTATTTTGTATTATAGCTCACTTAACTCCTTTCTGAAACCAAATAAATACACGGGGGGAAGGATTAAATAAATACATGGAATAGCATGTTCTTCTTTATGAAGAGCATCAATTCCTGAGACTCTGTGTGCTGCAGGGTAAGGCAGGCAGGTCTAAGGCTCCCCCTTCCTTCTCTACTTTCTTTGAAATAGAAACAAAGCCCTTTGGGGGTGGTGGACTCAGCATTATGGTCTGTATAGTTCCCAGCCTCTCTTCCACCCCGTGCCCTCCTTTTCAAGGAGAGAGAGCCCAAGAATGCCCAAACCCCGCCACATTCTCAGTCCTTTCACCCTATGTCCATTATCCAAACATCCATTCATTCAGTTTCTCAATGTTCATTCATTCAGTATTCATTTCTTTTTTTTTTTTTTTTTTTTTTGAGATGGAGTCTCGCTGTGTTGCCCAGGCTGGAGTGCAGTGGCCGGATCTCAGCTCACTGCAAGCTCTGCCTCCCGGGTTTTTATGCCATTCTCCTGCCTCAGCCTCCCGAGTAGCCGGGACTACAGGCGCCCACCACCTCGCCCGGCTAGTTTTTTGTATTTTTTAGTAGAGACGGGGTTTCACCGTGTTAGCCAGGATGGTCTCGAACTCCTGACCTCGTGATCCGCCCGTCTCGGCCTCCCAAAGTGCTGGGATTACAGGCTTGAGCCACCGCGCCCGGCCCAGTATTCATTTCTTAAGTGCCTATCACAGACCAGAAGGTAGACTTTGGTTTTATGTCTGCTGGGACCCTGAGCCCCATCTCCAGCACTAGGTACCCACTCCTCATCCCACAATGACCCTATAAGTGTTTTCACAGAATAGGTCCTTTCACACAATCACCTGCAAAGCATATGCTGACACACTTGTATGCATCTTCTCCTCGAGTCCACAAATCATACAAAGGTTCTCACAGGGTCATGCACTTGCAGTGTGCCTTACTAAATGGCTACACCTATGGTTCTGTGTTAGTAACACATACATGAGCATGTAGGAAATACAGAAACCCAGCAGATGTCTGTAAAGATTGGACACACCAAGCATGATTTTCCTTATACTCTATTTCAGATCCAGGGTTTGATTCTAATCCAAATGCATTGCCAAGGCCAGGTGAGCCCACACTAGACACGTAGGGCACACATGTCTCAAATCCACTCTGGCATCCTACTGCCTCAGAGGGAGGAGGAGGGGAGGAGTTTGGCTGGGCTGGTGTCCAGGTCTCCCCAGGTCACCCCGTCGGGCCAGATTGGTCGGCCCCAGGTTGCCCATCCCTTCTGCTGTTCTTCCCTCTGCCACAGCATTCCTCCTCCTTCTTAGTCACAGATAATTCCCCTACTCTCTTGGTGAGTTGCCAAGCCATTGCTGCTCTCTGCCAAGGGCTGTTGGACTAGGTCTGTGTTAGGACAAGGGTCCAAGTCACCCTAAGTTTCTTGTGTTAGAGGCCAGACCTGGGGGCAGGGCTCGGGGGTGGGTAGGAGTGATTAGGAAAGGAGATAGGGAAGAGACAGCTTGTGCTCTGGGTGTGGGATGGCTCACACCCCCATGTCTATGCTACTCACCTCCAGTGGACACACATACACACACTCACAGGCACAGAGGATGGCTGCCTCTGGAGGGCAATTTGCATCTGCATTTGGCTCCTTGAGGACTGGGAGGGAATATAAAGGGGGCTGAGCATTTTGTAGTTCTTCCCAGCTTGTCCCTTCTTCTCCCTACATTTTAACAGCTTACAAAGAGATTCTGGGCCCAAAAGGTCTTTGGGAAGGGAAGGAAGAGAGAGGAGCTTAGATTTATGAGCTCCATTTTAATCACACTTCAAATATAAAAACACAAATGTACACAAGGGAAAAAAGGGAAATCACATACATTGACATTGAGCACCTTACAAATATTTTATCATTCAGTCTCCACAAAAGTTCTATGGAGTAAGGAATTGGAGACCAATTTCACAGATGAGGAAGCAGACTCAAAAACGTCAAATGACTTGATCGACACCACACTTCTATTCAGTGGTAGGGCTGAGAGTCAAGTCCAGGCTATCTTACTCTACAAGACAATTTAGGAGAAGATGATTAATTTTACAAAAGGATTCACTGTTAGATGGCTTTAGATGGAGGATCTCCCTGTAGCTTTCAAATAGGATGTGATGTGCAAACTCAAGCTGGCTGGTGCCCATTCCTGCAAGAACTCCCTGGAGTGATGGCCATGGATAGGAAAACAGTGGGTCACAACTAGTACTGAGGAGTAACACATATAAGGTTCTTTGGAGCTGCTGTGTAAGTTGCTGGGGTGTGTGTGTGTGTGTGTGTGTGTGTGTCTCTGTGTGTGTGTTTGTATGTGTGCTTTTGTGGAAAGTGAGAGCGAATTTTCTATTTCCATGGGAAAAGGTGCAAAGGAGAATTCACCTTCTAGGCAAGCACTGAACAAACATTTGCTGAATGAATTAATGAATGAAGAAATTCATTCATCAAATATTCATTGAGCACAGCCCAGTGCCAGGTGCTGGGTTGGCCCTTCAGATGCTGGTGCCGAAGTGCATGAGACTGGAAGCTTTGAATCCAGGGAAGGAGGTGGGGAGGGGCAGAGGGAGGGTAGAGGCAGCCTCCCTGCTCTCTCTTCTGGGGAGGGCTCAGCCCCTGTCATAGTTCTGGTTATGCTACTGCTCCCTCCTCCACACCCTACCTTGATCTTTCTGCTCTAAATATCATTGTGTTCAAATAATAGTGTATATATTTTAAAAAACTTCAAGAAGACAGCTGCCTGGGAGTATTAATCATGAAGAGGCCAGCACTCGGTCTCCATGGCGACTCCTGACAATGTGAGCTGAGGAACAGTTGCATGTCCCACTTCCTGGGGCCATGGAGATGCAGGGGCACTGCATCTCTCACTCCTCTTTCCTCTCTGCTTCTCCTTTCTTCTCTCTTCCTTACCTCTCCTCTCTTCTTCTCTCCTGCCCCCTCCCTCCACTTCCTATTTTTTTCCTCTTCCTAAAGGATTTATTTAAAAGCAGGGACAGAGGCAGGGTCAGCCATCAGATTAACAAAAAACATGGCCAATGAAGCCACAGCAGAAATGAAGGCTGCATCCAGTCGCAGCGTCTGCAGTGCCCAACTCCATTTCCAAGACCTCAGCAGTGCCCCCGGGCTTCCACAGCCAGTAGGGCAGAAGTAGTGTGATCATCTGCCCCTGAGGCAAGAGGCTGACTGTCAGGGTCCTTCTCTGTCTCTTTTCTCTTCCCTGCTTATGGCCCATCATTTGTTTGTGGTTTGGGTCATTATTATGATTATGAGTATGGCTATTATTTTTAGTGCCCATGAAAGTAACAGGCTTATTGAAAAAAGACAAATGTTAAAAATTAGAATGCAAAGAACAGGGTATCTTTCACTATCCTGTACACACACACACATGAACACGTTTTAGGTCAATTCCTATAGATTTTTTTCATGCATATTCATGCAACATCCATTTAGTCAACATCCATTTAGTCAACAATCACATTATCATCATTCTTATTTACATCATTTTCATACTATACATAGTCTTGTAACTAACTTAACACTGTACCTTGTTTTTTTTTTATTTTTTCCATAATGATACCCATCTATAGTGTTGATCTATAGTGTTGGTAAAAATTTCACCACAGTATTTCATTGTGTAGATGAATATAATGTTTTACCTTGTTTCCTGTCTTTCACTATTATAAAGAATCTGGCTATATATAGCCTTTTATGTATATGTGGTACATTGATAGGGTAATAATATTACAGTATTCTAGCTAACAATTGCGTGTTATTTACTATAGGCACTATCTGACAGGTATTGAGAGCTTTACATATACTTATCATTTAATCCTCACCACAACCTGATTAGTGTCATTATTATTTCTATTTTACAGATGGAGAAATTGAGCATGGAACACTAAGAAATTTGTCCAAGCTTACCAGGTTAGTGATGATGCAAGGGATTTGAACTCATACTATAGCCATAGGCTAGGTTACAAAAAGTGAAATTTCATGCTCACTTCAGCAGCACATATACTAAAATTGGAATGATACAGGGAAGAGTAGTATAGTCCTTAAAGAAAGTGAATTTTTTTAGGACAAAGGTACAAACACTTAAAATTATATATATTGTTAAATATTTCTCTAAAAAGATTGTTCTAATCTCTGGGCCAACTAGCAGTATATGAGGACCAACTGGTAAACAGAAAGAGGCATCCCAGTGATATTTCAATTTTTGTTGTAAAAATTATCAGTAAGGATGAGAATCTTTTCACGGGGCCTTAGTATTTCCTTTTCCATGATATATAGGCTTAATACCTCACCCAAATACTTTTTTATTTTTTTTGAGACACAGTTTCACTTTTGTTGCCCAGGCTGGAGTGCAATGGTGCTATCTTGGCTCACTGCAACCTCCACCTCCCGGATTCAAGCGATTCTTCTGCCTCAGCCTCCCAAATAGCTGGGATTACAGGTATGCACCACCATGCCCTGCTAATTTTGTATTTTTAGTAGAGACGGGGTTTCTCCATGTTGGTCAGGCTGGTCTTAAACTCCTGACCTGAGTGATCCGCCCTCCTTGGCCTCCTCACCCAAAGACTTTTTGAGTGGAACAACCTTCCTTATGCTCCTTACATCCCTGTAGTGGGCACTGAAAGTGAGGCTGCTCTGCTCTGGCATAGACTGGGAGGACTGGTGGGGACACTGGGTGTGGGGGCTTCTGTACCCTCCTTACTTTTGTTCTTTCTCTTTTGAATTCTTTCTATTTTTATTTTTTCATTTTTTTGTAGAGATGGGGTCTTGCTCTGTTGCCCAGGCTGGTTTCTGACTCCTGGGCTCAGGTGATTCTCCCACCATGAACTCCCAAAGTGCTGGGATTACAGGTGTGAGCCGGCACACCTGGCCTGTTCTTTCAATTTTGGATCATGGAGAGAGGTGGCGAGGAGAACAAGGTGGCTGCATGCCATTAGGAAAAGTGGATTCTTCCAAGGTGGCTTGGCTTCTGAACTGTTCTCCTACAGGAGAGAGGGAGGTTATTCTTTCTCTTGTCTTCCATTCTACAGTCCTCCTTTGGCAACACTGGACAGAGCTGAGGGGTAGATGATCACAGAAGAGGTGTGACTAGGGTGGGTTCTGGGAGGGTCAGAGGTAGGCGGACGGTTACAATGACTTCACACTGCTACTGCCCTGTGATTTGGAATTGGCCTCCCATCAGTCGTTTGGATCTAAGCCTCGTTCTCCCTTTGTGAGCAATAATGGACTTGGATCTTGCTGAATATTTTTATTTGATTAAATAATGGTGTTCAGAGCACTAATTTTCAATTCATGTGTTAAGAAGATAAAAAGGAGGCTTAGTGAGCAGACTGAGAGACCTATAGCTCTAGAATAGAACTGGAATCAGAAACGAGCCTTTTTAACCTATCTGTCTGGCATGTTTCTCTCTCTGGCCTCCTGTTTTCACTTATCCGAGCTCATCTCACTGTCTTTTCACTGTCTCTCCTCTCCCATCTTGCCATAGTTTTCTTTAAACCTCTTTGAGGTAGACTGGTCACTGTACTGAGATTGGACAATATAACTCCGAAATGCCCAGGCAATTTATCCACAGCTAGGTCCATTGAGCCATAGCCTGGGTCTTCTGTGTGTCCTTGAATCCTGTCCATCATCATCAGGCTGGGCTTCTGGTTGCAAATCACAGAAATGCAACCTCAATTAGCTTATTGAAGAACGATGAAAAAAGAAAGAGAGAGAGAGAGAGAAAGGAAGAAAGAAAGAAAAGGAAGGAAGGAAGGAAGGGAAGGAAGGGTAGGAAGGAAAGGAAGGAAGGGAAGGAAGGGAAGGAAGGAAGGAAGGGAAGGGAAGGAAGGAAAGGAAGGAAGGAAGGAAAGAAAGGAAGGAAGAGGGGAGGAAAGAAGAAACTTATCAGCATATCCAAGGGAATGGGGAATCCAAAAAAGTGTCAAACAACCAACCTATAAGGGCATCAGGGACACACTGGGTGTCAGAAGCTGGGTGTCAGAGGCTAAGAGTTCTCAGAATGCTCCCAGCTCCTTTTTTTTTTTCCTCCTGATAACTGAAAACCTGGCCATTGGCAGATTGTGTGTTCTACACATCAGGTGCTGTGATAAATGGATTTTCATTCCCAGTTCCAGGTAGGGAATCCTAGAAAAGACCTCTGCTCTTCTCCCTAGGACAATTATATGGCTAGCAGGCAGGGTAATATACAATTGACAACACCACTAGGGTCTTGTGCTTATGCTTTGAGGGCCAGTCCCAGAAAAGAGGAAATCACTGTGAGCCAGGAAGCCTCCCTTGTCCTTGAGGGCAAGAGCTGGGCAGCAATGAGCTCTGGCAGGTTCTCATAACCAGGGGCAGAAACAGTTCCCTCTGCTTAACAATGCCCCTGGAGCAATTCGCCTACTCCATCTGTCTGCCAGCTCCAAGGAACACTGCTCAAAATAAAAATCCCTAATTAGCAATTCCTTCAATCCAGAGCAAAACAATTTATTTGTTTCCTAGAATAATCTGGAGCCACATTTGGCTTGGCAACCAGTGGGTTCCACATGTTCATGCGGTGTGCCATGTGAAGACTTCAGCAGGGAGTTTTATTCAGTCAAGGCATGAAGGGGGGATGCCCTGGGGGTCACCTCTCCAGGCAGCAGCAAGTGGGGGCCTAGAACAGAACTGGTTTTATCAATGTTGTGCAGCGGGTTTCTGGTACAGGGTAGGTAGCAAAGGAAGAAAGTTCAACAGGATTTCTAAGCACCTGCTCTCACAAAGGCCAAACCAGTGATCCCTACATTTGGTAAGGATACATGGCCTGCAGGAGACATAGAGAATCTGACAATAGAGTAAAACCTCAAGCCAGGGAGTCAGAGGAACTGATTGTGACCCAGTTCTGCCACTTGCTTGTTCTGTGACCTTGAACAAATTACAAATACTTTCTGTGCTTGTGTATTCTCACCTGTGAAATGGGAGTATGTTATCTTCTCTACCTACAGTCTCAGGATTAAGAGTCAGAATTAACAAATTAAGTGGTGGTTGAAGCACAGGCACTTGCTAAAAAAAAAAAAAAACAGTGATGTTAGAAACAATATGTCCAGTTGAGAAATGGTGAGTAATTCTTCGTACCCCAAATGTATGCCCTGTGTTTTCTGGGCATCTATGCATATGGGGGTGGCATTGGTCACTATGACATGAATTTCATGACTAGTTGTTTTCTTCCAATCCTTGCTCTCATTCATTCATCATTCATTCATCTAAATATTTGTTGAGGACTTAATACATCAGCCAATTCAACTACGTATTACAGAAAGGTGTGATGCATGTGCCAGTGGGAGAAGGACCGGATGGTTTGAGATCATAGAATGAAGCAGGAGGTCGTTAGCTCATCAAGATATTCAGGGAAGGCCTCCCCAAGGAAGTGACATTTGAATGGAGACTAGAAGGTTAAGTAAAAGTTAGCCAGAAAAAGGGAAATGTTGAGTGGGGAGAATGTTCTAGGCAAAAGGGACAGCATATACAAAAGCCAGAAAGTGAGAGAAAAAAGACAAGGGAGGAGAAAAGGATTCAGGGAACTGGCGGAAGCCCATGACGGCTGGAGCGTAAGGAGGGAAAGGGCAAGCAGGGTCAGGCTGGAGAAACTGGTGAGCTTAGGATCCCGGAAGACATTTTAAGCAGGTTTAGGCATTTGGACTTGTTTCCCCGCCCCCCCCCCACCTATCTGATCACAAGCTTCCATGCATAGGCATCTGGACTTTATCCCTAGGGTAATACAATGCTATTGAAGAGATTTAAGCTGTATAGGCAATGCGATTTTTATCTTAGAACGACCAGCGTTCTAAGACCACCTTCCATGCTCTAATACAGCGTGGAAGGTGACCTGGAGGGTGGATCAGTTAGGAGGCCGTTGTGGCAAGTCACCTGACAGTGGGCCCTCAGACCTGAACAGTGGGTGGCAATAGGAAAGGAGAAGCTTTCAGTCAGCAGCCATTTAGGAGCTCTTTTATAACACACACACAAGGGTGAATAGCTACCCATGGGGCAGAAGAGAGAGAAAGGCGTCAAGGTTGACTCTTGGGTTCGGTTTTGACCATGGGTTAGTCATCTTTTTTTTTTTTTTTTTTTTCAAGACAGGCTCTCATGCTCTGTTGCCCAGACTGGAGTGCAGTGGCACGATCATGGCTCAACTCAACTTTCCCCAGCTTAGGCAATCCTCCCACCTCAGCCTCCCAAGTAGCTGGGACCACAGGCACGCACCACCACACCCCACTAATTTAAATTTCTTTTTTTTAGAGGTGGGGTCTCACTATGTTGCCCAGGCTGGTCTTGAACTCCTGGGCTCAAGCAATTATCCTGTTTCAGCCTCCCAAAGTGCTGAAATTGCAGGCATGAGCCACCGTGCCTGGCCAGTGGTCATTTATTTAGGTGGAGAATCAGTAGGAGAAAGAGTCTTCCTCTGACCCACTATGTTTTATTTGTGGAGCTTTAATTTACATACAGTAAAATGAGCAAATCTTAAGTGTATCTACCATTTGATGATTTTTTAACATAAATCAATATATAGAACATTTACATCCTCCAAAAAGTTCCCTTGTACCTTTTTCCAGTCAGTAGATACCCCCTCTTTTGGGTAACCATATTTCTCAGTTATATCACTATAGATTAGTTTTGCCTACTCTTGAACTTCATATACATGGAATAATTCAGTATGTACTGTTTTGTGTCTGGCTTCTTTTGCTCAACATAATCTCTGTAAGATTTATCCACTCCATTTTTTTCATGCATCAGTATCAATATATGTTTTGTATGTATCAATCCTTTTTTCTCAGTCACTAACTTTCCATTGTTTAAATATACCAATTTGTTTATGCATTCCCTTACTGATGGAAGTAGATTGTTGTTGCTTAATTCTATGTGTGCTTTTAGGAGGTCAAAAGGAAGACAACTTATAAATGAATGACGAGGCAATGATATAACAGTTATAAACCCTTATGACCTACTACATACCTTTAAAATATATCGATTTAAAGTGTGATTGATATGTTTTATCACACTTTAAAGATGTCATTTACTTCAGCAAAAAAAAACTTTAAAAAATTGAGTAGTTACTAGTCATAAACTTAAGAATGTGAAAGATGAATATGAAGAAAATGAAGAAATTTTTTCTGAAGGGCATTGAACAATAGACTAAGTGGGGAGATATGTCTTATCGGATGGGAAGACTCAATGTTATGAATATGTCATTGTCGGTGTTGGTGGGTTCTCTGTGGAGCAGACATTGAGAGGGAAGGCTACAGGGAGTTTATTTGGGAGTAACACATGTGAGAGATAAAGGCAAGATTGGATAGAAGAGCCTCATACTGCAATGAGCATCTGACGGTCTCAGCCAACCTAGTGGCGAGTTCCAGAACAAATACCCATTAGAAGAATCCTGCACTGGGAAGAAGAGGCCAGTCCCTATGCCCTCTTTGCTCTCAGTCATTGGTGAGGGGCCTAGTTGGAAAGAGCATGGTCTTGGCCTGAAAACTGAGGTGAACCTGAAAGGTGCTAACAGCTGTAGGCTCATGGATAGCTGCACTGCTTGCAGCTGAATGGCAAATCCTTTGTTGAAGGGAGATTCAAGTGGCTACACCTCCATAGCTGCCACAGTCAGTTCCCCAAATCAATCTGTAAGTTTCATGCAATTTCTGTAAAGAGGCCAATAACATCTGTGGTTTTTTTTGTGGAACGGGGTGCAATTTGACAAATTAGTTCTAAAACATGTTCGGAAGAATAGGAAAAAATAAGAGAATTTTGAAAATGATGTCTAAAGCTCTATCAAATATCAAAACCTATTAACATAATGTAGTGCTAGTGCAAGGGATACCCAAATGAACCGGTGGAACAGAGCTGAGAAACCAACCCACATGGATATGGAATTTAGAATATGATAAAAGTACCTGTTCACAGTAACTCAAACATTTGATTATTGAATAAATAGTATTAAGAGAACTGGGCAGACCTCTGGAGGAAAAAGTAGAATATATATTTTACACAACACTCAAAAGTAAATTCCAGATATATAAAAATACAATAATAAACCTCAAACTATAAAATAACCAAAAAATGTATCAGGTAATTTTTATAATCTTGGGATGAAGAAGGTCTTTGCAAGAATGAACTAAAACTCAGAAGCCATATTGGAAAAGAATGGCTATGTATCCATCAAGAGGGGATTAATTAAATAATTATAGTAATTCATGTGATTAAAAAAACTGTAGCTGTTTGAAATTAGATCCATATATACTGTTAGAAAGTTGTTTTGATATATTGTAACATAAAAAAATGAATTGCAGAACAGTATATATTTTTAGTCTATTAAATTCGATAGTGAGTATAAAAATGTTAATTTGTAGAAAATGAGCTGGATGGATACATTTCACGCTAATAACCTGGTAACCTTTGTAGAGTGAGACTGAGGGAAGAGAGTATGCTAGGCACAACTGAGGAGCCAACCTCAAGGACTGAGTATCTATTAGGCGAGACCAGATGAGTGCCATGGGTGCATCTGGAGACAGAGGTTTTAAACTTCCTTGCTTGTAGAGTGATCTCCTCAGTGCTATCATCATTACACCCACTAATTCTGCTAGCCAGTATAAAAAAAATCCTGAAAAATCAAGTAATAAATATGGAAAAGGGGAAATGAAATAAAAACAGTTTGAAAATATGGTAGTTGATGCCGGGCGCAGTGGCTCAAGCCTGTAATCCCAGCACTTTGGGAGGCCGAGACGGGTGGATCACGAGGTCAGGAGATCGAGACCATCCTGGCTAACACGGTGAAACCCCATCTCTACTAAAAAAAATACAAAAAACTAGCCGGGCGAGGTGGCGGGCGCCTGTAGTCCCAGCTACTCGGGAGGCTGAGGCAGGAGAATGGCGTGAACCCGGGAGGCGGAGCTTGCAGTGAGCCGAGATCTGGCCACTGCCCTCCATCCTGGGCGACAGAGTGAGACTCCGTCTCAAAAAAAAAAAAAAAAAAAAAAAAAAAAAAAAGAAAATATGGTAGTTGGTAATAATCAATTGGGCAGAAGGTAGACGTGGATATTTTGGACTGATTTGCTTAATCTCTATTTCTCCTTGCTTCTGAGGGCCTCCTTGTACTGCAGAGGCTGGAAAGTTGAAAACTACAGTTCTCAGATTCCTTTACAGCTAGAATTTGAATGCAAATTAAGTAATACCAAACATATGCCTTGTGTGAGACTTAGAAGGTGGGCACGGGGCAGAGTCATTTCCCTGTCTCTTTGGGTGGTTTTTGTGCTGTCGAGCCATATCAAGGGACATGAGCAGTGCTCCAGTGCCCACTCCCTGGTTTTTTAGGTGTTGAAAAGTGAGTGTGTTGGCCAGCAGGGACTTCCTGGTCCCTGTACTATAGCATATTTTTGAGTTTAGTAATTTTATGTTCTGAGATTCATTCCAGCCCTTTCAAATAATTTGTAAGTATTTGGTATCTTCTAGTAAACCTCTTCCTTTTAAAAACCTATAGTTTCTGTTTCCTAGTTTCAGTTATCTTATTGCTGTCTAACAAACCATCCAGAATTTAGTAGCTTAAAACAACAACAATAATTTATTTTGCCCACAAACCTGCAATTCGGGCAGGGCTTGGCAGGGAAGGTTCATCTTTGTACCACATCGAATGAGTTGGAGGGGTTCTACTGAAGGCTGAAGGATCTACTTCCAAGAGGGTCCATGCATACAAGTGGGCCAGCTGGTGCTGGCTGTCAGCTGAGTTTCCTGGGTTCCTGTCCACATGGACTTTTCCAGGTGACCTGGGCTTCCTCACAACAGAGTTGCTGGGTTCCAAGGGAGAGATTTTTGAGACAGAGAGAAAGACCAAAAGAGAGAGGGAGAGGGATCACCTTTATTACTTAGCTTCAGAAGTTCCATAGCATCCCTTCTGCCATACTCTAGTAGTCAAGGCAGTTATATAGACTCATCTAGGTTCAAGGGAGAGGACTTAGACTCCACCTGTTGATGGAGGAGTGACAAAATTCTGGAAGAGCATGTGGGATGGAAATATTGCAGCCATTTTTAGGAAGTATCTGCCACATGCCTGCTCTGAATCATGACTGATACAGTTAATAACAAGGATTTAAAGTCCTCAACAATTTAAGCATAAAAGGTTGAACTAACACTAAATACAGTAGAAAATACTAAATCTGTAAATATTGAAATAATATTTTATTTTATTTTTATTTATTTATTTTTTTTGAGACAGAGTCTCACTCTTTCGCCCAGGCTGGAGTGCAGTGGCGCAGTCTCGGCTCACTGCAAGCTCCGCCCCTCGAGTTCATGCCGTTCTCCTGCCTCAGCCTCCCGAGTAGCTGGGACTACAGGCGCCCGCCACCACGCCCGGCTATTTTTTTGTATTTTTAGTAGAGACGGGGTTTCACCGTGTTAGCTGGGATGGTCTTGATCTCCTGACCTTGTGATCCGCCCGCCTCAGCCTCCCAAAGTGCTGGGATTACAGGCATGAGCCACCGTGCCCAGCCTCAAAATAATATTTTAAAGGAATATACAAGTATTTAATTTAATACAAGCATTAAATCTGTAAATATCTAAACATTTTAAAGGAATATACAAGAAAATATAAGTGAAGGAAGATTTTTTAAGGTTAAATTTTTCTTAAATAAAAAGGCTAAAACATAGAAGTGAATAGTTTTAAAAAGAATAAAGTTTAATACATAGGATGGAAAGGTAAGGGAAAATAATAGAAAGAAGGTAGAACTGGAAGCCTGAAAATTAGGAAGAGAAGCAATGAAATGGGGTAAGGATAGTATAAGAAGAATGGTTAAAACAGCCCTTATTGAGTCAACAAAGTATGTTCAAATAGCATTGAGACAAAAGCCTATTAAGTTAAATAGATCTTTGTTAAAATAAGGAAAAATGACCAGAAGTCAGTTAGAAGTCATTTCTAGCCCTAGACATGAGGAATCCTTCTTGAAAGGCCCTGTGGAACCGGACTTACCTTACAGGGCTGCTGCTGGTAACCTTGCTACATCCTGCCTTTGGAGGTCCCATCTCTGCTCTCTCTCGCTCGCTCTCTTTCTCTCTCTCTCCTTAACCATTTCTTCTCCATGCTAGTTTCAGACTTCCGTCTAAGAAAATCTCCTTAGACTTTGCTGCCTATATCCATGGTCTTTCCTAGTCCTGTGGCCATCACAACTGCGTTATATTCCTGGTCTTGGCAAGGAGAGAACAGAGCCCCATTGGGTTGCTTCTTGTGGAGGCCATTTTGCCACCGTGCAGGTTCAGGTAGAAGGTGGTCTGAGAATTGGTGTGGGAAGGCTGTCACGAGGACCCAGGAGTCGGCTATATCTTCAAAAATGCATCCTGTCAGTATTTGGGTTCCTTAATTTCCCTTGTCTAATCTGCCTTTGCTCTTATGGTTATTTTGTTTTCATGACAGTGATTAAGAGGAGAATCAGCTGTCACCCCAAGCACATGCCATATTTCCCAAGGGGACAATCTGGGTTGATTCGCTTTCCTGGACAGTGCTTTTGCACTGACTCCTTTGACTCTTTTGTCCGTCTCTTTTCACTGGGTTGCTATCATTTCTACCACCAGAGCCTTGTTGTTGAGGCCAAAACCCCCACCACCATGGAAGACCCAGATGTCCTCCAGGCCTCTTTGGGAACCACTGTAAGCAGAATTTACCCAGCTGTTGGGCGCCAGCAGCAAGTTCTCCAAAGCAGCTCCGCGCAGAGCAGGAGCTGGGCTGGAGGTGGAGGGCTGAGAGGTGAGCGTGGCAGGCTTCAATTACGTTGCTAGGTTCTGAGTTGCTAGGTTCCGAGTTTCCTGAAAGGCTGTGCTGGCTCACCCTGGAAACAAGTTGCTTTCCTGGCAGCTCCATATATAGGCTGCTGGGTGCCTGCTGCCAGCACCTTTGCCTCGGAGCTCCTGGGCTCCCTGGTGGTTCTACTGCCTTTTAGAGCCTTATGTCCCTTGGTTATCAGAGGTTGAGCCTTTCTCCAGAGCAGCAGGAATGCCAAGACGCTTCTTTGGGGTGTTAGCTTTGTGGGAGGGGCTGGAGGATATGGGAAGTAGGAGTGAGAAAAAGAGAAATTGAAGCCTGTGATTGAAACTATTTCGTCTCTCTCCTTATTTTAGAAAATTAAAGGATGAGAGTGGTGGGGTCCACACTGTTCAATGGGGGAGGGGTCCTTGGCCCACCCCTGCTTTCCCATAGGCCCTCCCATGACCATCTCAAAATATGGCTGGGCCCCCAGGCTGGGGACTGTGCTGGAAGCAGGCTCCATCTTTGATGTGGAACCAAGAAGCATTAATGGATCCATAGGGAGACTGAGCCTCAATCCACTGGCCTCAGTAGTCCACATTTTGACCAGCTGAATGAATTGGCCCTTGATGACAATGAAATGGATTTTTGAAAAAATTAGTGGGGATAGAGAAATGGAAGGACCCTCTGGTCAAATGCCTAGAGAATACTCCCAGATAACACTGATGGGTGCTAACCCTGTGCTAGCAGTTTCTATTTGTCAGCTCCTTTCCTGCTGCTCACTGCAGCTCTATGAGGTAGGTGATTTTATTGTCCATATTTTATGAATGAGGAATCTGAGGAACAGAGAGTTTAAGTTTTGAATCAGGATTAAGAAGATAGAAGGTGGAGATCTGGGACATAAACTCAGAGGTTGGGTTCCAGTACTGTACACCTAACCACTTTACTCTCTTTCTTCTACTTTCTCACGTCGGCCAGATTGCCTTCCTATCAGTCTCCTAATCCAGCCCCTGACTTGGCTATCCAGGCAGGAAGCCACCTATCCCACAGCAGACCTGGTCCTCCAGAGACAGCTCCCCAGGTGGTGAGTCTAGGGCTGAGACCGCCCTCCAGATTTCCCTCAAGAGCTCCTACCTGACCCAGCATCTGTGCCCAACCTTCCTATCACTTTGGCCACATTAACCTCATCTTAGGAGCTCTTGGGCCTTCTGGAAAGTCTAGGAGCAAGACCCAGATTTAGACACTGCCCTTCCTCATGCCCCTTGTCCCTACTACTTCTCATCCACCCTTCTTAAGGCTTCAAGTCTCTTTTCTCTAAGCCCTTGTTCACAGCCTTCTACAGTGAGGCTCTTCCTGGCTTTTTCTCCAGGCCTTGCTCAATTTGACTCAAATTCTCAAGTAGACTTGTCCTTCCCCTTGTTACTGTGCTCTCAGTATCTTTTTTTGGTTATTGTTGTTAAGCTTTGGTCAAATTCTGTGTTTTTGTATAAATTAGCTATTTGTATAGACACCTCTCTCCCCTACTTGACACCAAGCTCCTTGCAGGCAGGCATCAGCTCTTATTCATCTTTGTATCTTTTCTGCACCCAGGGCTTGACATACATTAGATGCAATGCACATTTATCCAGGTGACTTGCCAGCAGGGTACAGATTATTCCTGGCCCTACAGTTATTCACTATCCATTAAACACCCTTTACCTTTTTACAATTATTTTTTGCTTGAACCAAATGAAAGCAATCTTTCTTTTCTTCTTTTAAACTGATTATCTTTGTGTACTCTTCTATATGATACATTTCATGACACAAATTTTAATTAAACATTACAATTCTGCCAAATAAATACTGAACATTTCCTTTGATTATTTACAAATATGCTTTTCAAAACTTTTAAACAAATTAGAAATCACATTTGTAAGCAAAAATAGCATTAACACTAGAAAACCTTATTAATTTGCTAGTATTTGCCTAACGATTGTAGAATTCCCAGGTCAATATCTAAACGTTTCAAAAATAATGAAGCTTATTCTATCACTTTTCTCCTACTAAGATGTTATTATATAATAATTCTTTAAAACCTCATCCCTCAAAAATTTATGTATGTTTTATAATATTGGAAAACTAGTGCTGATATATAATTTGTACATAAACACAAATACTAAATTGGGGAGATATGCTAATAATTTATTTTTTCATCTTTATTGTTATAAAACTGACAAATAAAAATTGTGTATATTTAAGGTACACAACTTGATGTTTTGATATACATATACACTGAAATAATCATCATGATCAACTAATTAACATACCAGCACCTCACATAGTTAACATTTTCTTTTTTTTTTTCTTATGGTTAGAACACTTAAGACCTTATGATTTCCTCTTAGCAAATTTCAAGAATCTAATACAATATTACTAACTATAGTCACCATGCTGTGTATTAGGTCTCCAGAACTTATTCATTCTGTGTAACTGAAACTTTGGATACTTTGACCAACATCTTCTTATTTCCTCCTCACCCCAGCGACCACCCTGGCAACTACTGTCTGCTTCTATACATTTTACTGTTTTAGATTCCACATGTAAGTGAGATTATGCAGTATTTGTCTTTCTGTGCCTGGCTTATTTCACCTGACATAATGTCCTCCAGGGAGTACAGGCACCCGCCACCACGCCCGGCTCTTTTTTTGTATTTTTAATAGAGATGGGGTTTCACTGTGTTAGCCAGGATGGTCTCGATCTCCTGACCTTGTGATCCGCCCGCCTTGGCCTCCCAAAGTGCTGGGATTACAGTCGTGAGCCACTGCGCCTGACCTGGAACCGAGAAAATCTTAACTGACACGCTCATCAAAGTTCATGTTTCCTTTATTAATTTTTGGTTTTGCTAATCATCTTTAAATTTCTATAAATCCTTGTATTGATTTTCCTGCTTGAATTGCCTTTCATAGAGATGAGTTCTGCACTTTCAGTGGGTGCAACAGGATTGCTTTTTATTTACTTTGACTTGCTTTGTTCACTTTTCTAGCCATATCCTGCTGCCCAGCCCTTGATGCCCCACCATTTGGTATTTGGGATTTAGGGACCAAATTTACATTTCTATCCTCTTGCTATCCTCCATCCTCCCGCATTCTCCCAGCCACTCTGGAAGCCGGGGCAGAGGACGGCTTCAGCCTAGGAGGTCAAGGCTGCAATGAGCTATGATTGTACCATTACACTCTAGCCTGAGTGACAGAATGAGACGCTGTCTCAAAAAAAAAAAAAAAAAAAAAAAAAAAAGAATGTCCATTTTCCATGTCTAGAGAGGTAAATTATGAACAAGAACATTAAAATGATATTTTATTCACTTCAATGACATAGAATCATTGAATGGCTCCCAATTATCTGACCTCCTGATGTTCATGCCCCTCCCGTAGTGATTGGACTAACCTGTGTGATGACAGGACATTGTAGACATGGTGATGTGTGACTTCTGAGCCTAGGTTATGAAAGGTATTCCAGCTTCTGCCTGGGTCACTCATTCTAGAGGAATGCAGCTGCCATGTCATGAGCATACTCAAGCAGCCCTCTGGAGAGGCTCCTGTGGAGAGGAACTGGAGCTTCTCACTGTCATCCAGCACCAGCCACAGGAGTGAGTCAACTTAGACCTGGATCCTCTGGCCCCAGCCAGGTTTATCTGGATGTTTCAGCAACATCTTGACTTTATTCCTCCTGAGACTTTCATGAGAGGCAGAAATATCCACTGAAGCTGCTCCTGAATTCCTGGCTCACAGATACTGAGCTCAGATACTGTGTGAGATAATAAATGTTTATTGTTTTAAGCTGCTACATTTCGGGTGTAATTTGTTATACAGCAATAAATAACTGGAACAGATATGTATATAGATCCAAGCTGTATTAGTTTCCTGGGAATGCCATAACAAAGTATCACAAACTGGATGGCTCAAACAACAGAAACTTATTGTCTCACAGTTCTAGAGGCCGGACCTTTGAAATCTAGGTGTCGGCAGGGCTGTGCTCCTTCTGCAGGTACTTGGTGAGGATCTGTTCAGGTCTCTCTTGCAGCTTCTAGTAGCCTCAGGCATCCTTGGCTTGTAGATGGCTGTCTTCTCCCTGTGTCTCTTCACATCATCTTCCACCTATGCATGTGTCCGTCTGTCCTTGGGTCCAAATTTTCCCTTTTTTAAAGACAACAGTCATGTTGGATAGGGACCCACTCTAATTGTTACCAGAAAAAGTGGTCTTCATCCAGACCCCAAGAGAGGGTTCTTGGATCTTGGGCAGGAAGGAATTCAAGGTGAGTCACAGAGCACAGTAAAAGAAGCAAGCTTATTGCGCGGTGGCGGGCGCCTGTAGTCCCAGCTACTCAGGAGGCTGAGGCAGGAGAATGGCGTAAACCCAGGAGGCGGAGCTTGCAGTGAGCCGAGATCGCGCCACTGCACTCCAGCCTGGGCGACAGAGCGAGACTCCGTCTCAAAAAACAAAACAAAACAAAAAAAAAAAAAAAAAAAAAAAGAAGCAAGCTTATTAGAAGTGACTGTGTTACAGACTATGGTGTCCTCACAAAGCAAGCAGAGGAATGCACTGTCTTTAAGTTATTTTTCTTATATAGAGGTCTTGTCTACATAAAGACTAAACTAAACCATGACTATGTGAGGGTGAGCAGATAGCATGACAAAATGTATCATCCTATTGATTTCAAGAAACGATCCTTGACATTTTTGTGTGTGTGAGTACATCAAAACGTAACTATTATTATCTTGAAAGGGTATGTTATTTTGGGTGTTGGGACATCTGGACTTTCTGTTGTTGTAGGAGTTTGTCCTTGCAGGCATTACCAAGCTGCTTCCTCAGCTGTAAACATCTTAGCATCATGGGTTGTGACTGGCAAGGAATGTGCCTTGCTAGGTTTAAGATGGAGTTGATTTTAAAATGATATCACTGTGGCTCTCCTGGGCTCCTGCTTCCTTAACATCATGACCTCTTTGTAACTTGATTACCTCTGTGAAAGACCCAAATAAAGTCCCATTCTGAGGCACTGTGAGTTAGGACTTCAACCTGCCTTTTCCTGGGGTGTACGATTCCACCCATAACAAATGCTTATGTGTCAAGAAGTCTGGAAGCAGAAGTCTCAGGGCTGGCATGGCAGCTATAGGATGCCATCAAAGATGCAGGCTCCTTTTAGTTTTCTTTTTCTTTCTTTTTTTTTTTTTTTGAGACGGAGTCTTGCTCTGTCACCAGGCTAGAGTGCAATGGTGTGATCTCGGCTCACTGCAACCTCCACTTCCCAGGTTCAAGCAGTTCTCCTGCCTCAGCCTCCCAAGTAGCTGGGATTACAGGTGTCTGCTGCCACACCCAGCTAATTTTTGTATTTTTAGTAGAGATGGGGTTTCACCATGTTGGTCAGGCTGGTCTCAATCTTGTGACCTCGTGATCTACCCGCCTTGGCCTCCCAAAGTGCTGGGATTACAGGCATGAGCCACCGTGCCCAGCCTCCTTTTAGTTTTCTTCTCCACCATCCTTCATTTTGGGGAGGCTTCTTTTTCTCCATTTCTGCTTTTTTCCTCCATGAGCGAGGATACCCATTACTGAAATTCCTATCCTTTCTAGAAGGAAAATGAAGTTTCTTCTCTGTTCAGTAAAGTTAGGGAGGGTGAGCTCGGTGTGCCTGTCTCAGCTCTGACTTCTTTTCTTCTTGGGAGACAGCTGCCAGCAGCAGGGACATGGGCCCTTCAGTGTTCTCCCTCATGACATTAGATTTATATGGGGAGGGGCCTTGCCCCTTGAGTGGGCTTCAACTTAGAAGTTGGGAGTTTGCAGTTTCAGAAACTTCAACATTTGGTACATTGGCCAGAAACACTAAGAAGTAAAAACCTAAGAGTGGGACGAAGAGGAAAAAATATTCATATGGAAAATTTTTTGGTGGGGCCAGGTGTGTGGTTTGGAGGTTTGTACTCTAGTTGTGGTTTAAAAAGAAGGAATTTTTCTGCAGTTGGCTTTTAATTCTGTGATCCAGGTGACAGGTTTTCAGCTGTCTACATAGTGTTTAGCTCTTAATGTGACTGTAGCTTATGGATGTTTTGTCCATAGATGAGTGACTGTCTCCATAAAGCAGTGCTCCTTCCTTCCTTCCTTCCTTCCTTCCTTCCTTCCTTCCTTCCTTCCTTCCTTCCTTCCTTCCTTCCTTCCTTCCTTCCTTCTTTCTTTCTTTCTTTCTTTCTTTCTTTCTTTCTTTCTTTCTTTCTTTCTTTCTTTCTTTCTTTCTTTCTTTCTTCGTCTTTCTGTCTTTCTGTCTTTCTCTCTCTCTCTCTCTCCTTCCTTCCTTCCTTCTTCTTTTCTTTCTCTTCTCTTCTCTTTTCTTTTTTTTCTTTTCTTTCTGAGATAGTGTCTCACTCTGCCACCCAGGTGGGAGTGTAGTGGCACAATCATAGCTCACTGCAGCCTCAACATCCTCCAGGCTCAAGCGATCCTCCTGCTTCAGCCTTCCAAAGTACTGGGATTAAAGGCTTGAGCCACTGGGCCTGGCCTTGTTTTCAAACTTGAATGTGAATAGAATCACCCAAAGGCCTTGTTAAAACAGATTTCTAGATCCCATCTTGTTATTCTCTTTCCCCCAAGGGATTGTTCTGAAGCAGTTGAGTCCTACCTGGCAGATATCTTGTGTGGCTGAGTAACAGCAATGCTTGCTTGTGAAGCTGTGGCCAACTTGGTTGTATACCAGCTTGGGTTTGCTTCCCCTCCTTGCCTCCCTCACATCTCACTTCCCTCCCTCTTGCTGCCCTGGGGCTTGTCCCTCTCAGAAAAGCACCAGCACAGAAGCTTTGCCTCCTGTGCTTTCTGCCAGGAAACCTGGGCTAAGGACGGGCTGAAAGGGAAGTGAATCTGAAATAAAATAACATTTTTTAAAAAAGAAATTAAAGGGCTGTATGTAGATGGATTCTCCTCAAAGAAATGGCAAGTGCATAGTCCCCAAGTTAACCTTATGCTAGAATATCTTCTGGCTGATTGTAAGTTCAAAACTTTATGGACTTTAATGGTTTCTGGACAACTGGAATAATCCGGCACTCTGGTGAGGCCAAAGCCAAGGAAACGGTCTCGCAGTCTCCATCTCTCTCTTCCAGTCAGTTCCTTCTGACTGTCTGCTGGGGTCGTTTTTTCTTTTTTGAGACAGGGTCTTACTCTGTCACCCAGGCTGGAGAGCAGTGACATGATCACAGCTCACTACAGCCTCAAACTCCTGGGCTCAAACAATCCTCCCTCCCCAGCCTCCCAAGTACCTAGGACCACAGGCATGAGCCACCTCACTCGGCTAATTTTTTTTTTAATTTTGTTAAGATGGGATCTCTCTATGTTGCCCAGGCTGGTCTTGAACTCCTGGGTTCAAGTGATCTGCCCAGCTCAGCCTCCCAAAGTGCTCGGGTTACAGGCATGAGCCACCGTGCCCGGTTTCTCTCATACTTGTTATTTCAAAAATAGCTGCCACAATTCCAGACATTACATCCTCAATCAAGGCAGGATGAAGAGAGGAAAGGGTGGTCCCAGCACAACCTTCTTTCACACTTAACCCTATTATCAGGAAAGCAGCAGCTTTCTCACCTCCACCCATCCCCTCCCCGTAGACTTTCCTTATGTCTCTTTGGTTGGAATTAAGTTATTTAGTCACTTTTGTCTGCAAAGAAGGCTGGGAAAGTGAGTACTAGGCTTCTCACCTCTACAGTGTAAAAGACAAAACAGGAACAGACTGGGATTGGTTGCTGGGTTATCCAACCAACAGTGTCTGCCATATGAGCATTATATGATTTATATGATTATTTACCTTGCTTTGAGTGAATATATGCATTGTGTTTCCCGGGATGGTCACTTCGTATCTAAGTAGCTCAAAATGCTATTCTATTTCATGCGTATGTGTTTTCAGATTGCATTTTACCTACTTGATTAGTCTGTATATGCAGTAGGCAAGACTCTCAGTATTGTCCTTGCTCTAGAGCCCATGCCCTTCAAGCCAAACCCTGGCCCTGGGCATCCCAGATATATGGTGCATGTCCCAGATGTTCTGTGCCCGATACAGCGGATATTCTCCCAGAAGGCTGGAGAGTTGCACCTCATGCAGAGAGAGAGCGAAATAGACGTGAAGTGGGAGTCAGTCGCACTACATGAGCTTCGGTCGTGGCTCTGCCCTTTTCGTTGTAATGAGTCTTTGGGAAGCTGCCAACCTCTTTACATGCCTTGCTGTAATATGGGCATGAGAACATCTGTCTCCAGGCCGTACAACCTAGTTCTTAGTAAGCGGTGATAGTGATCTGTTTCCTCCTGGGCAACATAGAGAGATCCCATCTCAACAAAATTAAAAAAAAAAAATTAGCCGAGTGAGGTGGCTCATGCCTGTGGTCCTAGGTACTTGGGAGGCTGGGGAGGGAGGATCGTTTGAGCCCAGGAGTTTGAGGCTGATCTGTCTCCTCCTTTGAGGCTGTCTCCTACTGCAGCTTTGATTACTCAGGGGAGCTGAATTGTTTGTTAATTTTCAACTTTAAAGATATAATCTTCATCTCTCTACTTCCTGTCTGTCTGCTATAGCTTCCCAGGACCATTCCAGCCTTCATTGCTTCCCTTTCTCCTTTAGTTTCCATAGAACATATGGTCTGCTTCACAATTTTAGCCTACAAACTCACACTGTCTTGGATTGTTAGTTCATCCTCTCATGGTTTGAGTCTCACTTCCCCAACCAGTCTGTCTGATGTCCTATCTGAGGGCTGTTCCACAGATTCCTTTTTTCCTGAGCCTCCAACTGTTGATACAATATCAGCACTCAGTAGACAGCTGTTGAATAGAATCTGCAACGTCCCAAAGATTAGAAAGAGAAATACCCATGGCTTCTAAGCCTGTGCCATGCTAAATGGCCACTGGAGCTCAGCAATCCTCTTCTTACTTTGTTGTCTTCTAATTAAGAAGGATGTGGAAATGTAGGGTGTAGGCCTGGATATGTAGAGGGCTGGGTCGGGCGTGTTGGCTCACACGTGTAATCCCAGCACTTTGGGAGGCCGAGGTGGGTGGATCACGAGGTCAGGAGATTGAGGCCCCTGAACAACATGGTGAAACCCTGTCTCTACTAAAAATAGCAAAAAAATTAGCTGGGCCTGGTGGTGTGTGCCTATAATCCCAGCTACTTGGGAGGCTGAGGCAGAAGAATCGCTTGAACCAGGGAGATGGAGGTTGCAGTGAGCTGAGGTCGTGCCACTGTACTCCAGTCTGGCGACAGAGCAAGATTCCATCTCAAAAAACAAACAAACAAACAAACAAACAAACAAACCAACCACCTGCTCTGTTCATATAGCCCCAAACTTGCTGTTAGTGTCCCCGAAAGTTCATAGCTTGAACTCCATGACCTCCTTGGCAAACTCCTGAGTCTGTTCTCTCATTCAGAAGTCATGGTTTTTAGCAAAAGAGCCCCTGTCAAGCCTGAACACCTTATGGGCATGCGCTCAGCTGGGTATGTGGGGACTGAAATTTGGATTTTCCCATTGTTGCAGTGACAACCAGGAACATTAACTCTGGACCAGGCGGGAGGAGATCAGGCTTCTCCTCTGGGTCCGCAGCCACTAAGATCTCTAACCCTGGGACATTCACTTAGTTTCTCCAAGTCACAGTTTTATCACATCACAGAAGCTGAGAATTGAAGGCTTATTTTCTAGAGAGGTGTGTGTAGTGTTGACAGCACTGGACTGAGGACCAGGAGAGATTACTAGACCTCCTCAGCCTTGAGTTCTGCATTTCAAGGTGCAGTGAGGGGGCAGGAGATGTATAAACTAAGATTTCTTCTTACTCTGAATTGTGGAATTGTAGGTTTATGACTTACTAGGGGTCACAGCATGAGGTAGTTGGTTGCTAAATCTGCTTTTCCTGGTCCCCTTTCTAGATTCGAGTCTTATTGCTTGAGATTAGAATGTGTTTATTGTCTTTGACTCCTTAGCTCTGTTCTCCTCTTGACTCTTTGGGGTTGGACTATGGGATGCTGAGTGTTTCAAGACTTTTTCAAACCTTTGGGACATTGTTTACAGCACTGTGTACTTTGGAGAGAGCTTTTATGTGTATTATCTGGCCAGAACTTGACAGTCTCTCTCTCTCTCTCTTTTTGTTTTGTTTTGAAAGAGTCTCACTCTGTCGCCCAGGCTGCAGTGCAAAGGCACGATCTTGGCTCACTGCAACCTCTGCCTCCCAGGTCCAAATGCTTCTCATGCTTCAGCCTCCTGAGTAGCTGGGACTACAGGCACATGCCACCACACCGAGCTAATTTTTGTATTTTTTTTTTAAGTAGAGACAGGGTTTCACCATGTTGACCAGGCTGGTCTCGAACTCCTGACCTCAAGTGATCCGACCACCTCGTCCTTCCAAAGTGCTGGGATCACAAGCATGAGCCACTGTGCCCGGCTGACAGTCTTTTAAGAGCCATTTATAGCCATTTGCCAGATGGGAAATTGACTCTTAGAGAAGAACCCAAGGTCCCAAGGCTGCTGACTTAGGGGCAGAGCTGGGCAAGAATCTAGGTCACCTTAATTCCAGCCAAAGGATATTTACTCATAACATTGAGGGGGTATTGGAAGAAGATTGTGTGGCTCAGTGTGGGGAACAGAATGGGAAACAAAGGATACTTGAATTCAGGCTCAAAGGAGAAGGGAGGAAGAGGTGGTTGCCCTGACCTGACTTTTCTTCACTGCCACCAAGCCAGGCTTAATGCCTCTGTTTCCTTCAATCAGAGAAGCCTGTTTTTTTTTTTTTTTTTTTGTTTTTTTTTTGAAACAGAGTCTCGCTCTGTCGCCCAGGCTGGAGTGCAGTGGCCAGATCTCAGCTCACTGCAAGCTCCGCCTCCCGGCTTCACGCCATTCTCCTGCCTCAGCCTCCAGAGTAGCTGGGACTACAGGCACCTACCACCTCGCCCAGCTAGTTTTTTTGTATTTTTTAGTAGAGACGGGGTTTCACCATGTTAGCCAGGCTGGTCTCGATCTCCTGACCTCGTGATCCACCCATCTCGGCCTCCCAAAGTGCTGGGATTACAGGCTTGAGCCACCGCGCCCGGCCGAAGCCTGATTTTTTTAAACTCTGGAAGCCATATGTGGTCATCACAAATGATTTAATCTGAAAAGAAGGGGAGAGAGTAAGAAGAAAGATTCCTCTGCTGTGGCCCATCTCACGCACCCTCTCGGAATGTCTCGAGAGTGTCTGCAGAGTTGACATCCTTTCCATAGTCCCTGGCATGGCCGAGGCACAGTCTATCCCTCATAGTCTCTATTTATTTTCTATTCTTTTTGTCTTTTGAGATAGAGTCTCGTTCTGTTGCCGAGGCTGGAGTGCAGTGGTGTGATCTTGGCTCACTGCAACCTCCGCCTCCCGGGATCAAGCGATTCTCCCACCTCAGCCACCCGAGTAGCTGGGACCACAGGCATGCGCCACCACGCCTGGCTAATTTTTGAATTTTTTGTAGAGACGGGGTTTCACCATGTTGGCCAGGCTGGTCTTGAGCTCTTAGGCTCAAGTGATCCTCCCGCCTTGGCCTCCCGAAGTGCTGGGATTACAAGCGTGAGCCACTGGTGCCCAGCCACATCCTGTATTTCAGTTGGGGTGGAATATTGGTATCTGAATTGCAGCACTTGTTCCTTCTCCACTTCAGGGTTCCCTCAGCTCTACATGAAAGTGGGAAACACAGCATCACTTTATTAATAGTGTACAAGTAGATGCTCCCTGCCAGAAGCAGGGTTTCTCTGAGTTGGAGCACAAGACTTAGGTGTGAAAGCCTAGAAAATTCTTCCTATGCCCTTTCTTCTGAGAGGCTAGTTGAGTCTACAGAGCCTACCCACTCCCCTTCCTCCCACAGATCCAGGCAGAGAAGCTAGGACAGTGGAGGTTGACTAGAAGGATGGCCATGCCTGCTCTGCTCACTGCATGGAGGCAGAGAGTGAAAGGGAGTGAAGCCTAAACTCTCACCTCTCATAAAATATAATCGCTCTGCCCACCAGTAAAACACTGCTCAGGAAACACAGTCTTGGCTTTGAGCATCTCCTCCAAGCTCAGAGAGGACTGGTAATGTGGTGTTCATTCCCCAAGAGGCAAAGATGGGCATACAAGGAAAGTGGGAGAAAGGTCCCTGCCTTACACATAACAGAACTTTCTCTTTTTAAAGTGACCCCTTTATTTTGGGCACGGTCCTCCCAACCTCCCCACTTAAACATGCAAATACTCTGTGAGGATATATTGATACCTGCTATGCTAGAAATTGAGAATCAGAGACAACATAGACGTACCATCCAGAACAGCAGACAGCCACCTAACAGTTGAAATGAAGTGCTCTGATAACAGTGACAATAGCTAAGTGTTCAGGGAACCCTTACTAGGTACAGGTATTACACCCAGCACACTACAGGCTTCATCTTGTTCAATCCTCACAATAATCCTATATGGTAACTTTAGTATTCCCAGTTTTCAGATGAGGGAACTTAAGTTTAGAGAGGCTAAATAGCTTGCTCAAGGTCACACAGCTAGCAAGAGGCAGGGTTGGGAGTTGCGGCAAGAGTTCTGCCTAAAGTCTCTGCGTATAACCACTGCGTGATATTCCTACGGTCGAGGACAACATGGGGTGCCACAGGAATCCAGAGAAGGGCAGTTACCCAGGTGGCAGAGGTCAGGGGGATCACAGAGAAGCTCACATCTCGCTCTGTGAATGCTTGAGGACCTATTAGGGAGCAGCCCATTAAATGGGGCAAAGAAAGAGGGAGCATTAGTAGGTCAGGTCTGCACAGGACACCTCAGCAGGGGAGGGAGGGGAGGAGGAGGCTGAAAGGGGCAAGAGGATTGTGGCAAGGGGTGACATGAAGGCTGAAGTTCACAAGGATATATGAGCAAGCTTGTTCACCTCCACGTTAATCTGGAAGTGTTAAATAGTGACCACTATTGAGGCTCGTTGACATAAAAATATTTATCTCTGAGGAGAACACAAATGAAAATATCTAAGAGAGGAGGGAGGGGAGACATCAGGGCATCAGGAGCCGGAATCTCAACCATCTGGAATCCTACTGAGATTTGGCGGCCCATTGCAGAGTCTCAGGTATCTTGCCAAAATCTTTTTTAAAGGAGAAAAAAACAATAATGTTGCCTTCTAGAATAATGCACCAGAAATGCCTCACGTTGGCATTTACAGACGTCCTGCCAGTGCCCGGAGAGCATATAATGGACGGATAGCAAAGGCAGCGAGGGGGAGAAAAAGCAGCAGAGTGATTGAGCTGTGCCTCCTTGGGTTTTTATTATCGTTGCTGCCTTCAGCCATATGCTTTTCAAAGGCTCTGACAAGCCTGGAATGGTTTCAAAGGAATTCCTAAACCCAGATTTCATTATCGTCATTACATCTCTGGATTGTCAGTGCTCTGCATAGGAAACACAAATTTACGAAAGTTCTTAAATGTTTCTCCATAAATGTTGATCAGCCTCTCCTGTCATTACATGAAATGTCTGGGATGTTGACATAGAGGCTAATAAATAGCATTTCTCTTCCTTGAAATAGGATGTCTTGCCACTTGAGTGGGTTCCAGAAGCTGCATAAAAAAGGGAATAAAATGGTTTCTTTTTCCTTTTTCATCTATTTGGTTGTTCCTTACCACCCCCACCCTCACTGCCACTTTTAAAAACAGAATGAAAACAGACTCAATCTGCTGAGAATGCCCGTTTTTAAGTACACCACGGACCCTATTTGTGCTGCAGCTGACAGCCAAGGCATTTATCCCTCTGCCACCCACCACCAGATAGCCTATTTGGTTGTGAGTTTCCATGCATCTCGGGTCTTTTGCCATCCTTTTTCTTGTTCCCCTTCCACATACAAACCTTGGTCAATTTCACAAACAGAAAAACTAAGCCAGAGGCTGATGAGTCAGGTGAGTGATGAGTCAGGAGCAGAGCCTGGGAGACCCTAGGACCAAACGGGGCTCTGGAACTCTGTAGCATCCCTGACCCCATCTTCATCTCAAAGGACAGCATGCTTCTTTGCAAGAATGATGGCATCATACTAAGGGTTCTGGAGAAATAAAAGCCGTAAGTACGTTGGGTGCTCTGTTAAAACCTGTGTAAAGGGAGCAAAGGTATATATCCTGTGAAAATGCAGAAGTTTTCCACTTGAGAGAAGTTCTTGGATGGATGGAATATGCAGAGATCTGGGGAATGTTGGGATATTCCATTCAAGATGAAAGGCAAGTTGCTTCACCTTGTGCCTTGTCATTAAGAAAATTAATGTTTCAAGGACACTCTTGGATATTGGAGGCAGAATCATAACACACTTAAATGTCTGCTGCAAAAACTTGCTCTATTTATGGGATAACATGAACAGCTCCCTGGGAGTCAATACAAAGGCATGTTCAGCACTTTGAAATGAAAACATGGGACCACTAATATATTTTTCTTGAGCACACATTGCATACCAGATACTGTTCTAAGTATTTTATGCGCATCACCTCATTTGATCCTCACAAGGGCACACAGATAACGTGGCAGATAGAATTTGAAGCCATGTATCTCCCGAATTCATTGGTCTTAACCACCACGCTTTACTATTTTCATTTTCAGATCCATCAGTTGATCTTGGAGATTGCAATTTCCAGGCGATGCCCATTTCTCATCTAGTCTATCATAATTTCATTTTCTTCAACCTATGGAATCAATTATAAATTTAACTACCACCTACAAACCCACTTACAATAGTGAAAAGTGAGAACAAGTAAGAGGAAGAAATTTACCATAACTTGTATTTTAAAGGAAGGAAAAAGGGGAAAGTAATTATTCATTCTTCAAATACTCTAGAAGCAGTACAGGAATATGCAATTGATTATGAATATGGTAATCCACACAAATGAATTTTGTCTTTTTTTTTTCTCTGTCACTACCACAATTGGGGAAATATATAACCTCCAGGATTTGGGGATGATTCCAACAACCAATAATTTTAAAAACAATATTTATTCAGAATTTTTTCAGAATTATAATTTCAGATAAATTAATCCTTTTTGTTCATTTCTCACATGGCCTTGAGTACTTTAAAGTCATGGTATAATTCTTCCTGTGGCTACACTTACATCCTACTTATTATGTAAGAAAACACCTTGCTCCCAGCCCTAACATTCCTCCCCAATTTCTCTTTTCACTGTTCAGTAAATAAGGGTTTCTGAAGTCAAAGTTTTATGGCTCATTTTGTGGGAGTCCCAAGTGTGGCAGAACAAAATGTTACTATCATTTTAAACCCTTCACTTCACTCTAAGGGTGGTGGCATCTTTTGTTTGCTAACTTCAAATAAAGTCATTGTTCTTAGTATAATAACCTTGTACATTCTTTTTAAAATTATGAAATCTTAGCATACTTCATATATTCTTGAGGGTAGAATTTAATGGTGGTCTTGTCTCCTCTGTAGATTGGAAAAAAGAATTTAGTTCTAGGGTGGGAAAGGGATATATATTTTAGATGTAGAAGCTAGAAGAAAGCAAAATTACTGTATTTAAGGAACAAGGAACTATAAAATAGAAATAATAACAGTTCAAGACAAAATAGGATTATTTTGAGAGCTAAATGAGATGACTTGAAGTGCCTGGGCAGAGTTCTCGGCACATAGCAAGAGCTGAACCAATGTTAAAATGTTTTGTACTGCTATTGTTGTTGTTGCTATTGTTATATAAACTTTTCTTGAAAAAATATGCTAATAATAGAAAGAGAATCAAGAAGAGAATCAAAATAAGAACTAGAAATGATATTTGTAAGGGTTATTTGCAGTGCCAATTTAAACATAGAGCTAGAAATAAATACTAACGAAACAAGGTTACAAAATGAAATGTATATGTTATAAACCTTGACAATGGAAAATAAAATAACATGTACAAAAAGACAGAACATAGGAGGAAGTATTAGAATGATCATTTGTTTTAGGTGTGTCTCTGGAATACAGCATATAGTTGGATTTTGCTTTGTTTGCTTTGTGAGCCAATCTGAAGATTTTTTGCCTTAATACAAACAGATTTTTACTTAATAAAAATCTTGCTTATTTACATTAATTAATATTACTTGTTTGGCTCTGTTTCAGTAATATGTTGTTTTATACTCTCTCTCTCTCTGTCTGTCTTTTTTTTTTTTTTTCTTTTTCAGAGACAGGGTCTCACTTTATGGCCCAGACTGGGGTGCAGTGGCACAATCATAGCTCACTGCAGCCTCAAACTCCTGGACTCAAGAATCCTGCCACCTCAGTCTCCTATGGCTGGGACTACAGATCTGTGCCACCATGCCAGCCTAATTTTTAAGTTTTAGTAGAGACAGAGTGTTGCTATGTTTCCCAGGCTGGTCTCAGACTCCTAGCCTCAAGTGATCCTCCTATCTTGGCTTCCCAAAATCTCACTCTGTCGCCCAGGCTGAAGTGCAGTGGCGCAATCTTGGCTCACTACAACCTCCGCCTCCTGATTTCTGATTTCAAGTGATTCTCTTGCCTCAGCCTCCCGAGTAACTGGAATTACAGGTACGTGCCACCACACCTGGCTAATTTTTATATTTTTAATAGAGATGGGGTTTCACCATGTTGGCCAGGTTGGTCTTGAACTCCTGGCCTCAGGTGATTCACCTACCTGCCTCGGCCTCCCAAAATGCTGGAATTACAGGCATGAGTCACCATGCCCAGCCTGTTGTCTCTTTTTCATTGCAATTTTTATTGAGATAATTGTAGATTCACATGCACTTGTAAGAAATAATACAGAGATCCTATGAACTCAGTTTTCCCTGGTAGTGATGTTTTACAAAGCTATAATACAATATTCTTAGCAAGATATTGTCATTAATATAAACACCTATTTTAATCAAATTTCCCTGGTTGTTTGCTTTGTTTTGAGTATGTGTTTATTCCAATAATTTGGAAGATTTCTATTTTTAAATCAACACATAATAATTATACATATTTATGGGGTACAGTGTGATATTTTAATACATGTATACAATGTGTAATGATCAAATCAGAGTAATTAGTATTAACACCCATCACCTCCAACTTTCATCATTTCTTTGTGTTGATAACATTCAAAATTTTCTCTTCTAGCTATTGGAAAAAAATACAGTAAGTGTTTAATGTAGTTACCCCACACTGCTATAGAACACTAGAAGTATTTCTCCTATGTAGCTGTAATTTTGTATTCATTACCCAAGCTTTCCTTTTGTCCATTCCCCCAGTTCTTCCCAGGTTCTAGTACCCACTATTCTACTCTCTGCTTCTATGAGAACAACTTTTTTAGCTTTTACATATGAGTGAGAACATATGGCATTTATCTTTCTGTGCCTGATTTATTTCACTTAACATAATGTCCTCCAGGCTCATTCATATTGCTGTGAATGACAAGATTTCATTCCTTTTTATGTCTCAGTAATATTCCACTGATTATATGTACCACATTTTCTTTATACATTCATCGGCTGATAGACACTTAGGTTGATTCCATACTATGGCTATTATGAATGTTGCTGCAATAAACATGGGAGTGCAGATACCTCTTCAACATACTGACTTCATTTCCTTTGGATATATACCTAGTAGTGGTATTGCTGGATCACATGATAGTTCTATTTTTAATTTTTTTGGGAACCTCCATAGTGTTTTCCATAATGGTTGAACTGATTTACATTCCCACCAATAGTGTATGAGTCCCTTTTCTCTGCCTCTTTCCTAAATTTGTTTTTGTTTATGTGTTTTCTGTCTTTTTGACAATAGCCATTCTAAGTAGGGTGAGATGATAGAAGATTTCCATTTTTTATTTTGGCTTTTAGCTTTGTAATTTTATGTAACTATCTCAATCCTCTATTTCTTTAGAGAGAGTCTATTAATTTCCAACTATGAGCAATGGTGAGATTGGAATATTTCTACTCCCTTCTCCTTTACTCTCCCTTTCCCACCACCTAATATTAATTGATAGTCTTATTTGCTTAGAATTTAACTTCGTATTGTTAAATATACTTCCTTCTCCCATTTGATTTGACAGCTTTGTAGCCCAAACTATTAAAGATGAAGAAACACATTTATACCACAATATGTTTGTACTTTATGTTACTTTTGTTCTCTCTTTCCATCTGAATTTTTGGCAGTTATATCAGTTTTAGGTCATCCATAATCTGTTCTTACATCATAGTCACTGCATGAGTGATATGGTTTGGCTGTGTCCCCACTTAAATCTCAACTTGAATTGTATCTCCCAGATTTCCCACGTTTTATGGGAGGGGCTCAGGGGGAGGTAACTGAATCATGGGAGCTAGTCTTTCCCCCATGCTATTCTCGTGATAGTGAATAAGTCTCACGAGATCTGATGGGTTTAGCAGGGGTTTCCACTTTTGCCTCTTCCTCATTTTCTCTTGCCACCACCATGTAAGAAGTGCTTTTGGCCTCCCACCATGATTCTGAGGCCTACCCAGCCATGTGGAATTGTAAGTCCAATTAAACCTCTTTTTGTTCCCAGTTTTGGATATGTCTTTATCAGCAGCATGAAAACGAACTAATACAATGAGTTTTGTTTTAGTCTCCAGTAATATAAATTAAGTGCTCTCTGCCAGTTCTTTAGTTGCAATTTTTCCAGTCACCTCTTGGTAGGCCTAAGTTTATCCTCTAATGGATTCCTCCATTCAAATCATTGGAATTCTCAGAATTATTTTAGGTTCAAAGTTGTTTATCTGTTGTCTGTGTACTTGAATGACAGCTTGACTTGGAATAAAAGATCATACCTATTTTGCTTAAGGATTATGTTATTCTTTCTTCACTGTCTTAACAGAACTTTTTAAGTTGCAGTGAAGTCATTATTTTTAATGACAATAAAGTTCATATTCTCAAAGGAAGAGGAAGAATAGATGAGGAGAGAAAGGCTGAGAAAAATAAAAGTTTTCTAATAATATAAATAAAGAAAAAAGTCAAAAAAAAGAATGAAATGAAAGTATTAGGTATAAGAACCATAATTGTTGAAATAATAGATGAGATAGCAGGATGTATTTACCCAAAGAACAATCAGAAGATGAGATTAAGAAATTCCCCTAGAAGGTAACAGAAAATGTAACATAAAATACAAGCTAAGAGATGTGAATAACAGAAGTTAAAATGTTCACATTGAGATAGCAGGAGTCCCCAAATAAGAGAAGAATAAAATTATGGGAAAGTAATGTTTGAAGAGATAATGATGATAAAGTTCCCAGAATTGAAAAGTCTCATTATATGTCAAGCTGGATAGGTAAGAACAAAATCACATTTAGACATTTTATGGTGAAAGTTAAGAACAACAAAGACAAAGACAGAATTCTAAAATCTAGAAAACATCAAAGACAAGGAGCCTCCAGAGCAGATTACCTACAAAAGGCACAAGAACCATATTGACGTTGCTTTTCCCACAGAAAAAGTGTATCCAAGAAGTCAATTGAGTGATAATTTTAGAACATGAAAGAAAAATAATTTCAAGTCCAGAAATTTTTTATGTAAAAGGTATAGCCTAAATGTAAGACTTTAATAAACATATCCTCAGGCACAAAGGCCTTGGAAAGTTACTACATTAAAAAAAAAAAACCACTTTGGAAATGCTCTAGGGGAAATATTCAAATAGGAAGAGAAACCAAGAGGATGCTGCAAGATTTTAGGAAATGTGAGGGCATTTATGTGACTTAGCAAACTTATTATTGTTTAAAAACTTTTCTTTTTCTTTTTTTTTTTTTTTTGAGACGGAGTGTTGCTCTGTTGCCCAGGCTGGAATGCAATGGCGCAATCTCAGCTCACTGCAAACTCCGCCTCCTGGGTTCATGCCATTCTCCTGCCTCAGCCTCCCAAGTAGCTAGGACTACAGGCACCCGCCACCACGCCTGGCTATTTTCTTGTATTTTTAGTAGAGACGGGGTTTCACTGCATTAGCCAGGATGGTCTTGATTTCCTGACCTCGTCTTGGCCTCCCAAAGTGCTGGGATTACAGGCGTGAGCCACCGCACCTGGCCCCTATTGTTTAAAAACTTAATAACCAAAAATAAAAAAGAGAGAAAGTATACCTATAACAATCTGGAATTGATTTTCTGCACAATATCAAAATGCTCATGGTCATGGTAGACATAAAAATATGTTAAAATTATTGTTTTGCTTGAAGAGTAATATGTTGATAAATTAAATAAATTCATAGTAGTAAATGAACATAAATATAGGACTTAAGGGCAATCACCTAACGAAAAGCAAAAGCATTCAATTTTGTCTATCCAGTGGAAAACAGAAAAGGAAAAAAGATAAAGTACAATACATACATAATATAAAACAAGTCCCAGAAATGTTAATAAATATAAATGAGTAAAATCGATCAACGAAAATCTAGACACCATTGAATAAGATGGAAAAAAACCCAAACACAAGATCCAACAATATGTCATCTACATGAAATGTACTGAAAGCAAAGTAAAATGATAGGTTGAAAATTAGGCCAGGTGCAGTGGCTCATGCCTGTAATCTCAGCACTTTGGGAGGCTAAGGTGGGAGTTGAGGCTGCAGTGAGCCATTGCACTCCAGCCTGGGTGACAGAGTGAGACTCTTTCTCTAAGAAAAGAATAGAAAAAGAGGCCGGGCGCAGTGGCTCACACCTGTAATCCCAGCTCTTTGGGAGGCCAAGGTGGGTGGATCACCTGAGGTCAGAAGTCCAAAACCAGCCTGACCAACATGGAGAAACCCCATCTCTACTAAAAGTACAAAATTAGCCGGGTATGGTGGTGCATGCCTGTAATCCCAGCTACTCGGGAGGCTGAGGCAGGAGAATCACTTGAACCCGGGAGGCAGAGGTTGCGGTGAGCCGAGATCATGCCATTGCACTCCAGCCTGGGTAACAAGAGCAAAACTCCATCTCAAAAAAAAAAAAAAAAAAGAGTAGAAAAAGATATGGACAAAAAGAAAGTTGGATACCGTCTTTCTATCTGATGAAATAGATCCTTAACAAAAATCATAATAAGAGACAAAAGCATTGTTATATACTAAGAAAAGGAACCACAGAACAAGAACATATAGTCATTAAGAACATATATACAATAAAAACATAGCCTCAAGATATATTAAATCACAACTGACTGTACTCAGAGGGGAATCAATTATCAATGATAGAGATTTTAACTACAAATTGATAGATCAGCAAATAAAAAATAAGCAGAGATATATAAAATCTGAATAATATTATTAATAATATCCAGGCTGGGTACAGTGGCTCACACCTGAAATCCAGCACTTTAGAAGGCTGAGGTGGGAGATTGAGGCTGCAATGAGCCACTGTACTTCAGCATGGATGACAGAGCAAGACCCTGTCTCAAGAAAATAAAAAATACCTAGCTGCTAAATATATATTGAATTCTACACTAAATAGAGAATACATGCTTTTTTTTAGTTAACATGTAATATTTACAAACATTTACTATATACTAGGTAACAAAGGAAACCTCAATTAATTCTACAGAATCAATATTATACAGGGTATTTTTTTGTAAAGGACCAGATAGTAAATATTTTTGGTTTTGTGAGTGTCTGCCTTAACTACTGAACTATGCAGTTGTAGCACAAAAGCAGTTGTAGCCAATACATAAGTGAATAGGTGTGGTTGTGTTTTGTGAGATATATATAAATTAAAGGATACAGTTAAAACTCATTAGAATTATTGCCTGTGTGTACACAGGCAGGGTGGTGGTATGGGTGGGAAAACAGGCTTTGGGGAATAGGGTTTAAAAAAAAAAAAAAACTCAAGAAGTGCCTTGCCCAGAACAAGCATGATAATGGCCAGGAACTGATGGAAATGATTAACTTTGCATTTGAGGTCCAGGATGTTACAGACCAGTTGTACTGTGTTTTCAACTACTTGTACTCATTTCTCTCTGAGTGCATTGATGTTTAATTAGCTGCTCATTTAGCAATTATAGTCTGATAATTACAGTTTAAACAATATTATAATGTTGTATTTCATCTTTTGGTAATTTTTTTGGTATAGCCATTTTTGCAAAAGTATTTATTGTCTATGATTTGTATCTCATTTTAACTACATGATCGATTGATATAATTGATTTGGCTCCTCATATTACATTGCAATCAAGGAAATATTGCCCAAATATACATAGCCCTATGAACAATAAGAAACAAAAATGATCAGATTTTAAAATTTCATAAAGGCTTAACACCAATCTTAAATTGTACTTTTATGTATTGTACTTACTTTTGTTGTACCCAATGACTAAAATGAGCCCCTATTAAAGACCTTGAAATTATTCATCAATAGCAAATAAAATTGTTCCTAAGGACTCTTTTAAAAACAGATTTGACTTGAGTATTGAAATCTATTTGCTATCCTAGGATAGGGAAACATATCTCACATATACAGAGCAACTACCACAAGCCAGGTGCTATACATGTGTTATTCCAATTAATTTTCAAAACAGTTTCTAGAGCACGCAGTATAATCCCACTTAACAGATGGAGAAACTAAGATTCAGATAAATCAAATAATCTGCCCATGGGCTCATAGCCAGTAAGTGGTGATGTTAGAATACAAACTGAATAAACATGAGTTTTAGATCAGTATTCAATGTTTAAAACATTATAACAGAACTTGAGTTCCAGCATGGTGGTGTAAACCTCTACAGCCCATCTCTCTCGCCAATTAAAACTAAAATTGCAAGACAAAATACAAAAAAAACCACTACCAAAGGACTCTGAAAAGTTGGCAGAGGGGCAGGTAGATCATGGAGGGGAGTCAAAAACTGAACAAACAACCAATGTGGAGGTGAACTTCCTTTTGTTTCTCCTCTTCTCTTGTGGCCTTGCCTCAAGGCTGAGCTGTGGTTGTAGAGCAGTGCAAAGACATCTGTGGCTAAAGTTCAAACAGAAACCTATTGTTTATGGCTAAGTAAACCAGGAAAATGAGCTCCTGCAGCCTAAGAGTAGGGGACAGATGAGAGAACCATAGAAGGGGATCCACTAATTTGGCATAGGAGCCCATACCAGTCTCAGCATAAGCCCTGAGCTATGGATGGTTGGACAAATACAAATATTTGAACTACGTGATTAAATATCAGAGTGTCTAACTGCTGAAGAGCACATGTGCAGGATACACGAAAACAAAGGTGACAAAGGCTTAGAGGACTGAGGCAGGATTTGAACCACCTGTACAACTTTCAGAATAACCTGTAAGTGTAAATGAACAAGATAGACATGAAGGAGCATAGAAGCAGCATGAAGCAGTTTAGTTTAGAGAACTAAACTGAACTACCACAGAAGGCAAGATAGAAATTATATTCTAAGCTTAATAATGTTGATTGCCTGCTAAAACAAAAACATAAACATTCTCCAGAGAATAACATGATCCAGTCTATCCAATACAAAATTCATAATTTTCAAGATACAATACAAAATAACTCAACATAAAGAGAAAATAGGAGATGTGAATAATTTTCTAGGGAAAACATAATCAACAAATGCCAACCTGAAGATAACCTAGATGGTGGAATTATCAGATAGAAATTTTAAAACAGCTTTTATAACTATGCTCCATGAGGCAAGGAAAAACAAACTTGAAATGAATGAAAAGAGAGGTATTGTTAGCAAAGAAATAGAAACTATAAAAAGAATCAAATAAAAATTTCAGAGCTGAAAAATACAATCTCTGAAACAAACAATAAAACCACTGGATGGGCTCAATAGTAGGAGAGACAAGACAGAGGAAAGAATAAGTGAAATTGAAGATAGATTAATGGAATTATCTAATTAGAAGAACCAATCAAAACATAGTTTAAAAAATAGGCCGGGCACGGTGGCTCATGCCTGTAATCCCAGCACTTTGGGAGGCCGAGGCAGGCGGATCACCAAGTCAGGAGATTGAGACCATCCTGGTTAACACGGTGAAACCCTGTCTCTACTAAAAATACAAAAAAAAAAAATTAACCGGGCGTGGTGGTGGGCACCTGTAGTCCCAGCCTCTCGGGAAGCTGAGGCAGGAGAATGACGTGAACCTGGGGGGCGGAGCTTGCAATGAGCTGAGATTGCGCTGCTGCACTCCAACCTGGGTGACAGTGCGAGACTCCGTCTCAAAATAAAATAAAATAAAATAAAATAAAATAAAATAAAATAAAATAAACAGAGCCTTGGGGATCTGTGAAAAAATATAAAAATATATATGTGTAGTTGGAGTCCCAAAAGGAGAAGAAAAAGAGATTGTTGCAGTAAAAGACATTTGAAGAAATCATGGCCAAAAATGTCCCAAGTTTGATGAAAGACACAAATTTACAAATTCAAGAAGCCTAGCAAACCCTAGACAAGATAAACTTAGAGAAAACCACACTTAGACACTTCATAATAAAAGTATTCAAAAACAAAAACTAAAGAAAATATTTGAAACCGACTGGAAAAACAACACTTTACACACAGAGGAACAATGATTTGAATGTTTACAGGATTTTCACTAGAAATTATGGAGGCATGAACTTAATGGAATCATCAACCCAGAATTTTTTTTTTTTTTTTTTTTTTTTTTTTTGAGACAAGGTTTCTTACTTTGTTGCCCAGGCTGGAATGCAGTGGCATGATTATAGCTCATTGCAGCCTTGACCTCCCCGGCTCAAGCAATCCTCTAGCCCCAGCCTCCTGAGTGGCTGGGACTATAGGCACATGCCACTATGTCCAGCTAATTTTTATTTTTACTTTTTGTAGAGACAAGGTCTTGCTATGTTGCCCAGGCTGGTCTCAAACTTTTGGCCTCAAGTTTTGCCTTGGCTTCCCAAAATGCTGGATTACAGGCATGAATCACTATGCTTGGCAACCCAGAATTTGATATTCAGCAAAAATATTCTTCAGGGATGAAGGCAAAAGGCAGTAAAAGGGAAACAGAAGGACAAAAAGCAGAAGGAACAACATAGAACAAATAATAAAATAATAAGCGAAATCAAACCATATCAATAATTACATTAGGCCTGGTACAGTGACTCACACCTGTAATCCCAGCACTCTGGGAGGCTAAGGCTGGTGGATCGCTTGAGCTTAGGAGTTCTAGACCAGCATAGGCAACGTAGCAAAACCCTGTCTCTACAAAAAGTACAAAAATTAGCTGGGCATGGTGGTGCATACCTGTAGTCCCAGCTACTCCGGGGTACTGAGGCAAGAGGACCCCAGCTACTCCAGGGGGCTGAGGTGGGAGGATCACTTGATCCCAGGAAGTCAAGGCTGCAGTGAGCCATGATTGCGTCATTCCACTCCAGCCTGGGTGACAAAGTGAGACCCTGTCTCAAAAAAAAAAAAAAAACTTGAAAAAAAAATTACATTAAATGTTAGCCAATTTGTGCTGGGATCACAGCAGGGGGAACACTTAAGGCCAGGAGTTTGAGACTAGCCTGGGCAACACAGCAAGGCACAGTCTCTAAAAAAAATTTTAAAAATTAGCCGGGTGTGGTGGCTCACACCTATAGTCCCAGCTACTTGGAAGGCTGAGGCAGAAGGATTGCTTGAGCCCTGGAGTTTGAGGTTACAGTGAGCATGCTTGCACTCCAGCCTGGGCAACAGAGAAAGACTTTGTCTTAAAAAAAAAAAAAAAAAAAAGCCAATTAACATTTATAGATTAGTGGAATTGAATTGAGAGTCTGGAAATGAAATCTTATATATTTATAGCCACTTGCTTTCAACAAGGCTACCAAGATAATTCAATGGGAGAAAGAATGGTCTTTCCAGGAAATGGTGCTGGGAAAACTGTATGTCTACATGCAAAGAGTGATATTGGACCCCTGCCTCACAATAGATACAGAAATCAACTTGAAATGGATTATAGGCCTAAATGTAAGAGCTACATTAAATTTCCATATAAATTTTAGTAAGTTTGTCAATTCCTATAAGGAAGCCAGCTGAGATTTTGATAGGGATTTCATTGAATAGATAGATAAATTCGGGGAATATTCCCATCTTAATCATATTAAGTCTTCCCATCCATGAACATGGATGTCTTTCTATTTATTTAGATCTTCTTCAATTTCTTTCAACAATGTTTTCAGAGTATAAGTTTGTACTTCTTTTGTTAAATCTATTCCTAAGGATCTTACTCTTTTTGAAGTTATTATAAATGAAATTGTTTTCTTAAAATCTTTTTTATTATTCATTGCAAATGTACAGAAATGCAATTGATTTGTATGTATTGATGTTGTGTTCTATAACTTTGCTGAACTTACTAGTTTTAGTGATTTTTTTTTAGTGGATTACCTAGTATTTTCTGTATACAAAATTATGTCACGTGTGAATAGATAACCTTACTTCTTCCTGTCCAATTTGGATGCCTCGTCTTTCATTGTATACCTAACTACTGTTTGTAATTACCTAATTACCTGACAGAACCTCCAGTACAATGTTGAAGATAAGTGATAAGAGTGGACATCCTTGTCTTGTTCCAAATCTTACAGGGAAAGCATCCCGTCTTTGACCATTAGCCATGGATTTTTCATAGATATCCTTTATGAGGTTAAAGAAGTGTCCTTCTATTCATAGTTTGTTGAGTGTTTCTATCATGAAATTACATTGGATTTTATCAAATGCTTTTTCTGCATCTATTGAGATGATCATGGGGTTTTGCCCTTTATTCTCATGATATACTGTATAATGTTGATTTTTGGATGTTAAGCCAACCTTGTTTTCCTGGGACAAATCCTTCTTGGTCATAATACATAATCTCTTTTAAGGAAATGGTTTATTAGATGTGACACCAAAACTACAACCAACCAAAGAAAAGCAGACAAATTGAACTTCATAAAAGTTAAAAACTTGTGTGCTTCAAAGGACACCACCAAGAAAGTAAAAAGACAACCCACAGAATGGAAAAAAAAATTTGCAAATCATATATCTGAGAAGAGAATTGTACTTAGAATATATAAATAATGATTACCACTTAATAATGAAAATACAAATAACCCAATTTACTTGTATTTAAATAAAGGATTTGAATGGACATTTCACTAAAGAAGATGTACCAATGGCCAATAAGCACATACAAAGATGTTCAATATCAGCTGGACACTATGGCTCACACCTGTAATCCCAACACTTTGGAAGGCCATGGTGGGAAGATTGCTTGAGCCAGGAGTTTGCGATCAGCCTGGGCAACATAGTGAGACCCTATCTTAAAAAAATATGCTCAATATCATTAGCCACCAGAGAAATGCAAATGAGAGCCACAATTAGACACCACTTCACACCCACTAGAAGAGCTAAAATTAAAAAGACAGACAATGAAAAGCATTGGTGAAGATGTGGAAAAAGTAAAACCCTCATACATTGCTGGTGGGATTGCAAAATGATACAGCCACTTTGGGAGACAGTTTGGAAGTATCTTAAAAAGTTAAACATAGTTAAATTAACAGAGACAGAAAGTAGAATGGTGGTTGCCTGGGGTTGGTGGGGCAGATAAAATAGGAAGTTACTATTTAATGAGTACAGAGTTTCAGTTTTGCAAGTAGAAAAAAGTTCTGGAGATGGATGCTGGTGATGTTTGCACAACAGTGTGAATGTACTTGATGCCACTGAACTGTACACTTAAAATTGGTTAGAGTGGCTAATTTTATGTTATGTATATTTTACCACAATTAAATAAAAAGTTAAACATAGAATTCCATTTGACCCGCCAATGGCACTTGTAGATATCTACCCAAGAAACATGAAAACGTATGTCCACACAAAAACAAGTACATGAATATTCACAGCAGCACTATTCATGATAACCAAAAAGTGGAAACGGCCCAAATGTTCATCAACTAAGCAAAATGTGGAATATCCATACATTGGAATATTGCTTGGCAATACAAAGGAATTAAATATTGATACATGATATAACAAGGGTGAATCTTGAAAACATTATGCTATGTGAAAGAAGTCAGTCATGAAAGATCACATATTGGATTATTCCATTTATGTGAAATGACTAGAATAGGCAAATCCATAGAGACAGTAGATTGTGGTTACAAGGGCCTGCAGACAGGGGAGAATGGAGAATGACTAATAATGGGTGTCAGGTTTCTTTTTGGGGTGATGAAAATATTCTAAACTAGACAGTAGTGAAAATTGCATAGTTCTGTAAGAACACTGAAAATGACTGAATTGTACACTTTGAAAGAGTGAATTGTATGGCCTATGAGTTATATCTCAGTAAAACTGTTACTTAAAAATTGCACATATGCAGAGAAATGTATCTAGAATAATGTCCACCAAATATATGCAATTTGAGGTGATTTGTTGTTTTTATATATCACTTGGATTTTAAAATAAGGAACATGAATTAATTTTTATAAAAATAAGTCATCGTTTTCAAAGAAGTAATGGGGCAAGTGAATCCAGAGTGTAGAGGTCTCACAACTTAAAAGAAGGGTAGTGGCTGTTCAGTGGAAGGCAGAGCAGATTTTGGGGAGAAAAATTTTGTGTTTCCAGTGGCTGTATCTGCTGTACCTATGCTTGCTGAAGCAATGCAAATTTCATTAGCATGATTACAATTAGTAACATAACCTCATTTTTATGTTCTCCTAACCTAAGCTGAGTAAATTTCAAATTAAAAAAAAAACACAATTCCTCATGATACAGTTTTACTGAACTCAAAGAGGATCTCTTGGGACAGATAATTTACTGACAGAAAAGCTACTTGCAAAGAGGCAAGAACAGAAATATCTGCTTTCCATGGCGTGCCTCTGATTTATTCATGGAAAAGTATGCTTGCAAACATTATCCCAGCAGGCCAAGCCATAATTAGAGCTTTAATTTTCCTCCAGGCACTTTCTCCTGAATTGTCCTAAGGACCCAATGAGAGGTGCCTATACAACCATGATAATGGTTCTGAACATTTTCAGTGCTAGCACACTACAGGGCTGATGTGTGGGAAGTAGGAAGTTGCATGGTGTGATAGGAGAAAAGCAACTGCCTGACCGTAAGGCTTGCATCCAAATTCCTTTCTCTCACAAAGGTTAGCTGGGAAGACCCACAGAATCCCCATAAACCTTTCCCCAAAGAAAAGTACAGATCCATTTCTTTGAAGCACCCATCCCAGAGAGAGTTTGCCTTGGTCACCAAAGTGTCTGGAACAAGATGAAGATAATCAGTAAAACCAAAAGGGGGCCGGGTGCGGTGGCTCACGCCTGTAATCCCAGCACTTTGGGAGGCCAAGGTGGGCGGATCACGAGGTCAGGAGATCGAGACCATCCTGGCTAACACGGTGAGACCTCATCTCTACTAAAAAATCCAAAAAAAATTAGCCAGGCGTGGTGGCGGGCGCCTGTAGTCCCAGCCTCTCAGGAAGCTAAGGCAGAAGAATGGCGTGAACCCGGGAGGAGGAGCTTGCAGTGAGCCGAGATTGCGCCACTGCACTCCAGCCTGGGGGACAGAGCAAGACTCCATCTCAAAACAAACAAACAAACAAACAAAAAAACCAAAAGGGAACAAAGCAGGCTTTAAGAAACTTCCTTTGCTTCAAAAATAATAAGAGCTAGTAGCCAATGACAGGTCAAAGGACAAGTGTCTAAACCTCTGTCACCATTGATTTCTGCATAGCTCCAATATCTTGATTTCAAGCATACCTCTTTTTATTTATTTATTTATGTTTTTTTTTGAGGCAGAGTCTCAATCGGTCACCCAGGCTGGAGTGCAGTGGCATGATCTCGGCTCACTGCAACCTCCACCTCCCAGGTTCAAGCGATTCTCCTCCCTCAGCCTCCCATGTAGCTGGGATATCAGGCATGCACCACTACACCTGGCTAATTTTTGTATGTTTTTAGTAGGATGGGGTTTCACCATATTGGCCAGGATGGTCTGGAACTCCTGACTTCAAGTAATCCGCCCACTTCAGCCTCCCAAGTGCTAGGATTATAGGTGTGAACCGCCATGCCTGGCCTCAAGCATACCTCTTCTTGATTACCACCTCCTACCTTTCCAGTGCATTTACTTTAGTAACCCATTCCAGCAATTTTTTTTTTTTTTTTTTTTAGGTATTTAATTGTTAAATTTTTAGTGGAATTTTTTTTTTTTTTTTTTTTTTTTTTTGAGACGGAGTCTTGCTCTGTCGCCCAGGCTGGAGTGCAGTGGCACGATCTTGGCTCGCTGCAACCTCCGCTTCCCAGGTTCAAGTGATTCTCCTGCCTCCACCTCCTGAGCAGCTAGGACTACAGGGGCGTACCGCCATGCCCAGCTAATTTTTGTATTTTTAATAGAGATGGGGTTTCACCGTATTGGCCAAGCTGGTCTCGAACTCCTGAGCTCAAGTGATCCACCCGCCGTGGCCTCCAAAAGTGCTGGGATTACATGCATGAGCCACCGCACCCAGCCCTAAATATTTTTTTTTTTTTAGAGACAAGGCCTCACTCTGTCACCCAGGCTGGAGTGCAGTGGCATGATCATAACTCACAGCAGTCTCAAACTCGGGTTCAAATGATCCTGCCACCTCGGCTGCCCAAAGTGCTAGGATTACAGGTATGAGTCACTGCACCCAGCCCCAGCAATTCTTTAACTGCCCTGAAATCTCGGTTCATTGATTTTCATTATTGAACAACAGCTTCATGATTTCACTTCAGTTCTTACCCAAAGCATCTAAGACTCGGGGAAGTTGTGAATCTATGTGTTTATTTATTTTTAGTTGATTTCCTTTGGTTCACCTACTTCTAAAACCAGTTTGAGATGGATTGAAATAGCAAAACTCTCATGACAGAATAGAATACAGATTTAGAAAAGGAAATCAAAATTATTAAAATGTCAATCATGCGGGAATTGGTTATGTAATTGGAGGAGGAAACACCCTTTCTTATCCTCTCTTTCACTGTCAAAGAGTGGAGTGAGGGCAGGCTTTGGCTAATCATTGAATTTGGCTGAGGGTAAAGGGAACAGGCAGCTGCAAAGACAGTCCTTTGAGTAGCTAAGCAGTGGTTATTGAGAGGTAGATAGTTTAACAATGGGCCTTGATCTTGGGCCCAGAACACTACAGGTTTGAAGGGAGTGAAGACCTATTGAGAGAGTCAGGTGAGCAGGAGGAAGTCACACTGTTCTGCATAGTGTCAGGTGCTCTCCATCCCGTGGCTAGGGACTGTCATTAGATTTATGTGCTACTAACGACAACCTTTTCTTTGGCAATATAAATTTGGACTGTGCTGTCTCCAAGAAATTTGTTCTTACCCTTTGGAAATATATGTAAGTGTGTATGTGTGTTTCATCAATAGTTACCTGTTGGACGTTGGAAGACAAAAAGGAATAGCTACATCTCACCCCATGTGGTGGACAGACTCTAAGACTCCCATGATTTCCTTGTTCAGTTATCCACACTTTTTGTAATCCCTCCCTTGAGTGTAGGTGGGACCTGTGACTTGTTTCTAACCAATAAAATATGGCAAAGATGATGGGATATCATACTTGTGACATTATATTACATAAAACTCCATCTTGCTAGCCAACTCACACTGAGAGACTCCCTGTCACTGGCTCTGAAGAAGGAAGCTGACATGTGGCAAGAAACCCTGGGTAGCCCCTTGGAACTGAGAGAAGCCCCCAGCAAGAAACCAAAACCCTCAGTCCTGCAGCTGCAAGGAAATGAGTTCTTCCAACAACCTCTGGGAGCTTGGCAGTAGATCCTTTCCTAGTGAGACTGCAGCCTCAGCTGACATCTGGATTGTACCCTGGTGAGGCCTGGAGACATAGCAACTCAGCTAAGTCATACCCAGGCTTCTGAGCTACAGAAACTGTATGGTAATAATTTGTGTTGTTGTAAGCCACTAAGTTTATGGTAATTGGTCCTGTAGCAATAGATAACTAATACATCCTGGGTGGTGGGAGCGTTTTTGGAAACATGGGATAAATGGGTTGGAGAAGTGGTATGGAATCAAAAGTTCCGTTTTAGCCATGTTAAATTTTAGCTTCCTAGGAGGTATCTGAGTGAGATGTCAAGCAAGCAATTAGATATGTAACCCTGAAGCTTAAGGGAGAGACAGAACTAGAATATAATTTTGGGAGTCATCAGAGGATGACATTTAAAGTCATGAAACTAGATGAGCTCTCTACAGAGAAAGTGAAGAGCAAAAAGGAAGAGAGCCCAGATTGAACACTGGGGCACACCAGCATTTAGCAGTTGATCAGAGGAGGAGGAGCAATCAGAGGAGACGAAAGATTAACCAGAGAGGTTGAAGGGAAACCGAAAAACTGTAGTGTCCCGATAGCCAAGAAGGAAGGAATCGTTATCTGTATTGAGTGTTAACAAGGGATGCAGTAAGATAAGGATAGAGAAGTGGCCACATGGAGGTCACTGCTGACCTTGACAAAATCAGTTTCAGACCAGGCATGGTGGCTCACGCCTGTAATCCCAGCACTTTGGGAGGCCGAGGCAGGTGGATCACTTGAGGTCAGGAGTTTGAGACCAACCTGGCCAACATGGTGAAACCCCATCTCTATTAAAAATACAAAAAATTAGCTCTGCATGGTGGCAGACACCTGTAATCCCAGCTATTCGGGAGGCTGAGGCAGGAGAATCGCTTGAACCCAGGAGGCGGAGGTTGCAGTGAGCCGAGATCATGCCATTGTACTCCAACCTGGGTAATAAGAGGTGAGGGGCTGCTAAGGGTGAATATAGGCAATTTGTTTGAAAAGTTTTATTCTGAAGTAAGAACATTGGGTCAATAGCTGGAGGCAGATATAGGAACAAGGGTAGGGTTTTCAAAGATAGGAGATCCAAAGACATGCTTATAAGCTGATGATAATAGTTTAGTAGAGAGGGAGAAATTAATAATGGAAGAGAACAAGGGAATGGTTTCAGGAGCAAGCTCTTAAGGCAAAAGGGGCTGGGAGTGAGAGCTCAATGGAAGAGTTGAACTTAGATGGGGTTAGGGATTCACCCACTGTGAGAGGGAGGAAGTCAGTGTATGGATATAGATAGAAGGCGGCAGATCTGGTGGTGGAAAGGGGAGAATATTCCTGTCTGACTGTCACAATGATTAGTAACATATGATTAGTTGAGGTCATCAACTGAGGAAAGGGGGTGGAAAAGGTGTTGGAGTTTTGAGGATATAGGAAAGCTTTAAAGTAGCCTTGTTTAAGAGAGGTACCTCCATCTCAGTAGAGAGATACAGGATTATCAGGCAGTACGGATTTACAATCCCACTTTAGATGTGCACTCATGAATTTAAAGTGAAACTAGCCCAAACAGCAAGACAGCAGACATTGGGGAGAAGCAGGTTAAACCATAATTTTCAATTCCTCAGGTGCATAAACATGCAGATAGTTGAACTTGAGCTTGTCCAGGAAGTGCAGTGGAAGAAGAGAGGGTAGAGGAATTAAGGTTACAAATGAGTCTGTGTAATGAGGGGTGTGGGTACAGAGGTTTGTGAGTAAGACAAGAGGGAGGGAGAGTGGGAGAGGGCCAGAGTCACTGGATTGGAGGTCTCAGTCAGTCAAAAATTGCCGAAGTGGGGCTACTAGAATTAGGAAGCTAAAAGGATGGGTGGCAGTCAGAGAGACATATGCTTGAAATTGAGATATTTGGAGGCAGCACATTGATCCATAATGACAGCTATTTGGATACTTGTCCTTTGGCCTTATCGATCATCTGAACCTTTGAAATCTTAAACTCTCATGATTCATATAGACCACAGCCTCCAACTATTTAAGCTCACTCATTCTCTTATTCCTAAAATAGTGGAATCACATCATTCATGTTTTTAACTAATTTAAATTCGGTTCTACAGTCTGGGGAAAAAATGACAGCGGGTAAGACAGAACAGTTTAAATAGCACAGTTGCCTCACTGACTTTCCTTTCAAGAGTATGTGCTGGGGAGTGAGGATGAGGTGGGAGCCATGAGTCTGCTGTTTCCTAGGTTGACCTCAGTTCCCTTGTACCTCTTATCACGGGATTGTCTTGCGGCCTTCACTGTGATTCCAGTGTTTAAAGAGCACTTCCTCTCGTTGTCAATATGGCCTCTAAACAGATGCCAACTACTTTATGGGCTGCTCAGCCAATGACAGAGTTTTGGGCTAATGCTGGCCATGTAGTTCTGACTGAAAAACAGTATGTTGGGTGTCAGTGCAAATAACATATTAAGGGTGATTTAAGGCATTTCCAAAGGTAAACTTGACCACCTAAAATGTATGCCCCAAGTGCTGGCTAAATTTTGAACCCAGGCCCTCCAATGATGCAACTTCACTATACTCCCATTTTGGCCACAATTCGACCCTCAGTCTCTCATCCACTCCATTTTCTCCCAATGAAATCAGCACCCTCATGCTGTCATTTCTTTCCTATTGAATCTGGACCCCCAGAATGCCTCCTTCTGTCCTTTCCATTTTGCCAGACCCTCTTGCCTCTTTTCCCACCAGTGTGCTTGGCCTCTAGAACCTTAAGTCTCAGTTGATCCAAGCATTCCCTTGCTCAGCCAAATGCTGCTGAAAAAATTCATGCAAGAGTGATTTCCAATCATAGTTTCCAGCTTCACCTGGGCCCTCATACCTGCTCCTTAATTAATCCTTCTGTATGTCAGAAATGATGCTGTTACCCATCTTTCCTGTGGTTTATTTAACCTGTTTGCTTTTTTCTTACATCCCCTCCCACACTAACTCCCTCTTGGCTATGGACTTGCCTATTCCACTGGGAAAATTGAGGCTATCAGGCGAGAACTTTCCCAACTAGAAACTAAACTCTTTCTTTCTTTCCTTCTTTCTTTTCTTTTCTTTTCTTTCTTTCTTTCTTTTCTCTCTTTCTCTCCTTCTTTCTTTCTTTTTTGACAGAATCTCACTCTGTCACCCAGGCTAGAGTGCAGTGGCACAATTATGGCTCACTGCAACCTTAACCTCCTAGGCTCAAGTGATCCTCCTGCCTCAGCCTCCTGACTAGCTGGGACTACAGGTGTGTGCCACCATGCCTGGCTAATTTTTGTATTTTTTTTGTAGAGATGGGGTCTTGCTCTATTGCTCAGGCTGGTCTTGAACTCCTGGCCTTAAGCAGTCCTCCTGCCTTGGCCTCCTAAACTGCTTGGATTACAGGTGTGAGCCACTGCATCTGGCCCTAAACCCTCCCTCTTGACCCATCCCTTATCTTTTCCTCCTGCCTCAATGAAACGTATTTCTCCCCCATCTAAGCTTGGAATGCCTCTCACCTTCTCAGGAATCCGCTCACTACAGCTCCTCTCTCCTCTGTATCTTCAACCTCTTTTCATGCATGCTGCATTTCCTTCAGCACTTGCTCAAGCCAAATCCTCTCTCATTACTGTCCTCTGACTCTCCATTATTTAATAGCCAGGCTATTTGAAAGAGTCAGCTGCAAGAACTACTTCACTCAAAAACTGCTGCAGCTCTGTGTCTGTTCCCACCATGCCAGTGAAACTCTTCATTGAGATCATCCATTACTTCCAGGATGCCAAATTCAATGGACCATTATCTTTCCTTCTCCTTCTTTTATGTGACTTCTCACTTTATTCCTCCTTGAAATTCTGTTTTGTTTTGTTTTGTTTTTTTGTGACGGAGTCTTGCTCATCACCCAGGCTGGAGTGCAGTGGAGCGATCTTGGCTCACTGCAAGCTCCGCCTCCCAGGTTCATGCCATTCTCCTGCCTCAGCCTCCAGAGCAGCTGGGACTACAGGCGCCCGCCACCATGCCCAGCTAATTTTTTGCATTTTTAGTAGAGATGGGGTTTCACCATGTTAACCAGGACATTTTTGATCTCCTGACCTCATGATCCGCCTGCCTCGGCCTTCCAAAGTGCTGGGATTACAGGCATGAGCCACCACGCCCGGCCTGGTTTTTCGGTTTTTATGATACCACACTGTCCTGATTTTTCTTCCCTCTGTTTGAACCAGCTAAGCATCCCTAAAAATCTTCCTCCTCACTCTGGCAATGAAGGAAAGGGCTCCCATTACGATCTTAAAATCCATACAACTGTGGTCAATTGTACCAATTTCTTAGGCCAATTGCTCTCAAACTGTGGTCCTGGACCAGCTACCTCAGCATCACCTGGGAACCTGTTAAAATGCAAATTACTGGACTCCACCCCAGAACTACTGAATCAAAAACTCTGGGGATAGGGTTGAACAAACTGTTTCAATAAGCTCTCCAGGTGCTTCTGAGGCAAGCTCAAGTTTGAGAACCACTACCTTAGGTCTCTTGACTTCTAGCTGTCAACTGAAAATTAAAATGTCTTCATTTATGTGGTGATACTTCTTGGGGTATCTCCAACTGGTATCTGGGAAAGCAATGATTAAAAGATGACCTGCTACATGACTTTGACCATTTTGGCTTTGCCACAATGCTACTTAGTTTAGGCAGGGCTTTGGATAATTTTTGGCACTTAATGGTCAGCATTTTGAATGTCCATAGTTCATCCGGATGATAACCTTATGCATTTACAAAAACTGATGTCTCAGTAGTCATGTATTCCAAGCAATCCTTGCTGCCTGCTAAAGTGCTTTCTCTGGACAAATCTGGGGAAGTGGGTGTCTGGTAGTTCAAGATACAGTTCCAGGAATCTTGTTCTGTCCAGCTAAGAAGTGAGAAAAAGGGGTGATTTGGAGTGGATCCTCCAGTGTCAAAGTCAACCAGAGATTCCTGAAGATTGCCAGATTCTCTTGATGGTTTATTAATGACATTTTCACCTTCATTGTCCCGATATTGGATTTTCTTAAGAAGGGAGGTGCCAACAATTTCTGCAGCCAAGGTGCTTATTACATGAATCTATCTCCTGGGTAATTTTACAGGTACTCCCTTTTCAGAGGAGACAGAGTCTCACTCTGCCTCCCAGGCTGGAATACAGTGGCTGGATCTTGGTTCACTGCAACCTCCGTCTCCCGGATTCAAGCAATTCTCCTGCCTCAGCCTCCCAAGTAGCTGAGATTACAGGTGCTCGCCACCACACCTGGCTAATTTTTGTATTTTTAGTAGAGACAGGATTTCTCCATGTAGGCCAGGCTGGTCTTGAACTCCTGACCTCAAGTGATCCTCCTGCTTTGGCCTCCCAAAGTCCTGGGACTTCCCTGCTCTTGAATCTTGCTTTGCCTCTAACTAACCTGGCCACCTTGGCCAAGTTGCTTAACCAATCTGTCCCTTAGTTTCTTCATCTGTAAAGTGGATATAAAAACACCTACTTCTTGGGGTTGTCAGGATTAACTAATGTTATTTAGCATCGTGTCCGACAAATAGTAGGTACTTCATACATGGGGTCAAGTTGATCATCATTACTTAAAAAAAGAAGTATCTACCTTGTTTTATGTCTGGAGATTTTGTGGCTGTGTCTCTTGTAGACAGGAAAATGAAATCTAAATGCTGGAAAAAGTATACAGAGAAACAGAATGATTTTAAATCCAAGTTCCAGCAAGACACTGGGAAGAGAATATTAGGTACAGAGAGATCAGATGGGAGAAACAAGATCACACAACAGGAAAGCTAGGAACTGAAGCCATATTTTAGTTTTAGTTTAATGCTTTACATAGTGGATTGATTTTGCCATTCTGCCTGATTCAGATGCCATGGGGAGAATAACATTAATTTGATAGAATCAGAGAATACATAAAAGAGTGTTTAATGGAGTGCTAACAAACCTCTGAATAGATTTTTTTTAACTTTTTAAAAACATAAATAGAACATGTTTATTGTAGAAAAATAAAAGAATTCAGAAGAACAAGAAGAAAACATCAAAAACTTTAGCAACCTTGCAATCACACTACTCAGAGACAACCATTATTAATATTTTATAGTGAATCCTTTCAGTTAACTTATTTGAATGTGTGCTCATGCACACACACACACACACACACACACCCCAGAAACACATACCCCATACACTTTTTTTTTTTCCTTTTTTTTTTTGAGACAGGCTCACTCTGTCATCCAGACTCTCGGAGTGCAGTGGCGCCATCTCCAATCACTGTAAGCTCTGCCTCCCGGGTTCAAGCGATTCTTCTGCTTCAGCTTCCCGAGTAGCTGGGATTACAGGTGAACGCCACCATGCCCAGCTAATTTTTGTATTTTTAATAGAGACAGGGTTTCACCATGTTGGCCAGGCTGGTTTCAAACTCCTGACCTCAGGTGATCTGCCCACCCCGGCCTCCTAAAGTGCTGGGATTACAGGCATGAGTCACTGTATCTGGCCTCATACACTTTCTAAACAAATCAATTTGCACTGAATATACCATTTTGTAATACGGTGTTTTCATTCAACAAAATGTTATGAAAGTTTTCCATAGACCTTATTTCATATGATAAAATATTTCATTTCATGGATGCAACCAATTCATTTAACTAATACTGTAACTGATGGATCTAATGACATTATGTACAATGCAATGATAAACATTCTTGTATGTACGTATTTTTCATTAATAAAACCTTAATTGAGATATACATACAAAAATACAGAAATCATAAGTACATAGCTTGATAAGTTATTAAAAAATAGATACAGCTAGGCAACACCTCCCAACTCAAGAGATAGAGCAATACCAGCATCTCAGAAGCTCCCTTTGTGCCCGTCCCAATCACTACCCCTTTTCTCTTCCCTAGTCTTAACTACTAATCTGATTTCTGTCTATCACTATAGATCATTATTGTCTGGTTTTGTACTTTATATAAATGGAATTCTATGATGTGTATTATTTTGTGCTCGGCTTCCTCTGTTCAACATTATAAGTGTGAGATTGATTCATGATATTGTAGCTTTGGTTTGTTCATTTTCATTGCTGTATTCTATCTCATGGCACAGGTATAACATAATTTATCCACTTTTATTGTTAATGGACATTCGGATTGTTTCCAGTTTTTATTTATTAAGAAAAATATTGTTCATGAACATTCTTCTACATTTATATTTGGGCACATATGTATACATTTCTGGAATATAGGACAGGATTGTTGAGTCATAGTATATTTTCAACTTTCAATTTATTTTCACTTCCAAAGGAATCATATCAGTTAAACTCCCCCCAGCAATGTGTGAGAATTCATTGTTCAATATTTTCTGCAGTACTATAGTGTCAGTCACTTTGGTTTTAGCTGTGCTGGTAGGTGTGAGGTAATATCTCATGGTTTTATTTTACATGAGGTTGAGCACTTTTAAATATGTTTATTGAATATTTGGATATCTTATTTATTTATTTATTTATTTATTTATTTATTTATTTATTTATTTATTTTGAAACGGAGTCTCTCTCTGTCGCCCAGGCTGGAGTGCAGTGGCGCAATCTCGGCTCACTGCAAGCTCCGCCTCCCGGGTTCACGCCATTCTCCTGCCTCAGCCTCCTGAGTAGCTGGGACTACAGGCGCCCGCCACCACACCCGGCTATTTTCTTGTATTTTTAGTAGAGATGGGTTTCACCGTGTTATCTAGGATGGTCTCAATCTCCTGACCTCGTGATCCGCCCACCTTGGCCTCCCAAAGTGCTGGGATTACAGGCGTGAGCCACCGTGCCCGGCCTTGGACATCTCTTTTGTAAAGTGCCCCTTCAAGACTTGATCATTTTTCCACTGGGTTGCTATCTTTTTCATTCTGACAATTCTTTCCATGGTCTGGATATAAGTCTTTTGTCAGTTATATGTTGCAAATATCTTTGCCAGTGTGTGACTTATGCTACTGCACTCTTTGTGGTATCCTTTGGTGAACAGTAGTCCCTAATCTTAATGAAATCCAGTTTATTAATCTTTTCCTTTTTAAGTAAGTGCTTTTTTTGGGTCCTATTTAAAAAAGTTTTGTCTACCTCAAGGTCATGAAGATAGTCTCATGTTTTCTTCTAAATCTGTTGTTTCACCTTTTGCATTTACATCTGCAATCCACCTAGAATTGATTTTTAGGGATAATGTGAGGTGGGGTCAAATTTCATTTTTGGGTGTGTATATTCCATTGATCCAATATCATTTAATGAAGAGAATGCCTGTTTTCTACTGCTCTGAAATGCTACCTTTGTCTGCATATGAGTGTCTGCATATATATGGGACTGTTTCTGGACTCTCTATCCTTCTCCATTGGTTTATTTATCTATCTTTTCACACAGACTGCCCTGCCTCAATTACTATAGTTTTATAATGAATGTTGATATCTGATTATGTCCGTTATCCCATCTTGTTTTCTTTCTTCAGCAAGTGTTGATAAGACTAAAGAGAAAGAGGAATTCTTATATACTGTTAGTGGAATGTAAATTGGTACACATACTTTGGAAAACAGTTTGGCAGTCCATGGTGAAGATTCATATATGCTATGACCCAGAAATTCCACTCCTGTGTATATACTCAACAGAAATGTGTCCACATGTACACCAACAGGCAGGTACAAGAATATTCTTAGTGACACATTTTTTGGAACAAAAATCTGAAAATAACCCAAATGTCCTTCAACAGTAGAATGGACTAATATATTGTGGTATATTCATCTACACAGCCACATAAATAAGCGGATCCAGTGTAAGAGACTGTGTTCCTCTGCAACTACAGTGCCTGTGGGGCGGCTCCTCCATAGCTTCAGCTCTTGCTGGGATTCAGTAACACATTTCTTTCTCTTGCTTTTCAGGCTCAGGGGTGGTAACAGTTTCTCACTGTTTCAAGTCAGTGTGTACAGTAATCCCGTTCACACCTCTGTGCACAGCTCCTTCATAACATCTCTTAATTGGACCATATATGGTGAATTCTGTTTGGTGCCAGGACCCTGAATGATGTACACACACACACACACACACACACACACACTTTTCATGTGGATGCATATGCATGATCGTATTATACATACAATCATTAAAAAGTTTTAGTTCCTTTTCTTAGATTACCAGGTTCTGAAACTCAGAGGGACTTCAAAAGTCAACCTGTCTAATCTCAACTTTGGGTAGATCAACTGTTTTCACCATGTAACAGATGGGCCACTATGGAACAGAGAGGTGAAACTCCTTGTTCCTGGTCACACAGCTGGATGGGTGGCTACGTGAAGACTAGAACCCAAGCCCCTGACACTGAGCACAGTGAAGTGCCATTTCTCTTACACACTGGCTTTCAAACTTGGCTGCACTTTAGAATCACCAGAGAGCTTTAAATAATATTGATGCCTGGGTTCCCCCTCCAGAGAACTTAATTTAATTGATTTTGATTTAACATTTTAATAAAACATATTTTAAAGACATTTGCATTATAAATATTTTAATTTTTATTATAAAATAAAACATCACAATAGAATATCACACAAGTCAAATGTCTGGTTTAATGGATTATTTTAAGGTGAATACCACCCAGATTTTTTTTTAAAATAGAACTTTGTCAGCCACTCTGGAAGCCCCTTCAGTGTAACCCATCCCAGCCACAATCTTTCCTCCTCCCCTAAATAACATCCTGATATATTTATTTATTTAGTTAGTTAGTTAGTTTTTTTTTTTTTTTTTGAGACGGAGTCTCGCTCTGTCACCCAGGCTGGAGTGCAGTGGCCGGATCTCAGCTCACTGCAAGCTCCGCCTCCCGGGTTCACGCCATTCTCCTGCCTCAGCCTCCCGAGTAGCTGGGACTACAGGCGCCCGCCACCTGGCCCGGCTAGTTTTTTGTATTTTTTTTTTTAGTAGAGATGGGGTTTCACCGTGTTAGCCAGGATAGTCTCGATCTCCTGACCTCGTGATCCACCCATCTCGGCCTCCCAAAGTGCTGGGATTACAGGCTTGAGCCACCGCGCCCAGCCTAGTTAGTTAGTTATTTTAGAGACAGTCTCTCTGTCACCCAGGCTGAAGTGCAATAGCAAGATCATGGCTCACTGCAGCCTCCACCTCCTGGGCTAAAGTGATCCTCCTGCCTGAGCCTCCTGAGCAGCTAAGACCACAGGCCCATGACACCATTCTCAGTTAATTTTTTTTTATTTTTTTTTTTTTTGAGATGGAGTTTCGCTCTTGTTGCCCAGGCTGGAGTGCAGTGGCACGATCTCGGTTCACTGCAGTCTCCATCTCCCAGGTTCAAGCGTTCTTCTGTCTCAGCCTCCCAAGTAGCTGGGATTACAGGCATGTGCCACCACGCCCAGCTAATTTTTGTACTTTTAGTAGAAACAGGGTTTCACCATGTTGGCCAGGCTGGTCTTGAACTCCTGATCCCACGTGCACTGTCCACCTTGGCCTCCCAAAGTGTTGGGATTACAGGCATGAGCCACCATGCCCGGTCCTCAGTTAATTTTTAATTTTTAACTTTTTTGTAGAGATGAGATATTGCTATGTTGCCCAGGCTGGTCTCATATTTCTGGCCTCAAGCGATCCTCCTGCCTTGGCCTCCTAAGGTGCTGGGAGTGCAGGTATGAGCCACCATGCCCAACCATCCTAACTTTTATAGTGATCGCTTCCTTGAAGTTTTCTTTTATTTTTACCATAGGAATGTGCATCCATACACACTGTGGTTTGCTCTTGCCCATTAGAAGATGTATCTTTTTAAGTATCTTTGAATCTGTGGGTTCCTCCTCTACCCTTTATTTTGCATAGAAGCCTTGTGACCTGTAATCTCCCACAGTCTGGATTTCGTTATTTGAATTCTCTTGGTACAGTTCAATGTGTTTCTCTCTCCTCTGTATTTCCTGTAAGTAGACAGGTGATCCAGAGGTGGATTAGATACAGGTTCGATCCCTTTGACAAAACTATGGATACTGTATGGCAGGACTATAGGAGGCACAGATTGTCCTGTTGTCATTTTTTAATGATCTTAATAGCTGTAAAGTGTCTATATCTATCATTCACTGCAGAGTTGTCAACTGCTGATATTCTATCATTTGTTTTATTTATTAGTTGGAATACTTTTATAGAAACACATGTTTTCTCATCTACTGTTTTGTTTTCCAGGAGTAAAGTTCATAAAGAAAAGGCAGGTGCTATGGTCTAAATGTCTGTGTCTCCCCAGAATTCATATGTTGAAATCCTAACCCCCGACGTGATGGTATTAGGAGGTGTGGCCACTGGGAGGTGGTCAGGCCATGAGGGCTCTTAGTCCCTTAGACCATGTGAGGACACAGCAAGAAGATGCCATTCTATGAATCCAGAAGTGGGCCCTCAGCAGAATCCAACCATGATGACATCCTGATCTTGGTCTTTCCAGACTCCAGAATGGTGAGAAATAAAGTTCCATTGTTTATTTATTTCTTCATTTAATTTAATTAATTTATTTATTTTTGAGACAGAGTCTGTACCCAGGCTGGAGTACAGTGGCACAATCTCAGCTCACTGCAATCTCCGCCTCCTGGGTTCAAGTGATTCTCCTGCATCAGTCTCCTGAGTAACTGGGACTATAGGCACATGCCACCACACCCAGATAATTTTTGTATTTTTAGCAGAGACGGGGTTTCACCATGTTGGCTGGGCTGGTCTCCAACTCCTGACCTTGTGATCCGCCCACCTCAGCCTCCCAAAGTGCTGGGATTGCGGTGTGAGCCACCACGCCTGGCCTTTTTCTTTATTTTTTAGAGACAGAGTCTCATTCTGTCATCCAGGCTGAAGTGCAGTGGCACAAACATAGCTCACTGTAACCTCGCACTCCTGGGCTCGAGTGATCCTCCCACCTCAGCCTCCCAAGTAGCTGGCACTACAGGCCGAGGCCACCACTCTCAGCTAATGTTTTATTTTTTTGTAGAGATAGGGTCTCACCAGGTTTCCCGGGTTGGTCTCAAACTCCTGGCCTCAAGCGATCCTCCTGCCTTGGCCTCCCAAAATGTTGACATTACAGGTGCGAGCTACTGTACCCGGCCTTCTGTTGTTTATTAGCCATCCAGTTTATAGCAGCCCAAGTGGACTGAAACAGCAGGATAAATATTCTATTTATTCCTTTTATTTACCAGTTTTCAAGACAAAAAAATGGTTCCCTATTATCCTTTGAAGGTGACTAACTCCTTTTTTCAAACAAATACCAGATACTTTGATCTTAGATTTAGACATATGTGATGAGTTTCAAGCTATTACAACTATTATCATTATTGAAGCTGTTCAATGACAAGTGGACAATGTGTGCCTACTATAGTCCCGTCATACAATGCCCATAGTTTTGCCACAGGGCTCGAATCTATGTCTAATCCACCTCTGGATCAGCTATTTGCAGGAAATACAGAGGAGAGAGAAACACACTGAACTGCACAAACAATTCAAATAACAAATTGTTGATCTGTGGTCAATGGGAGCCTCCTCAAGTTGGCCTCTGAGTCCTTTTGACATAACTCTAGTAGTCTTTGATGACTTGCTTGCAATCTGGTATTACACGATACTCCAGGTTCATCTTGTATTTTTCCTGCCCCAAACTTGGGATCAACTATTGCTTTGGGAAAACTCTTAAACCATGTTTTTCCTCTGCTCTCACACCACAACAATCAACACAGAAGACTTCTGTGACCAAATATACGGGGTTTTTCCCCAACTACAAGTAGTGAACACCAGCTGGGTGTCTTCCAATTTAACTCCGACACTATGTACCTGGAGATAACATCAGATCCCACAGGTCGAGGGCTCAGACCCCAAGATTGCCCCCTCCTTCAGACACCAGTTGCAAGTTTGGCCCTCTGGAATTTGACTGACCAGCTTCAAGTTGGGGTTCCCATGACCCCCTCTTTGGGCTTGATTAACTTGCTGGAGTGGCTCACAGAACTCTGGGAAACACATTTATCAGTTTATTATAAAGGATATTACAAAGGAAGCATATGAAGAGATGTGCAGGGCAAGGTATGGTTGAAGGGTTGCAGAACTTCCAGGCCCTTCCTGGCCATGCCACCCTCCAGGAACCTCCACTTGTTCAGCTGTCCAGAAGCTCTCTGAATCCTCTCCTTTTGGGTTTTTATGGAGACTTCATTACATTGACAGCTGTGTGGAAATGTGATTGGACAAAAAGGATATGATCTCATACTAATAGACTGAGTGGGGAAATTCAGTAAGGTCTGTTTGTTCTGATTCTTCTTGGCCTCTTGGTGAAGTATGGGACAAAAACCTCTCTGGAATGAGGGCCTTTTGACCCATGATCAGATGAGAGTCCTGACTGGGCAGGTAAAAGGAGGACAGGAGAAGGTAAGAGAGATTCTGTTTCCTGAGGCCTGCTCTTGAAGCCTAAAGCACCCCAACATTATAACAAAAGACTGTAACAAGGGCTATGGGAGTTAATTGGTACATCATTAGTCATTGTCTTTATGCTTTTTTAGTGGACAAAGTTAAATAATCCATGAGTTTAATATTTACAGTTAGATACTTTTTGTATCAATAGGACTTTTGTTTAACCCCTTCTCTGTTATACCTGTGTATTCTTTCTTTTATACTGAGAATCCTTGTTCTTGAGGATGATAGAATTAGAATATGTTTTAATTGTATATTTGTTTTATCCTGTATTACCCACACGAAAGTATCAGAATAACAGTGCTAATATTCCCACTGACATAATTACTGAAAACATTTTAAATTTTGCATATTTTTTTCTGTTCTCTCTCATCATTTAAAAATAGTTGTATTATTGGGACAATTAGATACCCACATGCAAAAGAATGTGGTTGGATCCCTACCTCACACCCTAGACAAAAATTAGCTCACCATGGATCAAAAAACAAAAATGTAAGCACTAAAACAATAAAACTCTTAAAAGAACACATAGGTGCAAATCTTTGTGACCTTAGATTAGGCAGCAGTTTCTTAGGTATGACATCAAAAGCACAAGCAAGAAAAGAAAAAATAGACAAACTGGGCATCATTAAAATTAAAAACTTTAATGCTTCAAAGGATACCATCCATCAACAAAATGAAATGGCAACTCACAGAATGGGAAAAATATTTGCAAGTCATACATCTGGTAATGGACTTATTTCTAGAATATATAGGAAACTTACACCTCAATAATAAAAGACAAATCCAATTTAAAAATGTGCAAAAAATCTGAATAGACATCTCTTGAAAGAAAATGTACAAAGGGCCAGGCACAGTGGCTCATGCCTGTAATCCCAGCACTTTGGGAGGCCAAGGTGGATGGATCACCTGAGGTGAGGAATTCGAGACCAGCTTGGCCAACATGATGAAACCCTGTCTCTACTAAAAAAATACAAAAATTAGCCAGGCATGGTGGCATGTGCCTGTAATCTCAGCTACTCAGGAGGCTGAGGCAGGAGAATTGCTTGAACCCAGGAGGCAGAGGTTAGCCAAGATCATGTCACTGCACTCCAGCCTGGGCAACAGAGCAAAACTTCGTCTCACCAAAAAAAAAGAAGAAGAAGAAAAAGTACAAAGGCGAGCAAGTACATAAAAATGTTCAACATCATTAGCCAACAGAGAAATGTAAATGAAAACCACAATGTGATGCTATTTCACACCTACTAGGATGGCTATAATAAAAAAGGACGTAGAGAAATTGGAAACTTCATACAGTGCTGGTGGGAATGTTTTTTTTTTTTTTTTTTTTGAGACGGAGTCTAGCTCTGTCGCCCAGGCTGGAGTGCAGTGGCCGGATCTCAGCTCACTGCAAGCTCCGCCTCCCGGGTTCACGCCATTTTCCTGCCTCAGCCTCCCGCGCATCTGGGACTACAGGCGCCCGCCACCACGCCCGGCTAGTTTTTTTTTTTTATGTATTTTTTAGTAGAGACGGGGTTTCACTGTGTTAGCCAGGATGGTCTCGATCTCCTGACCTCGTGATCCGCCCGTCTCGGCCTCCCAAAGTGCTGGGATTACAGGCTTGAGCCACCGCGCCCGGCCTAGTGGGAATGTTAAGTGGTGCAGCTGCTTTGAAAAATAGTCTGGTAGTTCTTCAAAAAGTTAAACAGACTTAACCCTACAATCCAGCAGTTTTACTCCTAGGTATCTACCCAAGAGAAATGAAATGTTTGTGTCTACACAAAAACTTGTGTACAAACATTTACAGCAGCATGATTCGCAATAGTCAAAATGTAGAAAAAACCCAAATGCCCATCTATTGATCAATGGATAAACAATAAACATAGTATATCCATATAATGGGATATTGTCCAACCACGAAAACAAAGAAATGCTGATACATGCTACAATATGAATGAATATTGAAAACATTATGCTAAGTGAACACAGCCAGCCACAAAGAAAACAAATGATATATGATTTCCTTTGTATGAAATATCCACAGTAGGCAATATAGAGACAGAAAGTAAAGTAGTGATTACATAGGGCTGGGGGCAAGGGTGAAGGGTTTAGGGGTGTGGGATTTCTTTTGCGGGCAGTGAAAATGTTTTCAAATTGATAGTAGTGATGAATGCACAACTCTGTAAATGTATGAGCACCCACTAAATTGTATGTTTCAAATGGGTAAACTATATGATGTGGAATATATATCAGTAAAGCTGTTTTTAAAAGTAAAAAATTTTAAAAAGTTGTATTACATTTGTCTTGTCAGACCATGTAGTCATATATGTATATATATAATTTTTTTTGTCTCTTAGCCCTTATTTATTTGTAGTTCTACAGGTAATTATAATTGAATGGGTCAGGTGCAGTGGCTCATGCCTGTAATCCCAGCACTTTGGGAGGATGAGGCGGATGGATCACTTGAGGTCAGGAGTTCGAAACCAGCCTGGCCAACATGGTGAAACCTCATATCTACTAAAAATACAAAAATTAGCAGGGTGTGGTGGTGCATGCCTGTAATCCCAGCTACTCGGGAGCCTGAGGCAGAAGAATCGCTTGAACCCAGGAGGCAGAGGTTGCAATGAGCTGAGATTGTGCCACTGCACTCCAGCCTGGGCCATAGAGACTACATCTCAAAAAAAAAAAAGAATGCCCATCATGTATCCTTATATTGGTGTCACTAGTTATTTTGATGGTTGGAAATTCTTTCTGTGATAAATTTCACAGGAAGGCTCATGAAACCAATATTCCCGTTTTTACACATTGATAACAGTTTATATCCTTTATACTTGCAAATTATTTTGCTGGATATAAGATTCTTGTGTCTTTCCTTGAATGTCTTAAATATGTTAGTTCTTTTCATTTTCTCTGGCATTATGCATTGTTGTCAAAAATTCTGATGATAATCCAATTTTCTATTTGCTAAGAGTCAAATGAGCCTTTTTCTAGGTGCCCAGAAAATCAATCTTCCTTCCTTCCTTCCTTCCTTCCTTCCTTCCTTCCTTCCTTCCTTCCTTCCTTCCTTCCTTCCTTCCTTCCTTCCTTCCTTCCTTCCTTCCTTCCTTCCTTCCTTCTTTCCTTCCTTCCTCCCTCCCTCCTTCCTTCCTCCCTTCCCCCTTCCTCCTTCCTCCCTTCCTCCCTTCCTCCCTTCCTCCCTTCCTCCCTTCCTTCCTGACAGTTTCACTCTTGTCACTCAGGCTGGAGTGCAGTGGCGCCATCTTGGCTCACTGCAACCTCTGCCTCTGGGGTTACAGCGATTCTCCTGCCTCAGCCTCCCAAGTAGCTGGGATTACAAGCTCCCACCACCACGCCTGGCTAATTTTTGTGTTTAGTAGAGACTGGGTTTCTCCATATTGGCCAGGTTTGTCTCAAACTCTTGACCTCAGGTGATCTGCCTGCCTCGGCCTCCCAAAGTGCTGGGATTACAAGCGTGAGCCACTGCGCCCGGCCTCTTTTTTCTTTAAGTTTATTTATTTTTGGATAGGAAACTTTTAAAAATACTTTTTTTGGGGGAAGTGGGGAGGAAACAGAGTCACTCTGCCACTCAGGCTGGAGCGCAGTTTCGTGATCTAGGCTCACTGTAACCTCCGCCTCCCAGGCTCAGGCAATTCTCATGCCCCAGCCTTCCGAGTAGCTGGGACCACAGGCATGCACCACTACGCCTGGCTAATTTTTGTATTTTCTTTTTGGTAGAGACCGGGTTTCACTCTATAGGCCAGGCTGGGCTCAAGTGATCCGCCAGCCTTGGCCTCCCAAAGTGCTGAGATTACAGGTGTGAGCCTTCCAAAGTTCTGGGATTACAGGTTTGGTGAAACCCATCCAGGACAACTTTTAATTTTTCAAATCACAAACTTTCCAAGTGTCAAAATTTTCTCGTTTAAAAAACATATGCGGCCGGGAGCAGTGGTTCAAGCTTGTAATCCCAGAACTTTAGGAGGTCGAGGCAGGCAGATCACCTGATGTCAGGAGTTCGAGACCAGCCTGGCCTACATGGTGAAACCCTGCCTCTACTAAAAATGCAAAAATTAGCTGGGTGTAGTGGCGCGCCCCTGTAATCCCAGCTACTTGGGAGGCTGAGGCAGGAGAATCGCTTGAATCTGGGAGGCGGAGGTTGCAGTGAGCCACTGCACTGCTGCCTGGGCAACAGAGTAAGACTCTGTCTCAACAAACAAACAAACAAAACAACAACAAAACATATGCTTGGATTAAATTTGCAAGTGTTATAATATCTAAAATTCTATAAAAGAAAATAAATGTTTAAAATTTCAAGCCAGTTATCCTTGTGGGAATTTATGTGGATGCTGCAAATAGAGCAAAACAAAGGAAAATCTTACAAGTAAAATCCCACTTTTATAATTTCATATTTTCCTAAAAGTAGAGATTAAGCTGTGTTTGAAAGATCTTAATTTTTATCCCACAGAATAGAGCAATAACATTTTATTTTGTAACCAATCAATTTTAGTTTCTCTATCTTCTTTATATAATATTGTATTTGAAAACCTTTATTTTATCATATGTGGTACAAACACATAAGCATACATATTTAAGTGCACAGATATTGTTTCCAGCAGGATTTAAAATTGCAATATACTGTGGTGTTGATTGTTCTGGGAAAATACTATCAGCTATGTGGTGTGCTCTTTCAATATGCAATTAAGAATCTTTTTTATTTTCAGGAAAATGTGTTTTTTAAAAAATAAATGTATAGAGTTTAATATTTATCCCATGCCCTTGCTTTGGTTTTCTTTTATAGGAATTTCTATTACCTGTGTGTTTAATTTCCTTTACCTTTCTCTTTTCCTTTTGATCTCTGTTCATTTCTTTTCGATTTAAAAAGTTTTCCTTCTTTTTTTTACTTTCTAGAAATTTCTCTACAGGTACTTGTTGCATTTACTTACTTGTATTCTTTCTAGTTTAGTGTTCATTCGTGAAATTATTTTCTCCTCTTCTTATTCTTATTCTTTCTTGAGCTGTGTCACCTCGTTTCTGAGGCTTCTTGATTCTGAGTTAGGTTGTTATTAATGTCTCTTAGCTCATCTTGAAATAATAGGTTATAATTTTTCGTTATTTTGTGGGCACGTCTTTTTGGCATACTTTCATTATCTTTGGGATGTTATTCAGCTCCCCATTTTCTTTTTTCTTATTATAATTTTCATGTGATTTGACCTTGATACTACTGTGTTTTTGTTTTTGTGTGAAATCAGTTTCCCTGGACTTCGAAAAAATAAGGTGGAATTCCAAGGGGCTTTTCTAATTTCACAGAGCTCCCTCTTCTGTTGCTTTCGTGTAGTGTTAAAAAATATGGTGGTTTGCTTTCTGGGATTTTCTGGCTCTGTTCCCCTCCCTCTTTAAGTCTAGCGTTTCTATTTGCATGTAATATCTGAGACACACATCCAGTAAAAAATTATTTAGTATTTATTTAAAATTCACACTTAACTGAGCATCCTGTATTTTTCTTTGCTAAATCTGGCAATACTAGTTGTAAATATTTTCCATGTGCTTTAGTTTTTTTTTTTGTTTTTTTTTTTTGAGACCGAGTCTCGCTATGTGGCCCAGGCTGCTCCGCCTCCCGGGTTCACGCCATTCTCCTGCCTCAGCCTCCCGAGTAGCTGGGACTACAGGCGCCCGCCACCACGCCCGGCTAGTTTTTTTGTATTTTTTTAGTAGAGACGGGGTTTCACGGTGTTAGCCAGGATGGTCTTGATCTCCTGACCTCGTGATCCGCCCGTCTTGGCCTCCCAAAGTGCTGGGATTACAGGCTTGAGCCACCACGCCCGGCCGTGCTTTGGTTTTGCAATCTAGTTCTGCTGTTTTTATGTAGAGATTTGCAAAGATTGAAAAACTATGTGGTTGCTGCCATTGCCACTTTCCCAGAATATGCTACATAATTTTCAAATGTAATCTTTTTTCCTTTCTTTTACCGCCTTGGTGTACTTCTGCCTTACCTTATGCATATTTCACCCTGTATCTCCGCAGATAATCCATGTTCTAAACCTAGTGCACATTTTTCTATAATTTTTATTATATGTATCTAATCATACTTGCCTATAAGCATTATATATGGTTTTCTGTTTTTTTTTATTTTTTTAAATTTATTATTGTTGTTTTCTAATTTTGGGGGATGGAGTCTCACTCTGTTGGCCAGGCTAGAGTGCAGTGGCACAATCTCAGCTCACTGAAACCTCCACCTCCGGGTTCAAGTGATTCTCCTGCCTCAGCCTCCCAAGTAGCTGGGACTACAGGCATGCGTCACCATGCCCAGCTAATTTTTGTATTTTTAGTAGAGATGGGGTTTCACCATGTTGGCTAGGCTGGTCTCAGACTTATGACCTCAGGTGATCCATCTGCTTTGGCCTCTCAAAGTGCTAGGATTACAGGCATGAGCCACCATACCCAGCCTGTTTTTTTCCTTTCCTATTCTTCCCTTCCCTTCCCTTCCCTTCCCTTCCCTTCCCTTCCCTTCCCTTCCCTTCCCTTCCCTTCCCTTCCCTTCCCTCCCCTCCCCTCCCCTCCCTTATTTCTTTCCTTCCTTCCTTCCTTCCTTCCTTCCTTCCTTCCTTCCTTCCTTCCTTCCTTCCTTCCCTTTCTTTCTTTCTTTCTTTCTTTCTTTCTTTCTTTCTTTCTTTCTTTCTTTCTTTCTTTCTTTCTTTCTTAACAAAAGATCACATTGTATACACTTTTCTTCATCTTGATTTTCTCTTTCAACAACATCCTGCGGAAATCCCTCCAACTCATAGAACTCTATTTCCCTATTTTTCATAATATTCAGAGATGTGCATGGTCTGTGATTAGTTCAACCATGTTCTTAGTGTTGGCCTTTGTAGATTTTTTGCCACTACAAAAGCATCTGTAATAAACATCCTTATACAGATCCATATAAGTGATTGCTTTTGTTTCTGTGAGAGAGACTCCTAGGAGTATATTTAGTGAGAAAAATGTGTTTCTGATTGTTGTAGGAATGGAGATTGGTGCATTCAACATCCATGGCATCCCCCTGCTAGCACAGTTTCCCAAAGAAGAGTGGGCGTAAAGCTAAAAAAGCAAAACCCCAGACTCCCATTAGTTCAGCCAAGGAAGTGGCACTTGTGCAGGACTTAGATGCTAGAAGTGAGTTATGTGATAAGTCACTGAAGCATTTGACTCTTTTGCGTGGAAGGTGTAGTGAAGTTTCTCCCTACTGGCTTGTCCTTAATCTCATTCATGTCTGTAAAAATTAGTGGTGTGGGAGGCCGGGCGTGGTGGCTCAAGCCTGTAATCCCAGCACTTTGGGAGGCCGAGACGGGCGGATCACGAGGTCAGGAGATCGAGACCATCCTTGCTAACCCGGTGAAACCCCGTCTCTACTAAAAAATACAAAAAAACTAGCCGGGCGAGGTGGCGGGCGCCTGTAGTCCCAGCTGCTCAGGAGGCTGAGGCAGGAGAATGGCGTGAACCCGGGAGGCGGAGCTTGCAGTGAGCTGAGATCGGGCCACTGCACTCCAGCCTGGGCGACAGAGAGAGACTCCGTCTCAAAAAAAAAAAAAAAAAAAAAGTAGTGGTGTGGGATTTCCACTGGGACCCTCCATGGTGGGAATGGGTGTTTCTCCTGGCTGCATCATCACCCAAATTCCCTGGAAATTATTAAGATAATATCCTGGAACAAATCTCTGTTCATTAAAACATGCTACAGTAGATTCTGTTGGTTAAAACAAGTGCCCTTGACCCATACCAAATGTGATTGCAGTAAACAGTGCTTCAGTGAAATGGGGAGGTGGATTGGTTATTTGCCTTTGTTGAAAGCTGTGACAATCTGTTTGACATCAGAGAATGGTGGCTGGCAGTGCATGGTACACAGTGGTGAACCATTACTTCAGTTATCATTTGTGGATACCTGAAGTGAAATACATATTGAAGATAATGCCTTGGCAGTCAAAGTAGCTGCTGTGACAGACCATGTGAAAGCCATAGGAATATAAAGGTTGTGACTTGGGTGGGCTATTTCTAATTGTGCTTAAGGAAAGAAAATTAAAGCCTCAGGGTTTTAAATTCTTGCCTGAAGACATGGTTAGAGAACCAGGGAATTCCTCCTATGACTGATCTGAAATAATCTCTTCATGTAGTCCTACATGACTGAGGTTGCTGGATCAATATAGATTGAACTCATAGTCCTGCCTGATCTTTTAGGTAAAATTTAGGGCATCAATTGGGAAAGGATGTCACCATGAGAATGTGGGGAAATTTGGGAAGATTTGCGGATACCAAGTACCTCAAACCCCACTGAGTTTCTCTTGATAGCAGAAGCCCTCTCGCCCTTACCCTACCCCATCTTATACGCCTGTTCCTGTCCTACTTGAAGCCCTTCTTGTGATCTCACCTAAGATAGTTTTCTTGTTAGTAGATGACAATTCTCATCATCCCCCTCCTATCCCGGATCATTGTACTGAAACATACAATCAGTCATATTGTCCTGTGCCCCAGGAGACCAATCAAAAGTTAAGCCTTAGCAAAATAATTGCAAGGTTTTGCTAATTTATTTTGACAAGACATGGGTAATATGTACATGTACATGAAGTCTAAGAGATTAGGGACACACTTTTACATTGGCCCGAATTTATTTAATTTTACAGGATATAATTGCTTGTTTGATTCAATTAAAACTTGGTGTGGCCTATGTGATATGAAACTGGGATTCCAGAAACTCATACCAGAAACACACCAAAGTATGATATAAAGAAATCGGCTGGGCATGGCGGCTCACACCTGTAATCCTAGCACTTTGGGAGGCTGAGGCAGGTGGATCACCTGAGGTCAGGAGTCTGAGACCAGCCTGGCCAACATGGTGAAACCCTGTCTCTACTAAAAATACAAAAAATTAGCTGGGCATGGTGGCTGGCGCCTGTAATCCCAGCTACTCAGGAGGCTGAGGCAGGAGAGTCACTTGAACCCAGGAGGTGGAGGTTGCAGTGAGCTGAGATTGAGCCACTGCCCGGGCAACAAGAGCATAACTCTGTCTCAAAAAAAAAAAAAAAAAAAAAAAAAGGAAATCAAAAGATATAAGTTTTTGAAATTTTGGAGTGGATTTATCAAATATGGATTTGTCACTCACTTACTCCCAAATTAAATTACCCAAGAAGGCTCAGAGAATATTTCTTTCACCATGACATGGAAAAGTACAAATGTAAAAAAGTGGAAATGGAGAAGGAAAAGTTGGATGAGGGATTTTGCTATAGAAATGTATACCTGGATTTTGGTGGAATGACCCTATCCCACAGTGGCAGAGACCATGAAGTAGCACTTAACCAGTGGAGAAAGGCAGCATGGCTACACAATAGGTATCAGGGATACAGTGGTTCTCAGAATTGTCTGACCCATAGGAAACTTTGATGGTGGCTAACCTGAGGTACTCATGGCCAAAATACATAGAGAGCCCACTAAGATTCTACTCAACTGTAAAACTAGAAGAAAAAATTTTTTTACATGTATGGAAAGAGTCCTGACTTAAGCTATCCCAATGAAGAGTCATGTTCTCTTACCCTTTTTCCATTTCTGAGTCAGTTCAATGACCTAGCACCCATTGAATGAAGGAGGGATCAGGAATCCTGGGGAGGAACCCGGTGGTAACTTAGATATACACAACTCTTATTCTTCCTCTTTCCCAAGAAGACTCAGGCCTATTTACTACGGAAACTGAGCCCCAGGGAAGACAAACATCCAGATCTCTTAAGAATGATTAGCTACTGGGTCCGAAGCAAACTTAATCCCTGAGAAAACTGAATTCCACCGTCGTCCCCCATTCAGGGTGGGACTTATGAGAGCTAAGTGATGAAGTTTGGGCTAGCATTCTTCTCACAGTGGCCCAGTGAGTCTTATATCCATCCTGTGTTTATTTTCCTAGTTCTAGAGTTCATAGTGGAAGTAGAAATATTCAGCTACTGGTAGAAAAATAAACGTTGTTCTCTGACCCATGGAATCATGTCTATTATGGTAGAAAGGGTCAAATGTAAGTACATGGAGATTCCTCTTCCTACTGAAGTTATTAACTAAAGACAATATCATATCCCTTTGGAATTACAGTGATGAGGTACCATCAAACACTTGAAATACTTATAAGTAGTGATTCTTACCACATCTCCATTTCCCTCACCTGTTTACAAGTTTAATGAGATAGTAATTTTAATTAGAGTTGCTGATTCTCTTTCCTGGAGAAAAATTCACCCAGCGCCTCATACCTGGAAGGTTGAAATTGCCTTTTTTTCTATCTCCGAATAAGCAGATAATACTAGAGGCAATTGTTTTTACCTGGAAGGGTCACTTATTTATCTCTATTTTCTTGGCTCAAGGTGGTCATAATTTGGTTCTTATGGATATTAGTATCTCACCATATTACTGGATATTACTTTGATCCAATATATTAATGACATTCATTCTGATAGGACCTGAGAGCAGGAAATAGTAGGTATTCTCAACTCCCTGATGAGATACATGCCTGCTGAAAGGTGGTTGTGAAATCCCACAAGAATTCCAATGTGTTCCCTCATGGAAATGTTTGGGAATCTAATGTCCTGGGGAACATTAGCTGACACCTTCAAAATGAAAAACAAGTTGTAAAATGAAAAACACCCTGCATTCCTACCTTTAAGAAAAAGGTACAATGCGTGGCAGATTATTCTGGATTTTTGAGGCAACATATGCTGCATTTACTGAGTAACCTTTACTTTAGCCCGTTGACTAAGCAAACTGTAAGGGGGCCAGACTTCAATGAACTGCAGAATAAGAGAAATTCTGCCTTGTTGAAGCTGCTTGGCACCCAGCTTTTATGACCCAAAGTATGAAACAGTCTTTGAAGTATTTGTGGCAGATTGGGGTGATGTATAAAGCTTGCAAAAAACCTAGATAGAAGAATCACAGCATAGCCCCTTAGGATTTTTGGAGCAAAATAAAATTCTATTAGGAAAATCACTATTCTCCTTTCGAGGCTGTGGCTTGCTAGAGGCTGATAGAGACTGAGCATCTGAATATAGTACACTAAATAACCATGAGATCTGCATTATCAGCATAAACTGGGTATTATTCGATTTACCATGCCCTGACATAGAGTATGCCTAGCAGAAGTTCATCATCAAGCAGAAGTAGTATGTATAAAATTGGGCTTGAACAGCTCTAAGAGGCACAATTCAGTTGAATGAATAGGGGTTGTTCAGTATTTACAGTGCACTTATTTTTGACATTCTATAGAAATTTTTAAACATACAGAAAAAAAGACTTGTCCAGTGAGCATCCATATACCTACCACCTAGATTCTACCATTAACATATTCATATATATATACATATTTAGAGAGAGAGAGACGAAGTCTTGCTCTGTTGTCGAGGCTGGAGTGCAATAGCACGATCTTGGCTCACTGCAACCTCTGCCTCCTGGGTTCAAGCGATTCTCTTGTCTCAGCCTCCAGAATACCTGAGATTACAGTGTTCGCCACCACATCCATCTAATGTTTTATATTTTTAGTAGAGATGTTGGCCAGGCTGGTCTCAAACTCCTGACCTCAGGTGATCCTCCTGACTCGGCCTCCCAAAGTGCTGGGATTACAGGTGTGAGTCACCGTGCCTGGCCCATATTCTTATATTTGTTTTTTTTCACATTATCTAGTCATTCCTGTATGTATCCACAAATTCATCTTGCTTTTTGGATCCATTTCAGAGTAATTCACCTAGTTCTCTACTTCTATTGCATATCCACCTATCCCTCAAGCCACACTTTGGACTCTTGGGTTGTTCCTTGTGGCCAGCTGACTGAAGAGGAAAACCCTTAGCCTAGTTTACAGCTGGCACCAGACAATATTCTGTCAGTAGCAAGAAATGAACTCAGCGGCATTAGAGCCCTGCTCAGAGTGGGCCTTAAAGACAGTGGTGAAGGGAAATCTGCCCAATGGGCAGAACTTATATTAGTACATTCTATTTTCTCTGTGCCTAGAAGGAGAAGTATGAGTGTACAGCAATTAATAAGCAGTGGTTAATTGGCCAGCCAGACAAGAGACTCAGGAGAAGCAGCTCCAGAGGGCAGGGGACAAGGGTGTCTGAGAAGGAGGTGTGGTTTCAGAATGTGAGGATATTTGTGTAAAACATGAAAGCTCACCAGAAAACCTCCACAGAGGATGACACTCTCAGTAATTGAGCAGATGAGATTAGCTGCTCTGGGTTTCAGTCAGCCTTTTTGCCCAGCTTGCACAATGAGTTTATGAACTAAGTGGCTATGACAGCAGAGATGGAGGCTATGCTTGGGCTCAATTCTGTGGTCTCTTATCATCAAGACCGACCTAGATTCCACTACTGCTGAGCGCCCAATCTTTCAGCAGCAAAAACCAATGGTAAACACCTAATATAGCATCATAATCTAAGAAGATCAGTCAGCCAACTGGTGGCAGGTTGATTTTATTGGATCCCTGTCAACGTATTGCCCATACTAGAATAGACATTTATTCTAAATATGTATTTGTCTTGCTTGCTAGAAATGCTTTCTTGCCAAAATGCTTCTGTTACAAATGCCATCCTTGAAATTACTGGATACCTTATTCCTGGTCATGGTATTCTGTACAACATTGTTTCTGGCTAAGAAAGAAGCAAGGCAATGGGCTGGCACATGCAGAAATTGCTGATCTTATCACTTGCCTCATTACCCAGAAACAACTGAGTATATAGAATGGTTAAATGGCCTATTAGACTCAGGTACTGAGCCAGGTGGAAGACAACTGGGGAAGTCAGGCGAGGGGAGTGGGTGTTGCAAAAGTCTGAACAAGTAACTGTTAATAATGTATGGTGCTGTTTCTCCTACAGTCAGAATTCATGGATCTGGGAACCAAGGGGGTGAAAGTGGTAGTGTTATTTTAAAATATTGTGTCTAATGGCCCATGCTATAGTTCAAATGTGTCCCCCAAAAGTTCACAAGCTGGAAATTTAATTGTTAAATACATTTTAGCAATTAAAGAGGTGATTTAGGCAGTTGCCTTTAAGAGGCAATTAGTCCATGAAAGCTCTACCCTCATTAAGGGATTAATGCCATTATTGCAGGAGAGGGTTAATTATGAGAGTGGGCTCCCGTTAAAAACATGAAGTTCAGCCTCCATTCCTCTCTGCCTCTTGCATGCATGTCTCCTCATCATATGATGCCTTCCAGTATGGGAAGACCCTCACCAGATGCTGGCACCTTGCTCTTGGACTTCCCAGTCTCCAGAACCATGAGTCAAATACATTTCTCTTCCTTAAAAATTATCCAGTATGTGGTATTCTGTTACAGCAGGAAAAATGGACTAGGACAACTTACTAAATGTTTGCTTCCTGTTCTTTCCATTTTTGGCTCTATTGATTTAGAGGTTTCTGTACCCAAATAATTAATGTTTCCATCATTGGACAAAAGAAGGGCTCCACTGAATGGGAAACTGAAACTGTCACCTGATCATTTTGTATTCCTCATGCACCTGAATTAACAGGCCCAAACGGGGATTACCATTTGGCTGGAGTAATTGATCCAGATTATCAAAGCGAAATAGGAATACTGCTACAAAACTGAGTGAGGAAAAAATATATCTGAATACAGGTGAGCCTCTGGAACACTCCCTAAGAATGGCATATCCAGTAATAAAATCTAGTGGGAGACTACAGTACCCCTATGGTTTGGACCACTCCATGGATAAAATGGCTCAACTGGCTGAGACACAGGCTGAGAAAAAGGGAACATGATGTTGACATGATAGCATTTCAGTAATGTTCTGTAACTTGTGCCCAGCTGCAGAAATGAGGACTTTAGGAGCTATCTTATGATTCCTCAAATTATGCATATGCATATGTAATTACACATATATAAATATTTATTTTCAATTATACATTTTAATATTCCTTGTATCTTTCTACTGTTTTATATAAGGCAGATGTTTTTTGTTATCTGATGCTGTATAAAAAACCACCTAAAAATTTAATGGTTAAAACAACAATTTATTAGCTTTCACAATTCTGTGAGATGACTGGGTACTCTGATTTCATGTGGGAGCTAGAGCACATCTTTCAAATAATTTTTTTTTTTTTTGAGACAGAGTTTCGCTCTTTTTGCCCAGGCTGGAGTGCAATGGCGCGATCTCGGCTCACCGCAACCTCCGCCTCCCGGGTTCAAGCGATTCTCCTGCCTCAGCCTCCCGAGTAGCTGGGATTACAGGCATGTGCTGCCACCCCGGCTAATTTTGTATTTTTAGTAGAGACAGGGTTTCTCCATGTTGGTCAGGCTGGTCTTGAACTCCTGACCTCAGGTGATCCACCTGCCTCAGCCTCCCAAAGTGCTGGGATTACAAGCGTGAGCCACCGCGCCCGGCATCAAATAATTTTTTTTTTAAATTAAGTTGACCAGAGGAGTAATTCTTTTGCTTATAACCAAAGAAGGCTAATTGGAACAGAAATTGGTACCTGAGAGTGTGTTCTAAGCAAAAGGCCCTCAAAGAAATATGGTGTATTTTGATTATCAGGCCAAGATAAGACAAGAGGCAATTACACTCCAATTTCTAACTGGGGCAAAGAAATGAATAGCTCATAGGACCCAGTGGAGAAATTCCAAAAGTTCTAGGGAACTTGGGAGCAGGTGCCTACAATAACCCCAGAGCCTGCTCAAATGGGCACCTTAACAAAGTGGCCCTGGTGGCAGGGATGGATGCCATATATGAACTAAAAAATATGAACTTCCTTTCACTAAATTTGAGCTCACTACGACCTGTTATGTATGCAATTGCTGAGAAGAGCATCCAGCTGTGAGCCAGTGCTATGATAGCAACAACTGTTGAGAAGATAAGTGAGTTGAGATCACGGGGTCCCATTACATCATGGATGAGAGAGCAATTTTGGACTCACAGGAATGGGAACTTATTGCATATTTCATGTTGTGCTCACTGGTTCATCATATACTAAATATATTATGTCTATCTAGCTGCCTATCTAGCTATACACACACAAATATATACATACACATATAGATATATAAAACAAGATCCCTGGCTCATGCCTGTAATCCCAGCACTTTGGGAGGCTGAGGCAGGCGGATCACCTGAGGTCAGGAGTTCGAGACCAGCCTGGCTAACATGGTGAAACCCCTATTTTAGTCTCTACTAAAAATACAAAAATTAGCTGGGAGTAGTGACAGGTGCCTGTAATCCCAGCTCTGCGGGAGGCTGAGGCAGGAGAATCACTTGAACCTGGGAGGCAGAGGTTGTAGTGAGATGGGATAGTGCCACTGCACTCCAGCCTGGGAGATAGAGTGAGACTCCGTCTCAAAAAACAAACAACAAACAAACACCAAAAAACAAAAACAAAAACCCACAAGATTTCTCTCTACATATGCCATATATTAACTTTTATAATTTTTTCTATTGTAAAAGCCTTATAAAAATGAAGCTATTAATGGAGCAACTTAGCCCTTAGTGGAAATGACTCATCCTAAGGGAGACTTCGCCACCAGGAGTCAATGGCAGGTTATAACCATTTTCCCCTCCACCCACTCAAGCACCTGGAGATGCCCTTCACTTTCTGCCCACCTAATGCCCCCAGGGGTCAGCTGGGAGAGGAAATTAAAAGTTCTCCAATAGGCAGATATCTATATCAGCTCCAGTGAAACCACATTTATTCCAGTGTTCTATTCAGAATGTTTTGACCAGCCAGTTCAATTTGAAGTTCATTTATTTCTTTTGACAATGTTAACCAAGTACCTCCTTATATGCCAGAGGCTGTTTTAGGGACTAGGCATGCAGTAGTACAAAAAACACACCAAATCCCTTTTCACACTACCTAGAGAGGGGTCCATACAGTGTTGTTCTGGATTGCCATCATAACTTAAAGGAAAATGTTCACAAAGTCTGGAGTCCTTAATGTTCTGCAAATGAAAGAGGAGGATGTCATCGAGTTCCTTGCAGCAGGAAGCCATTTAGATGGTACCAACCTTGACTTCCAAATGGAACAGCACATCTATAAAAGGAAAAGCGATGGCATCTACATCATAAATCTGAAGAAGACCTGGGAGAGGCTTCTGCTGGCAGCTCGTGCCATTGAAAACCCTACTGATGTCAGTGTCATATCCTCCAGGAATCTTGGCCAGCAGGCCATGCTGAAGTTTGCTGCTGCCACAGGAGCCATTCCAATTGCCAGTCACTTCATTTCTGAAACTTTCACTAACCAGATCCACTGGCAGCCTTCTGAGAGCCACATCTTTGGTTGTTTACTGATCCCAGGGCTGACCACCAGCCTCTCAGAGGCATCTTATGTTAACCTGCCTATCATTGTTCTGTGTAACACAGATTCTTCTTTGCACTATGTAGACACTGGCATTCCTTGCAAGAAGAGAGCTCACTCAGTGGGTCTGATGTGGTGGAGGCTGGCCCAGGAAGTTCTGAGCATGCGTGACACCATCTCCCATGAACAACCATGGGAGGTCATGCCTGATCTCTACTTCTACAGAGATCCTGAAGAGATTGAGAAGAGCAGGCTGCTGCTGAAAAAGCTGTGACCAAGGAGGAATTTCAGGTAGCTCTTGAGTTCACTGCTGCTCAGCCTGAGGTTGCAGGCTGGTCTGAAGGCATGCAAGTGCCCTCTGTGCCTATTCAGCAGTTGCCTACTGAAGACTGGAGTGCTCAGGCTGCCACAGAAGACTGGTCTGCAGCTCCCACTGCTCAGGCCACTGAATACATAGGAACGACCACCGAGTGGGCTTAAAGCTGTTCTTCCACAGGCTCTTAAGCAACATGGAAATAAGTCTGGTGGAAAATAAACATCATTTTCTAAAACAAACAAACAAACAATCAAAAAGCAAAAAATTGCTTCTCATGGAGCTTGGGTTCTCATGGTGGGAAGCGAGACAAACAATAACTAAATAAATAAATTTGGGTGGTAATAAGTGCTAAGAAGAAAAATAAAACATGGGCAAGGGTGTGGGGATGTTGGGTTATCACAGAAGGCCTCTAGTAGGGCAGAGACTCTGGACTGTGTTCCAGGCAGTGAGAACAGCCCACGCAAGGGCCCTGAGGTGGCAGTGTGCTCTGCACGTTGAGGAACAGTGAGGAAGCCAGCATGGCTGGAGTGGTGTAAGCAAGGGGCATGAGTAAGAGTTTGGATCTGGAGGTATTACAATGGAAGCCAGATCATGTAGGCTCCTCTAGGCTTTGGTTAGGACTCTGGATTTTATTGTGACTGTGGTTGAAAACCCTTGTAGCATTTTGAATAGAGACATGAAATGCTCTGTTTAATGATTTAGTGGGATCACTCTTGCTCCCCTGTAGAGAATGGTCTTGGTCTTTGATGCAAACCAGTTCCATGCCTCTACATTTCTTCATCTTCAGCACATAAAAATGCAAGCTCCCCCCATTTCCTCTCACTGTAGGGCTTTCATCTCCCTATTTCTGCAAGTCTCTCTCTTGGGCTTATCTTCCACTGGTGACCTCCCTTCTCCAAACTTATGTTGCAATTGAAGGCAAACTTCCCTGCCTAAATAGCCTTTCACCTCATCCCATCCTTAACTGACACCTCTCTTGCCCCTGAGGACACAAATGTCCTTGCAACCTCTGCAGGGCAGGTTGACATGTTCCCATGTTCTTCTTCTTATACAACAGAACCAACACTTAGACTTGCCTGCTCCCACTGACCCACTGGAAGCTTTTACACTGTATGGTTTAATGGGAAGCTGCACAGACTTTGTAGTCAGACTAGACTTGAATCTCCACTGCACCCCCTTTTACTGGCTGGGTTACATTGGGCAAATTATTTCACTTAATATGAGCCTTGGTTTCCTCACCTGTAAAATACATTGGACAATTTTTGTGAAGATTACAGGAAGCGATGATTGTAAAATACCCATTATAGTGCCCAGCACTCAAAAAACCTTACTCTTCTCTTCCCTCCTATCCCTTTGATAACCATATGACCCTCCTGTCACTTATCTGTATAGTGTGCCGGTAGAATGTGGCATTTGACTCACCTTGCTAATCCAGACTTCATCCCCATCTGTGATGGTTAATCTTAGGTGTCACCTTGAGTAGATTAAGGAATGCCTAGAAAATTGGTAAAGCATTATTTTGGGGGTATATCTGTGAGGTTGTTTCCAGAAATGATTAAAGTATGAATCTGAGTAGACTAGGTGAAGAAGATCTGCCCTCAATGTGGGCAAGTACCATCTAATTGGCCAGGGGTCCTGAGAGAACAAAAACAGAGGAAAGGCTAATGTATCTATCTATCTGCTTGAGTGGGGATACACTCTTCCACTCCTGTCCTTGGACAATAGAACTCCAGGTTTTCCAGCCTTTGGACTCCAGAACTTATACTAGCAGTCCTCTAGGATCTCAGATCTTACACCTCAGACTGAGAGGTATACCGTCAGCTTCCCTGGTTCTGAGGCCTTTGGACTTGGACTGAGCTATACTACCAGCATCCCAGGGTCTCCAATATGGAGGTGGTCTGTTGTGGAACTCATCAGCCTCCATAAGCACACGAGCCAATTCTAGTAAATCTCCTTTCATAAATCCATATATCTATATCTATACAGCCTATTGGTGTGTATTGCTGGAGAATCCTAAGAGTTTTCATAACCACATGGGAGACTTGTTTCAGAAACTCATTCCTGTAGCCATACCTTGAGCCATTTCAACTCCAGTATTTTAGTCTCTGGTCAAAATCTCCTATCTCTCCATTCATCCTTAGTCCCTTTCGAGCCATCTTGTGCACTCTAGTCTCCAAGTGCTCCTTCTCCAAGGTCTGACAGCTGCGTCCCTGGGCTCTACCTCCTTCCTTATTTGACCTGGACTTCCTCCTGTGAATCAGTGAGAGTTTTAGAGTTCAAGTGATAGAAACTGACTCTGGCTAACTTCAGCAGAAAAGGAACATACTGAAAGCATATTAACGGGTTTCAAGAACCAGTGGGAAAGTTGGAAAACAGGCTTGAGAAAGGGGTGGCATGTGTTAGGTTTGTCATTCGGTAAATATTTATTTCCTATCCTCCATCAACTTCCCTGGGAGAAATATGGTGCTGGATTTTCCCACGTGATTTTCTTTGGACATTGAAGCACTGGAGGAAAAGACAGTATGCCTGTAGCCTTAGAGGCATTCGTGTTTCCACTCATCCTGAGAGCTTCTGATCTCCATCATAAAAGAAGCATTCTCTGGGTAACCTGCTAGTCTCAGAAGAATGAAAGACTGGTAAAGATATCCCAGCCAGCTTGTACACTGCAACCTGAAACAGATATCCCCAGGTAACTGGCTTGTGTATGAGCAAGAAACAATGCTTTTTATTATAGGTCCCTGAGATTTTATGATTGTTTATTATACAGCATTGTGTGAGTAGCTGGTGGACCAAGTAGTCTTGGTAGAACCAAGGATGGGCAGGGAGCAGGACCCATGACTAAGCATGCCATAAGAACTAGTTGATAAGCATATGTCTCCTTGCTCCTTTTGCTGTTGCCACTGCTGGACTCTCAACTCCACCAGTATGAATGTGTTCTAAGCCAGTGCTTTTCACACTTTAATATGTATGAATCATGTGGGATCTTGTTAAAATGCAGATTCAGTACATCTGGGTGGGCCCTGAGATTCTGTATTTCTAAGGCTCCCAGGTGATGCCAATGCTACTGGCCCCAGACGGATGGGAATATCCAAATGGGTGAATCTAGGTCATGTGTCCCCGCCTTGGCTGTTAGGTGACAGGTAGAGGGATGACCCTTCTGTAGTGGGTCAGGGAGCACTGTATCCCAGTCGTGCTATTCAATGGGAAATGAGAAGAGCAACTAAAAATATTGCAGATGTCTATTCCAGACTCCCTGTTAAATCACTTTAACCCTTCTCTTGCTCTTGGTCTGCTATTGCACTTGTTCTGCAACTCCTGATCTTGGATCAATCCTCTGGCTACCTTCATCACTTTTACCAACTTATTCATTCACTTAAAACATATTTTCTGAATTCTGATAATATGCCAGCCATCAGGGATAACTTGGTAAAAAAAAAAAAAAAGAAGAAGAAGAAGAAGAAGAATGAAGATCCCCTTGTGGCTTATATTCTAGTGGAAAAAAACAGACATTCTAAAAAAAAAAAGTTAGCCGGGCGCGGTGGCTCAAGCCTGTAATCCCAGCACTTTGGGAGGCGGAGACAGGCGGATCACGAGGTCAGGAGATCGAGACCATCCTGGCTAACACGGTGAAACCCCGTCTCTACTAAAAAAATACAAAAAACTAGCCGGGCGAGGTGGCGGATGCCTGTAATCCCAGCTACTAGGGAGGCTGAGGCAGGAGAATGGCGTAAACCCGGGAGGCGGAGCTTGCAGTGAGCTGAGATCCGGCCACTGCACTCCAGCCTGGGCGACAGAGCGAGACTCTGTCTCAAAAAAAAAAAAAAAAAAAAAAAAAAAGTTAAATGAATCCAGGGTGCTAAATGTGCTATGAAGAGAATATCATGATGAGTAACTAGGGGCAGCTTACATGAGATAAGTTAAGCTGAAGTCTGAATTATGAGCTCAGAGAATAGCTGAAAGAAAAATGTTCAAGCCTGAGGGACCAAGTGCAAAGTCTTGAGGCAGGGAAGGTCTCAGCTTTGAAAAACAGAAAGGAGGCCAATGAGACTAGGGTTATTGAGCAAGAGGGAGAGAAGTGCTGAATTAGGGTGGAGAAGTGGTCAGAGGCCAAGCACACAGGGGAAGCTAAGGAATTTAGAGTTTATTCTGAACATAACAGGGAGCATTGGAGGATATTTAAGTAACAGCAGAAGATGAATCCATATATATTCTGAGAGCTCACTTAGGTCACTGAATGGAGAATGGGTTGTAAGGGCAAGAATAGAAAGCAGGAGACCGACAGAGAGAGTGTCAGTGGTCCAGGTAAGAGATGCTTGTGGCCTGGCTCCTATCTTTTTTCTGCTGTATGAGAAAGCCACAGACTTCTCCCATTTAAGAGTAATCCCTCCACCTGAGTCATTCATCATTTTCTCTGCTTTTATTAATTCTCCCTGTTTTCTACCTTCAATCTCTTTCCTTCCTTTGGGTCTGTCTCCTCAGCATACTAACATATTCAGATCTCTTACACATAAAAAATAACAGTATTAAGAGGTGAGACCTTGAAGCTTCACCATCACTCCTTCTGCCATGTAAGAGTGGAGTGAGAAGATGGCTATCTATGAGGAAGTAGGCCCTCATTAGACACTGAAACTGCCAGTGCCTTGATCTTGGGCTTCCCAGCTTCCAGAACCTCACGAATGGATTAATGCCATTATTGTAGGAGTGGGTTAGTTATCTTGGGAGTGGCTTTCTGATAAAACAATGAGTTCAGCCTAATTTCCTCTCTCTGCCTCATGCACTTGCCTCTGCCTTCCGTGCATCCTCTTTGGGATGACCCTCACCAGGTGCTAGCACTATGCTCTTGGACTTCCCAGCCTCTACAAAAGTGAACAAAATAAATCTCTTTTCTTTATAAATAACCTAGTCTGTGGTATTCTGTTATAGCAGCACAAAATAGACTTAAGACACTTAATACCACTCTTTGTGTGTTCTCTTCCTATCTCTCTGGCAGTTTCTTTTCAGTTTGTGTTTTCATCTTTCTTGTCCATGCCACTATCCACATCCTGTCACTCATCATCTGAGGTTGCAACCTCCTTACTCTGACCTCCCTTCCTCTACCACAGTCCTCCTCCACATCATTGTGTGCTTTGGTTTCTAAAGAGGATGGGTTAAAAGATATAGTGACATATTGGTGTAGTTCAGAAACACAACTATTTGTTTAAAGGATGATGTGTTTTAAGAATGATTCCTGTTTACTCTCTGGAAGGCTATGCCTCAGGAGACATCAGTTTGGCATTCAGACTGTCCACTTGCAATATAAGAGCTGCTGGATGGCTTAAGTATTTTCAGATGTAGACACTGGGATTGTCTGCACCAGCTGATCTAATTACTACCCTACCTATACCTAACTTTATACCTTGGTGAAGAATTATCTTGGTATAAAGTCATTCCTGCATCCAATCACAGCAGGAACCTCAGGTAAACAATTCACTCAATGAGAGTAATGGCTCTGCCATATCAACCAATCCCAATCTTGGTTCATACACTATAGAGAACAGCAGCAATTAAAGTGACATTTTAATAACCAGGCATAAGATATTTTTATTATAAGGATTGCTGAAATTCCTCAATTCATAATTACTATGGTCTGAATATTTGTGTTCCTCCAAAATTCATATGTTGAAATCCTAACTCCAAGGTGATTGTATCAGAAAGTGATTAGTGCCCTTATTTTAAAAAGCCTAAGAGAGTTCCCTCCCTCCCTCGCCATGTAAGAGTAGAGTGAGAAGATGACTGTCTATGAAGAAGCGGGCCCTTGTTAGACACTGAATCTGATGGTACCTTGATCTTGGACTTTCCAGCTTCCAGAACTGTGAGAAATAAACATCTGTCATTTATAACCTACCTAGTCTATGGTATTTTGTTATAACAGTCTGAACAGACTAAGAAAATAATTTTATTACTGGCTTCATGAAAAATATTCCCAGGGTTGCCTCCAGGGAGATATTCTAGGAATCCAGTGTAAGCAAACCTGGTCACTGATTTCTAAGGGGCAACTCTGTCTATGTCTCCCCATGAGACTGTAAATCCTGAAAGCAGGGAAGATGTCATTTAATTTCTGTTACTCTAGCATCTGGCAAAGTGACTGGAATTTAGTAGCTACTTAATAAATATTTGTTGAGTATTTGTATATTTGACTGAATATACAAACTAGTAACAGCCAGATCATATATAAGAATAGAATCCTTAGCTGCATGTGGTGGCTCATGCTTTTAATCTCAGCCCTTTGGGAGGTCAAGGTGGGAGGATTGCTTGAGTCCAGGAGTTTGCGGCTGCAGTGAGCTACGATCATGCCACTGCAGTCCAGCCTGGGTAACAGAGCAAGATCCTGTCTCTATTTTTAAAAAGCAGAACTTTGACCCACAACCAGTAGTAATCTTCCCAGGAAATCAACCCATATCTACAATAACCAGTCCAGGAAGCTAGCCTGCTATGGCAGACTTGTAGGAAGCCAGATTGCTGTCTCTAATAACAATCTAAGAAGCCAAACAGTAATCCTTATAATAATCAGCCCCAAATGGCTAGGACTTTAATAACTTGACAGCTTCCCTAATTTTTGTCTTTGCTTGCAACTTAGGACTAACCAGAGAAAACCAGATATTTCCCCCTAATAACTCCTGTAAGATGCCTAGTTTCCAGTTAGCCCTCCAATGGTTTCCTATGCCAACGGCCTCCAATCAGGGCACACCTGAAGCCTTCCTTTCTTCTTCACTATAAGATTTTCCCACTCCTCTGCCTGCCTTTGAGTCTGCCAAAACACAAAACAGTGCTGACTCCCTTGCTATAGCAAGTTCAGAATAAATATCCTTTGCTTGTTCTCATTTGATTAGTCTTTGTTTATTTTCACAAGTAAATGCCACTGGAGACTTAGGACAGACCTGGACCTGCCATGGTGACAAGGTAGAGCCTTAGGATTGGAAAGGGGTTATGGAGAGATGTAACCTGGATAGCTGTTAGAACCTGACTTTCTCAGGTTATTTACCTCTACACTCTCTTTTCCCATTAAAAAAAAAAATCCTGAACCTTCAAGGCATTTGTTTGAAAGCAGAATCTTTTGATAAGAGACAGCCAGCTGACTCTGCAGTTCCCAGTGGCCCCCTGAGCTTCATCTTTCACAGGTAGTAGGCTCAGTTTGATGACTCCTGTCACTGCCATGCTGGTCCATGTTCAAGGGTCCTCAGAGACTCCTTCCCTGGGTTGTTGCCCTTAGCACAGCTCCAGCAAGCTGGAGTTTCATTTTTGTTTTGTTTTGTTTTGTTTTTTTGTTTTTTCAGACGCAGTCTTTTTCTGTTGCCCAGACTGGAGTGCAATGGCACAATCTCTGTTCACTGCAACCTCTGCCTGCCGGGTTCAAGCAATTCTCCTGTCTCAGCCCCCCGAGTAGCTGGGATTATAGGCATGTGCCACATGCCCCACTAATGTTTGTATTTTTAGTAGAGGAAGGGTTTTGCCATGTTGGCCAGGCTGGTCTCAAATGCCTGACCTCAGGTGATCCACCCGCCTGGGCCTCCCACAGTGTTGGGATTATAGGCATGAGCCACAGCGCCCAGACCATAATGTTTTTACAAATTAAAAAATGTCACCAGAACCTGCATTCTGGCTTCAGGTAAGTCTATGTTAATAGTAACCTCTTGGCCGGGCATGGTGGCTCACGCCTTTAATCCTAGCACTTTGTGAGGCTGAGGTGGGCAGATCATGAGGTCAGGAGTTTGAGACCAGCTTGGCCAACATAGTGAAACTCTGTCTCTACTAAAAACACAAAAATTATCCAGGGGTGGTGGCACACACCTGTAATCCCAGCTACTCAGGAGGCAGAGCAGGAAAATCGCTTGAACCTGGGAGGTGGAGTGTGCAGTGAGCTGAGATCATACCACTGCACTCCAGCCTGGGTGACAAAGCGAGACTCCATCTCCAAAAAAAAAAAAAAAAGTAATCTTCCGGTTCATTGGTTCTGGTTCTTCTTCAAATAGGGCCTCATTTCTCCGTTACTCCAGGTAGTGGTGATATTAAAAATATTTAGCACCTGGAATGACAAGTGCATGGACCAATCAAAACAGGGGCTCAAGCTGTACCAGGCATTAATCCTTTAGTTTTTGGATCCTGGGGAGGTCTGGGTAGCAGAAGGTAATGGGAGTGAAGGGGGAAGGGTGCTTGGGGCATTGGCTATTTACCAATGAATATGAAAGTATCACAGTATTTTTTTTTTTTTGAGATGGAGTCTCGCTTTGTCGTCCAGGCTGGAGTGCAGTGGCACGATCTCGGCTCACTGCAAGCTCTGCCTCCCGAGTTCACGCCATTCTCCTGTCTCAGCCTCCCGAGTAGCTGGGACTACAGGCGCCCACCACCACGTCTGGCTAATTTTTTGTATTTTTAGTAGAGATGGGGTTTCACTGAGTTAGCCAGGATGGTCTCAATCTCCTGACCTTGTGATCCGCCCGCCTCGGCCTCCCAAAGTGCTGGGATTACAGGCTTGAGCCACTGTGCCCGGCCATATCTCAGTATTTTAACAACCAGAACAGCATTCGTGCACACCAGATGAATGTCAGACCTGCCTTCAGGTATTTCTGGGAGTTGTCAGTTTGTTGTAGTCAACATAGGCTGCCATAACAAAATACCTTAGACTGGGTGGCTTAAACATTTATTTCTCATAGCTCTGGAGGCTGGGAAGTATAAGATCAGGGCACTAGCAGACTCAGTGTCTGGCGAGGGCCCCCTTCCTGGCTTGTAGATGGCTACCCTCTTGCTGTGTCTTTACATGGTAAAGAAAGAGCAATCTCTCTCTCCTCTTCTTAAAGGGGCACTAATCCCATCATTGGGACTCTACCTTTATGACCTCATCTATATCTAATTATCTCAGAAAGGTCCCACCTACAAATACCATTACACTGGGGGTTAGGCCTTCCACATATGAGGTTTTTCTTTTGTTTTGTTTTTGAAATGGAGTGTTGCTCTGTTGCTCAGGCTGGAGTGCAGCGGTGCGATCTCTGCTCACTGTAACCTCCGCCTCCCGGGTTCAAGCAATTCTCCTACCTCAGCCCCCCAGTAGCTGGGATTACAGGTGCACGCCACCACATCTGGCTAATTTTTGTGTTTTTAGTAGAGATGGGGTTTTGCCATGTTGGCCAGGCTGGTCTTGTACTCTTGACCTCAGGTGATCCACCCACCTCAGCCTCCCAAAGTGTTGAGATTACAGGTGTGAGCCACTGTGCCTGGCCAACCTGAGTTTTGAGGCGACCCAAACATCCAGTCCTTAACACAGTCCATCATACAGAATGTCCCCAAGCAGCCCAGCCAACAGTCACATGATGGGTGATGGGCAATGTCACCACTCCAGCAGTGGACAGCCTCTCCCGCAGGTACACTGGCCTCTGCTGGGCACAACTGCGGTTTCTCCTGTGTGGTTTTATCTCTGAAGCACTAATTCCTCCATTAGCCTCTATAGGTGTTTCTGCTCTTACCTGACAGACCTTATGTTCTTCTGTGGATGTCCAAGCTGCCTTGGGAAATCTCTGGGCACCACCACCAAAGTCTTCGAGCCCTCAAACTGCCTGGATTTTCCAGACATTTAAGGTAAAATCGGGGAGAATGCCTCTTTTTCTCTTTAAATCTCTTTTGTGAGAGGAGTACCAAAAGGGCATTTATGTATTTATTCACTGAACATTGAGGGCAACTATATATCAGGCATTATTCCAGGTGTTACAGCTAAAGTGAAAAAGACAAGCTCCCTGCTTTCATGACACTTACATTCTAGTGGGTGGAGACAGAATGTAGACAAACATATGTAATGTCAGCTAATAATAGGTGTAAGAATAAAGCAGAGTCATGGGTTGCAGAATGGTGGAGTATGTGGGGTATGCCTGCTGTTTCATATCTTAGACTGGATGGTCAGAGAAGACCTCTGACATTTGATCAGGAAACTTAATCAAATAAAAGCATGAGCAATGGGGGATACATGGGAACATAGCAAATGCAGACTCTGTAGCAGTGTGCACATGTTACAGTGTTTTATGGTTTTAATGACCAGTTCCTTCACTTTTTCCTGATGTCTGCCCTTTGTCTTATGCTTGCCTTCTCAAACCTCAGTTAATACATTTTTTCTATAATTGACAGGTTTTTTCGTCTATCATCTTTGTTTATCCAGAAACAAAGAGAGAAAAGAAGAAGAAAGACAAGGATGGGAGGAAGAGAAGCAAAAGGAGGAGGAGGAGAAGGTGGTAGCAATAACAATGGATGTAGGAGGAGGAAAGGAGGGCATAATTGCTCCTTCTTTCATTGCCTTTTGGCTCCTAGATGAAGAAAGGGCTGCACCATGAGAAGGGCAAGTCCAGTCTGAGCATTCTCTTGGGCCTGTGGGTAAGTTAGATGTGGGGCAGCGGGAATCTGCTCCATTTTGAGTTGTCTGGCGTTTTTATGCACTCATCTGGTGCAGTCCTGCTATGGGGATTGATAGCCAGGAACCTGCACCATGAGTCCCAGGTATAGGATCCTCTGTTCAAAGTATATGGGTAGGTCTCATGCTCCATATGGGCCTCCACCTATCTTTTCCCATTCTCAGGACCCTCAGCTCCTTTTGGCAGCAGCATCTTAATACCTGCTGCTACTAGAGGGAAACATTGCCAGGAGCACTTGCTTGGCCATAGTAGGTTGGTACCAGCAGACAACATTCCTGTTTCCTAGCACAGTGCCTGGAACCTAGAAAGTACTCAGTAAACCTTTGATCAGGAGGTACTATGCTTCAGGACGGAAACCAGGATTTTGGTAACTAGGAACGCATTCCCCTCATGGGAAGTTTAAAACTGGCAAGCTGTGTGTAGGCATGTGTCTGTAGTCCCAGCTACACAAGAGGCTGCGGTGGGAGGATTGCTTCAGCCTAAGAGTTTGGGTCCAGCCTGGGCAACATAGTAAGACCTTATGCCTAAAAAAAGATAAAAATAAAAACTAGCGTAAAACTAGAACTTACGTAATTGCTTCCTTTAGTTTAACGTGTCAATGTTCTCTAGCAACAAAGTGTTGGTTTCACTATTCATTGCAACAAGGGAGAACACACACCACGGGAGATCATGAGATACCTCCGTATCGGGATGTTATTAGGAGTTAATAGGATTTGCCTTGTGTTAGGTGATTTTAGGGGGAAAGTTTAAAAGGCCATTGCTTTTCTGTGAATTGGATGCTGTCAAGACGAGGGAGTAATTCCATGATTGGGCATCTTAACAAATTTTATCTAGAAGAAAAGAATACAGTGATGGGCTTGGCACAGTGGCTCATGCCTGTAACCCCAGCACTTTGGGAGGCCAAGGCGGGTGGATTGCTTAAGCCCAGGAGTTCAGGACCAGCCTGGGGACCATGGCGAAACTCCATCTCTACCGAAAAAAAAAAAAAAAAAAAATTAGCTGAGCATGGTGGCACGCGCCTGTGGTTCCAGCTACTCAGGAGGCTGAGGTGAGAGGATCACTGGAGCCGACAAAGTCGAGGCTGCAGTAAGCCATGATCGTGCCACTGCACTCCAGCCTAGGTGACAGTGAAAAAAAAAAAAACCACAGTGATGGTAGAGTTATAATTGATTTTAAAAAGCAGCAATCAAATTAACTGGAAAAGGGAGGTGTTTGATTTTCACAGTAACGTTGTTTTTGTATGTGCTTAGGCAAGATTATGAACTGGTCTTGTCATGTCTTGTTTCTTCAGTCACAGAAAGACCTTGTGTGATGTTGGGTGTTCTGTGAGATTGTTTATGCTCAATAGCAGAATACTGAGGGATGATGGTGAATGCCAGGCCAGCTTGTGACAACACTGAGGCTTAGTTACCTGTGTCAGATCAGTTCCCTGGCACCCTAGATTTATTTTCTGAGTCCTCCATTTGGTCAAGGGCAGACAAAGTCAGGCCACAGGACCATTAATCTATGGTATTCAGATTTTCACTATTGCTAAATTTATGCTGATCTGGAGGATGTGGTCTGTAGTTGGGTTAATTACACTTTCTGTTGTAGGATTTGTTGAATCATACAATATGACAATGGCTGTGCAGAAACTAGGGCTGTGGACAGGATACACCGACCAAGTGCAAAAGAAGTAATTACCAGAAACAAAATGATTATCCATCTTTGTAAAAAGTCTTGAAGCCAGAGGCCCAAATTATAAAGTCCTGGCAATGAACACATGCCCCAGAATCCAGCTGAGTCTGTTTTTAGGGAGCCAGGAGGCTTTTCTCTTTTCAGTTTACTCATGTTCTACTGGCTCTGTAGTATGCTCTACCGGCCCTGAAGTATGTGACTATGGTGACAAGTCCTGCTAAATACAAACTCCTTCTTGGCCAGCTAAGAAGAAATCAAGGGTTATATGATTATCCATGAAAACTCTGGCTAAGGACTTCAAATTTAAGTGGTTTTCTGAGCTGCTATAGCAGAAGTTTTGCCATCGATGGGGTCTGCTAAGGTCAGAGACCCCTTTTGGACCTCTTTTTTGTTGTATTACCTTTGTTGTGGGAATTTCATTCACAGAATACCCATGAAAAGTGAGCCGGTTATCCCTCCTGGGAGTTATCCCAAATAGTCTGTGATTCTGTGCTTGCTTCATTTGGTTGGTTTCTGGGTGTTCTTTTCAGAGAAGCAGTCTACTGGAGGCGTGGTAATTTTAAGCACTGGAGGGTCTCAACAGTTAGCTTCAATATAAAGAATAGGTTAGTGTGCAAGCCAGATATTCCCATAAGGAAGTAGTACCCTAGGGGAGTACAGACTGTATTGGGAGGATAATGGCTATTTAGCACATCAGGGACAAGCCAACTTTCTTTCCCTCAAGATAAGCAGATTTCTTGGATGAAGTTAAACAGGTTTCTCCAAAGCAGGCTGGAATGTTTTGGAAGAGAACGACCTGAGTAGTGTTTCAAGAATAGCCCCAATATTAGTTTCTATTCCTGAAGGGGTAGGTTTTTCTCATAGGATTATAATGACTTCAGGGAAACATTCTGTTGAAGTGTAGGTCAAGGTCCATTTTTATGAGACTGAAGTTTGGGATGAATTTTGTGAGGAATGCTTAAGTACCAGAAGTGACCTACAGAAGAAAATCTACTTGATGAAGTCTATGAAAGCACATCTATTAAATTTTGTCAACAATTCCTTAAGAGCAGTAGCTATGGTTTGATAAAAACACTCCAGAGTGAAGTGTTTCTTTTCTGCCTTTTTTCTTTCCCTTCCTTTCCTTCTTTCCTTCCTTTTCCTTCTTTCTTTTCTTTCTTCTCCTTCCTTTCTTCCTTTTTCTTTCTTTTTTTTTACAGAGATTGGGTTTCGCTTTATTGCCCACTGGCATGATCACAGTTCACTGCAGTCTTGGACTCCTGGGCTCCCAGGATTCTCTTGCCTCAGCCTCCTGAGTAGCTGGGACTCCAGGTACATGCCACCATGCCCAGCTAATTTTTTATTGTTTGTAGAGATGGGGGTCTTGCTACCTTGCCTAGGTTAGTTAGGCTCCTGGTCTCAAGTGATCTTCCCACCTTGGCTTTCTAAAGTGCTGGAATTACAGGTATGACCCACTGCACCTGGCTAATTATTGTTTATTTTAAGTAGCAGAATATAGGGAGTCAAAAGTAACAGGATGAAGATAAGGTTATCTCCCTGAGAAGTCAATTTGTTAGTTAATCAAGGGTGTCAAAATGCAATAAGCAAGATTAGTGGTAGGGTAAAAGATGCCAAAGAATCAGAAAATTAATCTTGTCCTATTGTCTTGGGTATAAACCACCCATTTCTGCAGTCAGCAGCTTCTGGGGAAGTCCCAAGAATCTTCAGTTTGAGGTCTTCCAACAGAATGGAATGTCCGGTCGCCAGGAGAAAATGATGCATGTCTTTTTAGTTGTGTAATAGGAATCCAAGGATCAATGTCTTGTAGTTTTACTGCTGGGTCAGTTGTTGATAGTACCTGACAATTTTTTTTTTTTTTTTTGCATTGAGGCTCAAGGGAAATTGTTTACTAATGCTTTTTCAGAAGACCAGATCTCTAACTTCAGAGGCTGCTTAGGTGGGTGCTTTAAGAATGCAGCTTCTATCTGCTGTTGATAAAGCAGGAGTTCTCTTATAAGTCCCCTGCAGCAATTAGTGATAGCAGCTTATATTAGTAGTATCTAGTATTGGAAGTAATTCACAAGTACATGAGGAAGCCTGTTATTAACTCAGGAGATAACTCATGGGTCTTAGAATGGATTGACCTGTTGTCATGAAGGCAAATAGAAGTACTCTGGGCTTCGGAAATTAGAGAGCTTTGAAAACTATTTTTTAGAATTCTATTAGTTCTCTTTATCTTTCCTGAAATTTGTGGATGCAAAAAGATAGTGGAGTTTCTAAAAAGGTAAAACTTTACAGAGTTATTTAATATCAGTGAAATGTGTGTCCTCTTACTGGAGATAAACATTGAGATTTCACATTCAGAAATACAAAATTAAGCAATTTTTTTCTACCATTACAGTAATAGGTCTCCAGCAAGGAGAACCCCTAAACCCCTTAAGAATAAATAATAACGCTAATGTACTCATAGTCCATTTAGAAGTGTTCAACAGAACTCCAAGACTGGGCACCAGTTCTTATTCTACCTTTATAGTTTTGCCAGGATTGGGTCATTGACAGGTAGGTAAGACATACCTCCTTGGCAATAACCCTAAAATTGCCCCACCAACATTGGTTCAGCATCATTATCAATGTATGTCTTCTATTGTGGGTAATACTATGAAGACTTTTTGCTGGACTCCACTTTAATTATGGGTATTTCCTTAGGTAACAGTGAAGCATCTCAAGATTATTATTTTTAAAATTTTAATTTAAAAATTTTTCCCATAGGTTATTGGGGTACAGGTGGTGTTTGGTTACATGGCATCTCAAGACACTTTAATTTGCCATTCATTTTGTAGAGGTTCCTGAAGCGGTCAGGAAATCTTTATTTTTAAAGAACTCCAAAATCATTGTCGAACCACCAAAACATATGTACTATCCGTATAAATATTTGCGCTGTTACCCTTTATCAGCTGGTTGGTCTAGGCCAGGGCAATTCCTACACTAACAGAGGACCTGGGATGGCATGCTGAGTCAGCCACTTACTAGGTAAGAAACTTTGGGCAAATTAATTTTTTGAGCCTCAGATTCTTCATACATGAAATAGTAATACTTGTCTCACAGAACCGTGAGTATCTAATGAGCTATTGTACAATAACCAACTTATCACTAAGTCCTTCACATTATTTCCTTTAATTATCACACCCATCCTATGCGATGGCCTATTATCATCGTTTTGGAGACACAAAGTCACATCGCTTTAAGCGGTGATGCCAGGATTCACACTCCCATCTTTCTGATGCCAGTGCCCAGTTCTTAATCTAACAACCCGTGACACTTTTCCACGGTTACGTTGAAGCGCCCACCATATAGCCTGACACGTTAGGAGGTACTCAACCTTTACAACTTTATAATTTGCATGTGTGATTATAACGGGTGCGTCCTAGAGTTTGATCTCTTCTCTGTGCAGGGGCTAAAACTCCACCCCAGCCGAGAACTACACTGTCCTCGCGCGGGGCCCTCTGCGCCCCCGGGAAGCACCCAGTCCCGGTTTATTGTGAGCTTACAGTACAGTTCGCAAGGTCCCGGCCGGTGACGGCGGCGAGGCGGCGGCGTCGCCTGTCGCAAATCTCCGCCCTGGGGCCTTCCCGCCGGGCCCCGCGCGGCGTCCCTAGCAACGCGCGCGCGGTCTCCCGGCCCCGCCCAGGCGGGCGGCACTGCGCCTACGCTGGGCCACAACCGCCAGTCAGGTCTCTTCCCTTCCCCTCCCTCCCCCCTCCCTCCTCCTCCTCTGCCGCCCAGAGCGAGACGCCAACATGGAGCCCGAGGATCTGCCATGGCCGGGCGAGCTGGAGGAGGAGGAGGAGGAGGAGGAGGAGAAGGAGGAGGAGGCTACAGCGGCTGCGGCGGAGGCAGCGGCGGCGGCGAACTTGGACGACGTCGTGGTGGTGGAGGAGGTGCAGGAAGAGGCTGGGCGGGAGTTGGACTCCGACTCTCACTACGGGCACCAGCATCTGGAAAGTACAGACGACGGGGAGGACGAGGAGGACGACGAAGCCAAGGCCTGGCTGCAGGCGCACCCCGGCAGGATTTTGCCTCTGCCATCGCCTCCGAGGCACCGCTACTCGGAGGGCGAGCGTACCTCCCTGGAGAAGGTGAGGCGGGCCGGGGAGGAGTGTGGAGCCGCGGCGAGTGGAGGGTGGAGGCTGGGTCCCGAGCGCTCCGCCCTTCCGCCGGTCACGCAGCTTGACTGAGAAAACGCGCGCGGCTGAGGCTAGTAGGCGGCCCCGACTCCAGCCTAGGTTCCCGCAGGCTGCTCCGCGTCTCCAAGGCTTTGTGGCAAAGACTTCTCGTTTCCTCCCCCTCGGTGGGTCTTGGGCCTTTTGAACTCCCATAGACGTTCAGGGGAGTCTGCATTCCCCGTGAGTGGGGGTGAGAAACGCTGAGAGAGGACCACGGGTGTGTCGAGCCCGGAAGGAGGGAAAAGGCGGTGTAGGAGCGGAGCGAGTGGTTGCCTGGGGAGCATCTTGTTGGGGAGACTGTGAACAGATTAGCTTGACTGAATTGCAGGACTGCCCTGAGGGAGCAGTGTGGATAATGTACACCGCGCGATCACTTAGTCTGGAGAGGCTCCCCGCAGGTTTTCCTCCTCTGGACAATCATTTGTAGCAATAAAGGGGTTCCCCAGCCGATAGGAGGGGCTTGGAATGCAAGAGGCTTGTGATGTGGCTCCCAACAGTCTGGAAAACTAGAAAGCGCAGATAATGCACAATGAAGAAAGCCGATTTCATGGTAGGCCCCCCGAAGATCATTTTGAAAATAACTCTCCAATTTATTTACTCCCCTTACCCTCTTTTTTAACTTACTGCTTTTCGAGGAGCAAGACCTGCCCTGTTCAGTACAGTAGCCACTAGCCACGTGTGGCTTTTTACATCTTAATTAAAGAGAAAACTATTATAGTTTTGAATAAGAGTTAAAAATAAATAAAATGAAAAATTCCATGCGTCTGTTCTTAGCACTTTTCAAGTATTCAGCAACCACACTAGGCTAGTGGCTACCATATTGGACAGAGCAGATAATGGAACAGTTCCATCATCACAGACAGTGAAGGTGTAGAGTTTTGTCACTAATGAACAGTAGTTGTTTTGTCTGGTGAATATTCCAGCGGGTACTTAATTCATTGAACATTTATTATTAGGATTCACCATGTGCCACACATTGTGCTGGGTGCTAAGGAAACCTTGGTGAACCCAGACATTTTTGGTCTCTGCCTTCCTCGTGTTCATGGTCTAGACAGGGAGGCAGACAGATTTCAGATGATCATATAAATAAAAGTAAAGCTAGTATGTGCTAATATTCTATGAAAGCATAAAGTAAGATAATCTGGCCTTGTCAGTGAAGCTGGGAAAGCCTTGAGGAGGTTATGCTAGAGCTGACATCTGAAGACAGTTTAAGGTTAATCAGGCAAAGGGGAGGGAAAGAGCCCTCTAGTTGAGGGAAAAACACATGAAAAGGTACTGTTGGTGAGAGAGAGCATGGCATTTTCCAGGACCCAGAAGCCAATGTGGTTTGAGCACAGACTGCAAGGCTTTGTGTGCTATGCCAAGGATTTAGGGGCTTTATCTCTGGAGCTTTGGAAAGTTGACAAAAATATTTGAAAGGAGGAGATGTATGATAAGATAGGTGTTTCAGAAAGATCAGGTGTATAGCAGAGTGCAGAACAGCTGTGACAGCAAGGTGGGATGGGGAGCAGTAGTCGTAGGTCAAGGGCGTAAATTATGAGACCATTGCAGCATTGCCAGGCAAAAGATGATGAAATTTTGGAATAGGGAAGTGTTGGTGAATACAGGGAAAAGTGGACTGACTTGAGAGATATTTAAGAGGCAAAATTATCATACTTAATAACGGATGGGATGTGAAAGGTGAAGTAGCCAGGTGTTATTGTTTGAATGGTTGTGCCAATATTAAGATATGGCCAGATTTATGGTGGGGGTGGTGGCCGTGAGTGGGTGTTGGAATTGGTTGGGTGGATCTTAAGATTATGAGTTTGGTTTTGAAGACTGAAGGAGAAGTCTGGGCTAGAGATTCCAAGTCGTAAGTCATCTACATAGAGACCATAATTAAAGCCACACTTGTTGACTATGTCTCCTAACTTTTATTTTGTCCTGTGACTTCTTGCTTGAATAACTACTAATATTCAAATCTTTATCTTGAAGCCTGGAGGAGGAGTTTTTTAAACAAAATTTTAATTTAATTTAATTTTAGATTTGGGGGTACATATGCACGTAATTAACATGGATATACTGCGTAATGGTTAGGTTTGGACTTCTAGTGAATCTCTCACCCAAATAGTGAACATTGTACCTGATAGGTAATTTTTTATCCCTTTTCTCCTCCTTCTGGAGCCCCCAGTGTCTGTTTATTTTCATCTTTATGTCTGTGTGTACTTATTGTACCCATTCTATCTTTATGTCTCTGTATGTGCATTGTACCCACTTGTCTTATCAGTGAGAGCATGTGGTATTTGATTTTCTGTTTCTGAATTATTTCACTTGATAAATAGCCTTGAGGCTCCATTCATGTTGCTGCAAAGAACAGGATTTCATTCTGTTTATGGCTGCATAATATTCAATGATGTATATTAATACATAGTACATTTTCTTTATCCATTCAGTTGTTGATGGACACTTAGGTTGGTTTCATGACTTTGCTGTTGTGAACGGTGCTGTGATAAACATATGAGCACAGACATTTTTTTTTTTTTTTTAATGGAGTCTAGCTGGTCTAGAACACCTGGGCTCAAGTGATACTCAGCCTTGGCTTCCCAAAGTGCTGGGACTACAGTTGTAGCCACTGTGCCTGGCTCAGATGTCTTTTTGATGAAATGATTTATTTTCTTTTGGATAGATACCCAGTAGTAGGATTGCTGGGTCAAATGGTAGTTGTTTTGAATTTTTCAAGAAACCTCCATACTGCTTTCCATAGGAGTTGAACAGCTTACATTTCCAACAACAGTGTATACCTGTTCCCTTTTCTTCTCATCCTTGCCAACATCTGTTTTTTGACTTTTTAATAATAGCCCTTCTGACTGGTGTGAATGGTATCTCATTGTGATTTTAATTTGCATTTCTCTGATGCTTAGTGATGTCGAGCATTTTTTTCATGTTTTTTGGCCGCTCGTGTGTCTTCTTTTGAGAAGTGTCTGTTCAATCTTTTGCCCGATTTTTAGTAGGTTGTTTTTTTTTTTTCATGTTGATTTGTTTGAGTTCCTTATAGATAGATGCTGGATATTAGACCTTTGTCAGATGCATAGTTTGCAGATATTTTCTCCCATCCTGTAGGTTGTCTGTTTACTCTGTTGGTAGTTTATTTTGCTGTGCAGAAGCTCTTCAGTTTAATTAAGTTCCATTTGTCTGTTTCTATTTTTGTTGCATTTGCTTTTTAGGTCTTAATCATAAACTTTTTTCCTAAGTATTCTTTAGGATTATTATAGTTTTGGGCCTTATATTTAAGTCTTTAATCCATCTTGAGTTAATCTTTGCATATGGTGAGAGATAGGGACCTAGAGGAGGAATTTTTAAGCTAACCCTCTTTTACATACAGCCAATGTGAGAAAATTATCCTGTTTAATAATGAGCTATCTTTTTTTTTCCCTCCCGAGACGAAGTCTTGCTCTGTCACCCAGGCTGGAGTGCAGCATCACGATCTTGGCTCACTGTAATCTCTGCCTCCCAGGTTCAAGCAGTTCTCCTGCCTCAGCCTCCCAAGTAGCTGGGATTACAGGCATCCACCACCATGCCTGGCTAATTTTTGTATTTTTAGTAGAGATGGACTTTCACCATGTTGGCTAGGCTGGTCTTGAACTCCTGACCTGTGATCTGCCTGCCTCAGCCTCCCAAAGTGTTGAGATTAGAGGAGCCACTGTGCCTGGCCGCTAATAGTGAGCTATCTATGGGTAATAGAAAATCTTACTTCTGAGAGTCCAGAGTATTTTTTTCCTCCCCACAGTTTTTTCTTTCCCCTGAGAGAAATTACATATTTTCTTATTTACCTGAGAGAATATATGGTAATATATAGAATATATAGGTGGTTTTCTGTGTTAAAGGTAGATTTACGATGATACAATGAGTATTCAGATACGTTTTCCTTTAGTTCACTGGCATATTGAAACTTACTGGCATAGGTTGGAAAGTGTTTTAAGGAGAAAATGCTTAGTATGTTTCTTGCTAGAAATTTATGAACTATGAAATTTTTAGATGTGTAACATCTAATGCTGTGTATTTAGAGGATGAGATCAAATAATAGGAAACATTAATTTCATCCAGTTTACTCTCAAGTTAAATGACAAAATTTTGTTACTCAATTTACTCTCATATCTCACTAGATAATAAGGGCGTTATAGTGGTGTTATGTAAGGCAGTGATTAAGTTTGTAGTCCTGTTACTGAGACTGAGTTAAGCTATGATACTGTTTAAATTTGAAGCAAAATATGACCAGTCTTACAGCTAAGTCTTTTTAAGAGGGCAGTGATTCAGAGCCTCATGTTGTTTTTATGCTGGTTCTACAGACCATTCAAACACTTCTTGTAATTCCTCAACCTGAATTTCTGAGTTGTGCTCGAGAAGATAATTCAGTTCTCTGGGTTGGTATCACTAGAAATTCTTGGTCTCTAACTTTTAATTGGGTCATCAGCAGTGCTTGGAAATCTTTTTTTTTTTTTTTTAAGATAGAGTCTCTCGCTCTTGTCACCAGGCTGGAGTGGCAGTGGCGTGATCTTAGCTAACTGTAACCTCCGCCTCTCGGGTTCAAGTGATTCTCCTGCCTCAGCCTCCCCAGTAGCTGGGACTACAGATGCGCGCCACCACGCTCAGCTAATTTTTGTATATTTAGTAGAGACGAGGTTTCACCATGTTGGCCAGGATGGTCTCAATCTCTTGACCTCACACGCCTTGGCCTCCCAAAGTGCTGGGATTACAGGCGTGATGAGCCACTGCACCCGGCCCAACAGTGCTTGGAAATCTTTTTAGTTTCCTCTCTGTCAGCTTCTTTCCCCATCTTCCCTCTTAACCTCTGTCTCCCACCCAGAGTTCAGCATCCCCCCATCAGCAGGTTACAGTTTCAAAGGAGAGAACACAGGCTGAACCTCTTCCGTTTCTGCTCCCCATCTCCAAATTTATCTACATTGCACAATTTATTTTTTAAATCTATTCATATGCATTTTATTATTAATATTAATCCTGTTTTGTGTTCCTAGGATTAAAAACTATTTAGTCGTAGTGTGCTTTTCTCTTGAGGAACTGCTAGATTTTATTTGCAGATATTTGATAACGTTTTAAATGTTTTTCTTTTTGTTGTTTTCTTGGCCAGTATTTATCAAATTTGACATCAATATTATGCCATTTTCATAAAAGGTACTTGGATGATTTTTGTTTTTCTGGAACAGTGTAAGTACAAAGGAATTTTTCTTTCTTGAATGTTTGAAAGATATCACCATTTAAACTATCTCTGGATTCCTTTCAGGGTTGTAGTATATATATGTTCTCTTTTCTTGGGTTAATTTTGGTAATTTTCCTAGGAAATCATTCTTTTCAGTAAGGGTTTCTAGTTAATTTTAATGGAGTGCCACACAGTATTCTTTATTTTTTCATTTGCCTCTGTGGTTATTTTCACTTCTCATTCCCAATTTTGTGTAATTATGCTTTATTTTTCTCCTGATTTGACTAGGTAGGAGTTTATTTAATTTATTTTTCATTCAAGGACACAGCTCTTGATTTAAGTTTAATTCTGTTGCTGTTTATTTTTTTAATTATTAAAAATTAATTAATTTTAATAAAAAGTTCAGTTTTCATCTTTTACTATTTCCTTAGGTTTACTTTGAGGTGTGTGTGTGTGTATTTCCTTGTGTTGAGTGCTTAATTGACTTCCTTAAAAACATTTTAATAGCTTTTTTGAGATATCATTCACATACTGTACAATTCACCCTTAATTTAAACTGCACAATTCAGCCGTTTTCAGTATATTCATAGATATGTGCCATCATGATCACGGTCAATTTTAGAACATTTTATCACTTCTAAAAGAAACCCCATACACTTTAGCTAATATTCCCCATCTTCCATTCCCCGTATGCAACTATTAATCTACCTTCTGTCTATAGATTTATCTATTTTGGGAATTTCATATAAGTGGAATAATATGTGGTTTTTTTGTGACTGGGCTTCTTTCACTTAGCTTAATGGTTTCAGGATTCACCTGTGATGTGGCATGTATCAGCACTTCATTACTTTGTATGGCCGAATAGTATTTTATTATGTGGATATGTGATACTTTGTATATCCATTCATTAGTTGATGGACCTTTTTTTTCCTACTTTTTGTCTATTATGTATAATGCTACTGTAGACATTCTTATATAAGTGTATGTGTGGACATATGGATTCATTTCTCTTGGATGTATATCTAGGAGTAGAATTTTTGGGACATATGGAATTCTGTTAACCTTTTAAGGACCTGCCAGATTGTTTTCCAAAGTGGCATTCCTATTACCAGTGTATGAGAGTTACATTTTCTCCACATCCTTATCAGCACTTGTTATTACCTGACTTTTTTGTAGTTTTGATTTGCATTTCCCTTATGGTTCGTGCATCTTTTCATGTGCTTCTTGGCCATTTGTGCGTCTTCTTTGAAGAAATAGCTATTCAGGTCTTTTGCCCATTCTTTAATTGGGTTATTTGTGTTTTTACTATTGAATTGTGAGAATTCTTTATGTATATTATTTATATATATACATATTACATATATAATCCCTTATCAATCAAGGGATTGACAAGATACAGTCCCTTGACAAATATGAGGTCATGAGGACCTACTATGTTTTCTTTGAGATTTTATAGTATTGCTATTACATGTAGGTCTTTGATCCATTTTGAGTTACTTTTTGTGTATGATGTGAAGAAAGGGTTCAAACTTTATTCTTTTGTGACTATCGAGCACTGTTTTTTTTTTTAATTTTATTTATGTAGATTTATAGAGTTCAAGTATAATTTTGTTACATTGATATATTGCATAGTGGTGAAGTCAGGGCTTTTAGTGTCTCCGTCACTGGAGTAGCCTATGTTTACTCATTAAGTAATTTCTCTTCATCCACCCCACTCTCACACTCCCCACCCTTCCAATATTCTATTCTCTGTCATTCCATACTCTCCTTCCAGGTGTACATATTATTTAGCTCCCACTTGGAAGAATAGGCAGTTTGTCTTTTTGCAGCACCATTTGTTATAGAGGCTCTTCTTTTCCCCATTGATTTGTCTTATTATCCTTGTAGAAAATCAATTAGCCATAGATATATGGGTTTATTTCTGGATTCCCAATTCTATTTCATCGATCTATATGCCCACCTTATGCTAGGAGACACTTTTTTTTTTTTTTTTCTGAGACAGGTGTCTCTTTGTTGTCCAGGCTGGAGTGCATGCAGTGGTGCAATCTTGGCTCACTGCAACCTCCACCTCCTAGGCTCAAGTGGACCTCCTATCTCGCCTACCAAGTAGCTGGAACTACAGGCACATGCCACCATGCCTAGCTAATTTTTGCAGTTTTTGTAGAGATGGAATCTTACCATGTTGCCCAGGCTGGTCTCAAACTATTGGGTTAAAGCCGTCTGTCTACCTCGGCCTCTCAATGTGTTGGGATTACAGGTGTGAGCCACCATGCCTGACTAGGAGACACTCTTTTAATTAATATTGCTTTATAGTAAGTTTTGAAATGGGGGAGTTCTCCAACTTTGCTTTCGTTTTTCAAGATATTTTAGTCATTCTGGAGCCTCTTGCAATTCCATATGAATTTTAGATTAGCTTGTCAATTTCTACAAAGAAGCCAGCTAATATTTTGATAGAGATTGTGATGAATCTGTAGATCAATTTAGGAGTATTGTCATCTTGATGTTAAATCATCTGGTCCTTTTTTTTTTTTGAGATGGAATCTTGCCCAGGCTGGAGAGCAGTGGTGCGATCTCAGCTCACTGAAACCTCTGCCTCCTGGGTTCAAGCAGTTCTCTTGCCTCAGCCTCCAGTAGCTGGGTTTATAGGAGCGCACCACAACGCCTGGCTTATTTTTGTATTTTTGGTAGAGATGGGGTTTCACCATGTTGGCCAGGCTGGTCTCGAACTCCTGACCTCAAGCGATCCACCTGCCTTGGCCTCTCAAAGTGCTGGGATTGCAGGCATGAGCCACTGTGCCTGGCCTAATCATCTGGTTCATGAACATGGGATATTTTTTCATTTATAGTTGTGTCAATTAATGATGAGGTTACATTCTGAGAAATGTTTCATTACACTATTTCATTGTTGTGCAAACATCATATAGTGTACGTACGCAAACCTAGATGACATAGCCTACTACACACCTAGGCTATATAGTCTAACCGTTTGCTCCTAGGCTACAAACCTATACAGCATGTTACAGTACTGAATACTGTAGGCAGTAGTAACACCATGGTAAGTATTTGTGTATCTAACACACAAATTTTATATATATATAAATTTATATATATTATATATAAAAAATATATATATATATATATATTTTTTAGACAGAGTCTTGCTCTGTCGCCCAGGCTGGAGTGCAGTGACACAATCTTGGCTCACTGCAACCACTGCTTCCCAGTCTCAAGTGATTCTCACGTCTCAGCCTCCTGAGTAACTGGGATTACAGGTGTGTGCCACCACGCCTGGCTAATTTTTGTATTTTTAGTGGAGACGGGGTTTTGCCATGTTGCCTAGGCTGGTCTTGAACTCCTGACTCAAGTGATCTGCCCGCCTTGGCCTCCCAAAGTGCTGGGATTAGAGGCGTGAGCCACCATGCCGGGCCGGTATTATAATCTTATAGGACCACCATTATGTATGTGGTCTGTAGTTGATGGAAATGTTCTTATGTGGCATACAACTAATTAGATGTTTAAATTTCAATAATGTTTTGTAGTTTTCAGAATTGCACATTTTTTCTTAAATTATTCAAAGTATTTTATTGTTTTTAATGGTATTGTAAGTGGAATTATTTTTCTTAATTGAATGTTTGGGTTATTCGTTGTAAATGTTTAAAAACACTTGATTTTTTTTTTTTTTTTTTTTTTTTTTTTTGAGACGGAGTCTTGCTCTGTCGCCCAGGCTGGGGTGCAGTGGCCGGATCTCAGCTCACTGCAAGCTCCGCCTCCCGGGTTTACGCCATTCTCCTACCTCAGCCTCCCGAGTAGCTGGGACTACAGGTGCCCGCCAACCCGCCCGGCTAGTTTTTTTTTGCATTTTTTAGTAGAGACGGGGTTTCACCGTGTTAGCGAGGATGGTCTCGATCTCCTGACCTTGTGATCCGCCCGTCTCGGCCTCCCAAAGTGCTGGGATTACAGGCTTGAGCCACCGCACCCGGCCTAAAAACACTTGATTTTTATGTATTAATATTGTTTCTGAATCTCTTCTGAACTTGTTTATTCATCCTAATAGATTATTTGTGGGTTCTCTATGATTTTCTGATAAAGATCATGTCAAGGGCAAATATATATAGCTTTATTTTTTCTTTCCAATCTGGATGCCTTTTATTTATTTATTTATGGCTAATTGCCCTGGCTAGAACCTTTAGTAAAATATTGAATAGGAGGGGTAAGAGTGTATATGCTTTTTTATTCCTGATCTTAGGGCAGGGGTGTCCAATCTTTTGGCTTCCCTGGGCCACATTAGAAGAATTGTCTTGGGCCACACATAAAATACACTAACAATAGCTGATGAGCTAAAAAAAAAAAAAAAAAAAAAACTGCAAAAATGTCATGTTTTTAAAAATTATTAATTAATTAATTAATTATTATTATTATACTTTAAGTTCTAGGGTACATGTGCATAACGTGCAGGTTTGTTACATATGTATACTTGTGCCATGTTGCTGTGCTGCACCCATCAACTCGTCAGCACCCATCAACTCGTCATTTACATCAGGTATAACTCCCAATGCAATCCCTCCCCCCTTCCCCCCTCCCCATGATAGGCCCCGGTGTGTGATGTCCCCCTTCCCGAGTCCAAGTGATCTCACTGTTCAGTTCCCACCTATGAGTGAGAACATGCGGTGTTTGGTTTTCTGTTCTTGTGATAGTTTGCTAAGAATGATGGTTTCCAGCTGCATCCATGTCCCTACAAAGGACACAAACTCATCCTTTTGTATGGCTGCATAGTATTCCATGGTGTATATGTGCCACATTTTCTTAATCCAGTCTGTCACTGATGGACATTTGGGTTGATTCCAAGTCTTTGCTATTGTGAATAGTGCCGCAATAAACATACGTGTGCATGTGTCTTTAGAGCAGCATGATTTATAATCCTTTGGGTATATACCCAGTAATGGGATGGCTGGGTCATATGGTACATCTAGTTCTAGATCCTTGAGGAATCGCCATACTGTTTTCCATAATGGTTGAACTAGTTTACAATCCCACCAACAGTGTAAAAGTGTTCCTATTTCTCCACATCCTCTCCAGCACCTGTTGTTTCCTGACTTTTTAATGATTGCCATTCTAACTGGTGTGAGATGGTATCTCATTGTGGTTTTGATTTGCATTTCTCTGATGGCCGGTGCTGATGAGCATTTTTTCATGTGTCTGTTGGCTGTATGAATGTCTTCTTTTGAGAAATGTCTGTTCATATCGTTTGCCCACTTTTTGATGGGGTTGTTTGTTTTTTTCTTGTAAATTTGTTTGAGTTCTTTGTAGGTTCTGGATATTAGCCCTTTGTCAGATGAGTAGATTGCAAAAATTTTCTCCCATTCTGTAGGTTGCCTGTTCACTCTGATGGTAGTTTCTTTTGCTGTGCAGAAGCTCTTTAGTTTAATGAGATCCCATTTGTCAATTTTGGCTTTTGCTGCCGTTGCTTTTGGTGTTTTAGACATGAAGTCTTTGCCCATGCCTATGTCCTGAATGGTACTACCTAGGTTTTCCTCTAGGGTTTTTATGGTATTAGGTCTAACATTTAAGTCTCTAATCCATCTTGAATTAATTTTCGTATAAGGAGTAAGGAAAGGATCCAGTTTCAGCTTTCTACTTATGGCTAGCCAATTTTCCCAGCACCATTTATTAAATAGGGAATCCTTTCCCCATTTCTTGTTTCTCTCAGGTTTGTCAAAGATCAGATGGCTGTAGATGTGTGGTATTATTTCTGAGGACTCGGTTCTGTTCCATTGGTCTATATCTCTGTTTTGGTACCAGTACCATGCTGTTTTGGTTACTGTAGCCTTGTAGTATAGTTTGAAGTCAGGTAGCGTGATGCCTCCAGCTTTGTTCTTTTCTAGGATTGTCTTGGAGATGCGGGCTCTTTTTTGGTTCCATATGAACTTTAAAGTAGTTTTTTCCAATTCTGTGAAGAAACTCATTGGTAGCTTGATGGGGATGGCATTGAATCTATAAATAACCTTGGGCAGTATGGCCATTTTCACGATATTGATTCTTCCTATCCATGAGCATGGAATGTTTTTCCATTTGTTTGTGTCCTCTTTTATTTCACTGAGCAGTGGTTTGTAGTTCTCCTTGAAGAGGTCCTTTACATCCCTTGTAAGTTGGATTCCTAGGTATTTGATTCTCTTTGAAGCAATTGTGAATGGAAGTTCATTCCTGATTTGGCTCTCTGTTTGTCTGTTACTGGTGTATAAGAATGCTTGTGATTTTTGCACATTAATTTTGTATCCTGAGACTTTGCTGAAGTTGCTTATCAGCTTACGGAGATTTTGGGCTGAGACAATGGGGTTTTCTAAATATACAATCATGTCATCTGCAAACAGGGACAATTTGACTTCTTCTTTTCCTAACTGAATACCCTTGATTTCTTTCTCTTGCCTGATTGCCCTAGCCAGAACTTCCAACACTATGTTGAATAGGAGTGGTGAGAGAGGGCATCCCTGTCTTGTGCCGGTTTTCAAAGGGAATTTTTCCAGTTTTTGCCCATTCAGTATGATATTTGCTGTGGGTTTGTCATAAATAGCTCTTATTATTTTGAGGTATGTTCCATCAATACCGAATTTATTGAGCGTTTTTAGCATGAAGGGCTGTTGAATTTTGTCAAAAGCCTTTTCTGCATCTATTGAGATAATCATGTGGTTTTTGTCTTTGGTTCTGTTTATATGCTGGATTAGGTTTATTGATTTGCGAATGTTGAACCAGCCTTGCACCCCAGGGATGAAGCCCACTTGATCATGGTGGATAAGCTTTTTGATGTGCTGCTGAATCCGGTTTGCCAGTATTTTATTGAGGATTTTTGCATCGATGTTCATCAGGGATATTGGTTTAAAATTCTCTTTTTTTGTTGTGTCTCTGCCAGGCTTTGGTATCAGGATGATGTTGGCCTCATAAAATGAGTTAGGGAGGATTCCCTCTTTTTCCATTGATTGGAATAGTTTCAGAAGGAATGGTACCAGCTCCTTCTTGTACCTCTGGTAGAATTCAGCTGTGAATCCTTCTGGTCCTGGACTTTTTTTGGTTGGTAGGCTATTAATTATTGCCTCAATTTCAGAGCCTGCTATTGGTCTATTCAGGGATTCAACTTCTTCCTGGTTTAGTCTTGGAAGAGTGTAAGTGTCCAGGAAATTATCCATTTCTTCTAGATTTTCTAGTTTATTTGCGTAGAGGTGTTTATAGTATTCTCTGATGGTAGTTTGTATTTCTGTGGGGTTGGTGGTGATATCCCCTTTATCATTTTTTATTGCGTCTATTTGATTCTTCTCTCTTTTCTTCTTTATTGGTCTTGCTAGTGGTCTGTCAATTTTGTTGATCTTTTCAAAGATCCAACTCCTGGATTCATTGATTTTTTGGAGGGTTTTTTGTGTCTCTATCTCCTTCAGTTCTGCTCTGATCTTAGTTATTTCTTGCCTTCTGCTAGCTTTCGAATGTGTTTGCTCTTGCTTCTCTAGTTCTTTTAATTGTGATGTTAGAGTGTCAATTTTAGATCTTTCCTGCTTTCTCTTGTGGGCATTTAGTGCTATAAATTTCCCTCTACACACTGCTTTAAATGTGTCCCAGAGATTCAAAAATGTCATGTTTTAAGAAGGCTTACGAATTTGTGTTGGGCCACATTCATTGTCCTGGGGCTGTGGGTTAGACAAGCTTGTCTTAGGGAGAAAACATCCGCTCTTTTACCTCTGAGTACGATGTTAGTTGTGCGTTTTTAATAGATGCCCTTATCATTATTGATGAAGTTTCTATCCCTAATTTCTTGAGTGTTTTTAATAATAATTTTGTCAAACTATTAATCGATGTATTACATGAATTGATACTAGGTTATTAAACCAGCCTTGTGAAAATAACTCACTTTGTCACAGTGTATAAACATTTTATGTGTTGCCTGTCATAGAAATACACACACACACACACACGCTTGTATTTTGTTTGAGTTATTCCATCTATATTTGTAAGATATATTGGTCCGTAGTTTTCTTTTGATGCCTTTGTCTGGTTTGGTATCAGGGTAATATTGACCTCAACGTGAATTGAAAGTATTCCTATTGTTTTTGGAAAAGTTTGTGAAGGACTGGCATTAATTATTTGAAAGGTTGATTGGTTACATCAAATAGGTCTGGGGTCTTTTTTTTTTTTTTTGCAGGGTGGGGCATAGTATTTTAATTACTAAATCACTCCTTTTTCTTGTTGTGGGTCTATTCAGATTGTCCATTCTTTCTTAAGTCAGTTTCAGTAATGTGTGATTTTTCTGGGCGTTTGTCCATCTCCTCTAAGTTATCAAATTTGTTAACATACAGTTTAAAAATAATATTCTCTTATAATGCTTTGTATTTCTGTAAAGTTGGCAGTGAAGTCCCCTTTTTTATTTTTTATTTTGGTAGTTTGAGTCTCTTTTTTCCTTGGTGAGTCTAGTTAAAGGTTTTAAAATTTTGTTGATATTTCCAGAGACTATCTTTTGGTTTGATTGCTTTTCATTATTCTCTGTTTATTTCCATTTGAACCCTTCTGCTTTGCTCAGGTTTAGTTTTCTCTTTTCTAGTTTAAGATGGAAGACTAGAATATTGATCTTTATTCTATTTGTAATATACATGTTTATACCTATAAATTTCCCTCTGAGTACCAGTTTAGTTGCAACTCATAAGTTTTGGTATGTGTTTTTATCATCTTAAAATACTTAAAATTCTTTTTCGTGATTTTTTTTTGACCTATTGGTTGTTTAGGAGTCTGTTGCTTACTTTCCGCATATTTGTGAGTTTCTCTGATTTCCTCTGTTGTTGATTTCTAAATTCATTTCATTTTGATTTGAGAATATACCTTATGATTTTAATTATTAAAATTTTTGAGGTTTTATGGCCTAGCAAATGGTCTGTCTTGGGGAATGTTCCATTTGTACTCAAAAAGAAGGTATATTAAGCTGCTCTCAGATGGAATGTTCTATGATTCTTACTAGGTCTAGTTGTTTATAGTGTTGTTCACATCTTATATTTCCTTGTTAGTGTTTTGTCTAGATGTTCTGTTCTTTAAAAAAAATAATTAGATCTTTTTAGGAAGTAGCTATATGTTTACAGAAAAATTGAGCAGAAAGTACAGACTTGTTATTCACCACTTCCTCCTTCCCTCCTTTCTGTGTTGCAGTAGTGTGGTATATTTGTTGTAATTGATGAGCTAGTATTGATACATATCATTATTATTTATTTGTTTATTTACTTTGAGATGGAGTCTCGCTCTGTCTCTTGAAATATCAACAAAATTTTGACAACACACAGTGTGGCGCAGTCTTGGCCTACTGCAACCTCAGCCTCCCGAGTTCATGCAGTTCTCCTGCTGCAGCCTCCCAAGTAGCTGAGATTACAGGCATGTGCCACCATGCCCAGCTAATTTTTTTGTATTTTTAGTAGAGATGGGGTTTCACCATGTTGGTCAGGCTGGCTCGAACTTCTGACCTCAAGTGGTTTGCCTGCCTTGGCCTCCCAAAGTTCTAGGATTACAGGCTTGAGCCACTGCACCTGGCCAATACATTATTATTAAAATTCATAGTTTGTATTATGGTTTTGTACATTCTTTGGGTTTTGACAAATGAATAATGACATGTTTCCACTGTTATGGTGGAACATGTGGTGTCATATGGAATGATTTCACTGTCCTAAAAATCTCCTGAATTTCACCTGTTCATCGTTCCTTCCTTATTTCTGAAATCCTGGCAACCACTGATATTTTTGCTGTTTTTGTAGTTTTGTCTTTGCAATGTCATATAATTAGAACCTTACAGTATGTAGCTTTTTCAGAATGACTTCTGCCACTTAAGCAATGTGCATTTAAAATTCCTCCATGTCTTTTCATGGTTTAATAGCTTACTCGTTTCTTCCCCCTTGATTTTTTTTTCTTTTTTACTGTGGTAAAATACACATAACATAAAATTGACCATTTAACCATTTTTTAAGTGGCATTAAGTACATTCACATTGTTGTGTAACCATCACTACAGTCCATCTCCAGAACGTTTTAATCTTCCCAAACTTAAATTCCAACATCTGCCATATCTGAGTCTGGTTGTAATGCTTGCTCAGTCTCTTCCAAACTGTGCTTTTGTCTTTTAGTATGCTTTGTAATTTTTGGTTGAAAACCAAACATGATGTCCTTGGATGTGAAAGGAACTGAGGTAAATAGGTCTTTATTTATCTCATTAGAGGTTGTATTGTATTTACTGTTTGCCATACTATAGGTTTCAGAGACTAAAATTTCCCCTGGTGACCTTGATTTTTATCTCCCATTGGCTTTGGGTTTCCCTAAGGATTTCTTCTTAGGTAAGATCTGGGATGTGGTGTTCTTTCAGTTACATTCCTCTGTTACTATCAGGAGCCCTATTGATACAGTGATAAAGTTTTGGGGTGAGGGGAAGTGTTCTCTAGTCCAGTGATTAAGTCTCAGTCTTTCCTCTGGGCCGTGACCTTCATCAATGTTTCTCATCCCCCACTCACAGGTGAGACAGGAAGGCTAGAAGGGGCTGGAGTTGGTTATTTCTCTGCTCCCATGTTGAAGGATCCAGTGGGCTTGAGTTGGTTATTTCCCTTCCACTTCCTCAAAAGTTACAGTGGGCTGAAGCTGGGTATTTCCTTTCCCTAAGGTCAGTTAGTCTGTAAAACTCTAGTTAGTTAGGCTCTAGTAAAACAGTTTGAGGGCAAGTTTTCTAAGAAGAACAAACTACTCTGGGAATATTCAAAATGGGTATCCCCCAACCCCCTCCCCCTAACTGGGGAGTAGGTATTTTTCTGTCATCTTAACTGTGGTAACATGCTAGGGGTTGTGGAGATAAAACTTACAGAAGTATGGAGGCCCTTCGTAAGACTGGTTTCCCTGCAGCTTTTGATTCTCAAAGTCTGCATTGCACCTCCAGCAATTTGTCAATTATACTAGTTTTTTCTTCCCTAGTACTAGTTAGTTCCCACAATGGTTTCTGTTCTTGTGTTTCTGCTCTGGTAAGTTGTGATTCTCTGTGTATATCTCTCTCCAACTTTTGAAACAATAGTTTGTCCTTCATCTCAGTTCTCTGATGGATATAAGAAGAGTTTTGATTTTTTTAGTTTGTTCAGCTTTTGTGTGTGTGTGTGTGTGTGTGTGTGTGTGTGTGTGTGTGTGAGAGAGAGAGAGAGAGAGAGAGAGAGAGAGATGGGGATGGGAATGATTAGATTACTTCAAAGCTCTTTATATGCTTCACCAGACCTCTGGTTTTTTTGTTTTCTTTTTTTGTTTTTTAAGATGGTATTTCACTCTTGTTGCCCAGGCTGGAGTGCAGTGGCATTATCTTGGCTCACTGCAACCTCTGCCTCATGGATTCAAGTGATTCTCCTGCCTCAGCCTCCTAAGTAGCTGGGAATACAGGCATGTGCCACCATGCTCAGCTAATTTTTTTTTTCTTGTATTTGGTAGAGATGGGGTTTTACCATGTTAGGCTGGTCTCGAACTCCTGACCTCAGGTGATCCACCTGCCTCGGCCTCCCAGAGTGCTGGGATTACAGGCGTGTGGTTTTGCTTTTAAACAGACTTTATCTTTTAGAGCAGTTTTAGGTTCACAGCCACATTGACTGGGCAATACAGAGAGTTCCCATCTGTGCCCTGCCCCTCCCCATAGTCTCCCTCACTGTAAACATCCTGAATCAGAGAGGTGTCTATAGCTTGTCTTTTTATTCTTTTGACAGTGTTTTTCACAAAGCAGAATAAGTTTTTAATTAAGTCCAGATTATCAATTATTTCTTTCATAGATTATATGCCTTTAGTATTATATCCAAAAAGCCATCACCAAACCCAAGGACATCTAGATTTTCTCCTATGTTATCTTGTAGGAGTTTTATACTTTTGCACTTTGCATTTAGGTCTTTTTATACTTTTGCACTTTGAATTGAGTTAATTTTTTTGTGTGAAGGATGTCAGGTCTGTGTCGGGGTTCATTGTTTTGCATGTAAATGTCCAGTTGTTCCAGCACCATTTATTGAGAAGACTTTCTCCATTGTATTGCCTTTTGTTTATTTTTTTAATCAAAAAATCTATTGAATACATTTATATGGGTCTATTTCTGGGCTTTCAATTCTGTTTTATTGATCAGTGTGTCTCTATTTCGCTGATACACGCTGTCTTTATTACTGTAGCTTTATGGTAAGTCTTGAAGTTGGGTAGTGTCAGTCCTCCAATTCGGAGTCTTTTGCCTCTCCATATAAACTTTAGATTGAATTCATTGATGTGTATTAAATATTGCTGGGATTTTGATTGGGATTGCATTGATCTTTAATAGATCAAGTTGGGAAGAACTGACATCTTGACAATATTGAGTATTTCATGAAGTTGAAATACCTTCTCATTTATTTAGTTCTTTGATTTCATTCATCAAGTTTTATAGTTTTCCTCATACAGATCTTACATATATTAAGTTAGATTTATACCTAAATATTTCATTTCTTGGGTTGTTGACGTAAATGGTATTGTACTTTTAACTTCAAATTCCACGTCATTGCTGGTATATAGGAAGTGATTGACTTTTATATATTAACCTATATTCTGCAATTTTGCTAGTTTTACTTATTAGTTCCAGGAAAGTTTTGTCAGTTCTTTTGGATTTTCTTTTTTTTTTTTTTGAGATGGAGTCTCGCACTGTCACCCGGGCTGGAGTGCAGTGATGCGATCTCGGCTTACTGCAACCTCCGCCTCCCAGGTTCAAGTGATTCTCCTGCTTCAGCCTCCTGAGTAGCTGGGATTACAGGTGCCTGCCACCACGCCCGGGTAATTTTTTTTTTTGGTTTTTTTTTTTGTATTTTTAGTAGAGATGGGATTTCACTATGTTGGCCAGTCTGGTCTCAAACTCCTGACCTTGCGATCCGCCCTCCTCAGCCTCCCGAAGTGCTGAGATTACAGGCGTGAGCCACTGTGCCTGGCCTGAATTTTCTATATGGACTGACAGTCATGTCATCTGCAAACAGAGAGTTTTATTTCCTCCTTCCGAAACTGTGTACCTTTTATTTCCTTTTCTTGTCTTATTGCATTAGCTGTGACCTCCAATACACTGTTGGACAGTAGTGAGAGGGCGTATTAGGTCATCATTGTGTTGCTATAAAGAAATACCTGAGGCTGGGTAAGTTACAATGAAACGAGGTTTAATTGACTCATGGTTCTGCAGAGTATGAGAAGCTTGGTGCCAGCATCTGCTTCTGGTGAGCTTATAATCATGGTGGAAGGTGAAGTGGGGGCAGGCGTCTCACATGGTGAGAGCAAAAGCCAGGGAGCAAGGGAGGAGGTGCCACTCTTTTAAACAACCAGGTCTTCTGTGAACTTAGTGTGAGAGCTCACTTACCACTAAGGGAATGGTGTTAAACTAATCACGAAGGATCTACCCCCATGATCCAGTCTCCTTGTACCACATCCCACCTCCAACACTGGGGATTACATTTCAATATGAGATTTGGAAGGGACACATATCCAAACCATATCAGAGAGGGAATCTTTGCCTTGTTCTTGATCTTAGAGGGAAAGCTTCAAGTTTCATTAGGTATGATATTAGTTGTAGGATTTTTTATAGGTACTCTATATCAAGTTGAGAATATTCTCCTGTATTCCTACTTTAATGAGAATTTTTATTGTGAAGAGGTTGTCAAATGTTTTTTCTGCATCTATTATATGATCATGTAGTTTTTCTTCTGAAGCTTGTCAATGTGATGGATTATATTAATTGATTTTTTTTTTTTTTTTTGAGACAGGGTCTGGCTTTGTCACCCAGGCTAAAGTGCAGTGGTGCGATCTTGGTTCATTGCAACCTCTGCCTCCAAGGCTCAAGCCATCCTCCTACTTCAGCCTCCTGAGTAACTGGGACCACAGGCATGTGCCATCACACCAGGCTGATTTTTGTATTTTTTTTAGAGACGGGGGTCTCACTTTATTGCCCAGGCTGGTCTCGAACTCCTGAGCTCAAGTGATCTGCTCACTTTGGCCTCTCAAAGTGCTGGAATTACAGGTGGGAGCCACTGTGCCCAGCCTTAACTGATTTTTGAATGTTAAATCAAGTTTGCATACGTGGGATAAATCCACTTGGTCATAATGTACAGTACTTTTGTACATTGTTAAATCTGATTTGCTAATATTTTGCTGAGAATTTTTACGTTGATGTTCATGAGAGATAATGGTCTGTAGCTTTCTTTTTTTGTAATGTGTTTGTCTGGTATTGGCAGTAGGATAATACAGACCTCATAGAATGATTAAGAAGTATTCTCTCTGAGTCTGTCTTCTGAGAGATTTTAGAGAACTGGTACAATTTCCTCCTTCAGGGTTTGGTAACATTACCAGTGAACCTGTCTGGGTTTGCTGCTTTGTGTTTTAGAAGGCTATTAATTCATGAGTCAGTGTTTTTAATAGATATAGGCCTATTCATTTTGTCTATTTTTTGTGTCAGATTTGACAGATTGTCTCTTTTCTTTTTATTTATTTATTTATTTATTTATTTATTTTTTTATTGAGACAGAGTCTCGCTCTGTTGCCCAGGCTGGAGTGCAGTGGCGCAATCTCAGCTCACTGCAAGCTCTGCCCTCCCGGTTCACACCATTCTCCTGCCTCAGCCTCCCGTGTAGCTGGGACTATAGGCGCCCGCTACCGCACCCGGCTAATTTTTTCTATTTTTAGTAGAGATGGGGTTTCACTGTGTTAGCCAGGATGGTCTCAATCTCCTGACCTCGTGATCCGCCTGTCTCGGTCTCCCAAAGGGCTGGGATTACAGGCGTGAGCCACTGCGCCTGGCCCAGATTGTCTCTTTTAAGAAATTATTTATTTTATCTTGGCTATCAAATTTGTGGGCATAGAGTTGTTTATAGTGTTCCTTTATTATCCTTTTAATGTCCATGGGATCTGTTGTGATATCTTCTCTTTCTTTCTTTTTTTTTTGAGACAGACTTGCTGTGTCACCCAGGCTGGAGTGCAGTGGTGCAGTCTCCCTCACTGCAACCTCTGCTTCCTGGGTTCAAGTGATTCTTGTGCCTCATCCACCTCAGTGGCTGGGATTACAGGTGTGTGCCACTATGACCAGCTAATTTTTGCATTTTTAGTAGATTTAGGGTTTCACCACATTGTCCAGGCTGGTCTCGAACTCCTGGCTTCAAGTGATCTGCCCACCCTGGCCTCCCAAAGTGCTGGGATAACAGGAGTGAGCCACCATGCCTGGCCTCATTTTTGATGTTTATAATTTGCATCCTTTATCTTGTTTTATTAGCCTGGCTAGAGGTTTATTGATTTTACTGATCTTTTCAAAAGAACCAGCATTTAAGCTTTCACTGATTTTCTCTTTGTTTGCTGTTCTCAATTTCATTGATTTCTGCTCTACTTTTTATTTATTTTCTTCTCCTCACTTTAGGTATGATTTCTTCTTCTTTTTCTAGTTTCCTAAGTTGGAAGCTTTGATAATCGATTTCAGATTTTTTCCCTAATATATACATTCAGTCTTATAAATTTCCCAGTAAGCACTGCTTTTGCTGCATCACGAATTTTGATAAGTTGTATTCTTACTTTTATTTAGTTAAAATATTTTAAAATTTCTTTTGAGAGTTCTTCTTTGACTCACATGCTATTTAGAAATACGTTGTTTAATCTCTTAAGTATGTTGGGATTTTCCAGCTATTTTTCTGTTATTGATTTCTAGTTTATTTTTTCCTTTATTGTATATATTTATACATCATGATGTTTTGATATACATATACTTAGTGAAATGGTTGCCATAGTCAAGCAAGTTAACATATTCATTATTTCACATAGTTGCTGCCCTTTTTTTGGTTGCAAGAGCATCTAAATTCCTTTTAGCAAGAATCCTAAATATAATACAATATTATTAACTATAGTGCTTATATTTTACATTGAATTGCTAAACTTGCTTGTCCATCATACCTGCAACTTTGAATCCTCTGACCTACATCTCCCCATTTCTTCCCCTGTTCCTCACTTCTACTTCTTTGTACTTGACTAAAAAATAGATTTCATGTATAAGTGAGATCATGCAGTATTTTTCTATCTTCCAGGTTTATTCATGTGACAAATGGCAGGATCACCTTCCTTTTTAAGGTTGAATAATATTCCTCCCCTTTCCCCTTCCCCTCCCCGTGTGTATGTGTGTGTGTATGTGTGTGAGTGTGAGTGTATGTGTGTGTATCTCATAGTGTATTCATCAAAGGATACTTTAGTTGTGTTCATAGCTATTGTGGTAATGCGCAGTGAACACGGGAGTGCAGGTATCTGTATGAGGTGGTGGTTTCATTTTCTTTAGGTTTTTCCCAGAAATGGAATTGCTAGGTCATACAGTAGTACTTTTCTTTCTTTCTTTTTTTTTTTTTTTTTTAAAAGACAGAATCTCGCTCTGTTGCTCAGGCTGGAGTGCAGTGGTGCGTTCTCAACTCACTGCAACCTCCGCCTCCCGAATTCAAGTGATTCTTGTGTCTCAGCCTCCTGAGTAGCAGGGGTTACAGTTGTGCACTACCCTGCCTGGTTGATTTTTGTATTTTTAATAGAGGCGGGGTTTCGCCATGTTGGCCAAGCTGGTCTCAAACTCCTGACCTCAAGTGATCCGCCCATGTTGGCCTCCCAGAGTGTTGGGATTAAAGGCGTGAGCCAGCATGCCCAGTGGTAATTCTATTTTTAATTACTTTAGAAAACTTTACACTGTTTTCCGCAATTGCTGCACTGGTTTACATTGCCACCAACCGTGTACAAGGGTTCTCTTTTTTCCACACCCTTGCCAACACTTATCTCTTGAATCTTTTTGTTTTTTAAATAATAGCCATTCTAACAAGTGTGAGATGATATTTCATTATGGTTTTAATTTGCATTTCCCTGATGATAGTAATGTTGAGCATCTTTTCCTATACTGGTTGGCCATTTTTCTTTTCTTTTTTTTCTGTTTTGGAGAAATGTTTATTCAGGTCCTTTGCCCATTCTAAAATTAGGTTATTTGTTTTTCTTCTACTGAGTTGCACGAGTTCTTTATATGTTGTGGAAATTGACTCCTTATCAGATATTATATGGTTTGCAGATATTTTCTCCTCATCTGTAGTAGACTGTCTTTTCATTTTGTTGTTTACTTAGATTTGAAACTCTTTAGCTTGATTTAGTTCCATTTACCTATTTTTGCTTTAGTAGCCTGAGCTTTTGTTGTGATATCCAAAAAAAAAAACATTGCCAAGACAAATGTCAAGGAGCTTTTCCCATATATTTTCTTCTGGGAGTTTTATGGTTTTAAGTCTTCATGTTGAGTTCTTTAATCAACTTTGAGTTGATTTTTGCTGATGGTGTAAGGTAAAGGTCCAGTTTCATTCTTTTGCATGTGGAAATTTAATTTTCTCAGCACCATTATTTGAAGAGACCTTCTATTCCCTATTGTGTCTTCTTGGTGCCCTTGTCAGAAATTAGCGAATCATATATGCTTGGGTTTATTTTTCTCTCTCTATTCTGTTCCACTGGTTTACATGTCTGTTTTTTATTCCAGTACCACACTGTTTGGGTTACTATAACTTTGTAATATAATTTGAAACCAGGAAGTGTAATTCCTCCAACTTTGTTTTTGTCTTACAGAATTACTTTGGCTCTTTAGAGTCTTTTGTGGTTCTATATGAATTTTAGATTTTTTTTTCTATTTTTGTGAAAAATGCCATTGGAATTTTCATAAGGATTGCATTGACTTTGTGTTGCTTTGGCTAGTACATACATTTTAACATTATTAATTATTTCAGTCCATGAACATGGAATATCTCTGTTTATTTGTGTCCTTAATTTCTTTCATTAGTTTTGCAGTTTTCAGTGGATAGATCTGTTGCCTTCTTGGTTACATTTATTTCTAAGTCTTTTTATTTTGTTTTTTGGTGCTATCATAAGTGGGATGGTTTTCTTGATTTCTTTTTCATATAAGTAGTTATTTGTGTACAGAAGTGCAACTGATTTTCATATATTGAGTTTGTATCCTGCGACTTTACTGGGTTTATTCTTTTTTTTTTTTTTTTTTTTTTTTTTGAGACAGAGTCTCACTCTGTTGCCCAGGCTGGAGTGCGGTGGCTCGATCCCTGCTCACTGCAACCTCCACCTCCTGGGTTCAAGTGATTCTCCTGCCTCAGCTTCCCAAGTAGCTAGGACTACAGGTGCGCTGCCACACCTGGCTAATGTTTGTATTTTAGCAGAGATGGGGTTTCGCCATTGTTGGTCAGGGTGGTCTCAAACTCCTGACCTCAAGTGATCCACCCACTTTGGCCTCCCAAAGTGCTGGGATTACAGGCGTGAGCCACTGTGCCCAGCCTGTTTATTCTAACAGTGTCGATTTTGGAGTCTTGTGGGGGGTTTTCAGTATATAGGACTTTTTTCCTTTCAATTTATATTTCTTTTTCTTGCCTAATTGCTTTAGTAGGATTTCCAATACTGTGTTGAGTAGAAGGGTGAGAGCAAGCATCTTTGTCTTGTTTCTGATCTTAGAGGAAAAGTTTTCGGTTTTTCACCATTGAGTATGATATGAGCTGTGGGACATATAGCTTTTATTATGTTGAGGTAGTTTTCTTCTGTTTGTAGTCTGTTGACTTTTTTTTTTTTTAAATAATGAAAGGGTGTTGAATTTTGTGAAGTGCTATTTCTGTTTCATTTGAAATGATCATGTGGTTTTGTCCTTCCATTAATGTGGTGTATTACGTTGATCAATTTTTGTATGTTGAACCATCCTTGTATTCCAAGAATTCTACTTGGTCATAGTGTGTAATCCTTTTAATGTATGCTGAATTCTTATTGGTACTATTTTGTTGAGGATTTTTACATCAATATTCATCAGGGATATTGGTTTATAGTCTTCTAATGTCTTTGTCTGACTTTGATATTAGGGTAATGCTGACCTCATAGAATGATTCGGAAGTGTTCCCTCCTCTGCAATTTTTTGGGATTGTTTCAGGAGGATTGGTGTTAATTCTTCTTTAAATGTATGGTAGAATTCTCCAGTGAAGCTAGCTTTCTTGTCCTGGGCTTTTTTTTTTTTTTTTTTTTTTTTTTTTTTTTTTGAGACAGGGTCTTTCTTTGTCACCCAGGCTGGAGTGCAGTGTTGCAATCTTAGCTCACTGCAACCTCTGCCCTCCAGGCTCAAGCAATCCTCCCACCTCAGCCTCCTAAGTAGCTGGTACCACAGGCAAGCACCACCATGTCCAGCTATTTTCTTTGTATCTTTAGCAGAGACGGGATCTCACCATGTTGCCCAGGCTGGTTTCTAACTCCTGAGCTCAAGCGTTTCTCCTGCCTTGGCCTTCCAAAGTACTGGATTACAGGTGTGAGCCACTGCGCGCGGCCATGGGCTTTTCTTTGTTGGGAGGTTTTGGATTATTGATTCAATTTCCTTGTTACTGGTCTGTTGAGATTTTCTTATTTTTCATGTTACTCAATCTTGGTAGGCTGTATGTTTCTAGGAATTGATCTGTTTCTTCTAGGCTGTCCAATTAGTTGGAGTACAGTTGTTCATAGTATTCTCCTATAATCCTTTTTATTTCTATGGCATTGGTTGTCATGTCGTCACCTCTTTCATTTCTGATTTTAGTTATTTGAGGCATTTCTTTTTCTTAGTCAGTCTAGCTAAAGGTTTGTCAGTTTTGTTGATATTTTCAAATAACTATTGGTTTTCTTGATTTTTTCCTACTGTTTTTCTATTCTCTTTTCTTTATCTCTGCTCTAATCTTTTTTATTTTTTTCCTTCTAATCACTTTGGGTTTAGTTTCTTTTTCTAGTTCTTCAAGGTGTAATGTTAGATTGTTTACATGAATTTTTTTTTTTAATATAGACATTTACAACTGTAGATTACCTTCTTAGTCCTACTTTTGCTACATTCCATAAGCTTTGGCATTTTGTGCTTTCATTTTTGTCGTAATGTATTTTCTTACTTCCTTTGTTACTTCTTCCTTGACCCGTTGTCTTTTTAAGAGTTTGTTGTTTAATTTCTACAAATTTCTTGATTTTCCACTTTTCTTTCTGCAGCTACCTTCTAGTTTCATTCTGTTGTGATCAGAAAAGATACCTAATACTTTGTGGCCTAACATGTGGCATATCCTGGGGAATATTTCATGTGCACTTGAGAAGAATGTATATTGTGCTGTTGTTGGGTGGAATGTTCTGTATATGTATGTTAGGTCCAATTGGTCTGTAGTGCTGTTCAGGTCTTTTCTTTCCTTATTGATCTCATTGTTCTATCCATCATGGAAAGTTGGTTATTGAAGTCTGTCACTGTTTTTGGAGAGCTCCCTTCAATTTTATCAATGTTTGCTTTAAGTATTTAGAAGCTCCAATGTTTGATACATATATAATTACTCTATCTTATTTGTGCATTGACCCCATAATGTTCTTCTTTGTCTATAGTATCAGTTTTCTTTAAAAATTTATTTTGTCTGATATTAGTATAGCCACCACTGCTCTCTTTTGGTTACCATTTGCATGGAATATCTTTTTGAATCTTTTTACTTAGAGGCTGTGTGTGTCTTTAGTTCCAAAGTGTCTTTTAAAGGGCAGCATATAGTTGGGTCCTGTTTTTTAATCCTATGGATTTTTTTTTTTTTTTTTTGGTAATTTCTTTGTCCTTTCATAGCTTGTTTTTCATTTCCTCCCCTTCTACCTTTCTTTGTGTTTAGTCAATTTTTTTGGTAGGGATATATTTTGATTCTCTTATTTCCTTTTGTGTATATTCTATAGCTATTTTCTTTGTCGTTACCATGAGAATATCATAAAACTTAGGAGGATAACAACCTGTTTAAACTAGTAACAACTTCACTTCAATCACATATAAAAACTCTAGTCCTTTATAGCTTTGCCCCCCAACCTCCACCTCCCAAGTTCAAGTGATTCTCCTGCCTTAGTCTTCCAAGTAGCTGGGACTTGTAGTCTTCCAAGTAGTCAGGCCACCATGCCTGACTAATGTTTACATTTTTAGCAGAGATGGGGTTTCGCCATTGTTGGCCAGGCTGGTCTCAAACTCCTGATCTACTTGCCTTGCCTCCCAAAGTGCTGGATTACAGGCATGAGCTTGTACTCGGCCAAAGTATTAGTACCCTGTTAACAACATTTTACTAGTGTCACAAGTAACATGTTTATATTTTGTTTAATCATTAACATACTTTCTTAGTTTGTTTTCTCTTGCTTATGACAATACTTGAAACTGGGTAGTTTATTTTAAAAAGTTATGGAGGCTGAGAAATCCAAGGTCAAGGGTGAGGGCCTGATGAGGGCCTTCTTGCTGGTGGGGACTCTGCAGAATCCTGAGGTGGTGCAGGGCACATGGTGAGGGGGTTGGCCATGCTAGCTCAGGTCTTTCTTTCTCTTCGTATAAAGCTACCAGTCCACTCTCATGATAAGCCATTAATCCATTAATCCATCAAGTCATTGAGCTGTTCAAATCTGCCCTCATGATTAATTCGTTCATGAGAGCCCAGATCCCTCATGACCCAATCACCTCTGAAAGGTTCCACCCCTCAATACTGCCATGTTGTGGATTAAGTTTTAACATGAGTTTTAGAGGGGACAGATACTCAAATCATAGCATGTAGATTTATAGTTAATTTTTATGTTTTGTCTTTTAAATCCTATAAAAAAATTAAGGTGGAGTTACTCACCAGAATTAAAATAATATGTTTTTATATTTGCCCATATATTTACTTTTACCAGATAACTTTATATTTTCCTATGATTAAAGTTACTATCTAGCATCCTTTAATTTCAACTTGAAGGACTGCCATTAGCATTTCTTCCAGGTGAGGTCTAGTGGTAATGAACTCTCTCAGCTTTTGTTTATCTGTGAATGTTTTAATTTTCCCTTTTACAGGTGCATGCCATCACGCCTGGCTAATTTTTGTACTTTTAGTAGAGATGGGGTTTTGCCGTGTTGGCCAGGCTGGTCTGGAACTCCTGATCTCAGGTGATCCTCCTGCCTCGGCCTCCCAAAGTGCTGGGATTACAGTGTAAGCCACTGCGCACCTTGTATCTTTCTTTATCTCTTGGAGGATCTGAGATACTATTTTAAAGTCCTTTGGAAGTATAGTTTGTAATCTAATTTTTAGTAAGAGGGTTATTTTGTTTTCTCTTTGTGTGCATTCTTCTCTACCTGCGCGCTTTTGTGGTTGTTTCTGCTTTGTCCCTTATGGCTGCTTCTTTAGAAGGAAATCTTATATTGGAAACTCTGGGTTCTTATTCTTCAGGGATATTGGGAAAAATCTCAAGAACCAATCCCTGAACCAGTGGGTGGCTTGACCAGGTCATTTTTGTTTTATTGCCTGTAATCTGTCCATTTGTGTTCCTTCAGCCTTAGGCTATGGTCACAACTTTTATTGCCTTCTTTCACTAGTAGGAGAGTGCTGCTCCAAACCCTTACTTCACAAAATGATCCTGACTTTTGTTCCCACTTCCTGTGCTATGAGTTGATTTCAATCCCTATTATTGGGGTTGAGTTTTAACTGTCTCAACCAGTAAGATTTAAAAATAGACAACTTGCTTGTTTCTGTTTGCTTCTTTTACCTCTGTGGGTAAAGGAAGTTAAGGAGCTGCTGTGGTTTATGCAAAAGTATATTGTGTCCTAACTGAGTAACCTTAAGTCCCTGTTTCCTTATTTTTAAGTAAGGATAATAGCTTGTATAATGGTTGTGAAATCAAAATGTCATATATGTGAAAGGGCTTTATGAACTGGGAAATATGGCCTAAATATTAGTTTATTTTTGTTGTATAATCATAGTGATTGTGTTATTACTCTATTTAAGTCTGCTTTTGATTTTCAGATTGTTCCATTGACCTGTCATGTATGGCAACAGATATTATATCAAGGCAATAGTAGAACACAAATTTCTGATACTAATGTGGTCTGTTTGGAAACAACAGCTCAGCAGGGTTCTGGGGATGATCAGGTATGTCTTCTGTAACTGGCTAACTTTTAATTTTTTTGATAAACAGCACAAGAAATTCTGATTTAGCTATGAAGAATGGAAAGAAATAAATTAATATTCATGAATATTCTGTTTTGTTTTCTTTTCTGTCTTTTTTTTTTTTTTAAGACAGGGTCTCACTCTGTCACCCAGGCTGGAATGCAGTGGCATGATCATAACTTACTGCACCCTCCAACTTCTGGGATCAAGTGATCCTCCTGCCTCAGCCTCTTTAGTTACAGACATATACCATCAAACTCACCTAATTATTTTTTTTTACATTTTTTATAGATGGAGTCTCACTTTGTTGCCTAGGCTGGTCTTGAGCTCTTGGCCTCAAATGATCCTTCACCTTGGCCTCCCAAAGTGCTAGGATTACAGAAGTGAGCTACCACTCTCGGCCAAATATTCTATTTTTCTAATAGATTGTTGTAAACTTTATGTATATGTAGAAGAGCAGTTCACTTTTTTTGAAGGCAGATCTCAGGACTTTTATTTTTATTTTAAAATTTTTTTATAGAGATGGGGGCTCTCTATGTTTACTGGGCTGGTCTCGCATTCCTGGCCTCAAGTGATCCTCTCACCTTGGCCTCCTAAAGCTATTGAGATTACAGGCATGAGCCACTGTGCGTGGCCTCAGGACTCTTTATATTCTTCACAAGTATTCTTAAGAGCTTTTGTTTATGTGGATTATCTATATAGATATTTAGCATACAAGAAATTAAAACATTTAAAAATATTTATTTTAAAATTTATTTTGAAAGAACAAACCTATTACATATTACCAAAAGTAGTATATTTTAAAGTAAAAAATGACTATTTTCCAAAACAAAAAAATTAGTTGGAAGAATAGCATTGTTTAAATTCTGGCTTACTAGAACTCAGTTGGTGTGTTACTCAGGGTTCTCCAGAGAAACAGAACCAATAGGATGGAGATAGATACATCTGTCTATCTATTTACATCTGTCTATATATATATCTTTATTGATATTTATTATAAGGAATTGGCTTGTATGATCATGAAGACTGAGAGGTCCCAAGATCTGCAAGCTGGAGCCCCAGGAGGGCTGGTGGTATAGTTCCAATTCAAGTCTAAAGGCTTGAGAACGAGGAAAGCCAGTGGTGTAAGTTTTGATCTGAATCTGAAGGTAGAATACCCTCCAGCTGGAAGACCATCAGGCAGAGAGAGCACATTCTCTCTTGCTCAGCCTTTTGTTCTATTTAGGCCTTCAAGGTACTGAATCAGGCCTTCCCACATTGGAGAGGGTAACCTGCTTTACTTAGTTTCCAGGTTCATATGTTAATCTCAGGCCGGGCACGGTGGCTCAAGCCTGTAATCCCAGCCCTTTGGGAGGCCACGACAGGCGGATCACGAGGTCAGGAGATCGAGACCATCCTGGCTAACACGGTGAAACCCCGTCTTTACTAAAAAATACAAAAAAACTAGCTGGGCGAGGTGGCGGGCGCCTGTAGTCCCAGCTACACGGGAGGCTGAGGCAGGAGAATGGTGTAAACCCGGGAGGCGGAACTTGCAGTTAGCCAAGATCCGGGCACTACACTCCAGCCTGGGTGACAGAGTGAGACTCCATCTCAAAAAAACAAACAAAAAAAACAGATGTTAATCTCATTCATACACACTTCACAGGCCAGGAACAGTAGCTAATGCCTGTAATCCCAGCACTTTGGGAGGCTGAGGTGGGTGGATCACCTGAGGTCGGGAGTTCAAGACCAGCCTGGCCAACATAGTGAAATCCTGTCTTTACTAAAAATACAAAAATTAGCCAGGCGTGGTCGTACACACCTGTAATCTCAGCTACTTGGGAGGCTGAGGCAAGAGAATCGCTTGAACCCAGGAGGTGGAGGTTGCAGTGAGCTGAGATTGTGCCACTGCACTCCAGCCTGGGTGACAGAGCGAGACTCAGTCTCAAAAAAAAAAAAAACCATAAAAAACCAGACACACTCCTCACAGACATATCCAGAATTATGTTTAACCATGTATTTGGACATTCCATGATCCAGTCAATTTGATACATAAATTACCTATCATAGCTGGATTCTCAGTCTGCTCTGCATTTCGTTTGTTGGGATGTATTGTTTTGGTTGAAGTATATGAAGACAGTCTGGCCTTACATAGATGAAAAAGGAGTTAGGGAAAGGAGGCTGCCATTCAGTCCCTGAAAGGGTATCAGTGACCCTCAGGGATTTTTGGACCACACTTTGAGAAGCACTTTTCTAGAACATAGTTATAAACTTTGAAGAAATGGAACAGTCATGAGCAGATAGGAAAAAAGCTCATATAGAGTTATTGGAGGAAAAATGTAGTGTTACTAATAATGGTTAAATATCTAAGGTTGATTAATAACTTGAGTATCAGATTTCTTCTGTTACTTTCAATTTTCTTTAAATTGCAGTGATTATATGTTAGATGCAAGATATAGAGGAAGGGAGATACACTATCACTGAGGGAAAGTAGTTAAGATAATCCCTGAGCATAAAAAGCATAGTACCTGGGGCCATTAAATGGAAGAGGGTTGTTTTGGGTTGAATTGTGCCCTCCCAAATTATATGTTGAAGTCCTAATCCCTACCTCAGAATGTGACCTTATTGGTGATTGCAGGTGTAATTATTTAAGATCACACTGGAGTAGGGTTTGCTGTTAATCCAATCTGCCTGGTGTCCTTATGAAAGAGGAAAGCACCATGTGAGGAGAAAAACATACAAAGATAAGATGGCCATGTGAAGATGGAGGCAGAAATTGGAATTTTGCTGCCACATCCAGGGAATGCCTGGGGCTTCCAGAAGGTAGAAGTAGCAAGGAAGGACCTTCCCCTAGGGGCTTCAGAGGGAGCATGACCCTGCCAACACCTTGATTTCAGACTTCTGGCCTCCAGAACTGCGAGATAATAAATTTCTCTTGTAGTTTTTTTTTTTTTTTTTTTTTTTGAGACGGAGTCTCGCTTTGTCGCCCAGGCTGGAGTGCAGTGGCCGGATCTCAGCTCACTGCAAGCTCCGCCTCCCGGGTTTACACCATTCTCCTGCCTCAGCCTCCCGAGTAGCTGGGACTACAGGCGCCCACCACCTCGCCCGGCTAGTTTTTTGTATTTTTAGTAGAGACGGGGTTTCACCATATTAGCCAGGATGGTCTCGATCTCCTGACCTTGTGATCCGCCCGTCTCGGCCTCCCAAAGTGCTGGGATTACAGGCTTGAGCCACCGCGCCCGGCCAAATTTCTCTTGTTTTAAGCCACCTAGTTTGTGTCACTTTGTTATAGCAGCCCTAGGAAACATAACGGGATGTATTTCTAAATAATATTCTCTGAGGGCATATTTTTGGTGGAGCACAGTCCAAAAATTGATGTCTTCCTTTTTTTCCTGTTTCATAAAATACGAACCATGATGGACCCTACAGCATTTCATTTCATCCTCTATGCCTGGGTTCCTCAGAATAGCTGGAACATTATGCCGCTTTCTAGTTCACTTCCTTCTTTTCTCCTTCTTGTACTATTGTTGTTCATCTTGGTTACTGTCATCTGAGTTACGTTTATTTATTCATAGAAAACTGGCTCTTGCTACATTGTCTTCGTCTCTTTTATTGGTTTCTTTCACTTCAACATACATTTCCCATTCAGTGCCTGAAGTTCTCAGATACTTCATCTAACCTCCAGCAATCTTTACTTCCATATCTCCTTCCAGTCTTCTGCTACCTGTACGTAGTTACTCATTCCATGATCACAGTCTAGACCTTGTCATCACCAGCTACCTTACTACAAATGTCTTGTCCTCTGTTCCCTTCCAGCTACTGCTTCGGTCAATATTTTGCTCCCTGTTACAGTGAAATTTTTAAGGATTGTCTATACATTAAATATCCTATCCTAATTTTTAAAAAGTCAGGTTTATTGGGGGTATAAGTTAAATATATCAAAATTTACTGTTTTAGGTGTACAGTTTGTCAAGTGAGCTTTGACATACGCATACTATCATGCAGCCACCACCACATTTGAGATAGACAACATTGCCTTCACAAAAAGGAACTTCACAAAAAGTTCCTGTGTGTCCCTTTGTAGTCAGTCACTTCCCCAATTCCTAGTCGCTGCAACTACTTATCCAATTTATTTCTCTTTAGTTTTACCTTTTCAGAATAATATAGTGTATAGACTTTTGAATCTGACTTCTTTCACTTGGCTTAGCTTTTGAGATTTATCCATGTTGTTGCATGTATCAATAATTTGTCCACTTTAATTTTTATTACTGAGTAGTATTCTGTTTGTGTATAGGTTTTTCGGTGGACATATTGCCTTATTTCTCTTGGCAAATACCTAGGAATGGCCAGACGCGGTGGCTTGCGCCTGTAATCCCAGCACTTTGGGAGGCTGAAGTGGGTGGATCACTTGAGGTCAGGAATTTGAGACCAGCCTGGCCAATATGATGTAGTAGAAACTCCGTCTCTACTAAAAATATAAAAGTTAGCCAGGTGTGGTAGCACATGTCTGTAATCCCAGCTACTCGGGAGGCTGAGGCAGGAGAATCACTTGAACCCGGGAGGCAGAGGTTGCAGTGAGTCAAGATGGTGCCAGTGCACTCCGTTCTGGGTGACAGAATGAGACTGTATCTCAAAAACAAAAAACAAAAACAACCCCTAGGAATGGGTTTGTTGAGTGATAAGGCAATTGTATGTTTAACTCTATAAGAAAGTACCAAACTGTTTTTCCAAAGTGGCTGTACCATTTTGTATCCCAGTAGTATATGAGAGTTCTGGTTGCCCTGCATTCTTGGCAGCTGTTGGTATCATCAGTTTTTTCTTCTTTCTTTTTTTAATTTTAGACACTCTAGAAGGTGTATTATGGTGTTTCACTGTGATTTTAACATGCATTTCTCTAATGACTAATGATATTTATCATCTTTTTGTGTGCTTATTTGCACCCTCATGTTTCTTCTTCAGTGAGAGATCTGTTAAAATCTCTTCCTGATTTTTTTTTTTTTTTTGAGACGGAGTCTCGCTCTATCGCCCAGGCTGGAGTGCAGTGGCCGGATCTCGGCTCACTGCAAGCTCCGCCTCCCGGGTTTACGCCATTCTCCTGCCTCAGCCTCCCGAGTAGCCGGGACTACAGGCGCCCGCCACCTCGCCCGGCTGGTTTTTTGTATTTTTTAGTAGAGACGGGGTTTCACTGTGTTAGCCAGGATGGTCTCGATTTCCTGACCTCGTGATCCGCCATTGACCTCGTGATCCGCCAGTCTCGGCCTCCCAAAGTGCTGGGATTACAGGCTTCAGCCTCCGCGCCCGGCCTCTTCCTGATTTTTTATGGCTGGTTTGTTTCATTTTTTGAGCTTTGGGGGTTCTTTATAGCTCCAGATGCAACTCCTTTATCAGTTATTTCTTTTGCAAAGACAGTCTGTGGCATGTTTTTGTATTCTTCTGTCTTTGAAAGACAGAAGTTTTAATTTTGATGAAACTTGTTTATTGAATTTTTTTTCCTTTTGTAGTTTGTACGTCTTGTGTACTATCTGAGAAATCTTGACCTAATCCTATGTCAGTGAGACTTTTCTTCTATGTTTTCTTCTAGACCAGGGTTTCTCAGCCTTGGCACTATTGACATTTTGGGTTGCATAATTCTTCATTGTAGGGGGCTGTCCTGTGTATCCTAAGATGTTTAACAGCATTCCTGGCCTCTTCCCACTAGATACCAGTAATAGTCCCCCAAGTTGTAACCATCCAGAATGTTTTCTGACATTGCCAAATGTTCCATAGTTGAAGGGAGACGTGTGTCAAAATCTCTCCCAACTGAGAACTGCTTTTTCAGAAGTTTTGTAGTTTTAGGTTTTACATTTATGTCTAAGATCCATTTTGAGTTGGTTTTTGTATATGGTGTGAAGGAAGCATTCAAGCTGTATTTTCTTACATACAAATATGTAATTGTTATTCCAGCACCATTTGCTATATTTTTTCCAGTGGATTTCTTGATATCTTTGTAAATAAATTAATTGACCTTATATATGTGGGTCTATTTCTGCACACTATTCCATTGATTTACATATGTATCCTCATGCCAATATTACACTCTTAGTAACTATACTGTCTTAAAATCATACTGTCTAAAAACTATACTGTCTAAAAACTTGTGTGAGTTTTCTCACTTTGTTCCTCTTTTTAAGAATTGATTATTTTAGATCTTGGAATTTCTATATAAATTTTAGAATTAGCTTACCCAATTTATATTTTAAAGCCTGCTGGAATTTTTTATTAAGATTTCCTTGAGTCTATAAATCAATTTAAAGATAATTTTGACATCTTAATAATATTGAATTTTCTAATCCATAAACATGACAGTTCTTTTAGTTTATTATTTCTCTTTAATGTCTTCATCAATGTTTTGCTGTCTTCAGTGTGCCAATCTTACACGTTTTGTTAGACTTACTGGTAGTTTTAGAAATTTCTATTTCCTATTATTCATTATGAGTGTATAGAAGTATAATTGACTTTTTGTATTGACCTTGTGTCCTATGACCTTGCTAATCTCACTTACTAGTTTTAGTAGCTTTTTAAAAAATATATATTCTTTAGGAGTTTCTATGCAGAGTTGTATCAACTGTGTTTTGTTTTTTCCTTTTAAATAGATTTGTCATTTCTTTTTTCCTTTTTTTTTTTTTTTTTTTTTGCTTTATTACACTGGCTAGGATCTGCCTGTTCTTCTACTTGATCTACTTTGTGTTCTGACCCCAACCATTTGAAAGCAAGTAGTATCACCAGCAATATTTATGTAGCTGAATACAGTGAATACTTTTCTGTCCTCATCTTAGGTATAATAAATAGCATTTGACACTATTATTAATCATTACATAACTTCTTTAAGTTATTTCCTTTCTTGGGTTCTCCTGGTTTTCTTTCTACTCATCTGGCTGTTCTCTCTCAGTATCCTTTGCTGCTTTATCTTCCTTTGTTAAACCTTAGAATCAGAATTTGTAAGCTGTGGACTCAAATGTGGTTTGCAGAAACCAATTTTTTTGTTTTTTTTTGGCACAATGTTTTAACACTTTTGAAATAGAATACTTTAAAGTGAACAAGCAGTGCATAGTTAGCCACAAATCCCATTACTCTCCAATTCCAGGATGGATTACTCCATTTGTCTTACCCCCATGCCCTTATACACATTGAGTTTTTAACCTCTGCTTGAAACGTTGGAATGTTCGTGGTCTCATCCAGATCCAGGACTTTAAATACATCTGTATACTGATAAATCCCAAAGATGTATCTCAAACTTTTACTTCTCCTGCAAAATTTGTTTGTATTTGTCAGAATGCTTATATGTTGTCCCTCCCCACATCTGTCAAAAATATTTAGAGATTTGTTGGCCTTTTTATATTGATTTAAAAGGTATAACACAAAGAATATTTGATGATTGAAATGTAGCAAGAAAATACATAATGCAGAAAGTAAAAAAAGGTTGAACAGATTATTTTAAAAATTCAGTTTATAATGGGAAATTATAAGAATATGTTTGCATAGGAGAGGAATGATTCAGTAATGAGAGAAAAATGGATGAAGGAAAGTGGGAGAATCACATAGGAAGGAAATCACTGAAAAAAATTGGAAGGAGATGGGAAGGCCTTTGAGAGGTAGAGCAACTTTTTTTTTTTTTTTTCAAGTCATAAGATAGAAATCTGGTAATGGGGGTTGTAGATCTGTGGTTGAAGACAAGGGAGTTCCTCTCTCGTGCTGTACACTTATTGAAGGTCATCAGTTGAAAATTAGGAACATTCGATAGTTCTGAGGAGAGAAGGTATGAAATCGCAACTCACCAGGAAAATGTAGTAGGATTTCCAGGCAATACTGAGTGCCCTTCAGGTTTAGTGACATCAGTTTAAAGACTGGCTTAGTCAGTGTGGGATGTGATTTCTCCAGCAATGTGCTGCTGATTGGATTCACGCAAGGGGACGGTTCCATCAGTGTTAACTTTTGCTAAGCAAATAGGATAATGGGAGAAAAAGGCAAGAAAGTGAAGGGTGTTTGCAAAGCAGTGATTATAAGGATGACTGAACTCTCAGAGGGGCAAAGATGGAAATACAGATAAGAAAGGAATAAAGACAAGTATAAATGTGATAAGATAGTTGTCTCCATAAAGTTAAAAAATTATTGCAGTAGAGGAACTAGAGAGTAAGTGATCTGTGGAGATCAGAGGATGGGCAGGAAAACTAATGGATACATCTGTCGCTATTAGGGAGGAGTAAACTATGGGATACAGGCTGAAACCATGGTTAGAGAGGCTAAGAAGATGAGTCAGGGGACCAGTGATTTTTGCTTTAGTGAGTCACAAAATGATTGGAATTCTCCTGCTTTAAAACCTTTTGTTGGCTCACTAACCTATCCCCTATAGAATGGAGTGCCCTCAAAATAAAAAATGTAAAATTTAATCATTCTCGTATTCCTTTTATTTTCAAGTATCAGAAAGGCGAAAAGCATGTTTCCAATAGCAATTTGATGTTATAGAGCTGATTAATTTATTCAGTGTAGAAGGGATTGAGGTATTTTGGAATGTCAGAAGTCTGCTATTCCATAAGTGTAGTGTTAATATTTTAGAATATTTCTCTCTAAATTTTTTTCTTTGCATGTATTTGTATAACTGATATTATGTAGTGGATAGTGGGTATCTTTTTTCTTAAACTTGCTATATGAACATTTTATTAATGAATTTTAAATATTGGAAATGCCTCTTCAAAGACAAAAGTCTTGTTAGAAAATGTTTGTGAAAATATTTGTAAATTGTAATGCATTTTCTTTTTATGGATTCTGGGCCACCTGGGAATTAAAAGATTCCAATATTCTCTTAGAAACCTTTGAGTTGATCAAGGAAGAAGAGTCCAGTAGTGGAATACTTACAAAATAATGAAAATACATTATATATCTAAAGTTGCTATCAATATAGTGCCACTTTCTCATGTTTTTATTTAAATAAATAAAGCAAATTGAATGAATTAATTATTTAACCAAAGATTTTAGATAAAGAATGAAAAACTTGTAATCCCAGCACTTTGAGAGGCCAAGACAGGGAAATTGCTAGAGTCTGGGAGTTCCAGACAAGCCTGGGCAACATAGTGAGACCCTTGTCTCTACAAAAAGTTTTAAAAAATTAACTGAGTGCCTGCCAGTAGTCCCAGCTACTCAGGAGACTGAGGATGACAGGATCACTTGAACTTGGAGGCAGAGGTTGCAGTGAGCTGAGATTGTGCCACTGTATTCTGGCCTGGTTGACAGAGCAAGACCCTGTCTCACACACACAAAAAAAGAAAAATTGCAAATGGAGGAAACATGGCAAATAGGAAAACAAGTTATAAAATATAATACAGTTGTTAAATTCAAGAAATAGAGAAAAAATACATATATTCCTAATAAATACAGTTAAGAAAAAAAAAATCTCAATGAAATAGACTTTCTACAAAACTATCAGTATTTTATAGAGGTAGACTAGGATTACTAAGGAGGAAATTGAGAAAATTATGATAGTACCAGCTATCAAAAAGGTTTTTGGAACTAATAGATTCACTGATAAATCTTTTAAATTTTTAAAGAAAATTGAAGTTGCTTGTATAAAATAAATACTGAACAATGTTATGAAACAAGAAAATGAGGGCATTCTAAAATACTGGTTAATCTTAGTTATGACCATATATGTGTGAAAATGTTAAAGAATATGCTAGCAAACATTTAAACGTCTGCTCTACCACTACTGTGTAAGAAATGTGAACATGTTTCAATATAAAGAAATTTATTGACTTGGGAGGCTGAGGTGGGAAGCTCAAGTGCTTGAGCCCAGAGTTTGAGTCCAGCCTGGGCAACATAGCAACAACCTGTCTAAAAAATAAAAATAAAAAAAATGTTGCCATCCTTTATCAGGTTTAATTGGGGAAAAAGATGCTATAATGTAGTTTGAGCTAATTTAGTGTTCATTTCTAATCAAATTATTTGAAAATGAAAATACTTTCATATCATGATAGAATATACTAACTGGTATTAAATCCAAAAGGAAAATACCTTTTAAACTTGTCACCATTAGTATTTAATTCGACTTTAATTCAGCATTGTTATTTAGTGTGATCTGTAGATTGGTGCCAGTCCATGATTTGCTTGTTACTGGTCTATCAAGAGATAAGTATAGAAATTGAGAGGAAGTGTTTAGAAACTTTTATAGTAGTTTGATAGAGTAATTTCATCTTTTTTTAGACCTAGAAATCAAACATTTGGGCTGGTGTTTTATATCTGGGGCTTATATTAAGACTTTTAAATTTCATTTTTCTAGTTATTTTTACTAGTTTTAAAAATTAGCTTATTTGTCATTAATTTTTGTTAACATTTTAGTAAAGTGTCAGTCTGTGATGAATTGGAAGTAGGAGAAACTGGTCCTTCCCCATAAGTAGTCTGAGAAGCAGTTCTGTGAATCTTGCCACTAATTTAAGAGTAAATAGTTGGAAGAGACAAATGTATCACATTCATGGGTGATATAATAATGTTGTATATTGAGAAGAGCCAGGGATCCTTTAGAAACTAGTAGAGCTATAAAAATTCAATCAAGTGAATTCCCAACTTAAAGCTGGAGTGAATACTTCAGCTTTAGGTTTGGAATATTTTTTTCAGTTTTATTATTATTTTATTATTATCGAGTTGTAAAATATTATGTAGAACCAAATCTATTGATTTAATGATGAAACCTAACAAAAAATATAGTGGAAATGCCAGTGATTCTTCCACACTTCAAGAGATGTGTAGTAGGACCCAGGAATTGGCCCAGCCCTCGCGTGCACCATGTTTGGCCCCTTCTAGCGTTGCCGCGGTGAAGCAAGTGGCTCAACAGCTCTGGCTGAAGGCCGAACTCAACCATGTAAATGTTTCCCAGGCAGCTGCAGACTTGAAACAATTCTGTCTGCAGATTGCTCAACATGACTCTCTGCTGACTGGAGTATCTTCAAGTACAAATTCCTTCAGACCCCAGAAAGTCTGTTGTTCCTTTTTGTAGTAAAATGAACCTTTCAAAGGTTTCCCAAGCCACTTCTCATGATACAGTGAATATTCAAAAGAGAGCTACATTTGAAGCCTGTACAAAAGCTTATCCCTGGAACACATGTGCCATAATATACAAACTTCTACTTTTGTCAGTCCTTAATATCTACCTTTCTGAATTTTCATGAATTTCTGTTTCACAAGGGTAATTGTTTTGTATACGCTGGCAGTGGCATACAATGAAACTTAGTATCCAAGATTTTTTTGTATTAAAGAAAGAGACGTGTAATAATGGGAAGAGGTCTAAAATGTGGTTAATATTGTGAGAAACAGAACAGCTTTACATTTTCTAAACTTTGATGAGAATGTCATTAAATAGGAAGCTATGTGATACATGAGTGGACATTTTAATCTAAATATTAATATGTATGGTAACTCAGTTAATGACTTAGCATGTTTTCCTTTAAAATTTTTGTAGAAAACAGAATCTTGGCATTGTCTTCCTCAAGAAATGGACCCTTCCCAAACCTTGGATACATCCCAGACCAGGTTTAATGTGAGAAGAGAAGATACTGAAGTGTCAGACTTCCCCTCTCTAGAGGAGGGTGTATTGACCCAATCAGAAAATCAAGTAAAGGAACCCAACAGAGATCTCTTCTGTTCTCCATTGCTAGGTAATGCCTCTTTATTTTAACTAGTAGTAATACCTCACATTTGTAAGTTTTGCGGGGACTGCAAGTGTTAACTTTACCCTTTTTGAGTGAAGGAGCTCTGTAGAGAGAGACCTACTCAAAGGGGTAAACTTATTTCTGTTTTTTTAGTTTGTTTGTTTTTGTTTTGTTTACTGGTTAGCTGATCTAGTTATATTAAGTGTACAGTTGCCTCTCATTTTGTCACATCCTGTTGCTCACAGAAGGCAGAAAGGTGATAACTGTCTACTGTGTGTACCTCCTCAGTCTTGAATTTGCAGAGTTTTTGGGATGAATAATATATTATACTTTGGTTCTCTCAGCAGTGGAGACTCTATGATCCCCCCCAAAAAAAACAAAAAACAAATGTTCATATTTACCTTTTTTGATTTTTAGAATTAATTAAGGCATGTGTTATTATCCTCAGCTTTCAAACCAAAAGTTGACATAAAGAGGAGTGGCTTGTCTGAGGTAGATCTTGCTGCTTTCCTCATAGAACTGATTTATTAGCTCTTTATAAAAGATAAACTTTAAGTACTTTTAAAACCATTAAGGGATTCAATCATGAAGATGGTTTTATAGTTTTGTAAAGAAGCATGAATAGGACTTAATTCAGCAAGTTATTTGCAAACATAAACTAATGCTATCCAAATCAAGATATTAGTGCCAACATATTCTATGATATGAATTATTAAAGTCAATTTTAGGTCCACATTTTAAGAAGGATGTTGACAAAATTAGAGTACCTTTGTGGGAGGAGATGACTATCTTTTGATAGACAAAAGAGAAGACTTTGCTATGGTCAAATATTTGAAGGGCTGTTATGCTAAAGAGGAAGCAACTTAGTTTTTATTCATTCATGTAACAAATATCTAAGTGCCTCCTGTATGTTTGATGCTAGGGATATAAAGATGAAAGCTACCTCCTCTTGTGGGAAGGCAATCCAGTAAACAGAAAATAACAGTACCATGGGATTTGTATTATAATGGTGTAGAGCAGGATCTGCAAACTATAGCTTATAGGCCAAGTCTTGATTTTGTACCTTCCATCTGCTAAGAATGATTTTTGCATTTTTAAAGGATTGTAAAAACAAACAACCATAGTATATGTGACAGATTATATATGACCAACAAAACCGAAAATATTTACCATCTGACCTTTCATAAAAAAATGTTTGCTAACTCCTAGTCTAGAGTTTAAAATGAATAAATAACTTAAAGGGAAACTGTTTTTCAAATTGATATAAAAAAGAACTTTCTAATAGTCAAAACGATTTAATAGTAGAAAAGGCTATATAACGACAACAAAAAGTGAGCTTCATGTCACTGCAAAATGTCTAGCAAAATTCTGTATTAGGATTTAGCACTGGGGAGGAGATTGTACTTTGTGACCTAAAATGTTTTCTAATGTAAAGTTTTGTAACTCTGGCTTCTCATTTACTATAGATGGGGCAGAACATTTTAAATTATTGGAGTAGGTTCCTGGATCTGATAGGCAGAGGAAATTTTATCATTGCTGTTTTGTTATGCATAAGTACTAACTGTGATAATTAGGCTTTCACCAATGGCAAATGTCGTTGATGATGGCTGGTGCCAGAATGGTTAGATACCTCAAAAAAAAGGGGATCCAAGCTAGTAACAGATGTCCATACTTGAGGAAACAAGAAGCGGTTGAAAGCTGAAAGAAAAAGGCATGGCAAGTAACATACACCACCTTCCCATCTCACATACACACACAAATAATGTTGTACACTTGAGAATCATTAACTCTTCAGCTTTGGCCTGCTCCTTTAGCAACTACTTTTTCCGATTTACCTGATTTAACTGTCCAACTCCACCCTGAAATATTCTTAAATATTTAAGAAGATGCTGAAATGCTGCTTATAACTTACTTGTTACTTACTATTCCTTACTCATACCTAAATAGCTATTTTAGGTACTGAGGATTTCTGTGGGTTCTGAAACCTGGTTAGGGATATCTCTAATTTTTTTTTAGAAAAGACTCTCAGGTTCTTTAAATACGCAGCCTACAGTTAACTGGAAATAGTAAATTTGCTTTACTTGCCCAAAGGTCCCCCTTATAGCATTAGCTCTAGTGTATTTGGGGACTTTGTTAAAAACTCTTCATGATTTTTAGAGGGGTGAAGGACTGTTATGGAGGTTTAAGACTGCTTCTCTGTGCCAAGGCCAAAGAGGAACTATACCAATTGTTCCTTGGTGGCAAAAGTTGTTATTATATATCAGTTTCTCACTTTAATTCATTCAGTAAGTAAATAACTCTCTTTTGAGTACCTATTAAGTGTGGCAGGTACTTTGCTAGGCACTGAGGTTATAGCTATGGATAAAGTAGACACAGTTGACAGTTTATATGGGAAGTGGATCGACGAAAGATTAAAACAAGAGGGTGATGAATTATATGGAAGGTGTGCAGGGTATATGAGCAGTGACAGTACGCGTTTTGACCAAGTGAAGGACAGATGACAACATGGTGAGCTCTGTGAACTCTAGGTTTTCGGTAATTTCAGAACAGGGGGAACAGTGGTGTGAGAGAGGAGTCCTCACTTTGTACACAGTGTTAAGGGCATTCTGAAATCAAGAGAGTATACTGATTAAAATAAGAATGATTTAAGTCAACATTCAGGAAATCACAATAATTTTTTTAAAAATTTTTTTCATTAAAGCAGCAGTTCAAACTTTTTGGGTAACAGGATTCTTTTATGCATTTAAAAATCACTGACAACTCCAAAGAGCTTTTGTTTATTTGGGTTATTGATATTTCCCATATTAGAAATTAAAACTGAAACATTTAAAATTTATTAATTCATTGAAAAAGTATATATTTTATAAAACATAACTTTTCTAATACAAAAATGTTTAGCAATATGGTCATGTTTTACTTAAACAATTCTATAATGTCTGACATAATAGAAGACAGCACAATTCTCATGTCTTGTTTCTGTATTCAGTCTGTTGCCGTATCATACATTCTGTAGCTTCTGGAAAATGTCACTGTATCTTTTTGAGAGAATGGGAGTGAATAAGGCAAATGATATCTTAATATTATTTTGAATAAAATTTCAACAGTAGGTACCTCCTAAGAGTGTCTTAGGGCCGAGGAGCTCCTGTGCTATACTTTGACATAACAGGTGTAGTCTGTATTATGTAAGATGGGAAAAAACACTAATAATAGTTAAGAACATTTGCTAAAAGTTGAAATGCTTGGGTTCAAATCTCACTGTGGCATTTCAGCTACTTGAATGCGGACAAGTTACTTAATACTTTGTAAGTTTTGTAATCATGTTTCCTCACCGATAAGATATGTATAATAATACCTATCTTTCAAGGTTGTCGTGAGGATTAAATGAAATATTGTGTGTTAAGCACCTCGACTTTGTCAGGCTCTCAATAAATGGTAGCTGCTACTGCTGTTGCTTTTATATTATTATTCTAATGCTTGTAGAATTCTCCATATGGCAGCATATGTAGGTGCTTTAAAGTATTACGTAAGTAAATAATCAATTTTCAGCATTACTCAGCATTTTTATATTTGAAACTTTGCAGTCATACAAGATAGCTTTGCTTCTCCTGATTTGCCTTTGCTGACCTGTTTGACACAAGACCAAGAATTTGCGTCTGATTCTTTATTTCATCAAAGTGAACTAAGTTTTGCACCTCTGAGGTAGGATGATTTATTTGCATGTAACCTTTCTCCTTTCTTGTTCTATGTTGTTACTAATATTAGTGACTTCAGGCTAAGGTGGTACTTTGAGGTGGGGCTTAGATACTCTTAGGACACACTCTGAAGGTAACAAAGTCCTGTACTAGGACTTGATGCATATTAATTTGGCAGAGTAACGTGTAGAGATGAACTAGACGACAGTAGTTTATTTAAAAATAATTCCTAATGTATTCAGGCATTTCAGGTATATTTTAATTTAGAAGACACACTGGATTTTCCTTCTCATAAACCTCCCCATCTGCTGCTCATCATCTCTCTCCTCCCTGTCACCCTTATTCTGCAAAAAGCATTTATTTCTAGGTCACTAACTTGTTTGGCACTCTCATTTTGTTCAGCTGTTATTGAATGAGACTAGTTAGCTCTCCTTACCTTATAGGAGATGTGAGTATGAAGTAAGAAGATTTTTATGAACAGACTTATCCAAATTAACAGATACTCCAAATTCATGTCCTTTAGAATAGTCATAATGGGAGAAAGTCTGGAATTTTCAAAACATATTTGGAATTATTCAAGAATATGTTTTCCTCTTCTAGAACTGAAAAGAAAACCCACCTTAAATTAAAAACTATAGATGTTTAGAAAGTAAAAAGTAACCTCTGTCCTTATATATTACCTTATATCACTTTTATGAAAAGTGATCTGTACACATTTTTAGATCATCAACTAATGATTAAGTTACTGTTGTGTTTTGGGAATAGATCACTTCTTGAGTGGTTTCTTTCTCTTTTTTTTTTTTTAAATCTATCTAGATGGAGTCTTGCTCTGTTGCCCAGGCTGGAGTGCAGTGGTGCCATCATGGCTCACTGTAACCTCTAACTTCTAGGCTCAAGCAATCCTCCTGCCTTAGCCTTCACAATAGCTAGTACTACAGGCATGTGCCACCATGCCCAGCGAATTTTTAATTTTTTTGTAGAGATAGGGTCTTGCCATATTGCCACGGCTTGTCTGGAACTCCTGGGCTTCAGGTGATCCAAAGTGCTAGGATCACAGGTGTGAGCCATTGTGCCTGGCCTTGCATAGTTTTCAAGAGCACAATAAATGACGACTAGTAAAAAAATTAATGAAGTTTAAATGAAAAATCATGGTGGGCATCATTATGAAAATCACATTCTGTGTCTATTGTTTTAGGAGAAGCCTGAGATAATATCAGGGTTGTAGGGTGGTAGTTCACCTTTTGGTTAAAAAGAATTTTTTTGTTCAGTCATTAACCATCTTAAAGGAGTCTGAAATTAGGAGAGCTTTGTTTTTCAATGCACTTTTCAAATAAACTTGATTTTAGTGACATATGTATTTTCGTGTTAGTACTTAAAAATTAAATGTTTTTAATGTGTTATTTATTTATTTTTAACTGTATATTTTCAGGGGAATTCCTGATAAGTCTGAAGATACTGAATGGTCTTCTCGACCATCGGAAGTTAGTGAAGCTTTATTCCAGGCTACTGCAGAAGTAGCTTCAGACTTAGCAAGCAGTTGCTTTAGTGTATCTCAGCACCCACTTATAGGGAGCACAACTGTTGGGTCTCAGTGCCCTTTTTTACCTTCTGAACAAGGGAATAATGAAGAGACTATTTCGTCTGTTGATGAACTGAAAATTCCCAAAGACTGTGATAGTTATGATGATCTTTGTTCATATATGTCATGGAAGACACGAAAAGATACACAGCAGCCTGAAACCAATTTAGCTGATAAAGATCAAGTTTCAGTTACAAGTTTATCTGACATAACCGATGAAAACATAGCTACTGAAAGAAGTGACCATTTTGATGCTGCTTATTCATATGGGCAGTATTGGAAACAGGAAGCTTCACCTAAGCAGACAGAAACATATTTAACCAGTAAGTACCCTGATTCTTTTTCAGATTCATCTGACACAATTGATAAAAATAAAATTTCCAAGGGAAGTTACAGTTTTAGTGTCCCCTTTTCCTATGTGCCATGGAACAAAGAGGGAACTTTGCACCACCCAGAAACATGTGTAATCAGTAAGGACTGTGTTTCCTTTCCATGTGAAGTTGCTGCTCATTATAATAATAAAATGTCATATTCTTTCTTGTGTTGTTTGTTGGAAAAAAGAGGAAAAGGGGTTCCCTTGACTTCTGATAGTCATTATTTTGAGAATGTTTATTTAAGGGCTCCAGCTGAGATTGAGGTGAAACAAAAGACGGATTCTTTGGAGGGTTATGAAGGAAATGAAGAAGGTTTACAGAAAGAATCATCTCAATGTTTTGAACTAACAGAGACTAGAAATAATTTATCTTCAGAAGTGCAACCCAGATCCTCAGGAATAAAGTGTATTAGGAATGTTATAGCTCCTGATAATTCTGTAAAAGTTTCAGAAACACATGTACTCTCCAGGGAACATGATACCTCTAAAATGGAGGCTTCTGGTGGTCCTCTTCAGACTGTTATATCCAACTTGGATGAGACATCAGAACAACTGTATTTTCAAGAGGAAAGAAACCAAAAGGGAACTTCTCTTTTTGGTGAGAAAAACATTGATGCTACTGAAAATATAGCCTTTGAGGCAGTTATTGCCTCTATTGAGCCTTCTAAGAAAGAGAGTACAGTAAATGACATCCAAGCTGACATCAATAAATATTTAACAGATGACAGCCAAGAGAGAGAACCAAAAAATCCAGATCTTTCTCCATTAAATTATAAAGATGAAAACTCTTTATTTGATAGGCTTAAACGTACATGCTATCAGTCTACTCCTGGGGTGTTTGAACCAGCAGCTTCAAAACCATTGTTGCATATAAAGGATGATAATGATAGCTTCCTATACTGGCATCCAAATTTAAAATCACCTCCTAATGCTGTTCAGAAAATGTTCATTAAGCCACTTTGTGTTATTCCAGAGCTTAAGTCATGTGCTTCTTTGAGTGAAAAATCTTACAACCAGACTGTTGGTCTTGGCAAAACACAGTCCACTTTATTTCAGTGTGATATAAGCAATGAACCATTTCTTCCCTTTGGGAAGATACAGTCTGTTCCTTCTCTTGACCTTGCAGAGAAGGTAGGATCTTCAGATGTTATTTATCATGTGAAAGTATTAACTTCAGATTCTTTGGTTTTACAAGATTTAAAGCAGCCAACCTTTGAAGAAGTTGCAGATTACTCAGACTTTAATTTGGGTAAGGATGTTAACTATAGTAATACCATTAAAGGTCCACCTGCAGCTATAGGAAGCAGCTTTTCAGCAAACTTGGTGGCATGTGATGCAAAGTCACAAGGTGCTTTTACCATTGACCAGTGATGCATCATTAATTGCAGTCGCCCAAGAGACATTGCTGAAAGCTGATATAGGCCAAGGTGAAATTCCTTGGCCTGTGGGAGCTGAGTCTAGTTTTACTATACATACAATTATGCAAAATGACTCCTATTTTGTAGAGGGCCTGCAGGGGAAGGCTGAGTCTGACATCATTACTCTGGATGGCCTAAATGAAAACGCTGTTGTGTGCAGTGAAAGAATTACTGAACTACAAAGAAAGGTGAGACACAATAAAATGATAGTTGTAAGAAACATGGCCTTTTTCAGTATTGTTTCAGGAAATGGTATTGTTTGTGTTTATTTTACTTTTTACTGTTTCCTGGGTACATGACCGATGTGATTTGACTGGTGAGTACGTTGAGCTAGCAGCTTTAGAGAATTTTCATGATGATCTAGAGATGCATGACAGTTCCCTGCACTGGCAGCCTACTTTACAACTACCATCTGAGAAGGAAAGCAATTTTGAAAAGCCTGTAAGTTTTTCTATTTGACATTTTTTCTGGGTGGGGAGAGGAATATTTTATTTGAAAAAATTTCAAATTTTATTTGAAAATATTTTATTTGAAAAATTATATCTTTCATTACCAGCTTGTAACTTGTACCTGTTCTTTATCTGATATCCAGGAATATGTTCCATTAGAGGTTGGTATAAAAGAAATGTTTATGTTTCGTAGACTGTAAGACTTAGTTCTGGGGTGTCTTGGAAAAGGCCATCCCCTGGGGCTCCAGGCCTTTCATATTGAGGCAACCTAACTCTTCCTAGTTGTGCCAGCAATAGTCTTTAGACAGTGTTAAGATTAGAGTTATTCATGGGAACATTCAGAAGCTTGTACTTTGAATGTTTCCCTCTGGTCTTCAATGTACAAGCCTTGAAACAGTCCCTGGAATATTTAAGTATTTCTTTTTAGAAGCTCCTGAAAGACTTGACTTCAGAGGTGTCTTGAAAGTTTTAAGACCCATGTTTGACCAGGAAGGATAATGAAGTGCTTAATGTCCAAACTGGCCAGTGCCTCTCCAAAGGGAAGTGTCTCCTTCCCAAATGAGCAACACACTAATGTATATACATGTCCCCTTCCCTCTCCCTATTTATGTCATTATTACCATTGTGTGTATACTAGAAACTGGCAACTCTAAGGTGTCATAAAAATTTTATGTCAGCCTTTTTTTTTTTTTTTTTTAAGTTCTGGGGCACGTGTGTAGAAAGTGCAGGTTTGTTACATAGGTGTACACGTGCCATGGTGGTTTGCTGTACCCATCAACCTGTCATCTACATTAGGTATTTCTCCTAATGCTATCCCTCCCCTAACCCCCTACCCGCAGACAGGCCCCAGTGTGTGATGTTCCCCTCCCTGTGTCATTCTTTTATAGAAGGCTTTTATTTGCTTGGATCTTTGGATCCCTTGGCATTAATGTTCCTCTGGTCCTGTTGAATGAATATCCTCTTTTGTTGTCTGGTACTGTTAAGTCCCAAGGTGGGCCCTACTTCCTTGTGATATATCCTCATATCCTGTTATTAAATACAGTTAGATAAAATACTGATGTACTTAATGTTATTTCTCTTTTCCTGTTTTCCTATGTATAAGATTGGTATATTTTTGTAAAGCTCTATTAGTTTGGGTTACACCCACATTTAGACCTTTAGGTTCAGATTGTTGGTAGAAAATGAACAAAGATACTATGATGAATTTTTATTTATAATTTATTACATTTATTAAAATTTTTTTAACACAGAATCACTAGGTTAGTTTTATTTTCTTCAGTATTCTAAACTAGGCATTCTTTAATTTTAATCTGATAACAGTGGGGATGAAAATGATAGTTAACACTTTGTGCTCAAGTACTGTGCTAAGAAGTTACATGTATGTATCAATTCATTTTTGTCCTCTGTCAATTCTGTCAAATAGAATTGTTAGAGATTATTATCATCCCTATTTTACTATTGAGACTTAGAGGATTTAAGAACTTGCTTATCATTATTCAGCAATTGGGGGAACCAGTGTTTGAAACTAACCATGTCTATGTACTTAACCACCATACCATAAACTGTCCCCCGTCCCCCCACCCCAGAATTTTAACTATTCTTGATGAAACTAAGGTTAAGATTTTGCGTTATTTTGGCAAGAGTAGAGGTTTTGAAGGAGATTGCCTAAAGTTGCATTCAATAACAATGAGAAACAAAGTAACAACTCTTAAAGTGTTCTAAATTTTTAATACTACTTTTGTGACTTATATCAACCTTTCATGTAGATAAAATGTATTTTAAAAATAAAGATATATAGGTTCAGTTAATGTGCAGAGACTAGCTTTGACCATTGCTCCAAATTTTAATCTGTCCTTAAATATAGCCTGAAGTATAATCTTTCAATCTAAGGAAGATGCTATTATTCCCTATATTGTCTTTCAGTTGTAGCTCTATCTGTCTTAGTCTTAGATCTAGGAGTTATTTAATGTCAGTATCAGAAAAGCAAGGAGCCGGATGTGGTAGTACTTTTTCTGTGTGGCTTAGCTTGCTTTCAGGGGCTTGCTTACTCCTTGGTTGCTTCCTTACACTCCTCATCTTTGTCACAGAAGAGTCATTCATACTTACTTGGTTCACTTTTATATCTACTCATCATAAATGATTATTTGGGTATCCACGTATGTATGATGCAGCTCGGAACTGTGAAAAGAACAGAGATTTGGAGTCAAAATCCAGTTCAGTTACTTTGTTAGCCTTGTGTCTTGAGCAAATGACTTTGGAGGATCACTTTCCTGATCTGCATAAGGAAATAGGAATAGTAATAATCAAACTCATGTATTGTACTATTAAATGGGGTAAGTTATATAGCATTTATATAGTTCCTGGTTGTTAGTTCTCTTCACTTAGCTGAAACGAGACTATTAGAGTCTCTGGTGGTTTCCTACTTTCTGTTGTTATTTTGTTTTTCTTTCTCCTTGTTCTTGGTAGCAGCACATAATTAATATGCTTTTTTTTTTTTTTTTTTTTTTTTTTGAGACAGAGTTTCGCTCTTGTCATCCAGGCTGGAGTGCAATGGCATGATCTCAGCTCACTGCACCCTCTGCCTCCTAGGTTTAAGCAGTTCTGCGGCAGCCTCCCAGGTAGCTGGGATTACAGGCGCCTGCCACCATGCCTGAATAATTTTTTGTATTTTTAGTAGAGATGGGGTTTCACCATGTTGGCCAGGCTAGTCTCAAACTCCTGATCTCAGGTGATCCACCTGTCTCGGCCTCCGAAAGTGCTGGGATTACAGGTGTGAGCCACCGCGCCAGGCCTAATATGCTATTTTAGTACCTCTTGTTTTGGCCATTTAACTCTAAAAATTATTTAAGATTTAAGCCTTAGATTTCTTTCCTCTTCTTACCCCCCTACCTTTGGAGACCTAGTTGCCTATCTCTGTGTGGATGATTATCACCTCTGTTTTTATACCCTGATATCTGTCTAATTTATTTTGCATGTTTTCTTGTGAACGTTGTCATCACCCCAAATTCAACTTGCCCTATAGCAAAATAACTCATATTTTTCCTAAAATTAGACTCACTTGTAGAGTTTCTGAGTTTTTATGAAAGGTATTAGTATTTTTCTGGTTTCTTGGTCATCTTTCATTCTTTCTTCATTGTTGATTAAACATTGGGAAGATAAACTAATCTTGATTTCTTTTTCTTCTGGTTCTTTCCATTTTCAATTAGCAATGAAGATCTGCTGGTTTCTTAAATAAATACTTCTCATATTTTTCATTTTACATTTTCTTTTGTATTACCTACTTTTTTTTTTTTTTTGAGACGGAGTCTCCTGCTGTTGCCCAGACTGGAGTGGAGTGGCGTGATCTCGGCTCACTGCAAGCTCCACCTCCCGGGTTCACGCCATTCTCCTGCCTCAGCCTCCTGCGTAGCTTGAACTACAGGTGCCCGCCACCACGCCCAGCTAATTTTTTGGATTTTTAGTAGAGACGGGGTTTCACTGTGTTAACCAGGATAGTCTCGATCTCCTGACCTCGTGATCTGCCCGCCTCCACTTCCCAAAGTGCTGGGATTACAGGTGTGAGCCATCGTAACTGGCCGGTATTACCTACTTTAATAGTTCTGTATTTTGAAACTTTAACATAGTGAAATTTTTTTGACGTCAAGCTTGCAATCAAAATTTTTCTTTATTTCTGTGTTTGAAAGCTGTAGAAGAAAAACTGCTATAAACTATAAACACACACTCTCTCACAAGTGTCTATATATTATGTATGGTCATGCCACACTGTGATAGTTAATTACAGACTGCATATATGATGGTAGTCCCATAAGATTAAAATACTGTATTTTTACTGTACCTTTCCTATGTTTAGATATGTTTAGATACACAAATACCATTGTTTTACAGTTGCCTACAGTATTTAGAACAGTAACATGCTGATAGGTTTGTAGCCTGGAAGCAGTAGGCTAGACCACTAGCCTAGGTGCGTAGTAGTCTACACAGTAGTAGGTTTCTGTATGTCACTCTGTGATGTTTGCACAACAAAAAAATTGCCTAACAACACATTTCTCAGAACATATCCACATCATTAAGTGATACATGACTGCATATTATATATATGCATATATCTTTATGTATATTTATGTGTATTTATATATGTGTGTATATATATATAGGCTGTACTTCAAAAAAGTTTCCTGTAGGAGTGAGGTAATTGAAAACTGGGAACTTTGTGCTATGTGGAGAACAGGGCTTCTTAGCAGCATTATCATTTTGAGTTGGATAATTCTTTGTTACGGTGGGAGGCGTGTTTCCTGCTTATTGTAGAATGTTTTGCAGCATCCATCCCTGGCCTCTATTCACTAGATACTAGTAACATCCTCTCCCATCACAAGTTATGACAGCAAAAAATGTTTCCAGGCATTGTCAAATGTCCCTTGATGGGTACAAAATCTTCACCAGTCGAAAAGCACTGGTCTAGAGAAACCTGTATGGGCAGTAGATGTAGATATAGAAATAGGTATGGAATATTCATTTCCACACTTCACACGGCTTCCTAAGAATGTTCATTACTACACCATGAAAAATTGATGAAAGAGGATAGAAAAATTCATGCTTGTATACATTTTTAGACTTCATCCTGAGAAGATATGACTGAAATAATCTTTTTAGGGAAATAAAGACAACCTAAAATTGATATATATTTTTATGTGAGGGTGCACTGTGAATTTGGTGAAAAGTTGTACATGTTTAGGTATTAATGTCACCAATATTGGTTTCTAATTTCTTTTCTAGCAAGGACTTGTGACCTGATAAAACGTTAGGAACTTCTTTTTGAGCAGTTAACCTTTACTTCACTACCAATTTATAGTCTCCATTACTCTTGTTTTAAGAAGTTTGAGGACTTATGGTTGTTGGCAACTGATCACAGTTATAGTTCTTTGATACTCTCATTTTCCTTCTAAACATTTGTGAGTTTCTAGAAAATATTCCTGTTTCTTTTTCCTTCTTACTCTTTCTTGCCCACAGTGCACCTCTCTACCTTAAAAAGAAATACCTGAGCTTGTCAAGAATAATCCCATGGTTCAAATTCTGCAATGATCATAAGGAGCAAACTTCTGAGTAACAACACTTCTAGGCATACTATCTATAATATTTTATGTAAACAGATTTCTAAGCCCTCAGGATGATTTATAGAGTCTTCTCAGAGTTGACCCAACAAGATATGACCTATATATGAATTCAGAAGGTTTGAGATTATGATCTTAAGTAACTAGTGTAACTTCTCAGTGTTCATCTTTATAAAAATGAGGGATTATTTTTAGCAGATGAAGTTTGAAATTAATATCTTATTTTCTTCATTTCTTCATAGGTGGGTCATTCTAATCTGGGCATTAATGAGTCTTTTTCATTTTTATTGCCTTCATTTGTTCCACATAAGCTAACAAGAGAGTCGGAATATCACTCTTCAGATCTCAGAATGTTGAGAATGTCTCCTGACACTGTGCCAAAGGCTCCTAAACATTTAAAAGCAGGTATGTAGAAAAAGGAGATGGTAAATGTCCTACTTATGGATACCTTGTGAAAAAAATATTTTATTAGGTCTAATTTTTTTATTTTTTAATATCTGTAATAATTATACTTCAGATTAGATGTGTTTAGAAATCCTGTCTTAGTCTCTTCAGACTGCTATTACAAAAATATCTTAATACTTTAAGTGTGGCTTATAAACAACAGAAATTTGTTTCTTGCAGTTCTAGAGGCTGGCAATTCCAAGATCAAGTGCTGGCAGATTCAGTGTCTTCTGAGGGACTGTTTGCCATAGATGACATGTTCCTCTGTGCCCTGCTGTGGTGGAAGGGGCAAGGGGTTTCTCTGGAATCATTTTTATAATGGGCACTAATCCCAAACATGAGGCCTGTGTCCTCATGATCTAATTACTTCCCAAAAGCCCTGCCTCCTAATTTCATCACCTTGGGGATTAGGATTTCAACCTGTACTTTTCAGGGGGGCCACAAACATTCAGACCATCACAAATCCGCTGATCTTTTATTAGAGGAGTCATTTGGTTTTTCATTGCATTCTACATGACAATATTTAGAACTGAATTATATGGAGGAGTCTGATGTTAGAATCTGTTTATTCCTGTGTGTGACTTGAAGGGAAAAAGGAATTGATTGAGCCCAAGATGACAAGAGTGGATGCAAATAAGTTTGTAGAGAGGAAATTGAGAGAAATCAGTTTTGAGGTAAAAGCAAGATTATCTGCTGAGGGAGGTGAGTAGTGGTGGAAGTAGGTTAGAGGCTTTGAGGAGAGTGGTTTGGTGAAGACTTATAGTTCGTGTTGAAGTGAATTTGAGATGGAGCTGACCAAGGGAAAGTAAAAGGATTGGAGGGCAATTCTGAGAAGTCAGCTCAAGTTAGTGATAATGATTTTATAATGTTGTCAGCCTGTACAGAATCTCTGATTTGTTTTTCCTGCTAACACTCAGGAATGGAGATGATGAATTACAGTATCAATCCTTGGTTCAGGAATACATTGAATGGGTATAGTAGAAGGACAGCAGGCAAAGAGAGAAGAGTTGATCACCTATTGGTTTCAGCTTACATAGGGAAAGAGAAGCCAGAAGAGTTGTTATTCTAGGAGAAAATAGAAGGACCAGAGATTTGTTTATGATGTTGATTAGATGAGGTGGGAATAAGTTATTGAGAGCACTAGAAGAATAGGCAATTTTTGGTTAGATTGAATAAGTAGATTTAAATGAGGAACAGTTTGAAGAGTGATGAAATCCATTAAATAGCCCTGGGATTGGATGGTAGAAATTGAATAATAATTACCGGAGTAAATAAAATTTTGGGTCAGGTACAGTGTCTCAAGCTTGTAATCTCAGTACTTTGGGAGACTGAGGTGGCAGGTTCACTTGGAAGATTTTGGAAAGGATTGGTATTAATTGTTTTTGAATAGAAATTACTGTGAAACTACCTGGGCTGTTCTTGTAGGAAGTTTTTAAATTACTAATTTCATCTCTTTCCTTGCCATAAGTCTATTTAGATTTTACATTTTTCATGAATCAGCTTTTGCAATTTGTGTCTTAAATAGAACTTGTCCATTTAGCTAGGCTGTCTGTTTACATATATCTGTTCATAGTATTCCCATGTAATCCCTTTCAAGTCAGTAAGGTTAGCTACAATGCCCTCTCTTTCATTCCTGATTTTAGTAACTTAAGTTTTCCCCTTCTTTTTTTCTCCCTTTGGTGAATCTAGTTAAATTTTGTCAATTTTGCTGATTTTTTCAAATAAGCTGGTTTATTTTTTCTAATCTTTATTTTTCTTTTCTGATGTTTGTTTCATTTTTTTTCATTCTAGTCATTATTTTTCCTTCATTCCATTTGCTTTGGGTTTAGTTTGCGCTTTTTTTCTGTTTTTTTAAGGTGTACAGTTAGGTTATTGATTTAAGCTCTTTCTTATTATTATTACAAGTATGTGTAAAAATTGATAAATTCCTAACCGCTGTGTTAGCTGCATGCCCGAAGTTTTGGCTTATTATATTTTTGTTTTAGTTCATCTAAACTTATTTTCTAGTTTACATTGTGATTTTTCTGCATTTACCCTTTGGTTATTTAGGAATGTGTTGTTCAGTTTCCTTCTGTTATTATGTTTGACCTGATTCCATTTTGGTTGGAAAACATACTTTGTATGATTTGTCTTTTTAAGTTTTATTGAGGCTTATTTTATGTTTTAACATGTTGTTTATTCTGTAGAATGTACAGTTTGTACTTGAGAAGAATGTGTATTCTGCTGTTGTTAGGTGGTGTGTTCTATAGATGTCTCTCAGCTCTATTGGGTTGGGTTTAGGTGTTCAAGTCTTCTGTTTCCTTGTTGGTCTTCTGACTGTTTTCTCCATTTTCAAAAGGAGGGTATTGAAGTCTTCAACTCTTATTGTTTGTCTTTCTCCCTTTTTTTCTCTCAGATTTGCTTCACATATTTTGACATTATGATGTTAGATCCATGTATTTTTATAATTGTTATATATTCCTGATGAATTGACCTTTTTTTTTTTTTGGAGACAGTCTTGTTCTGTTGCCCAGGCTGAAATGCAGTGCATGGCTTACTGCAACCTCTGCCTCCTGGGTTCCAGTGACTCTTGTGCCTCAGCCTCCTGAGTAGCTGGGACTGTAGGCGTGTGCCATCACGTCCAACTAATTAGAATTGACCTTTTAATTGTTATAAATTGTTCCTCCTTATTCCGAGTAACTTTTTTTTTGTTTTAAAGTCTGTTTGTCTTAGGTTAGAATAGACACTTCAGCTCTTATGGTTGCTGTTTGTATGGTTTATCTTTTAAAATCACTCTACTTTCAACCTATTTGTATTTTTTAAATAAAAAATGATGTATCTGCTGTAAAGAGCATATAGTTAAATCTTGGGTTTTTAATTATAAAATTCTATCTAATTATTTTTGCCTTGTGATATGATTATTTAATCTGTTTGCATTTAATGTCATTATTGATGTGATTGGATTCACATTTTCTGGCTTACATTTGGTTTTTCATGTGTCTTGTGTCTTTTTTCTTCTCTGTTCCTCTTTAATTATTGCATGAAGTGAATATTTTCTAGTATGACACTTTCAGTTTAATTTTTTAAATGATTTTCTAGGTGGTTTTTTTTTTAAGTTATATTCTTAGTGGTTACTCTGGGGCTTATAATATTTATCTTATCAGAATATACTTCTGATTTATACTAACTTAATTCTAGTGTGATACAGAAACTTTACTCCTATATAGCTCTATTCCCTCTTTTTTTTTTTTGGTGTCATTATTATACATACTACTCACACACATGTATAAATGCCTTTAAGTTTTTTTGTTTTTTGTTTTTTGTTTTGGTTTTTTTTTTAGTTGGGGACTTGCTCTGTTGCCCCGGTTGGATTGCAGTGGCATGATCATAGCTCACTCTAACCTGGGCTCAAGTGATCCTCCTGCCTCAGTCTCCTCTGTCGTGAGGACCATAGGTGTGTACCACTACCGTGAGCTAATTTTTCAAAAAAATTTTTTTGTAGAGATGGGATCTCACTACATTATTGGTCTCGAATTCCTGGGCTCAAGCAGTCCTCCCACCTTGGCCTCTCAAAGTGCTAGGATTATACATGTAAGCCACCATGCCCAGCTGCTTTATATATTTTCAAATTGCTTTTAAAATCAGTTAAGAGAATACAGGAAATGAAGCATATCTTTTTGTAGTTACTGATGTAATTATTTTTACTAGCACTATTTGTTTTGTTATGAAAATGTTACTACTATCTGGTGTTACTTGTTTTTCAGCCTTTGGAACTTTCTATATTCTTGTAAGGTGGATCTGCAAGTTCCCTGTTTTTGTGTATCTGGCATGTTTTTATTTCATCTTTTTGAGAGAGTTTTGCTGGGGTTGGAATTCTTGGTTGACAGTCTTTTTCTTTTCAGCACTTTGAATATGCCTCTTCACTATCTTCTGGCCTCCATAGTTTTGGATGAGAAGTCAGCTATTACCTTATTCATGTTCTCTCGTATGTAATTTGTTTTCTCTTGTCCCTTCCAAGATACATTCTTTGTCTTTCACTTCAGTATCTTGGTTATAATGTGTCTCCCTGTGGATCTCTGTGCTTATTCTACTTTGAGCTCACTGAACTTGTCAGATGTATAGTTAATATCTTTTATCTAATTTGGGAAGTTTTCAGCCATCATTTCTTTGAGGATTTTTTCTGCTTCATTCTCATTTTTCCCCAGTTATCATCTCTTGCATCGCAATCCACATATATCAGGACCCTTAATCTTGTCTCACTGGTCTCTAAGCCTTTGTTTGTTTTTTTTCATTCTTTTTTCTGTCTCTTCTTCAGTTTGCATAATCTCTATTCATTTATCTTGATGTTTGCTGATTTTTTTCTTCTGTCTGTCCATATCTACTGTTGAGCCTCTAGTGAATTTTTCACTTCAGTTACTGTACTTTTCAGCCTTAGAATTTCCATTTTGTTATTTTCTAGGTTCTGTCTTTTATTCTGTATTTGATGTGACTTTGCTGTCATACCTACCTTTAATTCTTTAAGCATACTTTTCTTCCCTTTGAACATGTTTATAATAGCTGCTTTTAATTGTTAGTGGCTAAGCCCAATGCGTGGGCCCTCTGAAAGGCAGATTTGCCTATTTTGTTCCCCCTGTGAAGAGGTCACACTTACTTTTGCACGTCTTACTTTTCTGTTGTTCTAAACTGGACATTTTGGATAATATCTTGTTGCAACTCTGGATATTGATCCCTTCTCTGGGCTGGTAATGTTTGATATTTTTGTTGTTTAGTTATTTAGTGTCTGGTTTGGATTAGTTCTTAATTGCTCACCACCAGGATCTTCATTGTTTTCGCCAGTGTCCTTAGGCTTGAGCTTTTTATGCTCTGTTTCAAATAAAGTCATTCTCCTTATGGAGATGTGTGGAGCTCTCTGTTCTTATGGCTTGCCTCTCCTGGGCAGAAGCTTTGCGGCACTGCTCTGTATCTGGGGGCAGGTTCATTAGTCTACTTCTCTTGGAATAACACACCCCTTCTCTATGATTGTGATACTGAAAGGGGTAGTAGTTAGTCCCTGTGCTTAGATTGCCTCTCCTGGAGTGGACCCTCACTCTACCTATGAGCTGGGGTAGGGGTGATTAGAGCTTAGTATTTTCAGCTTGAAATAAATCTTCCACTCTGTAAGTGGGGACTGGGTGCAGGTCGGTTGCTTCTTGTGTTCTTTTTCTCTTATTAGCAGACATCAGCAACCAGTGTTCTTTCTTTGCAGCCTTTCTCCCATGACATCCCTTCTGTTCTGCCTTACCTTATGATTTATATCTACTGATGTACCCAGGTGTACCATTTTAATTATTTGGTTAAAATGGTACATCTCATTTCTACCAGTAAGATCCTGAGCTCCTCAGTTATCTCTCAGAATAGTATTGTGGTGTATGGGCTGACATTAAGATTTAATATTATGCGCAGTCTTGACATCTGAAATTGCGAGGTCCTCAAAGGGCCTAACCACAAGTTTACCTGCCAGATATGCCCACCCCTCTGTGGGAGACGCTTCCTACACAGCCAGTTCTTCTATCAACGAGACCAACTGCCAACTGTATTCTAATTTATCCAAACTTGTTTCCAGTTTATCTTGTAATTTAAACTATTCAAATTATGTTAAGTGTAGCTACTCTACCTGATATGTAAATTATCTTAACTCATACTTTGGAGCCAATTTGAGATGAAGCTCGGCAGTCACTTTCTTCTTGTTATGAAATAGGACCCAGAGGTTTGCCAATAAAAAGTAAGAAATCAGGGCAACTAATATCAAGGGACCATTTCAATACAATATGAATCAAACATGGACATAAATATTTCTTTCATTTGCCTCCTCTTCACCCTATTGATGAGGGAGGGATTCCTGGTACTCAGCCTAATAGATTTCCATCCCATGCTAACCTGTGAAATTATTCAAACAAGCCAATCACATCCTCCTACAGAAATAAAAAAAATCACCCTCTCTTCTTGCTACTGTAAGGCTGCCTCCCATAGTTTCTGTTTACTCATTCTGTTCACATGTACAACCCCCATGTGGCACTGCATGACCTGGTATCTTCCCCAGCTGTGAGTATATGTGACTAATAAATACCGTCAGTCTCCTCTGTCCAGTGTTGTATTTAGCCAATCCAGAACCATCAAGCAGGAATCCCTCCTTCATCAATAGGGTGAAGAGGAGGCAAATGAAAGAAATATTTATGTCAATGTTTGATTCATATTGTATTGAAATGGTCCCTTAATATTAGTTGCCCTGGTTTCTTATTGGCAAACCTCTGGATCCTATTTCATAACAAGCAGAAAGTGACTGCCGAGCTTCATCTCAAATTGGCTCCAAAGTATGAGTTAAGATAATTTACATATCAGGTAAAGTAGCTACACTTAACATAATTTGAATAGTTTAAATTACAAGATAAATTGGAAACAAGTTTGGATCTGGATTGTTGAAAAAGAATTGGTGACACCATTAGAAAGTAGGGTAGTCAATTTAGTTTTGGACATACTGAGTTTGATTTGTCAGGAGATCATTTGGTTTGAAGTGTCTTCAAAGCCGATTGAACAAATGGGAAATAGGAAATACAAATTTGGAAGATCTTAAATAATTCATGATTAAAATTATGCCATAAGAGTAGTTAAGCTTTCTGAAGGAGCATTGGTAGAGAGAAAAGCAAAATGTCAAGGATTAGTACCTCATGGAATACAATAGCAGAAAGAGGCCAATAGAAAATACCAAAAAGGGCAGATACTTTGTTTAAATTCTTACTCTGATTTAGTTCTTACCTCTTCAGTTTCCATTTCCATTTCTTAGTGCCTTTACCATGTCACACTGGAGTTCATTGCACGTACATTTAGGATTGCTATGTCTTCTTGGTGGATTGATCCTTTATCATTATGTAAGATTCCTCTTTGTCCCTAGTAATTTTCTTTGTTCTGAAGATTATCTTATATAGCCACTCCTACATAATAGTTCTTTTCTTTCTTCTTCTTCCTCTTCTTCTTCTCCCCCTCCTCCTCCTTTTCTTCTTCTTTCTTCTTCCTCCTCCTCCTCTTTCTTCCTCTTCTTCCTCCTCCTCCTCCTCCTCCTTCTTCTCCTTCTCCTTCTCCTTCTCCTTCTCCTCCTCCTTCTTCTTTTTTTTTTTTTTTTTAAAGAGATAAGGTCTCACTCTGTTGCCCAGGCCGGAGTGCAGTGATATGATCATAGCTCACAGCAGCCTTGAATTCCTGGGCTCAGGCAGTCCTTCTGTCTCACCCTCTGAGTAGCTAGGACTATAGATGCACCCTACCATGCCCAGCTAATCTTTTTTTTTTTTTTTTTTTTTTTTTTTTTGTAGAGACAAGGTCTTGCTATGTTGCCCAGGCTGGTTTTCAGCTCCTGGCCTTTCAAAGCCTGATCCTCCCATCTTGACTTTCCAAAGTGCTGGGATTACAGGCATAAGCCACTATACCCAGCCTTTTAATCTGTCTTTTAGTTTCAGTCTTCCTATGTCATTGTGTTTGAAGTGAATTTTTTTGTAGACATCATGTAATTGGGTCATTTAAAAAAAAATCCACTCTGCTAATATCTGTATTTTAGTTTGTTTGTTTATTTATTTTGGGATGGAGTCTTGCTCTGTCACCAGGCTGGAGTATAGTGGTGTGACCTCGGCTCACTGCAACCTCTGCCTCCCAGTTTCAAGCGTGCCTCCCTGCCTCAGCCTCCCAAGTAGCTGGGACTACAGACGCACACCACCATGCCTGGCTAATTTTTGTATTTTTAGTGGGGACAGGCTTTCACCATGTTGGCCAAGATGGTCTCGATCTCTTGACCTTGTGATCCACCCGCCTTGGTCTCCCAAAGTGCTGAGATTATAGACGTAGTTTGTTTATTTAGATAGTTTATACCTGAAGTTAATATTGATCTATTATGCCTTAAGTTTGCAATTTTATTATTTATTTTCACTTTATTCCTGTTTCTCTTGTCTTGCCTTACTATGAGTTTCATGAACATATTTTAGAATTTTACTTTATTTATTTTTATTGTTTATTTATTTATTAATTTATGAGATGGAGTCTCGCTCTGTCACCCAGGCTGGAGTGCAGTGGCACGATCTTGGCTCACTGCAAGCTCCATCTCCCGGGTTCACGCCATTCTTCTACCTCAGCCTCCCAATTAGCTTGGATTACAGGTGTGTGCCATCAGGCCCGGCTAATTGTTTTGTATTTTTGGTAGAGATGGGGTTTCACCATGTTGGCCAGCTGGTTTCAAACTCTTGACCTCTAGTGATCCGCCTGCATCAGCCTCCCAAAGTGCTAGGATTATAGGCGTGAGCCACCGAGCCCGGCCCTTGGTGTGGATTTCTTTGGGTTTCCTGTTTGGAGCTGACTTACCTTCTTTAATCTATAAGTTTATGTCTCCTCAAATTTGGAATGTTTTCAGACTTTATTTCTTTGAACTTAACTCATCTTGTTTGCATCATTTGATTGTCTTCTCCCTCTCTATCGCGTTCACACTCTCTCCCTCTCTGTCTCTGTCTCTCTCTCTCTCTCTCTCGGCTCACTGCAACCTCTGCCTCCTGGGTTCAAGCGATTCTTGTGTCTCAGCCTCCCGCGTAGCTGGAATCTTAGGTGTGTACCACCACGCCCAGCTAATTCTTTGTATTTTTAGTAGAGACGGGGTTTCACCATGTTGGCCAGGCTGGTCTTGAACTCCTGACCTTAAGTGATCCACCCGCCTCAGCCTCCCAAAGAGCTGGGATTACAGGTGTGAGCAACCACAGCCAGCCTTGATTGTCTTTTCTCAATCAATTTGTGATTTTCCTGGTTCTTAGTGGTAAAAACAAGTTTTGATTATATCCTGGACATTTTGGATATTATGTTAGGAGACTTTGATTCCTATTTATAATCTTCTGTTTAGCAGGCAGTTGCTCTATTTAGGTTTTCCATGTAGGTTCTGGCCTATTTATGTGGCTGTGATCCCAAAGATAATTTAGTTTTCAGAGTAGTTGCATTCTGGTCTATTTCAGTGGTACCATTGAGGCTCCCACTCAGTCCCTGTTGGTGATGCTTATGTGGGTGGAATGGTCTTCCTCAAGGCCTGCTGCTGCTGTGTGGGAAGGGGGAGATGCTAACCCGCAGAGTAGAGAACATTTCCCTGGGCCTGCCCCTGGACCACCTGGTGTCAGTGGGTCACCCACTTGATTCTTGTTGATGGCATTCATGGAGTTAGAAAATGCTTTTCTAGGCCTCCTGATGCATCTAGGTAGGATGCTGGGCCCTGGGATGGAGAACATTTCCTTGAACCTACTCTCTGGGTTTCTCAGTGCTAGTGGACTTCCCATTCAATTTTTGCCAGTGCCACTGGGGAAGGAAAGTGGCTACCTGGGCTGCCTTTTACCACAGGAGAATTAGGAGATGGTGGACCTAGGTCTCCTTTTGTTGCTGGCTAGAGGACAGGGAGATGCCAAATCTGTTGGGACTCTCCGCCTGGTTTCTGCTGACACTACAGTTCAGGTGGTGCAAGCTTACCTGTTGCTGCTGGGTCGGAGTAGGGTGTGGGGAAATGGGACTGTCTGCTAAGTCTGCTGGGCTGCCCATTTCTTGGTCCTTGGGCTATAGACAGCAGGCTTTTCTTGGACTTCTTTCCGCCCTCCTTCCTTCCCTTTCTCCTTCCCACTATTCCTATTCCTATTTCTATTTCTGGCCTTAGTTCCACAGTGTAGGCCTCTCCAGAGTCCAGCCTCAGATATGACAGTTAAAAAGAAAACTGAGAAAGTAATTGCCATGTTGTTCTCCAGTCTGGAGGTCCTTAGCCAGTCTGCCTTTCACTTTCTGCCTTTCAGTCTTTATCTGATTGGCTTTTGGTTTCTAGGGAAATGGAGGGAAAAGCAAATTTGTGTCATTTTGTCAGGGAACAGAAGACAACTGGAGTTTCGAAAACTTGACTTCGATGTGCTATTGTCTTTGGTTGTTGGTAGAAATAATCATACGGGGGAAGTGAGGTAAAGGTCTTTCTCAGGCAATATTGAATAAACTCAGGGATCTCAAGCCACAGAATGTGGGGACACCTATGCCATGAAACTTTCCTAACTTTTCTAAAATCTGTAGTCCCCATCCTGAACTATTAATAATAGCTGACATTTATTGCTTGTTCACATTGCTAAGCATTTTACATATTATTATTGTAATGTACATTAGTTATATAATACAGGTTGAGCATCCCTAATCTGAAAATCCGCAATCCAAAATAGTCCAAAATCTGAAACTTTTTGACTGCTGATGTGATATTCAAAGGAATTACTCATTAGCGCATTTTGGATTTCAGATTTTTGGATTAGGTATGCACAGTGTATTCTTTTATCATATTATTATGCCATATTGTTTTATATTTGTATCTGACTTATGATGATGGGCACTGCTATTATTCTATTTGCTATCTGAGCAAAATGAAACTTAGAGAAATTAAGTGACTTGCCCAAAGTCCCACTTTCTCTAAGAGGATTTTGATAGCTTCATTCTATATTGTTCTCTCTGTTTTTGAAGTTTTGAATGCTTTTATAACCTTACCATAAACATATCACACCATCAGTTTATACAAATTCTTTCTCAGAGAGGGCACCAATTTAATTTCTATTATATACTTAACACAAATCTTGGCATATGATAAAGGCATGAAAGAGTCTCGATGATTGTTTCCTAACTTAAGAGTTCATCGGTTAGTGGTACGGTACTGGCTGCCTCAGCTTGTTTACAGCATCAGGTAGTGACATAGTAGGAAACAATGCTTTGTGCAAGAAAGGATTTTAACTTCTTCCTAGGTAATATCAACACCCAGGGCTTCAGTTATTTTCTATGACTGATGACTTCCAATTGTAGGACTCTATCTAGATATATCTTACACTCCAAATGTTTGTATCTGACTACTATGGAATGTCTTAATTTGGATGTCCCAAAGGCATCTTAATGTCAGAACTTTAAAAATGGAACCAGTCATCTCTTTAAACCTACTCTTCCTTCTCTATTTCTTTTCAGGGAATGAGTGTCTACTTATTAGCCAAGCTAGAAACTTGTATTCTTCTTTCCCCCTCATCCCTGCCCAATCACTCAATCCCGTTGCTTCTGACTATCAGACTCCCATTCTCTTTTCTGAATTACTGCATTAGTAATGGAAAACTGATCATCTTCTCTGCCACTCATTTTTTGTATTAAGCAAAACTAGTCTGTTTACAGGGCAGACGATAATGTCACTTCCTAGTTTGGAGTTCTTGCTTTCCATTGTTAACCTCAGGGTAAATTCTAAACTCCTTAGTACATAGTAGAAGGTCCCTGCTTACCTTCGTAGCCTTATACTTGCCTCTTTTTTCATAGTGAACTACTGTCATTTCTTCATGATGCTAGACCCTCTTGTCTCCTTGATCTCATAGATGCTATTTTCTCTACTTGGAATGCTTCCCTATTCTTTATATGCCCATTTTTGCCTCATTTCTGGTTTTATCCTTTCATTCTGAGCTTTGCTGTCTTTCAGGAAAATGTTTCTGTTTTTTGCTGTTCACCATGACTCTAAGAAAGAGCCAGATACTCCTTATATATGTTACTATAGTGTCCTGTAAACAACCTCCCTAATCATTGCCCTTACACTGAATTTAGTAATTGCTTTTTTTCACTTGTTTCTATCTCCCACAGGACTTTAAGCTCTTTGAGGGTAGAGCTGGGGCTTTGCTAATATATATATTTTTGCACCTGGCCGTGAAAGCTGCTCAATAAGTATCTGTTGAATGACTTAATGAATCGATGAATATTAAATGAATTAATGTGCCTGGGTAGACTGGAGAGGGGTAGAATAAGATGGTAGGTTTTGTATTTTGGCAGGGATCAGTTCTCAAGAAAGTGGATCAAATAAATGTAAGTATCATATTTCATTGACTATGTGTCAGTTGTAATGAAAGCCTATGGATTAGTGTCTTATCACTATTTTATTGATCTCTAACATGAGGCTGTGTCTCTATGACTTGAATAGCCTATATGTCTTACTTTATGTTGTTTGGTGGGTATTGGGGTTTATGTTCCCTGCCTCTAAACTGAATTGATTTTTCTATTAGTTTTCCTGCCATAATTTTTATTGACGCCCAGTCTTTTGTTTAACCTTACTACCTTAGGTTGTTATTTGTTGGGTATCTTCTCCCTTGAAGATGCAAGTTACTCAGGGCAGGGAGGGAACCTGAGTGTGGCTCAGAGTAAGGGAGGACTTTAGTTTGGGGCAGGACTTTGAAGGGTTCTGTTAAAGATGAGGAGCCTAGAAGCAGGATCTGAAATTACATCTTCTC